>NW_028318235.1:205000-925000 GCF_062004578.1 Staurois parvus
AAACCACCCTTGGGACTGGTCTACACTCACCAGAACAAAAGTATTAATGTGCATGGGTTATACACATCGCACATCTGGGGGTGCAGCGGTATGCTGGCAGCTATGGGTTAGTCATCCAGCTCCATCCATCCATCCATCCATCCATCAGGGTGGGTGCCCAAATGGTCCTGGGGAGGAATTAGCTCAGCCACAGGAGCCAGAAAGGTGCTTAATAGTGTAGTACACTGTCACAGGGGTGGATGACCTTTCACGAGTTCATGCACTACTGTTCGTGGTTATATTTATCTTGTGTAATACCATTTTACTAGTCTATATCAGCGACCAGCTCGCTCTATCATTTTTAAACAATGTAACTATTCTACATTATAGCTCAAACTGTGTCTCCCACAGTGGTTTAGTGGTTAGAGCTCAGAACTTACAGCACTTGGGTCATGGGTTCTAATCCCAGTCTTGGCAACATCCCAAAAAAATGGAGATCAATTTTCTGGGTTGTGGCAGGAATATTGATCAATCAATTATGATTTTGCCTAATGACTAGAAAGTGGATGAATGTTACTTGCGTACTGTTCTTCTGCCAATTAGGAAATGTGCAAGTTTCATGCCGTGTATATTTCATTGTAACTTTTTTCTCTTTTAAATCTGTCTCCTTATACAACTTGACCCCCTCCCCCACCCCATCATCACCTGTCCCATATGCAAATCTATGGATCACCGCCCCACTCTGTAACTATCTATTTACTGATCAAGTGAATGTGTCTCATTTTCTATCAGCTACAGCTCAGATCTCACATTATTATACAATTGCTGATTGTATCTCACCACTAGTCTGATTGAATTCACAATTCCTGGTCAGTCCCGTTCCCTGACCTCTAATAACCTTTAGGGCCAGTTTACACTACATGTGTTTCAGTTGCTTTTTCGGCATCACAAACGCACAGAAAGAAGGTTATATGGTTGTCAATGTCATAGTTCACATCAGCGCTTGCATTTTCAATGCATTGCAGGTGCTGTAAACAAAGTTGACCACGCTGCATTGTTTCTGCACAGAACTGTACTGGAACACATTGAAACATCCTTGAATGTACTAAAGCGCACATGTCCCTAACTACATTGAATACAAAGAAAATAGAAAAAAATAAGTGGAAGGGATACAAAAATGCAATGTCAACGTGTCCAAAACGCATCCAAAATGTACTGGAACACACTAAACATGCATGCCAAAAGGGCATGAAAAAACCCATCAGGAACACATCTAGACTGTTTCTATAGTGTGAACTGGCCCTTAGGACTTGTTCACACCATTGGTGGTGCAGAAACGCATGCAAGAACACACATTTTCCAGCACAGCAAAGAAATGCAATGCCCTCTGTAGATGTGTGCAGGTACCATGATCAAACGTTATTGCACCTACACACGTCTATTAAAAACAGCCCCATTCACAGCCACAAAAACGCATGGCACCACACTACTGTGCGGCTAGGTGCAACACACTTGGAAAATAACATGCCTGCAGTATTGTGGCATGTTTCCACATGTTAAGCAGCCCATTGAATTCAATGGGCTTTGGGAAAAAAATAAATATAACAAACACAAAATGCCACATTCACACAGGTCCTCTGACCTGTACAGCATGAATGAGTGGGTTGTTTATGTGGCTAGAGCCACCTGTTACACTATGGGGACACAGCAGCTGTATGAACACAGGTTTTAATCTGACAAGTGTGAAGGCGTGGGGAAGTGGCCCTGAATGCTCACTGTCTGTCTTCAGGGCTGTACAATTGCAACCATATGCTTGTCAAATTAGGATCTGCAGTATTCACATAGTGTAACATAGGTTGCATGCTAAAAACCAAACACTGATTCACACTCTACAGGCCACAGCACCCATGTGAATGAGCCCTCAATTACACAACGTTTGATTTATTAACTCAGTACAGTTTTATCATTTGGATTGAACAGGAATTTGTTTGTGATTGTGTCCATGAAGAAAATGTTGTGTATTTTTACCATATATATAATTTGGATATTTTCTCTGGTGGTGGGGGCCTGTCAGGTATGCTGTATGGGGCCCCGTGATATCTAACAGTGGCCCTGGGTGTATGCTTGTGTCTGTGCCACCTGTACAGTTAGGAAGAACAATAAGTTATTCTATGGAGTATCTTGAACCTCTGCTATGTACCTCAATGCATCTAGGGATCAGCCACGTTTTCCTATGAAAAATAACAAAATTCGTTGTAATGTTTCCCCTGAAGCAAGCGTGAACTGACCCCTTCATATTATAAAGCAGACCGAATTGGCATTTTCCACAATTATGCATAGGCCAGATCTGTGTGCCCAGATAGGACCTCCTAGTGGCTATTCTATGGACAAGGTACACTTTTCTGTATGCCTGATCTTTATTGAGCTGCAATAGTCAATACGCTGCAATGGGCAGAAATATTTGGAAACAAACCACATGAGCTCAAGTATCCAAACGTGAATGTTCCTTCATAGCAAACCTCCATGATGTACTGTATGGGCCTGGCCCACTCCAAATGAATGCATTGTTCTGGTAGGTCCTCCTATGACAGACTTTAGCTACTTGTGGAGGACATTGTACTGACTTTTCCTCAGATTGCATATTATCTGGCCATCTTAAGTCTCGGGAATACAATCAAGAGGATCTGACACTTTTTTAAGGTAACAAAAAATAGTCTTTAATTGACTCAACATAAAAATAAGCCAACATGGCTAAAACATATCTTGAAAATATGGGGACTCTGATATCCAGCGATAGTCCGTTCAGGAACGAGAAGCAATTCTGCACCCCTAAAACCAACACAGAGGAAAGGGATGGTCAAATTGCTGTGCTGCTTCCAAACCACCTCTGGCATGCCAGGGTCTTTATGAAGGTCCTCGATGCCAGTTCTTGCCTGGGGCCACAAAATATCCACTGGCCACAAGTGAAGGTGAGTGGAGGACGTGAAGGTGGATTTCTACCAGCTTCAACCGCAAGCAGTACCACTCCTGAAAAATGAGAGCAAATAATCATTGACACGTCATCAGGACAGTCAATTCTCAGTGCAGGCTATCTAGAGTGTCTTTCCTTTTTAACCATTTCAAGAGTTCAAGGAAACATTCTTGGAGCATCTACTGTGTTTGGAAAGGCCAAAGGTCCCCCCCTCCCCCAGGCACACTAATGCTTACTTGAAGTGGAGCCCCATCCTGATTTCATGATGTGCTTGAAAAGCTTGACTCTCTGGTATATGTGGCTCATGAAGGAGTGTTCTTGGGATCACACCAAAACAAGGTGCTTGTTCAGGGAGCAATGGACAGGAGAGTGGGGCCAAGGAATGCTGGCATGGGAGCAGCTAAATGAATGATTTTGGCTGCTCTGTGGTAAGCGGCTGCTTTTTAAAAGTCAGCAGCTACCGTTTTTGTAGCTGATGACTGTTATTTTTTGATAGGTGGAGTGTAAATCCGTTTTAAATGTACTGTACAGCATTTCTGACAAACGCGGCTTAAGATATGGTGTGGCCCTAGGGTCAATGTGTGTTTAGAATACTTCCAAAATGCACATACAAAAACACTACATCCAAATGCATGTTCCATTTCTATAGCATGTTAAACAGAAGAAAAATGCACTTACATAATGTTAACATGCGCAAGTAAAAGTAGACAAAATACACATACTTTTATTCTGGCTTCACATACATGCATTGTGGTCTAACACCGCACTCCTGGGCAAATCACATGCAATTTGTGTGCGTTGCAATTAGGGACAAACATTTTGCACACCTCAAATTGCACCGCATCCGGGCCAAAAATGTGCAGGACCCTTTTTCAGGGTATGCACATGGGTGTGAATAGGCATGCGATCCAATTTGGCAAATCGCAATACGCTTTGTGTACCAATTTTGTGTTATTAACTTCACCTAGAAAGCCACAGCAGGTGGCATGAAGGGGTTGTGGTTGTGATGCGGTGCAGCGCTTGCACAGAAAACACTGCAAATTTCACATCGAATCTGTGTGAAACCAGAATGTGCCAATATGTGGCTTGACAAAGCACAGTGGTCAGTGCAGATTATTTTCAATCCATGTTTTTTTACACTTTTCATTCACTGGTTTAACTCAGGTGATTGTTAATCACAATTATCTCCGGAGATCACATGCAGCCCCTCAACCATCTACACATATCTCTGGAAATCTATACAGATCTCCTTGAAAAAATGTCTCCCCTCTTCTTCGGAAAACAATTGTCCTCCACCTCATAGACAGGGGGACAGAGAAGACTTCTCCTTGATAACTAAAATCAGATTAATTATCTGTGCTTAATAAACATACACCAATACTGCAAATGCATTGTACTGTCGAAGGCATTGCACACTAACGCATTGCACACTAAAAATGTCAAATGCGTGAGTGTGTACAGTGCATGAGTGTAAAATGCTTTAGTGCACACTGCAGTGAACAACGCATTGCACACTGTAATACACTGTACAATGTAATACCGTGTACACCCACAGATTGTAGACTGTAATGCACTGTACACTGTCATGCAGGATAGCGCTACGCATTGCACACTGTGATACCGTGTACACCAACACATTGTAGACTGTAATGCACTGTACACTGTCATGCAGGATGGAGCAACGCATTGCACACTGTGATACCGTGTACACCTACACATTGTAGACTGCAATGCACTGTACACTGTCATGCAGGCTGGAGCTACACATTGCACACTTTGATACGCTGTCCACTGTCATGCAGAATCCAGCAACGCATTGCACACTGTAATACCATGTACACCAACACATTGTAGAATGTAATGCATTATACGCAGTATACATGTCCAGATATTCAAAGATTAGCCATGAAGGCCTAGCTGGTTACCTATTGGGCGACCGCAGATAGCCGAATAACGCTACACTACATCCAGGCAGCTCTGGGAGGGTGTCATGTGACATCCTGGCAGAACGCGCTCTCCGTGATTGCTGTGTCCTAAGGACACAGCTGATCACGTGATGTGGTAAAAGGCCAATCACAGCAGCTTTTTACCATGTGATCAGCCATGTCCAATGACACGCTGATCACCGGGAAATGCATTTGCCGGGTCTTGGCTGCACTTTCATCACGCTGTCAGAATGTGTAGAAAGTACAGCCGAGAACCAGCAGTTATCAGAGGAGGGGTCAGCACCGATGATCAGTGCCCTGATGATCAGTGCCCACCAACAGTTCCGCCCACCTGTGGCCAGCAGTGCCACCCACCAGTGCTGCCTCATCAACGCACATCAGTGTTGCTAAATTACCAGTTTACCAAATGTTATAATATAAACAGACTTTTATTCATTATAAGCTATTTTGTTGTTTATCGAGCAAAAAGTAAAACATACAGCAGCAAGTCAATACCACCCAAAGAAAGCTCTATTTGTCTGAAAAAACTGATATAAATTTAAGATGGGTACAATGTGGCATGACCGCACAATTGTCATTCAAAGGGTAACAGTGCAGAAAGATGAAAATTGGCCAGGACAGGAAGGGGGTAGGAGTACCCAGTAGGCAAGTGGTTAATATCATTGACCCATCAATACCCAGGAGCTAATGTACAGATAAGTAGCATGTGCACCAAGTGAGATTCTGCTAGGCCCCACCCACAAAATTACAATTACCTGTCCCTCACATGTTATAAACATATTTGCAATGGCCACACTTACTTTACATATAAGGATCATCTCCTCAGTTGAGAACTGTGCTCTCGCCATGTCCAAATGCCGATTAAAGTTATCAAAATTTTCAACCAACACAAAACCTCCAACCACTTCTCATCCACTTACACTCCCCACAACCAGTTCCGGGTGCGCGCGCACGTGATGATGGACTTCCGGGAGGATAGCCGTTCATGCGCCATGGGGACACCTGTTTGGCGCTTGTTTGCAATCGCGCATTTCTATGCGCGGCTATGATAGCTTTCGCGAATGTGTGTTTCTTATTGATTTGTTTTTTTAACCTTGGCTAATATATATTTGTTGCCAAAGGCCAAAAATCAACAAAGTGTGGACTATTTTATTACTGTAAATCGAATTGTAGAAAACCTGTAGCTGGCTGCACAGTGAATGTGACATATTCATTAGTACATAATATTGTGGTACAAGCGGGTTTTTTTTTTTTTTTCTTTTGGTTTTGAAAAAGCCAGTTTGCACCCACTTGCATATTCACGCTCTTACAAGCTACATTTGAGCAGATTATATAAGTATACAAAGTAACTATTAAGGTTGTTCATATATTGAACATAAAATAAACACAAACGGTCAAACATTTATTGATCAAATATAACTTCATTTATTTGGTCAGCAGGAACAAGTAGGTACAGTGAATATCTTGGTGAGTCACAAAAATAGGATGTGGCAAAAATAAAACACTCTTGCTCATAAGAGCTTACAATCTAAAGATACTTCTAATGAACTGTGCGTGCACAGGTTATAGCAGGAAACAAAAGGGGAAGATGAATCAAGCAACATTTTCGTGCACATAGGATTTACTTACACAATCACTTAGTATAAAGAGCCATTCACAAAAAAAGTCTACAGATCAAAATATCAAGAAAACAAAGCATGTGAAAACAAAAACCCTCCCACCTCTACAAATCCCCTCCCACCTCTACAACTCCCCTACACATACATTTGTCAGCAGGTTTGACAGAAAAATGCATTGGAGTCTAAATGAGCAAGCAAAATTAAAACAAGAGCAGATTTTAAACAAAACGATTGACATGTGTGAGGCTTTCAATGCAAAGAGAAAAAACACAATCATTGTGCAATAACACACAAACACACTTTACAAGGCCAAAAATATGCAAACATTTCCAGCCCACTTCCAAACACAGCCTGAGTGGTGTCTGGGGCAATTCAGCACAAAATCTCTTCTTCCCCCAAACCACACCATGCAAGGACTTAGTCAAAAACCACACGGCCTAGTAACAGGCCAAATCACTCACTACTGCACGTCTTTATATAAGCTAGATTGTATTTGGAGCACGCCAAACAAGGCCCCACCCCCAATTAGGCCACACCCACCACTGACCTTAATTTGGTCAGTGAAAGTGTTTTCACCTGATGAATCCTCTTCCTACCTGCATTAACCCTTGGTATACAGGCCCCACAAATCAGAAAGATATATACAGTGAAATGTACGTGTGCAGCATACAACAGAACATTGAGCAGGGATGTGAAAGGGAACCCCAATTGGAACCTTTATTGCTACTATGGTCACAATTCCCTCCAGATTCTCACATGAGTTAAGACAGTCACATGACCACATCTTGTATGCAATACTGAAAATGACAAATCGATTTGACTAGTATGGTGAATTTCCCATCAATTGGCAAAACACTCCAGAAATCAAACATCACCAAACATTACACTCTGGGCAAAGCTGATTTACAAATCATGCGACTTACAGTAAAGTTGACCATTTCAATGCAATTTTCAAGACATCTGACACAGATCTCTATGCAAATTGCCACTAAAGTAGTACATGTACTACTTAAGAAATCAATGTTTGAAACACACCCATATGGTCGCTCTAATAGCAGACAATAGGGTGCGACTTTGCAGACGATTTACAACTTGCATGTTGTGCAAATCACATGCCAAGTCCCACTCAATGTGCACGCTATTGGAGTGTTCCTATTGTTGTGGTTCAAACTTGGTAGGAGCCGCAAGTAATAATAGAGTAATGAATACACTACTTTTCATGCAATTTGCTGAGAGATCGGTGTCAAATGTCTTGCAAATTGCACTTGAAATCACCATGTACCCCGACTTTGAAATCATGCAACTTCTATGCAAGTCACATGATGGGACTGTGGTGTCAATACCACCACTTAGAAATCTGCTTTAATGTGACCGGGTAGCCCCCAGTAACATTGTTTGCAATTGCCATGACAGGCGACTTGCAAATCGTAGACCAAGTCGCACCCTGTTGGCCACTGTAGGCTCTGTTCACATCCAATTGGATTGTGAACTCGTGCAACTTCACTGTATGTTGGGCAATTGCCGCATCGGATTAGATGTGACAGTGGTGTTAGCCCCCAGTAACATTGGGTGCAATTTGCCATGCAAAGGGCAAGCTGCTGGCCATGCCAATCACATGACAAGTCACATCCAGGGTGTGCAATTTCAGGTGCGATTTGTGAATTGACATGGTACCTGATATTGGTTATAATGAATGTGAATGTGAGTGTATTAACATTCACCATTTGTTGCAGCGAGAGTTCAAAGGTATTTGAAAATTTTGTCCATTTATTAGCAATTTAACATCTAGACTCAAATAGAAATCGCAATGCTACACACAATTGAAAACACAACTAGTTAGTAATTCTCTAGAAAACACAGTAAAATTGGCAACTTAAAGAGTAATTTTCAATTGCATATAGTGTGAGCGAAGCAGGAAAATCAACAAAGGAAATAAATCTTTGAAGGCGTGCGGTACCTGCCTGCTGGGATAAGGGTCTGCTTTGTATTTGGTGGAAAAATCCATGCCAGTATTTGTGACAAGTTTGATATGTGGATTCACCAACCAAGTCTTTTCTCTCTCGCTCACTCTTCTGTATGTCTCTCTTTATCACTCTTCAGTATGTATCTCTCGCTCACTCTTCTTTGTCTCACTGGCTCGCTCTTCTCTCTCGCTCACTCTTCTGAATGTTTCTCTGTATCACTCTTCAGTATGTATCTCTCGCTCACTCTTCTTCGTCTCACTGGCTCGCTCTTCTCTCTCTTCTGTATGTCTCTCTTTATCACTCTTCAGTATGTATCTCTCACTCACTCTTCTTCGTCTCACTGGCTCGCTCTTCTCTCTCGCTCACTCTTCTGTATGTCTCTCTTTATCACTCTTCAGTATGTATCTCTCGCTCACTCTTCTTCGTCTCACTGGCTCGCTCTTCTCTCTCTCAGCTCTTTGCTTGCCAAATCCTTCACAAAAGTGGGTGGAGTGTAAACCATCATTATCAAATCTATTAGTGATTCAGGCCCTTATCTTATACCATTGTATGACATTCACATAAGGTGCAGCTTTGAAGGTGTTTCAACAGACAAGGCCTCATTCTAATTCACATTTTAGGGATCATTTAGACAGAAAGCAAAGATGTTGCCAGAACATGTATGTGAAGACAGCCACACACGGAGATCATGCTACTTCCTTGCCGTGGTTGGGATTCAAACCGACAACCCTAGAGTTGTGAGGCAGTAGTGCTAACCACTAATCCACAGAGCTACATTGCTAACCCAGCCTGTATTTCTGTGCTGTGAATCAATCCTAAGTCCCTGGGCAAGGTCAGTGTAACTAGCCAGATATCTCCAATGTGACACAAATGTTGTGCTATGTTGCCAATTCAGATGTATGTTGGTTCTATGTATCCCAATACAAAGGATTGCAATACTAATACAGGCGTACTTCGGTTTACCAACGCCTCAGGGAACGTCATATTTGGGGTACAAATGCCAAACCATTTCAGTTAATTGGTCTGTTTACAAATGTTTGAATAATTTGGTATGGGCATGTGGCCTGGTATGGTTCAGGAGGGGGGGGGGGGCGCTCGCTCGCCCCCCCCTTTCCTGACCTGCCGGGCTGCATGCTCGGATAAGTATCTGTTATGGATTTTGGGGGGTACCCCATGCTGTTTTTTATTTAATTTCAGCGTGGAGTTACCCCTTAACATCCATACGAGACCCAAAGGGCTTAGTATGGATGGGAGGGGGGACCCCACGCCGGGTTTTTTACAAATTGTTTATAATTCCCTGCAATACTTTTACATCAACTGTCAGTGGGGAACTCCACCGACAGCTGAAACATGAACGCTGCATTGGTTTTCGCTACTAAAATGCTGCATGAGTTGATAACATAACTCATGCGGGATTATAGGAGCGACAGCCATGTGTTAATGTTTCAACTGTCATTCATTTCATTCAGCTGCGGAACCGCAGACTCCTTCACGTAGGGGGGCCGGGATCTGGGGGCCCCCTTGTTAAAGGGGGCTTCCAGATTCTGATAAGCCCCCCGCCCGCAGACCCCCACAACCACCGGCCAGGGTTGTGGGGAAGAGGCCCTTGTCCTCATCAACATGGGGACAAGGTGCTTTGGGGGGGAGCCCCCCCTGCCCCAAAGCACCCCCCCATGTTGAGGGCATGTGGCCTGGTATGGTTCAGGAGGGGGGGGGGCGTTCGCTCGCCCCCCCCCCCCCCTTCCTGACCTGCCGGGCTGCATGCTCGGATAAGGGTCTGGTATGGATATTGAGGGGGACCCACGCTGGTTTTTTTTTAAATTTCAGCGTGGAGTTCCCCCTTAATATCCATACCAGACCTGAAGGGCTTGGTAAGGATGAGAGGGGGGACCCACGCTGTTTTTTGTTTTTTTTTGTTTTTTTTTTTATTGCGGACCTTTATTTTTACATTCAGCTGTCAAAATAAATATTATCTAGACCTTTGAAATAAGTAAAATCATTACAGAAATAATTATAAAGGATAAGAAACAAAAATAGAATCACTAGAACTAAGGAAATCTAATTAGATTACATGAAGATATGCCGAGTGCTGTTTATTAAACACAGTAGTCACGACCGAGTGCCGGCTGTCAGAGGAATCCACAGTAAGATTCACTATTAGGCAGTGGCTAAAAAACAAACGCCCATGGCAGAAGTCTAAAATGTGTTCTGCACATGCTCAGTTCTATCTGCCAAAGACACTGCACGGGCGTCTAGATTTTTACTGTGTTGATTTCCTTGAAAAAAACGATTTTTAACACATTCTTAATTTTTTTGGAAATAGCAGATATTGTTTAAAGTGAAGTCCTGATATTTGGCAAAGCAAATTTCTAAGTGAACATGTCTCTGCAGTGATTTTTCATGGTGTTAGACGTGCTTCTTAGCAAGTCTGCTTTGTGAGTCTGATTCCGGGCGTGTGTCTTTTTGTGAATTAGATTGGACATCTGCTTATGGGCGCTGGTCAATAGTGAATTTGGTTGCAGGGTAAAAAATAGACGGTCGCCCATGAAAAGTGGGCTTAAGCCCATGAATATGCACCTACGCCCAATAGTGAATCAAGGCCTATATGTCTGAACGGACTCATCTGCATGTCCGACTGACTATGTTCCTGTGAGGCACCAGTCCCAGCCATCCCCCAGGACTGCTATAGATGATGCTACACAAAGCTATATTCCCTGACCACTTACAGTATATAGAGGCGACCACTACAGTACAGTAAGACAAAACAAACTGAAACAGTCAAGAAATGGACAAGTACTACAAAAGTGCTTAGTCTGTGCTATTATCAAGAAAGTCCAAGTTATTATACTGTATATAAGAATTCACTTAACGTGGAACTTTATTTAAAGTTCACAACTCTGTGTACAACCTTGCAGCTGTTGGGTGTTGGAACAGTCAACGAATGAACAGTAACGTCATCCCAGTCTGGCTAATCATGATGGCAAAGATGTGGAAGAGGCCAGAAAAAGATGTTGGGACCAGTGAGGAAACACTTGGACATAACATCACTGTAGAGGAGACTAGACTAGTTCTGCTTTAATTTTTCATAACAAATATCTTCTCATTGTTTATGAATCACATGAAGATTTTCAGTTAATGTTAGGATCACAAACTTGTCCATCAATTGTATATTGAGGAAATATGTGTGCTTCCCTGATATATAAATCATGCATTTTTTGTTAACTGTGATGGTTTATTCAGCTCAATATAAGTGTCTCATCTTCTTTGCACTGACTTTGTTGGCTATTATATTGACCACTCCGATCAGTGAGTGGGAATATAGCTTATACTGTAGGTCTTTCAAGGTTTTGTAGGTACCAGCTTAATGTCCCAATTAACAACTTCTAATACAATGAAAAATTTTAGGCTTCTTTTGTCTGCAAAGCTGCCGCAATCTTTATCTTTGCATTTTAATCCTAACGCTTTAAAGATTTTTTTTCTGTCTTTCTAGGATAAAGTTTTGCGTAATGTGTACGTGTGGGCACTCTGCAGAGACCAAGATGAACTTAATCCTTATGCAGCATGGAGA
This sequence comes from Staurois parvus, assembly GCF_062004578.1. Lineage (NCBI taxonomy): Eukaryota > Metazoa > Chordata > Amphibia > Anura > Ranidae > Staurois > Staurois parvus. The sequence goes on from NW_028318235.1 coordinate 217,048, forward strand.
TTATTAGATATGTCCTCTTCTGCCTCTGAACAAATACTCTGAAGATCAGTTTGCAACTTGCTAAAATTGTACTGTGTGCCTAATTAAAGATGATATTTGGGCTAAACTTCATGTATATTCAATAAATGTCAATACAAGAACCTTACAACTTTCTCCTGAAGTAAAAGTAGCTTCTTTTCCTGATTTAGGACACACTAATGGTTGGTTTCCTCCATCGTGAAACGTCCAACAAAGTGTCCTCTTAAAAATGTTCTCATGAAGAATTGCAAAGGCAAACTTTTTTTCTTCACTTTTCGATAGACTAGAGTTGGGTAAAACTCCTGTAAATTTTTTTTTGCTATCCTGTGTTCTTTTTTTTTATTGGTTGTCTTTCGCTGGATGAGGGAATATCTGTTGACTGTCCTAGAGATGCAAGAGTAAAAGGAAAGTTCTTTAGTGTGAAGGGACTTTCCATTATTAAATATTAATGTAAATCAACTACTCACGCTTAACCTCATAAGACAATAAAACAGAAGGTCCAAATGTTAAGCAACTAGCACATTAGGCAGGCTAAACCCATCACAGATATATATAACTTAAAGTGCAGCACTAATAAAGAAGCAAAAATATCCCCACCATAAAAGTGTAGAAAGCATAAACCAGCAAACAAGGACAAATAAATTACATAAGTTCATATACAGGCTACTGAGTCCGTAGGTAGTGGTGATCATAAGAGAAAATTACAGATACATTCTCCACCGTCACCATAATCGTGCAGTCTCTTACCAGACAGATTTAACCACAAAATGGTCAAATAACGCAGCTTTAAACCCTGAGCAAGAGCCAACAATCCGTTCACCATGAATACACCCTCCTTCGGATCCAAGATTAATACGCCCCAACTCTTCTCAAGATGGTATACATTAAATTAAGGTATATATCAGAAAAGAGAAAGAAACCATCTCATAGTTTGGTATGGCAACAAGCTTCAAATTTAATAAATGTATTGCACTTATAACAATCCAAGTAAAATCCAGTATATCATGAATTTCAATCCAAGTTGCAAACCAACAAGATGGTGGCGGTCCGTGCAATTACGCAATGATGACATACAGCCGTGACTCCACCCTTCACTTTTCATCAACAGACATTGTCTTGCTACTTATAAATGCACTGGAAGGACCCTCGTACTAATCATAATGCGTTCCAGCGGGTGGAACCAACACTAACCAGCGGATACAGAGGCCCACAATGCCCAAACTATGATAGATAGATGATGAGGACGTAATCACCCGGCCAATTCAAAGGCAAATATATATATAAAAACAGCCATGATAAAAAGAAGAATGATTAGATAGTAATACCTAAATTTACAGGTAAGTTCCACAACCCATATAAGAACCATACCTCTTGAACAGCACCATCTTGTGGTTTGTTACAAAACTGCAAACAGACATGATTTAATATAAATCACATATAAATAACATCCATATAAACTAAACAACAAATTGCATGAGTGTAAAAAATATCAGAAGTTAAATTAAATAGACCACATTACGGTTCGTGCATGTAACAACAGTATCAGTATTATAAGACCTCTGAGTAGAGGTGGACTGAAACCTATTACATTTTCTACATTTCTGGGCATTAATCATGCAGGTTCCACATTACCTGCAAGGAAAACAACCCTTCATTTCATTAAAAAATATAGGTTTTTTGGGGGCTATAACCCATTTGGGGCTACCCATAATCTCGAGCGAAAGATAACATTCAGGACTTCTGGCAAAAGGGGGCCAAGCACCCATCATTCTCCAGGACACCCCAATGCTTGCGGAGAATCCGTTTCACACAATGCTGGGTGGAAAAGGTAGTAAAAAATGCATGATTAAAGGTAGAGTCCACCTCAATTTTCTGTTTAGATTGCAACATTTCCTCTCTATCCTTACCATCAACGGCCCTAAAGACCTCATCCAAAGCGTGGTCTCAAGAACTTTACCTCTCGGAGAATCCTATTAGTGCAATTTCTTTTAAGCCTATAATATTGACTCTTCTGTACCGATCTCAACCATCCAGTATGATGCCAACTTTTTACATCTGTGAATCCATTTCTGTCTGTTTCTTTAAAGAATGTAGATATCACAATTTGACCTTCTTTTTTAATATTTAGATCCAAGAAATAAATATTGCTTATACTTGCTTCATATTGCAAAAAGGATGCCCCGATCTTTAACATTCAGACCATTTATAAAATAATCCAAAGATTCAAAATCGCCCTCCCAGTGGAGGAGGATTGGAGTTTGCAAAAAAAGCACCTGAAGTACTCTGACTGTGAGGAACAAGATTCTCCGGTCTGATGAAACCAAGATTAACTGTTTGGCCTCAATTCTACATATTATGTCTGGAGGAAACCAGGCATCACTTATCACCTGCCAAAAACTATGCCAACAGTGAAGTATGGTGGTGGCAGCATCATGCTTTGGGGGTGTTTTTCAGCAACACTGGTCAGTGTTAAGGGAAAGCTGAATGTAGCAATGTGCAGACATATCCTCAATGTAAACCTGTTTCATAGCACTCAGGACCTTAGATTGGGCCGAAAGTTCACTTTCCAACATGTCAACGACCCTAAACACACAGCCAAGACAACACAGGAGTGGCTTAGAGTGGCCCTGCCAAAGCCTTGACTTGAACCCTATTGACTATCTCTAGAGAGACCTGAAAATGGCTGTCCATCGACAGTCCCCATCCAACCTGACTGAGTTTAAGAGGATTTCCAAAGAAGGTCAGAAAATCCCCCAATCCTGGTGGGCAAAGCTTGTTGCATCATAGTCAGAAAGACTCAAAGCTGTAGTTGCTGCCAAAGGTGCTTCAAAAGTACTGAGCAAAGTGAATACTTTAGTCCAGTGAGCTTCTGAATGGATGAGATCGAATAATGATCAATATGATGCTCCGAATCCTAGCAGCAGTTTCAGTGACATAAAAGTTTGGTGCACGCGACTTCTTGTGATAAAGAAATGAGGTATGCTTGCACTCACCGGAAGCGCAAATTAAATGCGCATATAATAATCTCCAGGGAGGACCCTGGTTACAGACTGGGGGGGGGGCTCCACTGGCACACACACACAACGGAAGCACTCCAGACCTTGCAGCAGAACCAATCCAGCATACAGGGATAGGTCCTTACATGATTCCAACCACTGTGCACCGACTGTACCAAATGGCACCACCTTAAATGGCTCACAATCAAGCCACCAAACAGAGGTATTTGTTAGTGTAGTACGTTTATTATTGGCACAATATCCAATATGTCCATCGATTGACACTGATAGAGCATTTTTTTAACTGATTTAAGACTACCACCTCCTTCCCTCCGTGCTGCTATTGACACATCCATCCACAGCTCCATGCAGAAATTAAAATCACCTGCCACAATCAGCTGTCCTTTCTTGAAATCCATAAGATTTTTCAAGGCATCCTCTAGATATACCATTGGATTCTTAGTAGATAATGGCAGTAGATATTTGCTAATGTACATTCTACTCCTTGTAGTTTCCCTCTCAGAAACAAAAATCGACCCCCTATATCGACCACTCTATCTTCCACAGAAAAGTCAACATTCTTTGCTATTCCAATTGCCACCCCCTTTGCACGTTTAATAGGTGAATCTGCATAAAACCAGGTTGGATAATATTTAGAATATAAGTTATAATTTGTATCCTGGGATAATTGTGTCTCCTGTAAAAACACAACATTAATTAAATATTGGTGAATTTCCCTCAAAATCTTATACCTTTTGGTTGTGGAATTCAATCCTTTATGTATGGAATGCAAACATTATAATGTCATGAAATTATACATATTAATTCCTACTTTATGTCTATTCTTAATCTATGTGAGGAAAACAGAATTATACATTTTAAGACTAGGTGAAACACTCTCTCTGGGTGACTTTTACCTTCCTTCCCCCTCCCTCTACCCCCTTTGCCCCTCCTTCCCGGTCCCCACCCCCCTCCAACTTCTCCCTGGCACATATTTAGCCCTGGAATCAGTTGTGGCTATTTTCCACCTTCGATTCCTCCTCTGGGTATGACTCAGAGCACATGCGCCTGACCGGACTAATATCCTCTAGGTTCCCACTGAACTGTGACATAATAAGCAGCTTCCCCATGCCCTCTTATTTATAATTTCCTTTTCGCTTTCTTCCCTCTGCACTTCTGCACGTTCTCTGGTCCCTGTGGGCCATCCTGTAATGTCTACTATCTGCAAGTCCAGTCTTTCACAGAAGGGCTTGAAGTCCTCTGGAAACCTTAGCCTTGCCACTTGTCCATCTTTCAATCTGATCAGGCTTGCTGGTAAACCCCAACTATATTGAACATTCTCCTTGCGCATCAAGTCCAGTAATGGTTTCAAAGCTCTCCTGCTAGTTAAAGCCTCTGATGCTATATCCGCAAGTTCACTCCTCCATACTTTACTTCTGGCATTCCGCGCATCTTATTGGCTCTATCAATTACATCTCTAGGAACCTCTGACTTAATTCCCCGTTGCTGTTTAATCCTATGGGCTCTATCCACCTTTAGTTGTTCTCTCAATGGCCTACCCATTATTGAGTTAAATATTTTCCTCATTTCTTCTACTAAGTCTTCCCCTGATGTTGCTTCTGGTAGACCCCGGATCCTCAAGTTGTTTCTTCCATCCCTATTCTCTTGATCTTCTAATCTATATGCCAAGTTTCTTTGTTCTTTGGGCATGTCTGCCATCTGCATTTCTAACTTCATAATTACTTGTTCTTGTATTTCTATTTTTTCTTCTGACTCTTCTAGTTGAGATAGTACTTGTCCTATGTCTTTATGTAATACGGCCATTTCATTCTTGAGGGATTTCTCTAGTTTCACGAACATCTTCATTTTCGTTTTCGTGAGTATTTGTAAACTTGAACTTTGTTCTTCTATATCTCTGGAGTCCATTCCGCTTTCCGTATTATTTAATTATTTGCTCTGATCCACATTAGATGCTCCTAGTGATAATCTGATTTGGTCTTCATTTTCGTTTCCTAGTTCATGCCTCCCCCTTCCTTCCTGTTGTTTTTCAGGGGTATGATCGTCTGGACTTTTTTTCTTGTGGAGGCATATATTTCCTTATTGTGCTCACTTGGAGAGTTTTTGACCCTCCTTTTTTTCTATTCGTCATATTGTTACTATACTTTAAGCAGATTTCACTCGTGTCCCTTTAGCTCTACATCTCCAATCTCAGCAATCACTTAAAGAGTAATCAGAGTTCAGCTCAGTGCTCACTTCTGTTTCCCATTCAAGTAATACACTTTAGATATAACATAGATTAGTTTCTGAAAAAAAAGTAAAGTAAAGTGAGAGCCCTGCTGTTGAGAGGCATCAACAGCAGGGCTCTCACTTTACTTTCCATTCATCGTGCATCAGCATCAGAGGTTGGTCATCAGCTCTGAGGAAAGGGATTCGTCCCCGAAACGCGTCAGCCATTTGACCGCACTGACAGTGAGAACACCTTGCCTGCCGTTGTGGCCATTGTCATTTTTCTATGCTTTTTAGATACATGCTTCGTCTGTGAGTATGTTTTTATGATTTAATTCCTACAATAAACCTTGGATAATGCACTAGGTGTGTGCGCCACCTGTTTTTCTCTCTATCCAGTGGCTGATTTCCCCGTCTGAGGAGGGCTGCACCCCTGGAACATTTCCTTTTGGTTGTCGCTGTCCTGGTACCCTTGGCTTCCCTTTTGGCTGTGCATATCTTGAGGCGCTGGAGAGTACATACGCTATGCAGCGATTCCCTGGCTATCCTCTCCTGGTCTGTGGGCATATCCACCGCCCCAGCATCCACCACTTCACCCGCCACGTGGGACTCCATGCCGACTTACTGAAAGACTGTCTCCTCTCCCCAGTCTTCTCCTCTGTCTGCCAGTAACCTCCCGAGAAGGCACATTGAGGCACAGCAGGAAGGCAGGTAAAAGGGTTTTCTCCACTATCCCTCCTTCATTAGTTCACGGGCATTGGGAGCTCATACTCCTAGCGTCCGGTTGCCGCCATGTTCCGGCCCCTCCCCCTAAAGTCCCAAGTCACTTATTAATCCAAGCTCAGTGGGAAGTTCCAACTCCCTAAAATATTGGATGTCCTCCCATCTCCACTCCACTGCACTACCAAAATGTGGGTCCTCCTGAAGTGTCTAAAATATCAATCCCGGGCTGCCATAGTCATAGCCTTCTATCTGCAATCCAGCTGCACATATGTTTTACTTTTACATATCTCCTTTCCCGAACCCTTTACCCACATGCTGGCAACCTGTAGTGGGTTACCTCAGTTTCATCAAAAGTAAAAGGCCCTATCCTACAAGCCCTTGCACCCCCCTCCACACCTACTGTATACATTTCCAATGCATATCTTTGACGCCCTGGTCTTTGCTGCTGCTCAGTAACTGAGGTTATATATCATCGACCCTGCCAGTGCTGTGATTCCAATATGCTGAATAAGGGCTTGAGACCAGATATGCCTTTAATGTTCCTCTCTTTGCATGTCCTCATTTTTCCCGTTTTCTTTTCCCTGGGATGACTTACGTCTGATTCTTTTTTTCTTTTCCCTGGGATGACTTACGTCTGATTCTTTTCCTATGTATTGCTATGTATCTTTTTGTTTGCTGTATGTGTATTACCTCCTATTGTATTTCCGACTGATACCTTGTATTACCTGTACCTATTGTATGCTCTGAGTTTATTAATAAACTTTATGGAAAAAAAAATAAAAATTTGGCCACTCCTTAATTTTTTCTCCGATAAATTTGCCCAATTATTTGTCCCAGATAAAAATATCTGCGTGGATGAGTCGCTTGTTCCCTTCACTGGCAGGCTGAGCTTCAAGCAGTTTATCCTCAGCAAAAGGGCCCGCTATGGGGTTAAACTCTATAAATTATGCCACAAAGCCATGGGATACGTGTACGTCTTCCTCGTGTACGAAGGAAAGGACACCCAACTGCATCCCCCTGAATGCCCAGATTACATTGGAGCAAGTGGAAAAGTCGTTTAGGAGCTTGTATTTCCACTTCTTGAAAAGGGTTATCATGTATATATGTTGATAATTTTTACACCAGCTTGCCCCTTTGCCGCAATCTTCACGGAAGGAGAACACTAGCATGTGGCACCGTGAGAGCTAGTAGGAAGGACTTCCTGCACAGGCTGGTGAACACAAGACTACAGCAAGGGGAGTCGGTGAGTTTGCGGAACAAAGAGATATTGACTATGAAGCGGAGGGACAAACGAGACATCTACATGCTCTCATCAATCCATAATGATACCCACGTGCAAATCACCAGAAGAAATGGCACGATCCAAAAACCAGAATGTGTCCATGATTATAATTTGTTCATGGGGGGAGTTAACTTTAATGATCAGATGATCCAGCCCTACCTTGCTGTAAGAAGAACCCGCCATTGGTACAAAAAAGTCTCCATTTATTTTTTCAATTTATAATACATATGTGATCTACCAGAAATCCACCGAGACACCCATGTCCTTTCTTCGCTATCGGGAGGAAATTGTCACTGCCCTTTTGTATCCTGGAGGCCCACCAGAAAGTGTTCGCTCAGATGCAGTGAGTAGACTCCATGAACGCCATTTTCCTGAAAAAGTTTCTCTCAGAGAAAGAGGTCAAAGATGTAAAAAAAAATGTCAGGTGTGCTCCAGAAGAGGAGTTAGACGAGACACCAGTTTTTTTTGTCCTAAGTGTCCTTCCCAACCAGGCCTCTGCATAGGCGACTGTGTCCGCCGTTACCATTCTTCTCTACAATATTAGTTAAGTATGGTAAACGTAATTTTGAATTTCCTGCCATTCACTCCTCATGCCTCTGCCTGCTCCTGAAATGACCCTAGCCTGTTATTCTGAAAACTTGTGGAAAAAAACGACATGTTCAAAAGACTCATCATGCCTCAAAAAAATAAGTTGGAGTGTTTGCTTTCCAAAACTGTGTCATTTTGTGGGTGTTTCCTCTGTCCTGGTGCTCCAGGGCCTTCAAAAGTCTGATAGGTTGTCAGGAAATTATTTGCAACAAGAATGCCTAAAGGTGCTACTTGGATGTTGGCCCTCTGTATATGGCCAGGCTGTGGAAAAGTCTCAAACATTTGGTATTGCCATACTCAGGAGAGGTAGCAGAATGTACTTTTTTTTTGGGGGGGGGGGGTGGTATTTACGTGCTATGTGTTAGAAATATCTTATAAATGGACAACTTTGTGTAAAAAACAATACATTTTTCATTTTCGTCCCGCATATTCCGAAAACTTTGGGAAATAATTGACATGCTCAAAAAATTATGCCTCAAAGTTGTAGTGTTTGCTTCTCAAAATGGAGTCAAAATGCCTCTGCCTGCTCCTGAAATGACCCTAGCCTGTTATTCTGAAAACTTGTGGAAAAAAACGACATGTTCAAAAGACTCATCATGCCTCAAAAAAATAAGTTGGAGTGTTTGCTTTCCAAAACTGTGTCATTTTGTGGGTGTTTCCTCTGTCCTGGTGCTCCAGGGCCTTCAAAAGTGTGATAGGTTGTCAGGAAATTATTTGCAACAAGAATGCCTAAAGGTGCTACTTGGATGTTGGGACTCTCTATGTGGTCAGGCTGTGGAAAAGTCTCACACATTTGGTATTGTTATATTCAGAAGGAGTAGGAGAATGTATTTTGGGGTTGTAGTTGCAAGTATGCCTGTGCTGTGTATACAAGTATAATACAAGTATAATTGTAGGTCATTTTGTCAGGACAGTTTCCTTTAGATATTGACTATAAATTTTACACGGATACTGCAGGGTCTGGTTTTGGTGCCTTTTGGAATGTACTGGTATGCTAGATTTCTGGAGAGATATTGATATGAAAAATAAAAAACAACAAAAAAACATTGTCACTAAAACAGTTTTACTGTCATGGTTGCAGTGATGGTATGGGGCCAGCATTTTAGCAATAAATCTATTGTTCTGCAAACAGATAACAAATGCGTCATGTATGCAATTAATGGCCTGGTCTTTCTCCTGGCAGGCAAACATAAGGTAATTGCTGATGTTTTATATTGCTAGAATTTCCAATTTCTCATAAATTGGCCCAAGGAGCAGCAGTCAAGGGTCTAAACTGTACAAAACTTTGGTTCCTCCTTATCAGCAATTAGTACAGGATGTGATAAGATTATATGAAAAAAGCTGGAGTAACTATTTGTTAACATGTAGGAGGTGGTGTGACTTTTGAAATGCCTGTGATCTATTTCCATTAGCTAACTCACCAGAACTGATTCTGACTTTTGTATTCTGATTTTTTTTTTTAAATTTATATTTTTTATATATTAAATCCGGATATTCTTATGCCCATTTATCCAAAACAGTGCTACTCTCCCAACAGGAGGTCACTTATTTCAGTTAAAATGCTCTGTGATCTGCTTGATGCTACTAACACAGTTTTTTCAGTATTGGAAACATTTTCTTCTTAAGTTTCTATAGCCTTTTTGGTGCCTTCCACATCTTGGAACAAGTTTATCGTTTGTGTAAGTGTAATACAGGTTTCTTGCTGGAGAATGTGAGAGTAAGAGATGACACTAATACTATATTTTATATATATTTTGTCCAAATCAAGAACACACCAGTTGAGTAAAGGTAAATAGGTAACCCTTCATCCACATGGTGGTAGTTATTTCTCCTGTTGCATTGGTATCTCAGTTGGCACCAGGGCCACTGATAAGGGGGTACAGCCAGTCCTCCTGTACTGGGCCAAGGCTCCACCAATTCAGCAGGGGGCCCAGGCACCTGCAATGCCATTGCTTGGGACTGGAGAGGCAGCCAAGTCTCTCAAGCAGCTGTCCTTTTTGTGCTGACTCCAGAGGTGAGTGAGTTGTGACCAGACCTTACCTAGTGCCACCATCCATATCTTTCTCCAGTCTTAGAGCCATGGGAGTCTGCATTTCAGCTTACCACATCCTGCCTGGGTCATTGTCATACTGCTGGGACAGCTAGCTGTGTGTCTGCTATCCTACTAACTACCCCTCCTGTACCCTGGCACTGAGTGCCTGTTAATCTACCGTCTACCCACTTCTTGTACCCTGCCACTGTTTGCTTACTATCCTACCAGCTATCCATTCCCCTTCTTGTACCCTGCCACTGAGTGCCTGCTATCCTACCAACTACCCCCTCCTTGTACCCTGCCACTATTTGCTTACTATCCTACCAGCTATCCATTCTTCCTCTTGCACACTGCCACTGAGTGCCTGCCATCCTACCAACTACCCCCTCCTTGTACTCTGCCACTGTTTGCTTACTATCCTACTAGCTATCCATTCCCTGTACCTTGCCACTGTGTGCATGCTATCTTACCAACTACCCCCTCCTTGTACCCTGCCACATTTTGCCTACTATCCTACCAGCTACTCACTCCCTGTACCCTGCCACTGTGTGCTTGCCATCCTACAACTACCCCCTCCTTGCACCCCGCCACTGTTTGCTTGCTATCCTACCAACTACCTCCTCCTTTTACCCTGCCATTGTGTGCCTACTATCCTACGGCTATCCATTCTCTGTACCCTGCCACTACGTGCATGCTATTCTACCAACTATTATTATTATAAAGGATTTATATAGCGCCAACAGTTTGCTCAGCGCTTTACCCCCCCTTGTACCTTTCCACTGTTTGGCTGCTATCTTACCAACTACCGCCTCCTTGTACCTTGCCGCTCTGTGCCTGCTATCCTTTCAGCTGCTCACTCCTTATACTCTAAAACTGTGCTTGATATCCTACTGACTAACCCTTACCTTTCGTTCTTCAGAGAGCATTTGACAGGCATTAAGGAGGCATTGTATTGCCTTCTAACTCCCTGCACTACCCCTTTCAACCCCACACTAGTGCATTGCAACCATTCATTCACACAGGTACTCTCCATGTGAATCAATTTGTTAATGCGACTGGAGCCACGTGTTACTCCATGGAGATGTAGTGGTTGTACGAACACAGCCTCAGGCCATAATTTGACAGGTGTGTGTGTGGGGGGGGGGGGTGGCTTGGCGAGCCTTGGCTGCAGCTCCCAGTCCACAAGGCTCTCACAGGATTTTTACACCCTCTACTGCCTCTTCTAACCCCTACAGATGGGCAGCATCAGCCTGGGAACCCTAAGAAGTCCAATGGGAGACCCTCTGGTGCTGATCTGGATCACTTTTTCAACCACTCTTCTGCCACTACAAAGAACAAGCAGGCCTCCAAGATGGAGCCGGTGCCTCCTTCTTCATCTCGGTCTGAGCCCATGGCCAACCTTGTACCTTTTCACTTCAGGTGAGCTCCCGCAGCCACCCTTCATCCCCTGGGGGAGCAGACAAGCTCTCACGCTGCTCCTGCAGTCTTTCACAGACTTCAGTCTGTTTCAGAGAGGGATGGGACATGGAATATCTCTGAACCCTCTGAGGTCTCTGAACTCCTATAATAAATCCCTACCTGCCAATGCTGATTTTGAGCAGTATGTAAATCACATTGAAAAGACCTACAGGCAAGAGGTAAATGATCTCAAAAAGTATCTAGAAATTAGGATGGAGGACATTGACAACACCACTAATGGTCTCTGCAATGCTTTGCAGTTTCATGAGGAGACATTGAACTCTCACACTGTCTTAATACAGCAACTATAGTATCAGCAGGATAACATAGAAAACAGAAACCGTAGCAATAACATTAGGATTCGGGGTATCCTTGAAACTACGGAAGCTAAGAATTTGGCTACAATGGTAGCTGCTATTTTCAACCAGTTACTACAATAGCCTAAGGATGCCCCCCTTTAACTGGATTGAGTACACAGGACCTCAGGGCCAAGGAACCCAGACTCATCCTTTCTGCATGACACACTTTGCAGAGTACACTTTTACATGACCAAGGAGGCCATCACTGGTGCAGCCAGTGCTCAAGATACCATACTCTTCAATGATACCCCTGTCATGCTTCTTCCAGATCTTTCCTGCCAGACACTGGCCATGTGTTGAGCCCTGAAACCGTTCACACAACTTCTCCAAGACCGCCAGATTCAATACCAATAGAGGTTCCTTTTTCAACTCCAAGCCTGTTGTGATGACAAAACAGTGTAGTTCCGTACATTGGGGGACCTGCCAAATTTTTTCAGCATGCTTGAGCTGCCCCAGGTGTCTTTAGCGGACTTCTCCTTTTCTCCACTAACACCAGGTCTAGCCTTGCCCCACAATGCAATGACAGGGCAAGAAGAAGCACTCCAGATCGTCATCCCACAGAGCTCCATATGACTGATTTATATACAGAATGCCCATTTCTTGCTGTTAAGCAAAGAGCTCTCCTGCCTTGTACTTGGGGGGTTTTAACCTGTTTTTAACCTGGCCGGTTTATGGCCTATTATATTCAAATGTATATATGACCCACCTTATGTGATGCTCTACACTTTTTCTTAGGGGTATTCTACTTATTGACTTATTGTTCGCTTTGCCTAGTAATATATTATGCTATTTCTTGGTGACAATTCTTTTTAAGGAAAGGTGTTCAGAGATATAATAACAAAGGCACTCTCTTAGATTGTAAGCTCCAAGGAGCAGGGCCCTCCTAACCCTCTTGTATTGCACTGTGTCATTGCTGTATTGTCTCCCTTTATATTGTAAAGCGCTGAGCAAACTGTTGGCGCTATATAAATCCTGTATAATAATTAAAAAAAAAAGAGGGGGCTCAGCGCATGCTAAAGTGCACAGTGTACAAAAGTCACCAACTGTCTGCAGAGTCAATAACTAAAGACCTCCAAATTTCAGGTGGCCTTCAGATTAGCACAACAGTGTGTAGAATGGGTTTCCATGGCCGAATAGCTGCATCCAAGCCTAACATCACCAAGTGCAATGCAAAGCATCAGATGCAGTGGTGTAAAGCACACCACCACTGGACTCTAGAACAGTGGAGGCGTGTTCTCTGGAGTGACAGATCATTCTTCTCTGTTTGGCAATCCGATGGAGGTGTCTGGGTTTGGCGGTGGCCAGGTGAACGGTACTTGCCTGGCTGCATTGTTCCAAGTGTAAAGTTTGGTGGAGGGGGATCATGGTGTGGGGTTGTTTTTCAAGGGTTGGCTTGGCCCCTTCGTTCCAGTGAAGGGAACTCTTAGGGCGTCAGCATACCAAGACATTTTGGATAATTTCATGCTCCCAACTTTGTGGAAACAGTTTGGAGATGGCCCCTTCCTGTTCCAACATGACTGCGCACCAGTGCCCAAAGGAAGGTCCACAAAGACATGGATGAGCAAATTTGAGGTGGAGGAACTTGACTAGCCTGCATAAAGTCTTGATCTCAACCCAATAGAACACCTTTAGGATGAATTAGATGAAGCTGTTATAGCTGCAAAGGGTGGGCCAACTCAGTATTGAACCCTACAGACCAGGGGCGGACTGACCATTTGGAAACTCGGGCACTGCCCGAGGGCCCGGGGTCAGTAGGGGGCTCCATGAGATGCCCCTGGTACCCTTTTCATAGGCTTTTTTGAGTTTGGGCAAGGACACAGGGGCCCCATGGTCCCCTATTGCCCTGGGGCCCCATGAGTTGTCAGTCCGCCCCTGCTACAGACTAAGACTGGATGCCATTAAACGTCATGTGTGTGTAAAGGCAGGTGTCCCAATACTTTTGGCAATATAGTATATTTATCTTTGAGGGTCCATATTATTTTTCTCTGTTGTATTATCTACTATATTCATCTTGTGAGAAGCTGGGACTGGGGGTTGCTTAATGCACCTTCCATGACACCCCACCTAGGCCTTTCAGTGCCTCAGTATGCACTGTTAGTTGTTTAGCGGTTTCAGATATTGGATTTTGTACATTACTTATGCTATAATGCCACCTACTGGCCTGTCTCCTCCCTATGTATGGTGGATTTCTCATTCTACATTTCTTAGCTCTCTGTGAATGGCCAAAGGAGACAGATACAATCTTTCCTTTTCCCTCTATGCTTCTTTCTGGCTTTTTCTTTTTCTATTTACGGACCATATGTCTTAAAAGCAATTTCACCTTTTATGCTGAGTTACAATGGCAGTCCATACGCCACATGTAATGATTTTGTTCGTGAATGTAGAACATTTTATGTTAGACTGAGAGAAAGAGGCTATAATGAGTAGTGGATTTCCAGACGGGGAGCAATGGCTGGAGAGATCGGTCACAACTAATTAGCAAAACTTGTGCTCTTAAGTCTAAACAATGTTCTAAGCACAAAAACAAAGTTAATTTTGTTACAAATTTTTCCACAGAATCAATATTGTTAAACCATGTCTTCCCATTTGTGGATGCAGATAAAGAATTGGATAACGTTCTCAAAAATGGTTGTAATTTTTTAAGCAGGCAAGCACCATCACTGGGGACTATGCTATCTCCCAGTTTGTTCTGTCCCCGGGACATTTCCAGGACCAATACCTGTTTGTTGGTAAAAGGCTCTTACCCTTGTGGTTTAGTCACATGTAGGCAGTGCAGGAGACAGAAGAAAAGGACAGTAGTGAATTCTTACTTTAATACATAAACTATAATACCATATCAGTCGTCTATGTAATTGAGCGTAACAGCTGGAATGTATACAATGATATATTTTATATGTTGGATGCACTATACGTCCTCTGAAAGTGATGATATTAGAACATTTTAACAATACCAATAATCTAAATGCAAAGAATTTATCTAATGTTTCCAAACATTTAAGAAGGTAAAGGAAATCTTGATTGTCCTTTTTTTATCAAACAGGTTAAAAAACCATTAAGAGGGGTTGACACACACCGCATTCTGCTCCAACAAGAAATGTGGTGGATTTACACACTCAGCACAAGGGCACCACATATACTGAACAATAGAATGGACACAAAATTGTTTTTAAAATAATTATATATAATCATACTAGACAATGTCTTAGGATAAAATATTTGAGCCCATTGTTTAAAAAACTTTTTTCTTTGCTTTCTTAATTTGTTCTTATCCATGTTTCCATGCTTGTAATTATCTAATTGCTTTCAACCACTTGCCATCCAGAGGCTTTACCCCCCTGGCCTCTTTTTGCTATTTGTACGGAAACAAAATTTATGTCCTTTTTTCACACAAATAGAGCTTTCTTTCGGTGGTATTTGATCACCTGTGCACTTTTTTTATTTTTTGCGCTATAAACAAAAAAAATACTGAAAATTTTGAAGAAAAACTATATTTTTCACTTTCGGCTATAAAAAATATATAGTAAACTCAAATTTCATCATAAATTTAGGCCAAAATGTATTCTGCTACATGTTTTTGATAAAATCCCAATAAGTGTATATTGATTGGTTTGTGTGAAAGTTATAACATCTACAAACTATGGTATAGATAATGGAATTTACACAGTTTTTATTTTCTGACTGCCCATCACATTTCTTGAGGTGCTAAAATACCAGGACAGTACAAACACCCCAAAATGACCCCTTTTCAGGAGAGGCATATTGAGTCCAAGAAAGATTTAATTTTTTTCCACAAGTTTTTGGAGAATGACAAAAATATATATATTTTTTTACACAAAGTTGTAATGTAAATTATATATTTCTCACACAAGCCATGGGTATATGTAGAATTACACCCCAAAATACATTCTACTACTTCTACCGAGTATAGGGATACCACATGTGAGAGACTTTTTGGGATAAATCATTTAAGTGACAATTTTGTGTAAAAAAAAACAAATTTTTTTTTTTGTCATTTTCCAAAAACTTGTGGTAAAAAAATTAAATCTTCTATTGACTCAATATGCCTCTCAGAAAATAGTTTGGGGCATCTACTTTGCAAAAAGGGGTCATTTTTTTTTGGGGGGGGGCATTTTATGGCCAGCATTAGACGTTTATGCCACACATCATTCACTCTTCTAACCACCTGAAGACCAAGCCTTTTCTGACACTTTTTGTTCCCATGAAAAAAATCAGTATTTTTTGCAAGGAAATTATTTTGAACAATCAAACGTTATATATTTTTTAATGCATACATTTTAGTGAATAAAATGGTGGGTGCTGCAATTTTTTATGTCACATAGTACTTACGCAGCAATTTTTCAAACGCAAATTGTTTTTAAAAGAATACACTTTTTTTACTTTTAACACACAAAAACAAAATATATTGGCCAATCATTTGATAAAATATAAAAGATGATGGTATTCTGAGTAAATAGATACCAAACATGACATGCTTTAAAACTGCGCATGCCCTGTGCAATGGTGACAAACTGCATACATTTTTAATATCCATAGGCAACGCTTTAAAAGCCTTTACAAGCTACCATTTTAGATTTACAGAGGAGGTCTAGTGCTAGAATGTCTGCTCTTCGCGGCGATACCTCTCATGCGTGGTGCATGCTGTTTATATACCGGCACAGGGTCAACGCCTCGCACACGCAGGTGCACGAAGGGAGGGTGGGGGGGTTGGTTGAGGGTGCTTTTTTTTTTTTTTTTAAGTTATTTTGATTTTTTCAAATTATTTTTACGCTGGCCCTTTCATTTTATTTTTTTTGTGATCACTTTTAATGCTATCACAGGGAATAAAAATTTCCCCTATAACTTCAATGGGCAGTGTCATATATTCTTTTTTCAGAAATCTGGGGTCTATCAGACTCTAGATATTTCCTCTGCCGTTTCATTATCTAATCTCACCAAGATCAGTGTGATCAGATTCTTTCCCAATTTACAAATGAGCTGTTTATATCCTGCGAAACTGAAGTGATGAAATGCTCGTAGCTTCCGATTTCTTAGACTATAGAGACTATTGGCACCATTCCGGTCTCCAATTATCTCCCACTGCTTGTAAAAGCAATCCTGCAGCTAATTAGCCACTAGGATTGCTTTAACTTGAATGCCAATCTCTGGCTGAAAAAAACCATACCAGGATGATGCCTGTAGCTATAGGCATCATTCTGGTATAACCATTCAAAGTCCAGTGATGTACCAGTAATACCAGTATGTTGCTGGTCCCTGTTGGGTATACTGTATATGCTATGTACTTTTTTTTTTTTTTTTTTTTATGCAGCCTGTGGGCTGAAAAAGTATGTGGTATGCCCACCATTAGAATATACCGCCCTACATCCACCCACTTCTAATGGTGGGCACACGTTAAGCTGCACGGTGCCACATGTGCCAATTCCAAGATTGTACAATTGTCTAAATAGTGGCATGCTTGAATAAAAATTGTCCACGTATAAGTGGTACCCCATATGGAAAAGGATGACACCAAGTCCCAAACTATCTTGCCACTGTTCCCCATGTAGTTTGGGCATCCAAGGGAATCCACGTGACTATCTTATCCCTCTTGAATCCGAAACTTATGCGTATAGCCTGTTGCCCTCTCACAGGCCTTATACATCTTGACCCCATATCTGGCTCACTTGCTGCGTAGAAATTGTTTGAATGCAAGGTGGCCAGAAAAATCAATGGGGGACTCATCAATGCAGATATTTTTGCTGGGGAGTATATAGATCTGCAAATTTTTCATTAAGGTGATTTACGAGGGGCCGAATTTTGTGGAGCCCCTCAAATTCAGGGACACCCTGAGGACAACAGAGTGTGTTGTCGTTGAAATGCATAAAACACATTATACTCTCATATCTATGCTGGCCATGGCAGCAGAGAACACGGGCATATGATGAATCGGGTCTGTGGACCAATACAACCGCAATACATTTTTTTTAGTAATGCATATGTTGAGGGTTAGGCCCTCCAAAATTTTTAATTCGGAAACCGTAATGGGTTTCCATGCGAATTGGTCTGGCAAGGTTTGAATTTGGGTTGGCGGCGAAAAATTGTTGTACATATAAATTGCTCTGATCAACAATCAATGCATACAGATCTTCAGTAAAAAAAGAGCTCCAAAAAATCAAGGGGACTATTTACATTTGCTGTTCCCACCTGAATTCTGGGTTGGGCAGTGAATGGGGGAAGTACGGTTGCTGCAGAATTTGTGGACTGCCAATCAGGGTTTGCAAGCACATCCGGAAGGATATTAGGGGCTCTACGGGCCTGAGCGTGAATTCTTGGTGATTGCGGGAAAATACTTGTGCTCGCCACCGCACCAGCTTGTACTGCACTTATGGGACTTGCCAAGTCACCAAGTGATACTGCAGTGCTGGTATGTGAAAGACCAGGAAGTACTAGGGTGCTCGCCAGTTCATCAAAAGGTAGAGCGACACTAGTACTGGCACTCTGGTGCATATCAAAGTCATCAAAATTTACCGGCAAGTGCTAGCAGAGATCAGGTCTGATTTTGTGAACACTGCAGTTTTGTGTACAATGTATCAAGTGACTTACTGTAAGGGTATTCCTGTACGGCAACTGTCTAATAGAAATGAGCATAGGCTAGCGCATGCATGCAGAAATGCGCACACGGGTGCACACACGCGGGAACGTGCCCACTGTTTCTGTCGCTATACAGACTATTTAAAGGAAGCTCTTACTCTGTCAGTGCTGAATTGTCCTCAGCTAACTTCCTGTTTCCTGCTGTATCCTGTGTGTATCAGTTACTGACCCGGCTTGCCATTGACCTGCTCTTGGATCCTGTTTATGTTTCTGCTCATCGGTTTCTGATCCTGGCTTCCTCCTGACTTCGTCCCTGTCTGATGTTTCGGTACCTCATCGCCTGCTCGCTGCTGACCCTGGCTATTACTCTGACTACGCTTCTGGTTCCAGTTTTGGCTCTACAGTCCTGCCGAGTGCCTGTCCTGTCTGTCATTACATCAGCTCCGGTTGCCATGGTGTGCTCCAGCCTCACGCTTATCAGAAGTTCCGGCAAACCACGTACCCAGATCTTGCAGTTCCAGTGGAGTGCTTCCTTAACTTCAGCTTGCTGTTCCGGCATCTCCTCTCTTCTATGACTGGATGATCTGATTTACCAAGGTTACATCACCAGCTGCAAGTTCCACAATCAATACCCACAGGCACTCGTGTTCCTCCTGTCCCTCGGCACCATCTGTTTCACCTTCAGTGGGGCCTGGGTTGGAGATACAAGAGAGGCTGAGCTCGTCAATTCAGACTTCTATCAGGTAGGTGACACCTACTGACACTGCACTTGCTGGTGGAAAAGGGTGGTAAGCATAGGGGCTAAAGGCAGGTGCTGGCAGGTGCCGGGGCTGATCCCGCTAACGCTGTGTTTTTGGGGACACTATACTAATGTGAACGCTGGTATAGTGCTGGTCTGATCAAAGATATTGATCCATTCACACGCTATACTAGCAATGGAGGTTTATTGTGTATGAGCGTGTTACTGGCAATCAAGGGGCTAAATGTGATTACTGGTGTACCGACGGGCAATCTGACGCTATCTGGAAGGGCTGCGAAAACCGAGGGAACGCGAATCACGTATATATACGTGATTTTGTGCACCCGTGCCGCCCTGTAGCAGTATTTCTGCTATAGGGCGGGCAGGAAGCCATTAAAGAAGCGGTTTTGTTTACGGTGCTGCTTATTTTAACTGACAATTGCGTGGTCATGAAACGCTGCACCCAAATTAAATTTACGTCTTTTTTTCCCCATGCATTGAGCTTTCTTTTGGTGATATTTGATCGCCTGTGTGTTTATTTTTTGCGCTGTAAAAAAAATGGCCGACAATTTCGAGAAAAAAAATATATATTTTGGACTTTTTGCTATTAACCCCCCTAGCGGTATGATTATGTCAGTATTTCTGTGCTCAAAGCGGTACATTGTTTTCAATGGAAATATGGTGTTTTTTTATTGTAGGCCTGTAATTCTCAGGAATAACTCACTGAAATCTGTTTAAACAAGAGTCTAGTAGACATCCTGGGTGCGATAAAGGTTAATACATTCAATCATAAATTATAATATAATAAATAATTATAAAAATAATAATATAATACATTAAATAATGTAATCAAATCAAACACCCAGAACTCTGTCCAAACAATATTATATAGACACTTCATTTTGTTCTAGAAAATATCCCGGGTGTGGTATATCTTGAAACATGGGACTGCACAAAGTCCGACATCGCAATTAGGACAGTGGAACCTCGTTTCTTTGCGGATTTTTTTTCCACTCTCATTGCCGAGAACAACATACCACGCACATCCATCGCCTTTTTTTGGGTTGGTGGGGTGTGGTCCATAAAGTGATGTCCAGTCAGGTGTTCTGATTTGACAACTCCCACAGCACATCTACCTACAGACATTGATGGCGTTTGTTGTTTCAGGAAGATGGATTCCGCAACTTTCCAAAGTCTGCATGAAGCACAGGCTTGTCACTGATTTTGCGAAACAGAATGTAGGCATTCCACAAGCACTGTTCTGTAAATCTTTTTGTAGTATTTCCTCTTCTGCTTTATCGTTGCTGGATTTCTATCCAGTCATAGCTTGGTCAGCTGTGTCGATACCTCCCATGGTGCTATTGTAGTCAATAACTACCTGCTGCTTCTGAATGTTTTTCCCACCTTTTGATTGTACCATCACTGTGGAGGCATTGTGAATGGTACTCATTTAGCACACATCCTTCTTGTCCCACCATCTCAGTACCATCATTTTGCCTTTTGTGCCAGGGATCTATTTCTCCAAACTTCAGTTTGCTTTTTCTAAACATTGATGGCAAGTTGCGCCGGTTAGCCCTAACTGTTCCATAGGCATCCATTTTGTGCTGCAGAAGAACCTTTTAAAGTTCTGGAGAGGCATATAAATTGACGGAAGATGTTGCCGTTCCATATTTGCTGTACTTTGGATCAAATTCTGTTCCTTTGTCGGTGTAAATAATTGTGTTCCAGATGTAGCCAGTAGAGGATTCGCACAGCATGTAGGATTTGACACCAAATTGTGCTCTCTTAGGTGCGATGTACTGTTCCCAGCTGAGCCTTCCTTTGTAGGCCATTAGACTTTTGTCTATACTGATGTCTCTCTCTGGCACATAGCTCTGCTGGAAACTCCTGAGAATTATTTGGGAGACTTCCCAAATTTTCTTTAGTTTGGGAGCCAGGGAGGTTAAACATGTTCAGTGAAAAAATTTTGCCATAAATTTAGGCCAAAATGTATTCTGCGACATATCTTTGCTAAAAAAAAATCCCAATACGTGTAAATTAATTGGTTTACATGAAAGTTATAGCATTTACAAATGGAGGTATAGATACTAGAATTTTTTTTTTATACTAATAATGGCGGCGATCAGCAACTTATGGCGGCAATCAGTGATACTGGGGGGAACTGACTTGGTGTCACTGACATCCCCAGTGAC
The DNA here is from genome assembly GCF_062004578.1 of Staurois parvus. NCBI lineage: Eukaryota > Metazoa > Chordata > Amphibia > Anura > Ranidae > Staurois > Staurois parvus. The sequence continues at coordinate 238,249 of NW_028318235.1, forward strand.
ACCAATAAGGTGATCAGTGCTAATGGCAGGGGTTAACATGAAGGGCAACCAAAGGGTTAACAGTGTGATGGGAGTGTTTTACTAGGGGGCAGGGGTGTGTTCGTCACTGTAAGCACACTGCTCTGGATGGCTCTGCTCAGCAGTGTGCCCAAACTGACAGGGAGGAGGGCTGTTGGTAAACAATGCAGCCCTCCTCCCTGTTGGTGATTGCCGGTAATCACCGGGCACTGGCGGGTAATCAACGGGCGCTGGTGGGTAAGCACCGGGCGGGACCTCGTGATTGACACCCATGGCCGTGAATGGTGGAGCAGGTAGGGTGCACGAGCGGCTCGTTATCGCCCCTACCCGGAAAGATCAGTATATCTGCTATACGGCAGTGGGTAAGTGATTAATTAATGAAATTCTGCCCCTATGTTGACTGTACTGTAAGAGTATAATGTTGCAACTTAACATGTTTTTGTATGCTATGAGGTAGGCTGTATAAGGCAAAATGCATTGCATTTCTGATGCTATGTAATTTTACATGTGGAAAATAAAAGGATTTCTTTATCAAGAGTACACCAAGTGGCCGACTCTATAAATTATGGACCTATATTGATTATTGGCTGTTTATTCTTAACTAATTGCCATCCGCGCTATAGCAGATTTACTGCTACAGGGCAGACTCCCAGCGCAAAATCACGTATATCAACGTGATGTGTGCTCCCGACGGGTTGACAGGCAGGGGGCGCACACGATCCTGCCGGAGCCTGATGGTGCTGTGGTCCGGTACAGCACTAATCACTCACCGGATCCAGGCCAGTGATTTTTGTGGACTGAATCAGAGCTCATCCTGTGCCTGTGTTTACAGAACACAGGCACAGGGAATGATGCAATCTTCTCTCTCTGGAGACATTCCATTTCAGAGAGAGAAGAAAGCAGATCCACATAGGTCAAAGCACTACACTGACACTGTTAAAGCACAGCTAGGTCACATTTAACCCTTTCACTGCCCTGTCACCAGCATCATTAGCGTCAGTAAGCTTCAGTGTCCCTCCCAGATAGTGTCAGATTGCCCACCACTACATTGCCATCACATTTAACCCTTTGATTGCCAGGAACATACTCACATACACACTTTGAATTTCCATTGCTAGTATAGTCTCTGAACGGATCAATATCTTTGATCAGATCAGAACATATGAGCATTCACAAAAGTATAGTGTCCCCAAACATGCAGCGTTAGCAGGATCAGCCCCGACACCTGTCAGCACCTGTGTTTAGCCCCACCCCCAGCAAGTGCAGTGTCAGTAGATCACTGTAACTTGATACATTACACACAAAACTGCAGCTTTGGCAAGATAAGGCCTGATCTCTGCTAGCACTTGCAGGTTATTCTTTTTGTAGCGGTTCAAGCAGTTCCTGACAGCCAGGTGCTCTTTTTTCCTGTGAGTCACACAAGGTACCTATAAATTCAGCTGCAAAAATGTCCAACGAAAAGGAACACTAGTGAAGTGAATCCTACAGGATTCTGAGAATGTCAGATGAGAGCGAAGGGGAGGCCTCCCTGACAGAATCTGCCTCAGAACCTGTAGAGAGCAGAGGCACCCTGATAAATAGCTCAGATGATAGAGTAAAGGTTCCTGCTAAGGTCAAGAATACCCGGCCCCATGCCCAGATTGCTGAGTTGTTAGAATTGCATGATGATTCTCATATGCAGCAGATTGCCAGTACTAGTGCCACACTAGCTTGTGGTGAACTGGCAAGAACCAGCAGCCTAGCATATCCTGGTCTTATACATACCAGCACTGCAGTATCACTTAGTGACGTGGTGAGTCCCATAAGTGCAGTATAAGCTGGTGCGGTGGCTAGCACAATTAGTGTCCCGGAGCCACCAAGAATTTGCACACGGGCCCCTAATGTCCTTCCGGATGTGCTTGCAAATCCTGATTGGCAGCCCACAAATTCTGCAGCACCTGTACTTCCCCCATTCACTGGTCAACCCAGAAGTCAGGTGGAAACAGCAAATTTAACTACTCCCCTTGGTTTTTTGGGAGCGGTTTTTCACGGAAGTTCTGTATGGATTGTTTGTGGACCAAAGTAATTTATATGCAGAGCAATTTATTGCCACCAACCCAAATTCAAATCTTGCCAGACAATTTGCATGGAAAGCTTTACGATTTCCGAATTTACATTTTTTGGGGGGCCTAACCTTCAACATGGGCATTACTAAAAAGAATGAGTTGCGGTCATATTCTTTTCACAGACCCGATTCATCATATGCCTGTGTTCTCTGCTGCCATGGCCAGGTGTAGATATGAGAATACACTAAGATTTATGCATTTCAGGGACAATACACTCTGTCGTCCTTGGGGTGACCCTGAATATAAAAGGTTCCACAAAATTTGGCCCCTCATCAATTACTTTAACCAGAAATTTGAAGATGTACTGTATATATGCCCCATTTTTCTGGTCACCTTGCATTCAAACAGTTTCTCCCCAGTAAGCATGCCAGACATGGGGTTGAAATGTATAAGTTCTTTGAGAGGGCAACAGGCTGTCCATGTAATTTTCGAATTTACAAGGGAAATGCTCAGACTACATCGGGAGCAATGGCAAGATAGTTTGGGACTTGGTGTCACCCTTTTTCCATACGGGGTACCACTTATATGTGGACAATTTTTATATAAGCATGCCACTAATTAGACATTTGTACATTCTTGGAATTGGCTCATGTGGCACCGTACAATCTAAATGCTGGGGCTTCCCCCAACGCTTGTAAATACGCAGCTTAGAAAGGGGGAGAAAGCCTGCTTGAAAAATGATGACTTGCTCGCAGTGAAGTGGAAGGACAAACGGGATGTTTTCGTCCTGTCTTCCATTCAGGCAGACAGGACAGTCCAAATTTGCATGGCAACTGGTGTTGTAGAGAATCCCCTGTGTCCACGGCTATAATCTTAACATGGGAGGGCTGGACTTCAATGACCAGATGACCAATAAGGCATACTTAGTTTACCGTAAAGCCAGATGCTGGTACAAAAAATTGTCTGTATATTTATTGGCTCTGTACAACGCTTTTGTGCTTTACAAAGCAACTGGATAAAGTGGATCCTTCCAAAAATTTCAGGAAGAGCTCATTATCACAGCCCACAATTTTATATCCAGAAGGTTCTGTGGCCCAAACCCAGATGACGTGAGCCGGCTGCATGAGAGGCATTTTCCTGATGCCATTCCTGGTACCCCAACCCAAAAATCACCACAAAAAAGATGTGTCTGTAGCAGACATGGAAGTAGATGACACTCCCTTTTTCTGTTACTCCTGCCCTGACCACTTGCTCTCTGCCTCAAGGAATGCTTCCGTTGCTACCACACACTAGTGGAGTATTAGTATAGGGTACAGCATGGCACAGTGTAGGGTACATGTTTACACAGGGTCTCAAAAGACGTTAGGTAGTCAGGAAACTGGATATCACATTTTGAGAGACCCTAAAATCTGGAAAGTTTACAGTTTAGCCCACAGGCTGCATAAAAAAAAGAAAAGCATACATGCCCAACAAAACATTCATGTACTGGGACATCACTGGAATTTGAGTGGTTATACCAGGATAACGCCTGCAACTACAAGCATCATCCTGGTGTTGTATTTTCAAGCCAGGAGTTGGCCTTCATGTAAAAGCAATCCTAGCAGATAATTAGCTGCTGGATTGCTTTTACTAGCTTTTACAACCCCCCCCACCCCCGCGCTGTCTTCCACGGCATTCTTGGGCTTTATAACAATAGCAGTGATCAAAAAAAAAGAAGGGGACAGTGTAAATAAAGCACCCTTGCCCCCCCCACATTTCCACGCAATGGTGTACGCAAGTATGTAAACAGAAATTGCACCATGCATGTGAGGTATCCTTGCAAATGTCAGATCGAGGGCAGTAATTGTAGCTTTTTTGTGTAAATCTAAAGTGGTAGCCTGTAAAGACTTTTAAAGTGTTGCCTATGCATATTTAAAATGTATGTAGTTTGTTGCTATTGCTTGGGAAGTGTGCAGTTTTAAAGCATGTCATGTAAGGTATCTATTTACTCAGCAAAACATTATCTGTCTTTGTGCATAAACATTTTTAAAAAGTGTATTTTTTCCAAAAAATTTGCATTTGAAAAATTACTACGCAAATACTGTGTGGCATAAACAATTGCAACACCCACCATGTTATGGTGTAAAAATACATAATGTTTGGGGGTTCAAAATACTTTTCTAGCACAAAATACAGATTTTTTTTTCACGTGACCAAAAAGTATCAGGAAAGGCTTGGTCTTCAAGTGGTTAGAAAAGTGGATGATGTGTGGCTTAAGCTTCTAATGCTGGGCATAAAATGCCAGGATGACAACCCCCCCCCCCCCCCAAAGGGCCCTTTTTGGAAAGTAGACACTGCAAACTATTTGCTGAGAGGCATTTTGAGAAGTTTATTTTTTACCACCTGTTTTTGGAAAGAAACAAAAAAAAAACATTTTTGTTACTTAAAAATATTTATTCAATATATATTCAAGAACCCAAAGAAACCACAACACCAACATCTAGTGTATCCAACTACACCTTTCACCCATTTACAAATAGATTTTACCCACATGCCAAAAATAGGACAATTAAGGATAAGTTGAGGAAGGCCACGGGAGGAACCTATACCCACTGGAAGAAGATGTTACCTGCAATTCTAGCAGAGGTAAGAATGACACCTAATAAGACTACAGGGTTATCTCCTTTTGAAATATTAATGGGAAGACCTTTTCCCACTCCTTGGGCTAGACAGCCACTTATGTTAGAAAGAGGGGACCTTGACCTGGTACAACAAGAATATGTGAGAAAATTGATTCAAACTTTAGATCAGGTTGAAAGAAATGTTACTCGCACCTCTCTTTATTTTTTCAGGAACCAACACACCCTTTCCAAGTGAGAGATGTCGTAGTGTTCCACCAACTCATTAAAGACAAGAAGCAAGGCTACCCCTTTGGACCACCTACTACGGTGATAGCGGTTACCAGAACGGCTGTTCTGGTGGAGAATTCCCAGTCCTGGAGCCATGCTAGTCGAGTGAAGAAGGTGAACCAAACACCTGAGAAACACAAGATGGAAAAAGGAGGTGAAGTACAAGCGGAAAATCCTCGAAGAGCGGATGAAGTCGGTGAAAAAGACCCTGAAGATGACATTCCTTACTGCCCCTCATGGTGCTTTGAAGATCTGGGTCCTATTGGGCACACTGACTGTGCTCTTTTTCCTGCCAGTATGGATCATAACTAACTGTATCACCCTGAGGACTTGGGCCTTATAAAAGGTATCTGTGGTCAAGGACTAGATTTAAATGAGACCCAGAAAACCAAAAGTGAAAGAAAGTTAAAAAGAAGTTTTGAAGAGAACAATCCTTTTACAGGAAAAATGTTGATGATGCAGTTTAAATTTTCTTATGCTCAAAAGTCAGGTTATGATAAATGTTGGATATGTAGTAAGTTACATCCTAGCACATATGAAATTCCTCTTCTGGCCGCTCCAGTCAAAATATTTTAATATTAATAAAAGGGAATGTAAGTATTGGTTTGACCAATATTACTTCTAATGCCACCATATCTTTTCCAACCCTGGGAGTCACTCAACTCCCCGATTGGTGTTTTAGACTGGGGAATACTTCCCACAAGGGAAAGGGAATGTACTCTCAGTCCAAATTAAACATATCTGATCCTGGAAGGAGGGATGGAACTACTTCTGTGAAACTCTGGCAAGTGAATGAACGTTTAGAAGGGATACAAGACAATGTGGGGAAAACTATGTTTGGAAAACTTTATTTCACACTTGTTGTCACCCCTGAATTTCGCTCTGCAATACAAAAATCCCCGATCTCCTTGGGAAACACTCTGTTGTGGTAAGATCTGTTACCCTTGGATACCAAGCAATGTCCAAGGCTGGTGCTATGTAGCCCAATTAGTGCCAATCATGGCAGCTATAGACCAGAAGGAACACCAAGTAAAAGCCAGTACATACCCAAAACACCAACTAACTCTGAGTGTCAGAGCCTGGGATTGAACCTGGGCCTTCTACGGTGAGAGGCAATGTTTCTTCTCACTGAGCCACCTGGAATGCTGGACAGCTCCCTTGACAATTCTTTGGATGATCCTGCCTTAGCCCTGTTTGTCTTGAACCTTGAACTCCTTGCTCCTCCCATGAACTTCCTATAAAAGCCATATCCATGCACTTCCTCCTTGCCAGATTATTGTGCCTTCCCAGACAATATCCAGCTTACCGTTCCTGCTGCTGTCTACATCTTCGTTACCGACCTTTGGTGTGCTACTGATTACGATTCTGCCTTATCTTATCTACTACCATTCGTGACTGACCCTTGGCTTGTGACTGACTCTGCTTCTGTTTGATCCCTAATCTGTTTGACCCGCTTTTGGTTTCCAGCTTGTTCATTCCCTGGTGGGGTGATCCTGAGATCTGCGACCTGGTATTAGCACGCAGCCAAATCCATCTCCACCATTAGGAGCTCTGGGGAAACCCGGTTAATACTTAGACCCCGCACCTCAGGTGAGCCTGCGTCATTCCCAGGGAGGTTCGCTGGTGTACAAACCTTGCTGGTTTCAGGTAAGCCTTACACTGCTGTAGCAACGGGTCTCTGAACCTGACCCAGACTGTGACAGAATAATCTGACCCAAACATGGAGACCGCTATGGCAAATGTTAGGCAGCAAATTGCTGAGCTACAGGAATTCGGGGTTACCCATCAAGAAAAAGTTGCCAAACTAGAAAGCATTGTGGATAGGCAACAGGGGGAGATTCAGGCTCTGCAGAGACAACTGCTGAACCGAGATGATACTAGCTCACATATGCCCCAACCATCTAAGTGTATGGAGACCGCCGCCACTACAGGGGTTTCCTTAATCAATGTCATTTATATTTCCAAATGTACCCTGCTGTGTTTCCTTCAGAGAAAAAGAAAGTAATAACATAAAAATAGTGCAGCGCTGAAATAGTGACAATATGACAGAAAAATAGTCCACTAAAAGTCTTGTTCATAAGAACGTATCCAGTGTCAGATGTGAATTCAGAATTGGTGATCCGTGTGGAAATGGCTGGAAAACGCACTCACCAGAAGTAAGACACATAAACGCAGTGTGTATTTAAAGCACATGGGTCATCAATCCAGAGGGTAGTAAAGCTGGTCCGGTTACAGGAATGGTGGGTCCCTCCTCCGTAAATGCAGCAACAGATCCTCCTTCTCACGATTAGAAGTAGAATTCCAAGATCCAGGTTCTGCAAGCAAAAGCTCCTGCCTGCATGCTTGGGCTTCTGACTGGGGAAGCTCTAGCTTGGGCCTCCCCTTATATAGAGCAAAACCATGGCATGTTGAATTATTTTGATGCCTTTTTGACTGCGATGAATCAGGTTTTTGATGATCCCAACCATTGTGCTACTGCTGAAGCAAAATTGCATAGTCTGAGGCAGGGTAGACGCTCGGTCACTGAATACACAGCCGAGTTCAGAAGTTGGATCGCAGATACTACTTGGAATCCTGCAGCACAAAAAAGTCAGTTCCGCCAAGGGCTTTCTGAACAGGTAAAGGATGAGCTTGCCAGAGTAGATATACCTAATGATCTTGAGGAATTCATCTAATTGTGTATCCGAATCGATCAAAGACTTACAGAAAAGAGGAAGGAGAGGCTGGGAATGTTTGGAGGTAATAAGGGCATGCATCTCTCCGCTAGTACATTTGTTCAGCAGGATTCAAGAGTCTCTCTGGGTTCTAACACTCCTGAGCCTATGCAGGTTGATGCAATCAAGAGATGCATCTCCATTCAGGAGAAAGAGAGAAGACGTTCAGAGAATTTATGACTATATTGTGGGGATTCTGGTCATTATGCAATTAATTGTCCTAACAAAGTTAGAAGAACAGTTGCTGTGACTGATGTGATTGCACCTGAACAAATAAACTCTATAAGCCAGTCTGTCTCCCCACTGATTCCTGAAGAGAATAAAGTGAACTCACTGCTCTCTCATTTTGTTATTCCTATTAAACTTGTATCTGAGGGCTGTGAAATCTCCTGCTCAGCTATACTGGACTCCGGGGCTGGGGGGAACTTTATGGATATAGAGTTTGCCAACAACAATAATATTCAAGCAAGAGATACATTTACCCCTATTTATATGAAGACAGTTGATGGGTCACCCTTATCTTCAGGACCTGTTACCCATAAAACTGTTCCCCTGGTACTGTTGTTTGAGGCTGACCATTGTGAGACCATCAGCTTTCAGCTGATTATGTCACCCAAGTTTCCCATCATCCTGGGCATTCCTTGGTTCTCCACTCACAATCCCAGGCTCTGACACTGAGACAGAAAAGGGAAACCAAACAAGAAAAGGTAGATCTATTCTCTACAGGTGATAAGGTTTGGTCATGGTTCCCTACCTATACAGGATGGGGAATAACACTCATGAACAAAATAAATAATTACACAAACATTATTGATGATATACTGGAGAGGAATATAAGGACATAGGGTTGCTAAATACCTGAGACCAGAGCTATTAGAAAACAGCTGGAGATGCAAGAATTAGCTACTGAAAGCATGAGTGCTGCTCTGACAGGTTTGTGTGAGATGACAGAGGATTATGAATGTTGTACTTGGATATATAATACCACAATGACTGTTCCAGATTATTATGAAATAATAAAGCAACACAGGGAACAGGCAGATGGTTTAATGGAAAAAGCTAGAGCTATAGGAAAAGATGGATGGACTCCTTTCGATTGGCTAGTATCAGCATTTGGTTCCGTCTTTTCATGGATGAAAGGTATCGCTGTAAGCATAGTCATGATTTTGCTTTTTGTTTTATTTTTATACCTATGTTTTAAATGCTTATTATATTGCATTGCTAGAGTTACCAAGCCGCAAAATACAAATGAAGGTTATCTGGCTATGTACAAAAAGATTAATGAGGTAAAGAATTGAGATCATGTTCATGATCTAAGAGGGGATTGAAAGAATCTAGATAACCTCCATTTTGTTGATGTACGCCATTTTAAGTATTAAGTTAGCTTTTTGCAGATATATTAGAAGTTTAATGAAACTGTCTTAGTTTGCTGAAGGATGTATAAACAAAAGGTAAGATGACCCTGAAGTTTTCTTTGTCCCGCTAATTCTCAGAAAGCTAGCAAAAACAGTTTATACCAAGAAATGTGTATGTCATGTTTCATGTAGTTAGCTCACAGTTTTGAAACTTGCCCCCCCCCCCCTTATTTTTTCTGTATCCTTTATAAGCTTAGTAATGTCTAATAAACTTTGAACATCTCTGAACATAAGCTGCCATTATTTCCGTGTTCATGGGGTGTTCCCAGAATTCTTCTGATAAATCAGGAATCTCTCCACAGACCGGGGGTCTCTAAGGGGATAAAGAAAATCGATCCTTTCAATATGTCATGGGTATACAGATCTAAGTATTTATGAGTACACCCCTTTTGAAAAGTAAGGTTTTAATTAATATCTCAATGAACACAAGAACAATTTCCAAAATTTTGACAAAACTGAGTTTTATAGAACATTTGTTTAGCTTATAAATCAAAATAGAGGTAAGTGAGCGCAAAACACAGAGAGAGACGCTAGCATATAAGGCAATCCTCAGCACCTCAATTGAAACAATATGTATAGGGTATGCAGCGCTATGGAATGATAAGATGAATGGTATTTTGATTTATAGATATAGAGATCAACCATATATCAACAACATATAGCAGTCCTTGTATTGAGACCCATAAATTCAGATAATCAAGAAAAACAAAACTTATATTAATAAGTTCATAAATCAATGCTAGCTGATATGAAGGTATGAGATACACCCGGTGACATCAGAAGCAATTGGTGCGTTCCAAAACCAAATTTGTGTATTCAGAAAATCTAGTGAGATTATGCGCTTACCACAGGGACATACAAACTGAGCATTGTATGTATGACATCAAGTAGATCATCGGTGGACATCAGGGCCCAATCAGCGGTAAAGACAGCATCCAGTCATCGGGGGTGGTAAATCTCACTCTGGGATCGTCTCAGTCTCATGAAAGTAAGGTTAATAATTTAACTTAGATTACAAAATCTTCAGTTTTTCTCAGATTAGTACATGCAAAAAAATTAATACATTCCGCAACAAAAACTACTCCATCTAGTATTTTTTTTGACCTACATGATTTGTAAGAACAGCACCAAGTCTTCTAGGCATAGAATGAACAAGTTGGTAACATATTGCAACATCTATCTTTTTCGAATCTTCAAGAACGACCTCTTTTAGAGCCTGGATGCTAGATGGAGACTGATGCTCAACTTGTCTCTTCAGAATTCTCCATAGGTGTTCGATTGGGTTCAGGTCAGGAGACATACTTGCCCACTGAATCACTTTCACCATGTTCTTCTTCAGAAATGCAACAGTGGCCTTAGATGTGCGTTTTGGATCATTGTCATTAGAGATGAGCGAATTATTCAAAAATTCGGTTCGGCTGATTCGCCGAATTCGCCGAATAAATTCGCTTCGAGCCGAATATATTCGCTGCGAATTTAACTTATAAAAAGGGTGTTTCTAGGCTTCAGAGAGCCTTTATATTAGTGCAGAACACTGTACCTTTAATTTAAATGCCCTTGGAGTCTGCTGGGGAAGAGAAATAATACTGTCAGTCAGTATGACATGCAGATGAGTGCCGTCGATCTTAGAATCACCGCACACTTCACTCATTTGGGCAGTCACGGGGCCAAAACCAGAGTGTGGAGCCACAGTGTGGCGGTGGAGGCAGCAGCAATGGGAGGCCATACAGCACCCTATGACAAAATGGAACCCACCAGCAGTGTGAGGAGACGAAAGTGGCACATGGCAGAGTGTGGCGATGGAGACAGCAGCAATGGGAGGCCGTACAGGGACCCATGACACACTCTGGACCTGGCAGCAGCATGAGGAGGCGGTACAGGGGCCCATGACAGATTACGGGCCTGGCAGCAGCATGAGGAGTCGGTACGGGGGCCCATGGCAGATTACGGGCCTGGCAGCAGCATGAGGAGGCGGTACAGGGGCCCATGGCAGAGTGGCGGAGCGTAAGCAGCTAAAATTGAAGGCCATACAGAGGCCTATGTTAAAAAGTCCCCCCAGCAGCAGCGTGGGGAGACGACTATCAAGAGTCCAATGGCAGAGTGGCGGAGCAGAAGCAGCTTCAATTGAAGGCCATACACAGGCCTAGGTTTAAAAGTCCCTCACAGTTAATTCCAATAACGAACTCTACTCCTCCGTGCAATCTACTTACGAGACCCTGGGCAGGTCTGGGTCCAATTTGTGGTAGAGACTGGTTTTGTTCAGCCATGCTTGAGCGAGTAATAACAGGTCTGTGCTGCCCTTTGGTGTCTGGCTTAATGCGCACAACACTGAACGTCCCAGCGTTTGTCAACGATTTGCCATTAAGTGATGCAAACCCGCTGAACCACGTTCATGAGGAGCCGGTACAGGGGGCCATGAATCAGTATGGACCTGGCAGCAGAGCAGACGACAGAGGCACATGGCGCAGGGTGGCGGTGTAGGCAGCATTATTCTGAAGCCATACACAGGCCTAGGTTAAAAAGCGGAAGCCGTCAGCAGCGTGAGCAGACGACAGAGACACATGGCGCAGGGTGGCGGTGGATGCAGCAGTATTCGGAAGCCAAACACAGGCCTCGGTTAAAAAGCGGAAGCCGTCAGCAGCGTGAGCAGACGACAGAGGCACATGGCGCAGGGTGGCGGTGGAGGCAGCAGCAATGGAAGGCCATACAGCACCCTATCACAAAATGGAACCCACCAACAGTGTAAGGAGACCTGAAAGTGGCACATGGCAGAGTCTGGCGATGAAGTCAGCAGCAATGGGAGGCCGTACAGGGACCCATGACACACTCTGGACCTGGCAGCAGCAAGAGGAGGCGGTACAGGGGCCCATGGCAGAGTGGCGAAGCGTAAGCAGCTTAAATTGAAGGCCATACAGAGGCCTATGTTAAAAAGTCCCCCCAGCAGCAGTGTGGGGAGACGACTATCAAGAGTCCAATGGCAGAGTGGCGGAGCAGAAGCAGCTTCAATTGAAGGCCATACACAGGCCTAGGTTAAAAAGTCCCCTCAGCAGCAGCGTGGGGAGACGACTATCAAGAGTCCAATGGCTGAGTGGCGATCCGGGAAGTCAGCGTTGTGATTGCAGATGCAATGCAGAAATTTTATGAGGTAATGCCGTGGGTGCGAAGAAGATCATATACCGTCGTACTTCCATCCATAAGACGGAACAACCTGCGAACCGGGAGCTTTATTGCCCTGACCCGCTGAGCAGCTTCCGGGATACCCAAGAAGCCCATGGCAGAGTGGCGGAGCGTAAGCAGCTTCAATTAAAGGCCATACAGAGGCCTATGTTAAAAAGTCCCCCCAGCAGCAGCGTGGGGAGACGACTATCAAGAGTCCAATGGCAGAGTGGCGGAGCGGAAGCAGCTTCAATTGAAGGCCGTACACAGGCCTAGGTTAAAAAGTCCCCCCAGCAGCAGTGTGGGGAGACGACTATCAAGAGTCCAATGGCTGAGTGGCGATCCGGGAAGTCAGCGTTGTGATTGCAGATGCAATGCAGAAATTTTATGAGGTAATGCCGTGGGTGCGAAGAAGATCATATACCGTCGTACTTCCATCCATAAGACGGAACAACCTGCGAACCGGGAGCTTTATTGCCCTGACCCTGAGCAGCTTCTGGGATACCCAAGAGTTTGGCTTCTGTGGGGAATATGGTTGAAAACTGAAACTTAAAGGCATGTTGACGGAAGGGCACCAGTGTCAGTGCTCCGGAGGGAATATAGCTTCAAAGCTGACACTTAAAGGTATATCGACGGTCAGAGACCACAGGAAGTGGAGCTTGCGTCTTAAATCGACTGAATGTGGCAGACGTGAAACGTCTACGGGCCGTATATGAAACGGGTTGTTCCTCTTTCTGGAATAAGTGTTGGAAATGGCCACTCTTTTTGGTGTGGCGTTTTGTCTATTTAATTCCGATAATGGACTCTACTCCTCCGTGCAATCTAGTTACGAGACCCTGGGCAGGTCTGGGTCCAATTTGTGGTAGAGACTGGTTTTGTTCAGCCATGCTTGAGCGTGTAATAACAGGTCTGTGCTGCCCTTTGGTGTCTGGCTTAATGCGCACAACACTGAACGTCCCAGCATTTGTCAACGATTTGCCGTTAAGTGATGCAAACCCGCTGAACCACGTTCATGAGGAGCCGGTATAGGGGGCCATGAATCAGTATGGACCTGGCAGCAGTGTGAGGAGACCCGAAAGTGGCACATGGCGCAGGGTGGCGGTGGAGGCAGCAGTATTCGGAAGACATACACAGGACTAGTTTAAAAAGCGGAAGCCGTCAGCAGCGTGAGCAGACGACAGAGGCACATGGCGCAGGGTGGCGGTGGAGGCAGCAGTATTCGGAAGCCATACACAGGCCTAGGCTTAAAACTGGAACCCAGCAGCGTGAGCAGACGACAAAGACGCACATGGCAGAGGATGGATCTGGCAGCAGTATGAGAAGGCGGTACAGGGGCCCGTGGCACAGTGTGGTGATGGGGGCTACAGCAACTGGATGCCAGAAAGTGGCCGATAGGGCTATATACTGCATGGAATTATAAAGTTGTAAAGACAGCGGCCTATAAGGCTATACACACTATAACAATCATGACTTGATTGACCATTGGCCTATAAGGCTATACACAGCATGAATATCATGACTTATTCTGAGAGTGGTTTGGAAGGCTATATACAAAAAGTAATTCATGAGCTGTCCGGACAGCGGACAATAAGTACATATATACAAATCAATTCATCAGCTGTCCAGCCAGCGGCCTCAAAGGCGACACATATAGAAAGCAATTCATGAGCTGTTCAGACAGCGGCCTCTAAGGCGACAGATATACAAAGCAATTCCCGAGGTGTTCAGGGAGCGGCCTGAACGGCTAGGTTATTACTAAATATATTTTTGTGGCCAAACATCGGCCTATAAATAGATGTCTACACAGTGACAAAAAATTATGTCGCCAGACAGCGGCCCCTAAGGCGACAGATATACAAAGCAATTCCCGCGAGCGCACAGGGCCCACAGTGTCTGAGGATGGACGTTGGCGCAGAAAGGCAGAGACCAACTGACTACATAGGTGGTTTTTATAGTACTTTATTTTGGCCTCCCTCTCAGCAGGTGTGAAAAAGGCCACCATTTTTGAATGGTAGCGAGGGTCCAACAAGGTGGACAGCCAAAAGTCATCCCTCTGTCTGATGGTTATTATTCGGCTGTCGCTACGCAAGCAACCGAGCATGCTATGGGCCATTTGTGCCAAGGAATACGAGGGACTCCCTGCCTCCATCTCCACAGCATACTGCCACGGTGCGTCTGGGTCCTCTGTCTCCTCCTCCTCCTCTTCCAGATGCTCCTGCTCCTCCACTCCTGTCCGCTGAGTGGAAAAACCACCCATTTCACTCAATAATTCCTGAGCACCAATGTCCTCTACCTCCTCCTCTTCTTCCTGTCCTGCCACGTCTACCGCACCCTGACCAGCCATTGTTAACAGCATTTGTTCCAGGACGTGCAACAGAGGAATGACGTCGTTCATCCCATAGTCCTGCCGACTCACGAATAGCGTGGCCTCCTCAAAGGGCCTGAGCAAGCGGCAGGTGTCAGGCATGAGCTGCCAATGGCTGACATCTAAGTTTCACAGGGGAGTACCTTTATCCGCTTGTAACATCAGGAAATCGGTGATGGCCTTTCGCTGTTCGTAAAGGCGGTCTAACATATGTAGGGTTGAATTCCACCTTGTTGCAACGTCGCAGATCAGGCGATGCTGTGGAATTCCGTTCTGCCGCTGCAGCTCAAGGAGGGTGTGCTTTGCGGTGTAGGAATGGCTGAAATGCATGCAAAGTTTACGTGACATTTTAAGGATGTCTTGCAGTGGGATGGTGGATTTTAGGAACCGCTTGACAACCAGATTGAACACATGAGCCATGCATGGCGCATGGCACAACCTTCCTTGACGCAGAGCAGACACCATGTTCTTTCCGTTGTCGGTCAACATGGTTCCGATTTTCAGTTTGCGCGGAGACAGCCATCTGTCGATTTCTCTGTTCATTACACTCAGAAGTTCCTCCCCTGTGTGAGTACGTTCGCCAAGGCATACCAGGTGCAGCACAGCGTGACACCGTTGCGCCCTGCACATGTGATATGCCGGTCGGGTAATGGGACTTGGCACGGGGGTGGCGGCTGAGGACACGGCGGAAGAAGAGGTGGTAGAGGCGGACATCTTTGCTGGACCAAGGACGTGCAAACGTGGAGGCAAAAGCGGCGTGACCTGTCCAAGTTGCTGGTGCGGCTGTGCCGGCACCACGTTCACCCAGTGGGCCATAAATGACATGTACTGTCCCTGACCGTAGTTACAGCTCCACACGTCGGCGCTGCCGTACACTTTGGCAGAGACCGACATGCTCAAAGACTGGCCCACCATCTCTTCTACATGTGAATGCAGGGCTGGCACTGCCTTTTTGGCGAAGAAATGCCGGCTTGGCACTCTCCACCGCGGCTCGGCACAAGCCATCATTTCTCGGAAAGGTGCTGAGTCCACCACTTGGAAAGGGAGGGACTGCAGCACCAGCAACTTGGACAGGAGGACGTTCAGCTTCTGCACCGTCGGGTGCGTGCTCGCAAACTGTTGTCTCTTGGAAACGGATTCCAAGAAAGACTGCTGACGGAATCTGTGAAGAGGAGTAGCAGGAGAAGGAGCATCTGAACGAGCGGAAGATGCCAACGAGCGACAACTCCCCTCAGCAGAGGTGTTGGAGCCTTGACTGGCTGATAGAGGGCGATTGACGTCGGGTGACGGAGCAAGTAACGGAGCGGGTGATGGAGCGGGGGCTGGGGCAGGCAGAACCGCCGTATCTTTATCACGGTTTTCCCAGGCCACCGAATGGCGACGCTGCATATGCTGACGCAACGCTGTAGTCCCAACATTGGCCCCCTGGCCACGCTTGACTTTCTGGCCACATAGTCGACATACGACTACGTTTACTTCCTCGGGCGGCTTGACGAAAAATTGCCACACCGCCGAGTAGGAAACTTTGCCCCCGCTACTCCTCACTGGCTGACTGCTACTTCCTCCGTGCACACCGGCACCACTACTGGCCGTGGTGGTAGGCTGCAGTGGAGCTGGTTCTCTACTCCGTGGCCGTTTGGCTCCACTGACACTGCTGCGACCCTGTTGCCTCCTGGGCAACCCACCGACTGTTTTGCTCGCTGGCAAGCTGGCACCCTCTTCTGATGATGCGGAAGCAATAGCCTGATGACGACGAGGCTGCCAAGTGCGATCAGCCTCATCATCATCAATTAGGGTCTCCGCGTCACTACTAGCCCCCTCGGCTGCGTGTGGGTCAGGAGACAGACCTGTCTCTGGACCGGCTACCGAGCCACTCTCCTCGCCAGTACTTCTTCGCCTGGCTGCTGAAGAGGCGGATGTCTCCCCCCGTTCCTGACCGCCCTCTGTTAGCTCTTCCTCACTGTACAGTGGGGCTGAGCCCACAGCATGCGATACTTCGCTTGGTGAGGGAACACCAAAGGACAGGGGCAGGTCGAGGACACGTGATTTCAGTGGGCTTGCTCCCGGGCCATGCCAACTAACGGTTGTGTCTGACGTACCCACCGACCGTTGGCTGTAGGTGTCAGAGGTGACCTGGGAAGAGGAAGACGACCGAGTCAACCAATCGATGACGGCAGGGTTGTCGGTGGAGACACGACCGCTGGATGACACCGGGAGCACTGGCCTCTGGCTGCGACTAGTGCTGCCTCGACCCCTTCCTCTGCTGCCACGTCTGCTCGCTCCTGAAACATTGCCTCCTCTGCCACTCCTCTGCGTGTTGTCTGACATACTCTTTAATTCAATAAGCACCCCAAAAATAAAAACGGATTTAACTCTTTGAACGTACAATAGTGGTTGTGAAGCAGAAAGTCAGTTTATTTAGCACAATCGGTCAATTGCAGCTTGCCGTTGGCTGTAAACTGTACGTTTATGTCACTGGAATGCACTAATCACCCAAAAAATATTACCGCCACCCGGCGTGTATATGGATTTAACTCTTTGAACGTACAATAGTGGTTGTGAAGCAGAAAGTCAGTTTATTTAGCACAATCGGTCAATTGCAGCTTGCCATTGGCTGTAAACTGTACGTTTATGTCACTGGAATGCACTAATCACCCAAAAAATATTACCGCCACCCGGCGTGTATATGGATTTAACTCTTTGAACGTATAATAGTGGTTGTGAAGCAGAAAGTCAGTTTATTTAGCACAATCGGTCAATTGCAGCTTGCCGTTGGCTGGAAACTGTACGTTTATGTCACTGGAATGCACTAATCACCCAAAAAATATTACCGCCACCCGGCGTGTATATGGATTTAACTCTTTTAACGTATAATAGTGGTTGTGAAGCAGAAAGTCAGTTTATTTAGCACAATCGGTCAATTGCAGCTTGCCGTTGGCTGGAAACTGTACGTTTCTGTCACTGGAATGCACTAATCACCCAAAAAATATTACCGCCACCCGGCGTGTATATGGATTTAACTCTTTGAACGTACAATAGTGGTTGTGAAGCAGAAAGTCAGTTTATTTAGCACAATCGGTCAATTGCAGCTTGCCGTTGGCTGGAAACTGTACGTTTAGGTCACTGGAATGCACTAATCACCCAAAAAATATTACCGCCAGCCGGCGTGTAAATGGATTTAACTCTTTGAACGTACAATAGTGGTTGTGAAGCAGAAAGTCAGTTTATTGTACACAATTGGTCAATTGCAGCTTGCCGTTGGCTAGAAACTGTACGTTTATGTCACTGGAATGCACTAGTCACCCAAAAAATATTACCGCCACCCGGCGTGTAAATGGATCTAACTCTTTGAACGTACAATAGTGGTTGTGAAGCAGAAAGTCAGTTTATTTAGCACAATCGGTCAATTGCAGCTTGCCGTTGGCTGGAAACTGTACGTTTATGTCACTGGATTGCACTAATCACCCAAAAAATATTACCGCCACCCGGCGTGTATATGGATTTAACTCTTTGAACATACAATAGTGGTTGTGAAGCAGAAAGTCAGTTTATTGTACACAATTGGTCAATTGCAGCTTGCCGTTGGCTGGAAACTGTACGTTTATGTCACTGTAATGCACTAATCACCCAAAAAATATTACCGCCACCCGGCGTGTAAATGGATCTAACTCTTTGAACGTACAATAGTGGTTGTGAAGCAGAAAGTCAGTTTATTTAGCACAATCGGTCAATTGCAGCTTGCCGTTGGCTGGAAACTGTACGTTTATGTCACTGGAATGCACTAATCACCCAAAAAATATTACCGCCACCCGGCGTGTATATGGATTTAACTCTTTGAACGTACAATAGTGGTTTTGAAGCAGAAAGTCAGTTTATTTAGCACAATCGGTCAATTGCAGCTTGCCGTTGGCTGTAAACTGTACGTTTCTGTCACTGGAATGCACTAATCACCCAAAAAATATTACCGCCAGCCGGCGTGTAAATGGATTTAACTCTTTGAACGTACAATAGTGGTTGTGAAGCAGAAAGTCAGTTTATTTAGCACAATCGGTCAATTGCAGCTTGCCGTTGGCTGTAAACTGTACGTTTCTGTCACTGGAATGCACTAATCACCCAAAAAATATTACCGCCAGCCGGCGTGTAAATGGATCTAACTCTTTGAACGTACAATAGTGGTTGTGAAGCAGAAAGTCAGTTTATTGTACACAATCGGTCAATTGCAGCTTGCCGTTGGCTGGAAACTGTACGTTTCTGTCACTGGAATGCACTAATCACCCAAAAAATATTACCGCCAGCCGGCGTGTAAATGGATTTAACTCTTTGAATGTACAATAGTGGTTGTGAAGCAGAAAGTCAGTTTATTTAGCACAATCGGTCAATTGCAGCTTGCCGTTGGCTGAAAACTGTACGTTTAGGTAACTGGAATGCACTAATCACCCAAAAAATATTACCGCCAGCCGGCGTGTAAATGGATTTAACTCTTTGAACGTACAATAGTGGTTGTGAAGCAGAAAGTCAGTTTATTTAGCACAATCGGTCAATTGCAGCTTGCCATTGGCTGGAAACTGTACGTTTATGTCACTGGAATGCACTAATCACCCAAAAAATATTACCGCCACCCGGCGTGTAAATGGATCTAACTCTTTGAACGTACAATAGTGGTTGTGAAGCAGAAAGTCAGTTTATTTAGCACAATCGGTCAATTGCAGCTTGCCGTTGGCTGGAAACTGTACATTTATGTCACTGGAATGCACTAATCACCCAAAAAATATTACCGCCACCCGGCGTGTATATGGATTTAACTCTTTGAACGTACAATAGTGGTTGTGAAGCAGAAAGTCAGTTTATTTAGCACAATCGGTCAATTGCAGCTTGCCAGAGGCTGGAAACTGTACGTTTATGTCACTGGAATGCACTAATCCCCCAAAAAATATTACCGTCACCCGGCGTGTAAATGGATCTAACTCTTTGAACGTACAATAGTGGTTGTGAAGCAGAAAGTCAGTTTATTGTACACAATCGGTCAATTGTAGCTTGCCGTTGGCTGTAAACTGTACGTTTCTGTCACTGGAATGCACTAATCACCCAAAAAATATTACCGCCACCCGGCGTGTAAATGGATCTAACTCTTTGAACGTACAATAGTGGTTGTGAAGCAGAAAGTCAGTTTATTTAGCACAATCGGTCAATTGCAGCTTGCCGTTGGCTGGAAACTGTACGTTTATGTCACTGGAATGCACTAATCACCCAAAAAATATTACCGCCACCCGGCGTGTAAATGGATCTAACTCTTTGAACGTACAATAGTGGTTGTGAAGCAGAAAGTCAGTTTATTTAGCACAATCGGTCAATTGCAGCTTGCCGTTGGCTGGAAACTGTACGTTTATGTCACTGGAATGCACTAATCACCCAAAAAATATTACCGCCACCCGGCGTGTATATGGATTTAACTCTTTGAACGTACAATAGGGGTTTTGAAGCAGAAAGTCAGTTTATTTAGCACAATCGGTCAATTGCAGCTTGCCGTTGGCTGGAAACTGTACGTTTCTGTCACTGGAATGCACTAATCACCCAAAAAATATTACCGCCAGCTGGCGTGTAAATGGATTTAACTCTTTGAACGTAAAATAGTGATTGTGAAGCAGAAAGTCAGTTTATTTAGCACAATCGGTCAATTGCAGCTTGCCGTTGGCTGGAAACTGTACGTTTATGTCACTGGAATGCACTAATCACCCAAAAAATATTACCGCCACCCGGCGTGTAAATGGATCTAACTCTTTGAACGTACAATAGTGGTTGTGAAGCAGAAAGTCAGTTTATTTAGCACTATCGGTCAATTGCAGCTTGCCGTTGGCTGGAAACTGTACGTTTATGTCACTGGAATGCACTAATCACCCAAAAAATATTACCGCCACCCGGCGTGTATATGGATTTAACTCTTTGAACATACAATAGTGGTTGTGAAGCAGAAAGTCAGTTTATTGTACACAATCGGTCAATTGCAGCTTGCCGTTGGCTGGAAACTGTACGTTTATGTCACTGGAATGCACTAATCACCCAAAAAATATTACCGCCACCCGGCGTGTATATGGATTTAACTCTTTGAACATACAATAGTGGTAGTGAAGCAGAAAGTCAGTTTATTGTACACAATTGGTCAATTGCAGCTTGCCGTTGGCTGGAAACTGTACGTTTATGTCACTGTAATGCACTAATCACCCAAAAAATATTACCGCCACCCGGCGTGTAAATGGATCTAACTCTTTGAACGTACAATAGTGGTTGTGAAGCAGAAAGTCAGTTTATTTAGCACAATCGGTCAATTGCAGCTTGCCGTTGGCTGGAAACTGTACGTTTCTGTCACTGGAATGCACTAATCACCCAAAAAATATTACCGCCAGCCGGCGTGTAAATGGATTTAACTCTTTGAACGTACAATAGTGGTTGTGAAGCAGAAAGTCAGTTTATTTAGCACAATCGGTCAATTGCAGCTTGCCGTTGGCTGGAAACTGTACGTTTCTGTCACTGGAATGCACTAATCACCCAAAAAATATTACCGCCAGCCGGCGTGTAAATGGATTTAACTCTTTGAACGTACAATAGTGGTTGTGAAGCAGAAAGTCAGTTTATTGTACACAATCGGTCAATTGCAGCTTGCCGTTGGCTGGAAACTGTACGTTTATGTCACTGGAATGCACTAATCACCCAAAAAATATTACCGCCACCCGGCGTGTATATGGATTTAACTCTTTGAACATACAATAGTGGTTGTGAAGCAGAAAGTCAGTTTATTGTACACAATCGGTCAATTGCAGCTTGCCGTTGGCTGGAAACTGTACGTTTATGTCACTGGAATGCACTAATCACCCAAAAAATATTACCGCCACCCGGCGTGTATATGGATTTAACTCTTTGAATGTACAATAGTGGTTGTGAAGCAGAAAGTCAGTTTATTTAGCACAATCGGTCAATTGCAGCTTGCCGTTGGCTGTAAACTGTACGTTTCTGTCACTGGAATGCACTAATCACCCAAAATATATTACCGCCAGCCGGCGTGTAAATGGATTTAACTCTTTGAACGTACAATAGTGGTTGTGAAGCAGAAAGTCAGTTTATTTAGCACAATCGGTCAATTGCAGCTTGCCGTTGGCTGGAAACTGTACGTTTCTGTCACTGGAATGCACTAATCACCCAAAAAATATTACCGCCAGCCGGCGTGTAAATGGATTTAACTCTTTGAACGTACAATAGTGGTTGTGAAGCAGAAAGTCAGTTTATTGTACACAATCGGTCAATTGCAGCTTGCCGTTGGCTGGAAACTGTACGTTTATGTCACTGGAATGCACTAATCACCCAAAAAATATTACCGCCAGCCGGCGTGTAAATGGATTTAACTCTTTGAATGTACAATAGTGGTTGTGAAGCAGAAAGTCAGTTTATTTAGCACAATCGGTCAATTGCAGCTTGCCGTTGGCTGAAAACTGTACGTTTAGGTAACTGGAATGCACTAATCACCCAAAAAATATTACCGCCACCCGGCGTGTAAATGGATCTAACTCTTTGAACGTACAATAGTGGTTGTGAAGCAGAAAGTCAGTTTATTGTACACAATCGGTCAATTGCAGCTTGCCGTTGGCTGGAAACTGTACGTTTATGTCACTGGAATGCACTAATCACCCAAAAAATATTACCGCCACCCGGCGTGTAAATGGATCTAACTCTTTGAACGTACAATAGTGGTTGTGAAGCAGAAAGTCAGTTTATTTAGCACAATCGGTCAATTGCAGCTTGCCGTTGGCTGGAGACTGTACGTTTGTGTCACTGGAATGCACTAATCACCCAAAAAATATTACCGCCAGCCAGCGTGTAAATGGATTTAACTCTTTGAACGTACAATAGTGGTTGTGAAGCAGAAAGTCAGTTTATTTTGCACAATCGGCAAACTGCAGCACCAACTGTGCACGACAGCCACCAAAAAAAAAGGGTGTATGTCACTTTAAATTTTCGATTCTTTGATAGCTGTGGCCCTAAGTAACGATTCTGTGTCCCTGAGTAACGATTCTGTGTCCCTGAGTAACGATTCTGTGGCCCTAAAGTCTCTGTGGCCCTAACTCTGACCCTTAATACACAAAGGTCTGTGTCTCTTGAATGACCGGAGGCTAATGGAGAATTCTAAGATGGCCGCGATTTATAGTGCTGGCTGGCTGCTGATTGGCTAATGCGATCACATGTCATGAATGCATTATGGGTCTGCGCGCCTTCCCAGAGCTCCCCGCCCCATCTTCTCTGTCCATTTTCTCCGTGGCCACACATGTCGCCGCCATTTTTGGGAAAATTCGATTCGTGCATCCGAAGTTTGCTAATCTTCGGATTCGTCGCGAATAGAATTTTTCCAAATCTTCGGAACGAATTCCACTTCGTCATGTTCGATTCGCTCATCTCTAATTGTCATGTTGGAAAAGTGCATGACGATCAAGGGCACGGAGTGATGGTAGCATCTTCTCTTTCAATATAGAGCAGTACATCTGTGAATTCATGATACTATCAATGAAATGCAGCTCCCTGACACCAGCAACAATCATGCGGCCCTACAGAATGACAGTGCCACCACCATGTTTCACTGTAGGCACCATGTATTTTTTTTTGTACTCCTCACCTTTGCGATGCTATACAGTTTTGAAGCCATCAGTTCCAAAAACATTTATCTTGGTCTCATCACTCCAGAGTTCAGAGTAGTCTTCTTCTTTTTCAGCATGGGCCCTGGAAAATTCTAGGCGGGCTTTTTTGTCCATGGGCTTTAGGAGAGGCTTTCTTCGTGGACAACACCCATGCTTGCCATTCCTCTGCAGTGTACACCGTATTGTCTCACAGGAAACAATCACCGCAGTTTGGCTTTCTACTTCTTTAGCTACAGTGGGGATCGAAAGTTTGGGCACCCCAGCTAAAAATTTGTATTAATGTGCATAAAGAAGCCAAAGAAAGATGGAAAAATCTCCAAAAGGCATCAAGTTATAGATTAGACATTCTTATAATATGTCAACAAAAGTTAGATTTTATTTCCATCATTTATACTTTCAAAATAACAGAAAACAAAAAAATGGCGTCTGCAAAAGTTTGGGCACCCTGCAGAGTTAATATCTTGTACTGCCCCCTTTGGCAAGTATCACAGCTTGTAAACGCTTTTTGTAGCCAGCCAAGAGTCTTTCAATTCTTGTTTGAGGTATCTTTGCTCATTCTTCCTTACAAAAGTCTTCCAGTTCTTTGAGATTTCTGGGCTGTCTGTCACGCACTGCTCTTTTAAGGTCTATCCATAGATTTTCAATTATGTTGAGGTCAGGAGATTGTGAAGGCCATGGCAAAACCTTCAGTTTACGCCTCTTGATGTAATCCCCCATGGATTTCGAGGTGTGTTTAGGATCATTATCCATTTGTAGAAGCCATCCTCTCTTTAACTTCAGCTTTTTCACAGATGGCATCAAGTTACCATCCAAAATTTGCTGAAATTTTATTGAATCCATTTTTCCTTCTACTCGTGAGATGTTCCCTATGCAACTGGCTGCAACACAACCCCAAAGCATGATTGATCCAACCTCATGCTTAACAGTTGGACAGAGGTTCTTTTCATTAAATTCTGTGCCCCTTCTTCTCCAAACGTACCTTTGCTCATTCCGGCCAAAAAGTTCAATTTTAACCTCATCAGTCCACAGGACTTGTTTCCAAAATGCATCAGGCTTGTCTATATGTTCATTTGCAAAGTTCAAACGATGATTTTTGTGGTGAGGATGTAGAAGAGGTTTTCTTCTGATGACGCTTCCACGAAGACCATATTTGTACAAGTATCTCTTTATAGTGGAATAGTGTACCACAACTCCAGTGTCTGCAAAATCTTTCTGGAGGGATCGTGCAGTCAAACGTGGGTTTTCAATTGTTTTTCTCACAATCCTGCGAGCTGTTCTTTCTGATATTTTTCTTGGTCTTCCAGATCTTGCTTTAACTTCCACTGTTCCTGATGACTGCCATTTCTTAATTACATTCTGAACAGAGGATATTGACATCTGAAAATGCTTTGCTATCTTCTTATAGCCTTCTCCAGCTTTGTGAGCGTCAACTATTTTCAGTTTCAGTTTTCTAGACAACTGCTTAGAAGAACCCATGGTGCTGATTGTTGGAGCAAGGTCAGATGAGTCTGGGCATGTAAAACCTTTGAGATTGACATCACCTGGTCTTCCCAGACGATGATTGAGAACAATCCATGACACTGGGAGGTCTCAGCTTGGCAAAGGGGGCAGTGCATGCTATAAATTCTGCAGGGTGCCTAAACTTTTGCAGACGCCATTTTTTTGTTTTCTGTTATTTTGAAAGTGTAAATGATGGAAATAAAATCTAACTTTTGTTGACATATTATAAGAATGTCTAATCTGTAATTTGTCTTTTGGAGACTTTTCCATCTTTCCTTGGCTTCTTTATGCACATTAATACAAATTTTTAGCTGGGGTGCCCAAACTTTCGATCCCCACTGTAACTGCAGTGAACTTGCATGGTGATTTTCTTCAACCCTTCTCATCAGAAAACGCTCCTGTTGAGGTGTTAACTTCTGTGGATGGCGTCGATTTCTCTGTGGGATGGTTGCAGTTTCATCCATTGTTTAAAATTTTGTATCACTTTTGCTATAGTATTCTGACTGATAAGTAAAGATTTGCTGATATTATTGTAGCCTTCAAGTTTCTTGTGAAAAAAAATTATTTTCTCTCTCAGGCTTTGTGACATTTCTCTTCCATGTGGTGCCATTGCTGACAGCATGACCACTTGCCCTCCAGAGGATTTACCCCCCTACCTGATCAGACCATTTTTGCGATATGGCACTGCGTTACTTTAACTGACAATTTTGCGGTCATGCAACGCTACACCCAAATGAAATTTATGTGCTTTTCCCCCCACAAATAGAGCTTTCTTTTGGTGGTATTTGTTCGCTTTTGTGTTGTTTTTATTTTTTACACTATAAACAAAAAAACAATATTTTGCTGTAGCACATATCCAGTAAAAAAATTTAAAAAATCAAATTTTGTCATAAATGTAGGCCAAAATGTATTCTGCTAAACGTCTTTGCTAATAAAAATCCCAATACGTGTAAATTAATTTTTTTTTTTTTTTTTAAGTCCGCAAACGTGCAACTATAACGAAAAAACCCGTAAGTGTTCACAAAAAAAGTGCAAGTGCAAAACACCACACGAAAAAGTGCACTTAGGGGTGTGCTGTGTCCTACCCCTAAAGGGGCTTGGTAAATTAATTGGTTTACATGAAAGTTATAGCGTCTACGAATGGTGGTATACAGTTGTGGCCAAAATTATTCAACCCCCACTGAAATTGAGTGTTTTGGCCAGTTTGACATTGCTTTTGATCATTCAGTCATCTTGCTTACATTTACATTAAAGAGGCACTTGTAGGTCAGACAAATATAACATAACAGTTATAATGAAATAACCACAAATGTCTTTTCTGTGCTCACAGCATTATCAGTTTTATTCAACCCCCAAGTGACATTCAATCTTAGTACTTAGTACAGCATCCTTTTACAGTTATAACAGCTTTTAAACGTGAAGCATAGCTTGACACAAGTGTCTTGCAGCGATCTACGGGTATCTTCGCCCATTCTTCATGGGCAAAGGCCTCCAGTTCAGTCACATTCTTAGGCTTGCGCACTGCAACTGCTTTCTTTAAGTCCCACCAGAGGTTCTCAATCGGATTTAAGTCTGGTGACTGCGATGGCCACTCCAAAATGTTCCAGCCTTTCCTCTGCAACCATGCTCTAGTGGACTTGGAGGTATGCTTGGGATCATTGTCCTGTTGAAAGGTCCAACGTCTCCCAAGCCTCAGGTGTGTGACGGACTGCATCACGTTTCCATCCAATATCTCCTGGTACTGAAGAGAATTCATGGTACCTTGCACACGCTGAAGCTTCCCTGTACCTGCAGAAGCAAAACAGCCCCAAAGCATGATTGACCCTCCACCATGCTTCACAGTAGGCAAGGTGTTCTTTTCATCATAGGCCTTGTTCTTCCTCCTCCAAACATAGCGTTGATCCATGGGCCCAAACAGTTCTAATTTTGTTTCATCAGTCCACAGAACACTATCCCACAACTTTTGTGGTTTGTCCACATGGCTTTTGGCATACTGCAGTCGACTCTTCTTATTCTTTGGAGACAGCAAGGGGGTACGCCTGGGAGTTCTGGCACGGAGGCCTTCATTACGCAGTGTGCGTCTTATTGTCTGGGCTGAAACTTCTGTACCCACATCTGACAAATCTTTTCTCAGTTCCTCAGCAGTCACACGGGGACTTCTCTCCACTCTACGCTTCAGGTAGCGCACAGCAGTCGAAGTCAGCATCTTCTTTCTGCCACGACCAGGTAGCGTTTCAACAGTGCCCTTTGCCTTGAATTTGCGAATGATGCTTCCTAAGGTGTCTCTTGGTATGTTTAACATCTTTGCAATCTTCTTATAGCCATTGCCCTTCCTGTGAAGAGAAATCACCTCTTCTCTTGTCTTCCTGGACCATTCTCTTGCCTTCACCATGTTTGTAACCACACCAGTAAATGTCTAGAAGGAGCTGAGTATCACAGTCATTTTAAAGCTGCCTAATTGGTGCTTATTATGCTTGATTGCTGCTCGGTGACATCCACAGGTGTTTTCAATACCTGATGGAAAGCACCTGTATGAACCTCTGTTCTTCAGAGTGGTAGTCTTTAAGGGGTTGAATAATTGTGGCAATGAAGAAACCACATAAGAACCATTTACTACTGTATTACATAAACAATTGATGTCATTTTAGTTGCATTTGGGTAGTTACAACGTCCTTGTAGGATTTGATTCTGAATACAATTCCAAATGTACACTATAGTCCCTAAACCCCTTTACAGCATTGGGGGTTGAATAATTTTGGCCACAACTGTATATACTGGAATTTTTTTTCTACACTAGTAATGGCGGTGATCAGCGGCTTATAGTGGGACTGCGGCGGGCATTCTGACATTTGGGGGGGAGGGGGACTGACTGTTACTGACATCCCCAGTGACACTAATACAGTGATCAGTGCTAATAAAAAGCACTGTCACTATTGACACTTGGCAGGAAGGGGTAAACATCTGGTGCGATCAAAGGGTTAACTGTGTGCTTTGTGTGTTTCACATTATGTGTTGTGTGCTGTTTTAGTATGTAAGCATGCTGCTTTGTATTGCTCAAAGCAGCATGCTGGTGTTGATAGGGGAGAGATCTGTATTGTTTACATACAGACCTCTCCCCTGTCAGTGTTACTCGGCGATCGCCGGGTGTCGACGGGAAATCTCCAGCTGGGACCCGGTGATCAACAGCTGAAGCCACCAATGGCGGCGCATGCACGCCCCCTACCCAGAATTACAAAATCGCATATATACTGTACTGTATACGTGATTTTACTCAGCCCTACCATGTAGCAGTAGTTCTGCTATAGGGTGGTCGGGAAGCAGTTAAGTAGTGCCCTTTTATAATCAACTGTCTGCTAGACACCTGTTTAATGAATAATTAAACTCATGTGTAGCTGAATTCTTGCTAATTAGGATTTTATTGTCTAAAATGTAGCTTTGCTCCTATGACTTTCATTGGGGTGTATTCATTTTTGCAAAAAGGTCTTGAATGAATTTGTTATGTTTGTTTTTTGTGTGCACAAATTAAGAATCTTGTTTGCAATCAGTGGCCCACATTTGTGGGAGTATTTTGTAGTACAGTATGTTGATTCTGAAAGGAAAGCAAAGGTTTTCTGACAAATCTGTTGAGGTGTACTCATTTATGCTGAGCACTGTATGTGAAATTACACTTCAAAATACATTCTGCTACTTCTCCCGAGTATGGGAATACCACACGTGAGAGACTTTTTGGCAGTCTAGCCGCGTACAGGACCCCAAAATCCAATAAGCACCTTCAGGCTTTCAAAGGGCTTTATTTCCTCATTACACTTCCTTACTTCCTATTACAGTTTCAGAGGCCATGAAATGCCAGTATTCTGTATAACCCCCTCCCCCCACCAAATTACCTCTTTTTGGAAAGTAGACACTCCAAGGTATTTCCTAAGAGATATGGTGAGTATTTTGCAGATCTCATTTGTTGCCACAAGTTTTTGGAAAATGAAAACTTGTTTTTTCTTTTCTTTTTTATTTATCAAAACCTTGTGAGAAAAATTAGATCTGCAAAATACTCACCATGCCTCTTAATAAATTCCTTGGGGTGGCTACTTTCCAAAAAGGGGTCATTTGGGGGGGTTTGTGCTATCCAGGCATTGTGATAGGTAGTGAGGAAGTGAAGTGAGCTCCCAAACAATCTTGCACATGTGGTATCCCCATACTTGCGAGAAGTAGCAGAATATATTTTGAAGTGTAATTCCAAATATGGCATGTGTGAGCAATATACCATTTAAATGACAACTTTTTGTAAAAAAACACTTTTTTTTGGTATTTTCCAAAACTTGTGGAAAAAATAAATCTTCCATGGACTCAACATGCCTCTCAGCAAATAACTTAGGTTGTCTACTTTCCGAAAAGGGGTAATTTGGGGGGTGTTTGTACTGCCCTGGCATTTTAGCACCTCAAGAAATATAATAGGCAGTCAGAAAATAAAAGCTGCACAAATTTCAGTAACTATACCATAGTTTGTAGATGCTATAACTTTCACACAAACCAATAATATACACTTATTGGTTTTTTTTTTTTTTTTACCAAAGATATGTAGTGGAATACATTTTGCCCGAAATGACGAAATTTGACTTTATTGGATATTTTTTATAACAGAAAGTAGAAAGTGTCATTTTTTTCAATAATTTCAGTCCTTTTTCATTTATATCACATCGTGATCAAATCCCACCAATAGAAAGCTCTATTTATGTGAAAAAAGGACATACATTTTGTTTGGGTACATCGTTGCATGGCCAGTTGAAATAGCTCACCGTTGAATATCAAAAAATGTCCTGGTCAGGAAAAGGGGTTAATCTTCCAGAGGGCAAGTGGTTAATAGGATTTGCTTCTTCTCTCTCTTTTTATATTCTTACCAATAGGGGTTTTACAAGAATAATAACATCGTGAACGGCAGTGAGAGTTACATTTCCCAGTAGTTTTTACCTTGGGGTTTTTTTCTACACCCTCTTTTTTTCTTTTTTTGCATCAACGTTTTTTAGGTAAGTCCATAGGTTGTGCTTGCAACATTTTTGTCATGCCTAATACCCCCCCCCCCCTTTGTTCTGACTCTTGTTCTCGAGGGCCCTTGTGGTGCTGTTTCTTTACACTCTCCTCCCCCCATCTCATTAATTATTTTACCTGTCTATTTGCCTAGGGCAACTAGTCTGTTTTTCATCATCTGGTCAACAGGTGCATAAGATGATTACTGAAATGGTGTATATAAGCTATATAACTTATATACAGTATATACACCATTTCAGTATTGGGACACCCCTCCAAATTGGGACACCCCTCCAAATCATTGGATTCAGGTGTTCCAATCACATCCATGGTCACAGTTGTATAAAATCAAGCACCTAGGCATGCAGACTGCTTCTAAAAACATTTGTGAAAAAATGGGTCATTCTCGCAAGCTCAGTGAATTCAAGCATGGCACCGTGATAAGTTGCTCCTGTGCAATAAGTCCATCCGTGAATTTTCCTTACTACTAAATATTCCACAGTCAGCTGTTAGTGGTATTATAACAAAGTGGAAGAAACTGGGAACAGCAACTGAGCCACGAACTGGTAGGCCGTCTAAAATGACAAAACAGGGTCAGCGCATGCTGAAGCGTGCAGAAGTTGCCAACTGTCTGCAGAGTCAATAGCTAAAGACCTCCAAACTTCATGTGGCCTTCAGATTATCACAACACCAGTGTGTAGAGAGCTTCATGGAATGGGTTTCCATGGCTGAGCAGCTGCATCCAAGCCGTACATCACCAAGTGCAATGCAAAGCATCGGATGCAGTGGTGTTTACATGGCATGCTGCCACTGGACTCTAGAGCAGTGGAGACGTGTTCTCTGGAGAGACGAATCACGTTTCTCTGTCTGGCATCCTGATGTTGTGTCTGGGTTTGGTGGTTGACAGGAGAACAGTACTTGCCTGACTGCATTGTGCCAAGTGTAAAGTTTGGTGGAGGAGGGATTATGCTTTGG
The DNA here is from genome assembly GCF_062004578.1 of Staurois parvus. Taxonomy (NCBI): domain Eukaryota; kingdom Metazoa; phylum Chordata; class Amphibia; order Anura; family Ranidae; genus Staurois; species Staurois parvus. The sequence continues at coordinate 269,022 of NW_028318235.1, forward strand.
GTTTTTTTTTTCAGGGGTTGGGCTTGGCCCCTGTAATTTTAGTGAAGGGAACTCTTAAGGCGTCAGTATATCAAAACATTTCATACTCCCAACAGTTTGGGAACAGTTTGGGGATGGATCCTTTCTGTTCCAACATGACTGAGCACCAGTGCACAAAGCAAGGTCCATAAGGACATGGCTGTGCAAGTTTGGGGTGGAGGAACTTGATTTTTGTTAACTTTTTTTAAACAATTTACCAAAGAAAACACAAAGCAAAAGACACGCTCACGCAGGGGCTATCAGTGGCACATAAAAAATAAAGAGAACAGTGCTGTAACATCAACAATGTAAAAGGAGCGCTCACATAGGGGCCATTAAAGGCACATAAAATACAAAAACAGTGATATGCCCGCTGTCATGCCTGGTGACCCGATGCCCGCTGTCGGGCCAGACGATCCAATGTCTGACCCGGTGCCCGCGGTCATGCCAGTTGACTCTGAGCCCACTGTCGTGCCTGGTGACTCGGTGCCCACTGCCTTGCCAGATGACGCGGTGCCCGCTGGCGAGCCAAATGACCTGATGCCTGGTGACCCAGTGCCCGCTGTCATACCTGGTGAACCGATGCCCGCTGTCGAGCCAGAGAATCTCATGCCCGATGACCCAGTGCCCGCTGTCATGCCTGGTGACCCGATGCCCGCTGTCGGGCCAGACGATCCAATGTCTGACCCAGTGCCCACGGTCATGCCAGTTGACTCGGAGCCCACTGTCGTGCCTGGTGACTCAGTGCCCACTGCCTTGCCAGATGACGCGGTGCCCGCTGGCGAGCCAAATGATCTGATGCCTGGTGACCCAGTGCCCGCTCTCATGCCTGGTGACCCGATGCCCGCTGTCGAGCCAGACGATCCAACGCCAGATGACCCGGTGCCCGCTGTCGATCCAAATGACCTGATGCCTGGTGACCCGATGCCCGCTGTCGAGCCAGACGATCCAATGTCTGACCCAGTGCCCGTGGTCATGCCAGTTGACTTGGAACCCACTGTCGTGCCTGGTGACTCCGTGCCCACTGCCTTGCCAGATGACGCGGTGCCCGCTGGCGAGCCAAATGACCTGATGCCTGGTGACCCAATGCCCGTTGTCGTGCCTGATGACCCGGTGCCCGCCGCTCCGCCTGGGGGCCCGGTGCCTGCCGTCCCGCCTGGGGGTCCGGCGCCCGCCGCTCCGCCTGGGGGCCCGGCACCTGTCGCTCCTCCTGGGGGCCCGGTGCCTGCCGCCCCTCCTGGGGGCCCGCCGCTCCGCCTGGGGGCCCGGCGCCCGCCGCTCCGTCTGGGGGCCCGATGCCTGTCGCCCCTCCTGGGGGCCCGGTGCCCGCCGCTCCGCCTGGGGGCCCGGCTCCCGCCGCTCCGCCTGGGGGCCCGGCTCCCGCCGCCCCGCCTGGGGGCCCGATGCCTGTCGCTCCGCCCGGGGGCCCGGTGCCTGCCGCCCCTCCTGGGGGCCTGGTGCCCGCCGCGCTGCCTGAGAGCCCGCCGCCCCGCCTGGGGGTCCGGCGCCCGCTGCCCTGCCTGGGGGCCCGATGCCTGTCGCTCCGCCTGGGGGCCCGATGCCTGTCGCTCCGCCTGGGGGCCCGATGCCTGTCGCTCCACCTGGGGGCCCGGAGCCTGTCGCACCTCCGCCTGGGGATCCGATGCCTGTCGCTCCGCCTGGGGATCCGATGCCTGGGGGCCCGGTGCCTGTCGCCCCTCCTGGGGGCCCGGTGCCCGCCGCTCCGCCTGGGGGCCCGGTGCCCGCCGCTCCACCTGGTGGCCCGGTGCCCGTCGCTCCGCCTGGTGGCCCGGTGCCTGCTGCTCTGCCGGGGAGCCCGGCGCCCGCCACTCCACCTGGGGGCCCGGCGCCCGCCGCTCCGCCTGGTGGCCCGGCACCCGCCGCTCCACCTGGGGGCCCGGTGCCTGCTGCTCCGCCTTGGGGCCCGGTGCCTGCTGCTCCGCCTGGTGGCCCGGTGCCTGCTGCTCCGCCTGCTGGCGCGGTGCCTGCTGCTCCGCCTGGTGGCCCGGCGCCCGCCGCTCCGCCTGGGGGCCCGGCACCCGCCGCTCCATCTGGGGGCCCGATGCCTGTTGCCCCGCCTGGGGGCCCGCCGCACCGCCCGGGGGCCCGGTGCCTGCCGCCCCTCCTGGGGGCCTGGTGCCCGCTGCTCTGCCTGAGGGCCTGCCGCCCTGCCTGGGGGCCCGGCGCCCACCGCTTCGCCTGGGGGCCCGTTACCTGTCGCTCCGCCTGGGGGCCCGTTACCTGTCGCTCCGCCTGGGGGCCCGATGCCTGTCGCTCCACCTGGGGGCCCGGTGCCTGTCGCCCCTCCTGGGGGCCCGGTGCCCGCCACTTTGCCTGGGGTCCCGGTGCCTGTCGCTCCGCCTGGGGGTCCGATGCCTGTCGCTCCGCCTGGGGGTCCGATGCCTGTCGCTCCGCCTGGGGATCCGATGCCTGTCGCTCCGCCTGGGAGCCTGATGCCTGTCGCTCCGCCTGGGGGCCCGGTGCCTGTCGCCCCTCCTGGGGGCCCGGTGCCCGCCGCTCCGCCTGGGGGCCCGGTGCCCGTCGCTCCGCCTGGTGGCCCGGTGCCTGCTGCTCCGCCGGGGAGCCCGGCGCCCGCCACTCCGCCTGGGGGCCCGGTGCCTGCCGCTCCGCCTGGTGGCCCAGTGCCTGCTGCTCCGCCTTGGGGCCCGGTGCCTGCTGCTCCGCCTGGTGGCGCGGTGCCTGCTGCTCCGCCTGGTGGCGCGGTGCCTGCTGCTCCGCCTGGTGATCCGGTGTCCAGCTCGATGTGCCTCTGCCCGGAGTTCAGCTCGATGTGCCTCTGCCCGGAGTCCAGCCCGATGTGCCTCTGCCCGGAGTCCAGCCCGATGTGCCTCTGCCCGGAGTCCAGCCCGATGTGCCTCTGCCCGGAGTCCAGCCCGATGTGCCGCTGCCCGGAGTCCTGCCCGATGTGCCGCTGCCCGGAGTCCAGCCCGATGTGCCGCTGCCCGGAGTCCAGCCCGATGTGCCAGTCTTTGATATCCCGCCAGTTACCAGACCCGGGCGGTGGAACATTTTGCCCAGCTAGGACTGTTTGGAGCGTCCTGAGGCCGCTCCTTGAGGGGGGGGGGGTACTGTCAGGAATGGACTTGCCAGTAATGGTGGGACTCACCTGCCTTGTGGGCTGCAGTACCATGGCTGGCCAGCGAGTGCTCTCAGCAATCAGAGACTCAACCCTGCAGCCAGCCAAACACCTGAAGCTGATTATGCAGGTGTATTTAAGGGATGGCCAGACCTGCAGTCTGGGCCTTGGTGTGTGTTTTTCCTGGGCCCCTGTATCTTGTAACCTGCGTTCCTGTTCCTGCCTCTGCCTGACTTGTTGCTGACCCTGCTTGATCCTGACCTCTGCTGACTTCTCCTGTTTTTTGATCCCTGGCTTGTGACCCTGAACATTCTCTCCGCCTGCTCCTCCTGTACCTACCTGCCCGATAGTTATCGACCCGGCCTGCCTGATTACATTGTGCTCTATATGTGTATGTACCTGTGTATCTGTATCAGTCTAGGTTTGGGTTTGTTTCACCCTGTTGTATGTATTTGTGTTAGCTTGGGGTTTGGTGCACTGCGTTTATGTTTGTATTGTTAGTCTTTAATAAATTATATTGTTTATAACTTATCTGAAGCCTGCGTTTCCCTGCGTCAGTTCACATACCTCTGGTCATACCCTGGAGCCCTGACAGGGAGCATGGGAAAAACATATGTCAACAATGGCTCCCATATTTTCAAGAATTTCCGTTGGCAGTCATTACGGATACTTAACATCTGTTCATTGAGCATCAGTGTAGTCATACGGCCCCCTGAAGAGGGACAGATGGGCTTATCCATGCCTGAGCAATTGTTCTAGTGGCCGACAAAAATAGGAAGCCTACTTATGCTGATGGGCCAACAGGCCCGGTATCGGACAATGAAGCAAAGTATGCCGAGCCTCCCGGCATATGGAGAGATAGAACAATGTGTAAAGAAGGCCAAAAACACGAGACCAGAAACCAATCAGTCTCGGACATGACCACCATATATGCAAAACATCTCCACAATGGCCACAACCCTGAAAGCAGTGATCACTATAAGCAGGGTTTGCCTGGGTTATTCAAGCTGGGACCCGATACCAACGAAACAGTACTTTGTATGCCACCTCCAGAATGGTTTTATTAAACAAACATTTAGCTATAAATGACAAGGCACTGTTCCAGTCCTCCAGATCCACGACCGCCTCCAAGTCACGCTCCCACTGGGCAACATATGATAGAGAGGTACGCATTGAGCGCCTATTCAAGGATGCATAAAGTAGTGAAACAAGGCCAGGCGCTCCCGGATGCTATAGGAAAAGCTGTTCGAAGGCAGATTTCTGATACGGGAAAGCGGAATTGCCCCGCAATGAGGTTAGCCAGTGGCGCAATTGAAGATAAAACAAATCCACCTGAGGAACATCCTGTGACTCCCGAAGAGAACCCCAAGTGGGAAAGGATCGAGAAGTCAAAAAAGTGTCGCACTTGTGAAAAACCATTGGCCACCCACCAGGAAAACGCCCCTGGGTGATCAAAGCCCGACGGGAAAAGAGGATTATTAGTATTTTGGAGCAAAGGCATAAAGGGAGACCTCAACCCACTGGAGTAACGTACTGAAACCCACACTCGTAGGCCATGGAGCAAAATCAGACTCCGTGTCAGTGGGCGTAGAGCAGGGGGGAGCCATAAAAGTGTCGATGTCATGATGGGGCTCAGTTAGGCAGTTCCAGAAGGAACCAAAGAGAAACATCACAGGAAGCGGGCAACATAGACAGTGGTGCATTCTGGCTTGCCTGGTAATTCTTAGCTACATTAGGCACCTCAAGATCTCCCTGTAGTCTATCGCTAAAAAGTGTATTTCTAGAAATTCTGGGGCATTTGTTGGCCCAGATGAATCGCATAATCCTTACATGAATCAACCGGAGAAAATGAGGAGGAACCCGCACTGGGAGTGTGCGAAAATAATATAAAAATTTAGGCAGGATGGTCATTTTCACTGAGTTGATCCGCCCTATCCAGGACAGATGCGGGAATTACCAAGACTGCATAAGAAAGGACACAGAACGAAGCAAAGGATAATAATTTTCAGCAAACAAAAAGCCATAGGTAGGGCTCAGGCAGATGCCCAAGTATTCAAGTAAGAGGAAGAAGAGGAAGCCCATTTATAAGGGAAGTGAGACTGTAAGCGTGAAACCAAATCTGAGGCCAAAGTAATATTGAGAGTGACAGTCTTATCCAACTTAATACAGAGAACTGAAATCAGGGAGAAACTCGCAAGGACCTGTTGAAAATTTGTGAGCATCGTCAAAGGATTAGTGAGTGCCAAGAGGGCATCATCCGCAAAAAGTTAAATTTATATTTCTGTCCCATGTATGGAACACCTGATACGTGATACGATCTTCCTGGAGCACTAAAGCCAGCGGCCGAAGCGCCAGGACAAAGAGCGCCGGGGACAGGGGGCATCCCTGTCTCGTTCCCGGCCAAATAGGAAAGGGGTCTGAGAAGTACCCCACATACTTAACCGAAGCTGAAGGGGAAGAATATAAGGCCTTAATCCAAGAAAGAAAAGAATCCCCAAAACCCCCACGGGACAGCACAAACCAAAGGTATTGCCAGGATAGGGAATCAAAAGCTTTATATATGTCTAGGGACAGTAAGAATCCTGGGTTTTTACGCTGTTGTATAAGGTGGACTACCTTACGAACGTTATCACCCGCCTGTCTCCCAGGGACAAAACGGTCTTGATCCCTATGGACCAAGCTACGCAAATATTTATTGATACGAAGACTGAGCATCTTGCCCAATATCTTCAGATCTTCATTAAGAAGAGGAATAGGCCGAAAGGCTTGCGGTTCCTGCACATCATTCGTTGTCTTTGGAATCATTGAGATATGAGCTCTGAGCGCATCCGGAGAGGGCAAAGAACCCTGTCATGACTCATTGAAGTAACCAGCCAAAAAGGGCACCAACAGCGTCACAAATTTCTTATAATACAGGCCTGAAAAGCCATCAGGGCAAGGGCCGCAGTGGTCCAAAAAGATTTGATAGCTTGAAGTACTTCCGATATGGTTACACCGGCATTGGGGGCTACCTGCGCCGCTTTGGACAATCCAGGAAGTCGTAGATCCTGAAAGAACGCTTCTGCTTGAGCTACAGGGAAGGGATCTGGTTTAGCGTATAGGTGTGAAAGGAAATCCGCAAAGCATGAAACGATCTGCTGGGGATTGGAAGTACAGCCCCTTGTAGAGAGTCGTAACTGGATCGGTGTGTGGGGTTTCCCCACTGAATTGGGTTTCCTAGCCAGCATCGGACCCGGCTTATTAGCACAGGTATAAAATCTATGTTTGGTCCAACGCAAGGCCAGTTCAGCCTACGAAGAATCAAGCAAGTCTAATTCTACAGCCAGAGCATCCTGTGCCTGTTTAGGGGCCGCGGATGGGTGCGACTTCCAAAGAGCATCCGCAGAGGCTAGTAAAGAGTGACAACGCTCCCGTTCCCACTTCAGAGCCACAGCCAGCTGTATAATGTGGCCTTGCACCGTGGCTTTATGCGCCTCCCATAGAGGCACTGCCGAAGAAACAGATCCTGAGTTCTGCGTGATATACTGTATGTACGTATGAAAGATTCTATTTGTTGGGAGGTGACCTGAGTAGTTAATAAAGATTTGTTAATGCAGCAGTGAAAAGGGGCGCTGTGCTGACCCCAATAGGGCAAGGAGAAGGAGTAGAACCAGGGGATCATGATCTGACCAGGGAGAGGAAGAGATAGATATCTGTCTGACTAAGGGAAACTGTTATACTGATATGGGGATTTGAGTAGAAGACGTGAAGTCATGCTCAGCTGGGTGAAGTTCCTTCCAAACGTCCTTCAGTACCGCAGAAGGCGCTGCCCCTGGGCACTGCGCCTATCTAAAGCGGAATCCAAGGTAACATTCTAATCTCCCAGAAGAAGATGACCCTTGGAATGTCGGGAAATGATAGTGCAGAGGTGGGAAAAAGATTTATGCTGAAAGTGATTGGGGGCATAGTAAGAGAGAAAAGTAACCTCCTGGTCACAGAGGGTGCCCTGAAGGAGCAAGTACCTGCCCGTGGGGCACGCTACATTCCGAGCACAGGTAAAAGGGAGATTGCATTTGAAGGCTATCGTTTCTCAGGAGCCGAGGCCGTGTAGAAAGTGGGATAATGAGGTGAAAGATACTGTGGGGCAGAGGACTGGGAAAACCTGGTTTCCTGCAAGCATACCACATCAATGTGTTGCTATTTCAGGTGATGGAAAACTTTAGACCGCTTCTGAGGCAATTGAAAGCCTTGGATATTTTGTGAATGTATTTTCAAAAAGGGGGGAAGCCATGGCGGGATCGGTGCAATCCGCTCAGCAGAAAAAGCATAAGTTGGTCAATAATTGCCATTCCCAAGGACGGTCGGACCATGGCATCCTGAAATCTTGCCTAATACAAAAACAGGAAAACCAGGAAAGAGAAGAGAATAAAAGAAAGGAGGAAAATAACACAGAAAAAATGTACAATAGCACAATCGTATCACAATGGCGAAGTGCATCCTACATTCAAAGGATACCAGTTGGGGGTTGCTCTACCACCGGACACATGGCTGCAAATGGATACATCAGAAACAAGCCCTCAGAGGGCAAATGGCAACAAACATAACAAAACGAAATCCCACATTATCAGATACATGAGTCCGCGGAAGCAGGTCACATTCATGGAAGCCTCACCCTTGGAAACCCAGCTAGGCTCGGGGCCACAACCCCCTCTGGGGGGATGACTACAGGCCATAATGAAACCTAAACAACACAGCCCAGGTGTTCCCCCACCCCAGAGTCCCACCGGGGCTATCATCCTAGCACCGAGTAGAGCCCCCTTAAGCCAACTTCCCCCCCTAGAGCCCGAGGGAACTATCGGCCTGGTTCACTAACAGGAAACCAAACAGTGTCACTGGGACCTGTGACATTCTACAGTGGCCAAAAATCAGAGGCCTCAAGTCCAGAAGGCGACCTCCCCCCCCCCCCGCTCAGGGATGGAATCCAAGGGAACCGGCCGGGGGGGAGCCCAATCATGAAACGCTAGCACACTGGGAAAGCCTAAAAGGACAAACTCACAGTCCCATCAAAAGGATCCAACGGTGAAACACAATGGAGAAAGTCCTGGATACGACTTCAGCCCAGGGAAGAGCAGGATGGACTGGATTATAGAGGGGTTCGAGGTAGGGCCCTCTTCCTGTTGGATGTCTTCTCCCAGAGGTGGCCCAGAGGAAGCGTCTCCACCTGAGATCCAGATAAATGTGCTGGAGTCTGCACAGCGCCTCCTGGCGGAAGAAGATGTAGGGATTCCAGGAGAGAGTGGGCCTCCTCCGTCATGGCAACCAAGTGGCTGCGGCCCTGGTAGGCAAAGGTGAGGTAGAACGGAAAGCCCCATGCGTATTTAATTCACCAGGACTGAAGTGAAGGGCTTCAACTTGCGGCGCTTCTGTAGAGTGATCTAGCAAAGGTCCGTGAAGAGCTGATAACAATGCCCCTGGAAACTGAGGTCTGGGTTGTTCTGGCCGCCAAGAGGATAGTTTCCTTAGTACAATAATAAGTAATTTGATTATGTCTGTTGGGGGTCCATCCGATCGTCTGGGGCCCAATGCACAGTGTATGCTCAAATTAGAGCCGATCAATGGGAATGGTGGGCATCAGCTCCTGAAACAGGGTAGTAGCGGTTGAGGTGAAGTCCGTAACAGTTTCCAGGATACCCCTTAAGCGTAAATTGCCGTGGCGGGAACGGTTCTCAAAATCCTCAAGCCGGATCAGCGCATCCGCCAATTCTTTCTTGAGGTCACACAGATCCTGTTTGTAGCTTTCAATGACCGTGGCCGCAGCGTCCACATTATCTTCGAGATCGTTTGTCTGATTGCCCAACTCCCGAATTTCTCACTAGAGACGGTCTGCCAGCTTTGAGGTAGCGGAGGATAATTCCGACTCCAGCATGGACTTAAAGTGGCACAGGAGCTCAGCATCCCTTAGAGCCGGAGTGGGTGACTGCAGGGATGCCTCAGATGCCAGGTCCTCTTCGCCGGTGGGATCTTGTGCACCCACAAGTAGCAGCGGTGGCAGACATGAAATTGAGGCCAGGGCTTAAGATGTGGACTCCGGCAGGGAGGCCGCAAGTTCCAACGCGGCCTGCCAAGCGCTGGAAGCATGGGCGGCCTCCGTTTTCTTGCCCATCGGGGCGGTGGATGACAGAAATCCGGGGGAGGCTGGAGGAGAGGTGGTCGACCCCCCCCCCCTTGAGGGCTGGCAGATCAGCCGATGGGTCCGGTGGCTGAGGAGCGGCCTTAATGTGCAACCATTTTTGGACGCTGCTCACGAGCACCCCCCCGATAGAACACCTGTCAGCCACCGCCTGGCGGTATCTCTAGCTGCCCACAGCGTGGGGTTCCTGATGGTGGGTATGGACTTGGAGCAGACTGAGACCAGGTCACGACCCCTGAGTACGTCTGGCTATGGTAGAGGGTACCATTAGAGGTGTGTGGGGAATAGAGCCTGATATGAAGAGGCTGGCAGGCCTGGCAGCAGGGACTGATCCGTGCGGGATGGATGGATGGTCAGTGTAAGGTAAGGCGTAGTCAGGCAGACCGGGTCGGCAACATGCGGGCAGCGGGGTACCAGAGGAGCGGACAGAGAATGGTCAGGTCAAGCTGAGTTCAGCAATGGGGAATCAAACATAAGGAGCAGGCAGGAGAGTGGTGAGGTCAAGCCAGGGATCAAGCAGGAGACAAACAGCAGGGTCAGGATCAAGCAGAGGTCGGCAACAGGGAAGCTTCACTAACAGAACACAGGAACAGATTAATTAGACCAAACGGCAATGCACATACCTTCTGGCTCGTTTAAATAGCGCGCCCTGCGCTGTCATTGGTGCCAGGCGTGTGTCCGCGATCGCGAGTGCGCATGTGCGCCCGTCGCTGTTGCCGCAATCGGCCAGGTCCCGCTGCTTGCCGGCTAGAGCGCGTTGGTGTTCTGCGCATGCGCCACCCGCCGTATCGCTGCAGAACCCTGGATCCCTGACATTGCCCCCCCCCCTACGGGCAGCCGCCAGATGCCCAATTGCTCTCTCCTGTGTGGGTGATTACTGAAAAACTCCCGAATTAATCTAGAGGCTTGGATGTTTTGAGCTGGTTCCCATGAATTTTCCTCCGGGCCGTAACCTTTCCACTTAATGAGGAATTGAGTCTGGCCTCTCCTCTTCCTACAGTCCAGAATTGCTTCAACCTCAAATTCTTCCTCCTCATCAATATTTATGGCCTCCGGGGGTTTGGACCTCCGGTCCGGGAAAGGATCCGGTGTTGCGGGTTTCAATAAAGACACGTGAAAGACCGGGTGTATCTTAAAGGACTCGGGAAGTATGAGCTTGTACGCCACCTCGTTAATTTTTCGTTTCACCTTGAGTGGACCCATGAATTTTGGTCCCAGTTTTCTTGATGGGCAAGACATCTTCAGATTTGTCGTGGCTAGCCAGACCTGGTCCCCTGGTTGCAGAATGAGTTCACCTCTCCTCCTCTTGTCAAAGGCCCTTTTATTATCTTCCTGAGCCCTTGTGATTGCTTCTTGTAAAACTTTGTTGTTTGATAAAAAACACTTCAGCATATCCTGTGTAGCCGGCACTGGACTTTCTGGAATCGTGTCGGGTAGGAATGTGGGATGGAACCCGTAATTGGCGAAGAACGGAGACTGTCGGTAGCAGAGTGATTCGAATTGTTGTATGCGAATTCAGCTAATCGCAGAAGAGTCAGTCAATCATCCTGAAGGAAGGAGGTGTAGCACCTGAGATACTGCTCCAGAGTCTGGTTTGTGCATTCCGTCTGCCCGTTGGTCTGTGGGTGATATGCCGATGATAAAGATAGTTTGATTCCCAGGGTCTCGCATAGTGCTCTCCAGAAACTCGAGGTAAACTGGACTCCCCTGTCCGAGACAATATCCTTTGGAACCCCATGAAGCCTCACCACTTCCCTCACAAAGATTTGCGCTATATTTCTGGGGCCGATGGCATGTTTCTCAAAGGCAGGAAATGAGCCATTTTGGACAGGCGGTCCACAACCACAAAAATGGCAGTGTGATCTTGGGATGATGGGAGCTCAACGATGAAGTCAATGGAAATCATTTCCCATGGCCTATTAGGTATTGGTAAGGGTTGTAGCAGACCCCAGGCCTTGCTCCTGGTGGATTTGTTCCTTTGACAGATAGCACAGGTCTTCCCATACACTTCACAATCTTTGGCCATGCTTGGCCACCAGAACACACGTTGCAGCAGTTCCAAGGTCTTACGCACTCCAAAGTGGCCAGCCAGGGGGTGATCATGGCAATAGCCCAGGACTACAGTGCTGGGTTTTTCGGGAACCATGATCCGCCCGTCCTTCCCTGTTCTGCAAGGAAACCCCAGGTGGACTTGGAACTCCCACGGATGCAGCCTGTAGTTTGGACCGTAGCTCGGTCTGTAGGGCAAGGAAATTCCCTGTAGACAGGATGGTGTCCGGTTTGTGGGTCTCTTCAGGATCCTCAAACATGCGCGAGAGCGCGTCAGGTTTTGTCGTCTTTGATCCCGGCCTATAGGTAATATGGAACACAAACCTAGAGAAAGAGTGCCAATCTAGCCTGACGTGGCCTCAAGCGCTTAGCCGTCCTCAGATATTCCAGGTTTTTGTGATCTGTGAAGATCAAGATTGGGTGTGTGGCTCCTTCCAGTAGGTACCTCCACTCCTCCAAGGCCGCCTTGATGGCCAGGAGTTCACGGTCCCCAATGTCGTAATTCCTCTCTGCAGACGAGAGTTTCCTGGAGAAGAAAATGCTGCATTGTTCGAAACTGCATTTATCTGCCTTCGCGTACAGCCCGTGTTGGCGGAGTCATCCCAACATGCTTCTAACATGACCTCTATGCTCCTCCAGGGATGCGGAGAAAATCAAAATGTCATCTAAATAGATGACCACAAAGATGTCCAAAAAAATCTCTGAACACATCGTTAATAAAATGTTGGAATGTGGCTGGGGCATTGCATAGGCCGAAGGGCATGACCAAGTACTCGAAGTGCCCAAATCTGGTACGGAAGGTTGTCTTCCACTCATCTCCCTCCCGAATGCGGACTAAATTGTAAGCCCCCCTTAAATCCAATTTAGTAAAGATAGATGCTGACCTGATTCTCTGGAATAATTCTGGTACCAAGGGAAGCGAGTAGTGGTTCTTCAGCGTAATCTTATTTAGCTCCCTGTAATCCACACAGGGCCTTAGGGATTTATCCTTCTTTTCGACGAAGAAAATCCCAGCCCCAGCCAGTGACATAGAAGGGCGGATGAACCCTTTTTGGAGGTTCTCGTCGATATATTCCCTCAGTACCCCCAACTCCCGCTCAGATAGAGGGAAAATTCGGCCGAAGGGAACCTCAGAGCTTGGAAGCAGGTCGATGGGGCAGTCATAGGTCCGATGTGGGAGAAGGTTGTCTGCTCCTCGTTTACTGAATATGTCGAGGTAGCTGTGGTAGGCCGGGGGAATGATTTGAGTCAGTTCTGCGTCTGTGTCCATGCACAATAGGGAACGTGGTGCTAAGGGAGCCTGCGGACAGCAATGCTCCTGACAGTAGCGGGAACTGAACTGAATTGTGCCGGTTTTCCAATTAATCTGGGGGTCATGTGCCCGTAACCAAGGAAGCCCCAGAATAATTGGAAACAGAGGGGATGCGATGGCATCCAGACGGAGGATCTCTCGATGGCGGCCAGCCACCGTAGCACAGAGAGGTGGGGTCTCCCAGTCTACCATCCCTGACTAAATACGGGACCCATTGGCCAAAAAGATGTTTAACTCACACTCTCTGGTTTGAAGAGAAATCTGTTGCTGTGCTGCAAAATCTAGATCTACGAAGCAGCTACAGGCTCCGGAATCAACTATTTCCGTCGCTGACGCGGTCTTTCCGGGGAGCTGGAAAGAGATAGGCACTGCTAAGTAGTTAGAATTATTAAGGTAGGTGGGAGATGCAGCAGAAAACACAGATGCACACTTACTTAGTTTCACTGGGCAGGAACGTACCACATGGCCCGCTTCCCCACAATACAGGCAGAGATTGTTGAGCCGACGTCTCTGGCGTTCCTCGAACGTCAATGAAGGACGAGTTAACCCCACTTGCATGGGTTCAGGCGTGTCAACTGCCTCCGAGTACTGATTTCCAGCCAGCAAAGTGGACTGGACTGGGACGCGGGGTAACACCCACATAGGCCTCTGACCCTGGCCGGACCTTTCCATCCTGTGTTCCTGCAACCATCGGTCGATCTGCATAGCCAGAGTTATTAGGTCCTCCAATGTAGCTGGTATGCCTACTCTGGCTAGTTCGTCCTTTAGCGGCTCAGACAATCCTATGCGGAACTGGTGGCGAAGGCCCGCATCGTTCCACTGCGTGTCCCCCATCCAGCGTCTGAACTCAGCAGCATACTCTTCGGCTGCCCGGAGACCTTGTCGGAGTGTCTGTAGGGCCGATTCGGACGATGCAGTCCGCTGCGGGTCGTAATATAGTAGCGCCATTGCTTCAAAAAAGGTCAATACAGTATCTAACTCTGGTTGACGGGTCTCTAGTAGTCGGTGGGCCCAGGCCTGGGGTTCATCCTGTAACAGAGATATGACGAACCCCACCTTCACAGATTCCGTAGAGAAGGTCCGCGGTTGTAAGCTAAAGTAAAGCTGGCAGGCATTGCGGAAGGCCCTGAATTTTACGCGATCCCCATTGAACCACATCGGTATCGGCACACAAGGTTCTGGTGAAGGCATGGAGGCTGCCGCTCCGGCAGGCGATTCTGAGGGACCTTTGGCCGAAGACGAGGGACCCGAGTCCTGGGGTGCAGAGGCTGACGTAGTTAGCGTCTGAATTCGCCCTTCCAAATGGGTATAACCATCCTACAGGGTTTTTACCTCCTGGGTTAGCGCCGCCAAGTGTTGGCATATGTCCTCCAGCGGGGATGGTCCTCTTCCAGGCTCCGTCATCTGGCCGTTTGGTACTGTCAGCCACCGCCTAGCGGTATCTCTAGCTGCCCAGAGCGCAGGGTTCCTCAGGGCGTGTCCCAGTCCGCTTGTTCACCAGGGCCCCTGATGGTGGGGATGGACTTGGAGCAGACTGAGACCAGGTCAACACCCCTGAGTACGTCCGGCTATGGTAGAGGGTACCGTTAGAGGTGTGCGGGGAATAGAGCTTGATGTGAAGAGGCTGGCAGGCCTGGCAGCAGGGACTGATCCATGCGGGATGGATGGTCAGTGTAAGGTAAGGCGTAGTCAGGCGGACCGGGTCGGCAACGTGCGGGCAGCGGGGTACCAGAGGAGTGGACAGAGAATGGTCAGATCAAGCCGAGTTCAGCAACGGGGAATCAAACATAAGGAGCAGGCAGGAGAGTGGTCAGGTCAAGCCAGGGATCAAGCAGGAGGCAATCAGCAGGGTCAGGATCAAGCAGAGGTCGGCAACAGGGAAGCTTCACTAACAGAACACAGGAACAGATTAATTAGACCAAACGGCAATGCACATACTTTCTGGCTCCTTTAAATAGCGCGCCCTGCGCTGTCATTGGTGCCAGGTGCGTGTCCACGATCGCGAGTGCGCATGCATGGCCGTCGCTGTTGCCGCGATCGCTCACGTCCCGCCGCTCGCCGGCCAACATCAGTGCCTGACCTCACAAATGTACTTCTGGAAGAATGCTCAAACATTCCCATAAACACACTCCTAAACTTTGTGGACAGCCTTCCCAGAAGAGTTGAAGCTGTTATAGCTGCAAATGGTGGACCAGCTCAATATTAAACCCTACGGACTACGTATGGTATACTATGTATATGTAATAACTATACATATACTATGTACATGTAATAACCTGTGTATTATGTTTTTTGTCAGCTGCATTGTTTTAAAGAATGAACAACAAAGTGGATCCTGAAGAAGCTCTCTGGTGAAACGCGTCAATGCACCAGTCCTATTTCACGCTTGTTCTGTTGTATATTCTTCATACTAGAAGTGTAGCTGATGACATATATGTTTTTATGATATGCTCATTTTAATAAGAAAAAAAAGTGTTTTTTTTTTAAATGTTTTTCTTTTCGTTTTAGTTGTGTTTGGGCACACTAAAATCCCCATGGTCCCTTGTTAGGGCACATGGGAAATCACTTATTTTTCATGTATTAAGCTCACAAGGCCCTCTCCAACCTTTACTCTGGTAATCTTTTGTTTTTAAAACCGTTAGTCATGAATACTGCTAGTTTCCTGCAAGACACAACTGACTTTCTGAACAAGGTCAACAACATACAGCAATTACCATCTAATACACTTCTAGTGACTATGGATGTGGTATCCCTGTATAGTAATATCCCTCACAAGGATGGATTAGCTGCATGTCGCAGATCTTTATCATCCTTACCAAACAACAAATACACTGCTGAGGATGTTACACAGCTCATTGAGTTCCTACTTACACACAACTACTTTGCTTTCAATAAAGACATCTATCTTCAATGTATGGGCACTACGATGGGAAGTAAAATGGCACCCCAATATGCAAATTTATTTATAGCTGACCTGGAGGAACAATTCCTGAACAGCATGGAACAAAAACCATACAGATACTTTCGCTATATTGATGATATTTTCATCATATGGACAGAAGGTGAAGAAAATCTAAAACCATTTTACTCATTGATGAACACTTTTCATCCATCAATCAAACTAAAAATGGAATACTCAAACACACACGTCAACTTCCTAGACACCACAGTATACATCAGGGATGATACGCTTCACACCTCAATATATAGGAAACCCACTGACAGATGCAACTACATCCACAGTTCCAGCTTCCACCCCCAACACATGAAACGTGCCATCATACACAGTCAGGCCATTAGATACCACCGAGTATGTTCTGACCCAAGAGACAGAGATAAACATCTTGGGACACTAGCAGACACCTTCCATAAGTAGGGTTACAAGGACAAAACTATCAACACCAGCATAAACACAGCCTTGAGAACCCGAAGGGAAAATCTACTTCAGTACAAAGAGAAAAAAACAAACAACCGTGTACCTCTAGTAACCACATACAACCCAGCACTAGAAGGAATAAGAAAAATAATCAAAGATTTACAACCCATCATAACAGAGGATGGAACTCTGAAAGAAAAATTCCAGCAACTCCCAATACTGGCTTTCAGACAACCCCTCAACCTCAGAAATAAACTAATCAGTAGGAAACTTCCTTCTGATTATGATGTCACAAATAATGGAAGCAAACCCTGCAATAAGAAACGCTGCAAGCTGTGCAACCAAATCAATCCATCAAAAAGTGTCAGACACTCAAAAGGAATCTTCAATATTTCCAGATCATACAGCTGCACCTCCAGTAATGTTGTGTACCCTATCCAGTGCAGAAATGCAGCAAAGGCTCTTATGTTGGCGAAACAGGACAGAAGTTGCAAACAAGGATGAATTTGCACAGACATACCATCAAGGAACATAAAGAAGATGACCTCTGCACACCTGTAGGACACCATTTCACATAACCAGGCCACAATATGGAAGACCTCAATATTTTAGTTCTGAGAGGAAAATTCAAATCCATCCAGGAAAGAACATTTGAACTAAGAATGATAATTCTATTTGACACAAAAGATAACTCCTGAATTTGGACATGGGATTCCTCAACCATTATCCGACAGCTTTATGACTATCTATTAGCTGAAGCTTGACCCCCTCTGTGTGAGTGTAGTATCCCCCCCCCCTCGCTTTTGATGTATCTTATCTGTAGCCTTTTTTTTTTTCTCAATCCCTTCTAACATTCTGCTTAAACTTTGTGATTTGTAATAGTACTGCTTAGACCTTGAAGAAGGGGACATACCCCGAAAGCTTGTCCTCAAAATTGTATGTTAGTGCAAATAAAAAAAGTATCACGGACAGTACTCAATTGTTTCTGTCGCAAATGCACTAATACGGCTACAATCACCTTATGCCTTATAGAAAAACTGTTGGGGTGTTTTCTTTCCAAACTGTGGTCATTTTGTGGGTAAATCCGGTGCTCCAGGGCCTTCAAAAATGTGTTAGGTAGTCAGGAAATTGATGTTTAATTTATGCCCTTCGAATGCCTGAAGGTGCTTTTTGGATGCTGGACCTTATTATGTGGCTAGGCTGTGGAAAAGTCTCACACATATACTGTAGTATCTCCTCCCCCAGGCTGAGTAGCAGAATGTTTTTAGGAGTGTAATTGCAAGTATGTCTATTCCATGTGTAAGAAATAACTTGATATGACAATTTTGTGCAAAAAAAAAATCTTTTTCAGTTTCCAAAGAATTGTGTGAAAAAATTTGAACTTCTATTCTAGTACTATTTGTACTGTTCTGGCATTTTAGGGAGTCAAGAAATGAAATAGGCAGGCAGTACATCAGGATTGATCAATTTTCAAAGATGGGTACCATAGCTTGCAGACTCTATAAACTAAATTATATATACTAATTTGGACTATTTTTTTTACCAAAGAAATGTAGCAGTATACATTTTGCCTAAATTTATGAAGAAAAAGTATTTAATTGCAAAACAGAAACTAAAAAAAACACACTTTTTCCCCAATGTTTTTGGTTGTTTTTTGCTTATATTGCAAAAAATAAAAATCCAGTTGGTACAGTGTGAGTAATTGTCATCCAAACTTTGAGAGCACTGAAATTGGCCTTGACAGGAAGGGGGGTAAAAGTGTCTGGTAGTTAAATACATTCTGCAGCTCAGCTGCTGTGCCTCTGCTGACACTGCCATGATAAATCCTGGTGCTGGGGTGCTCTAATTTAGCAAGCGTTCCCAAAAATGCAGCGTTAGCGGGATCAGCCCCGGCACCTGCCAGCACCTGTGTTTAGCCCCTACTCCTACGCTCTCCCCCAGCAAGTGCAGTGCCAGTAGGTCACTGTCACTTGATCTATTGCACACAAAACCGCAGTGTTCGCAGAATCAGGCCTGATCTCTGTTAGCACTTGCCGGTAAATTTTGATGACTCTCATATGCAGCAGAATGCCAGTACTAGTGCCATGCTACCTTTTGGTGAACTGGCGAGCACCAGCAGTCTGTTACAGCCTGGTCTTTCACATACCTCTTAGATTGTAAGCTCCCAGGATCAGGCCCTCCTAACCCTCTTGTATTGAACTGTATTGTTGCTGTATTGTCTCCCGTTATACTGTAAAGTGCTGAGCAAACTGTTGGCTCTGTATAAATCCTGTATAATAATAATAACTAGAAAAGCTACAATTTCTGGGGAAATCGTGTGAAGTGTTCTTGCCTCCACCAGTAAGTTTACAACTGGAGTGGGCGAAGTAACTGGGTGGAGTGGCTTGTCACTCTGCTGCCTGCTCACACACCTGGGTTCCTATGGCAACTCACTCTACAGCAAGTGCAGAGAAGAGTGGTTAAAAACAAACTGCTCCAACTTGCTCACTTCACTGGTGGTTTCCATATTCCATATTCAAATGGTTGTAGTTTGAAAATTATAAATCCTATACTGAAGAGATTTATATTGTGAGAATCGCAAGACCCAGACCTACATTTTGATGCATAGTATGTCTCTGAAATATTACAAATGAAGGCACAGTCGCAGTTTAGAAATTGCCCTTCAAATTTGAGGTGGCAAGAGTGGAGTGACATAAAAAATTGCAGCACCCACCATTTTATTCACTAGGGTATTTGCTTTAAAACAATATATAATGTTTGGGGTTTAAATTAATTTCCTAGCAAAAAGTGTCAGAAAAGGCTTGGTCTTCAGGAGGTTATAAGAGTGAATGATGTGTGGCATAAACTTCTAATGCTGGGCATAAAATACCCCCACTCCCCAAAACGACCCCTTTTTGGAAAGTAGACACCCCAAACTATTTTCTGAGAGGCATGTTGAATCAATAGAAGAATTTATTTTTTACCACAAGCTTTTGGAAAATGACAAACAACAATTTTTATTTTTTTTTTACACAAACGTGTCATTTAAATGATTTACTGCTCACACATGCCATGGATATATGTGGAATGACTCCCCAAAATACATTTTGCTACTTCTCCCAAGTATGGGGGTGCCACATGTGAGAGATGTTTTGGCAGTCTAGCCAAGTACAGGACCCCAAAATCCAGTAAGCACCTTCAGGCTTTTAAAGGGCTTTATTTCCTCATTACACTTCTTGACTACCTATCACAGTTTCGGAGGTCCTGAAATGCCAGGATAGCACCAACCCCCCCTCCCCCAAATGACCACTTTTTGTTAAGTAGGCATCCCAAGGAATTTGATAAGAAGCATGGTGAGTATTTTGCAGATCTCGTTTGTTGCCACAAGTTTTTGGAAAATGAAGAAAAAAAACAAAACTTGTAGAGAAAAAATAAATCTTCCATGGACTCATTATGCCTCTCGGTAGAAAGCCTAGGGTGTCTACTTTCTGAAAAGGGGTCATTTGGGGGTGTTTGTACTGTCCTGGTATTTTAGCACCTCAAGAAATGTGATGAGCAGTCAGAAAATAAAAACTATCTATACCATAGTTTGTAGATGCTATAACTTTTTTTAACCAAAAACATGGAGCAGAATACATTTTGGCCTAAATTTATGACAAAATTTTACTTTTTTTTGGATATTTTTTATGACAAATTAGAAAATATAGTTTTTTAAAAATAATTTTTTTCTCAAAATCTTTTTGTTTATAGCGCCAAAAATAAAAAGCGCACAAGTGATCAAATACCACCAAAAGAAAGCTCTATTTGTTTAAAAAAAAGACATCAATTTCATTTATGCACCATATTGCATGACTGCGCAATTGTCCGTTAAACTAGTGCAGCGCTGTATAGCAAAAAAATGGCGTAAATTGCAGTATCTATACCAGGGGTGGGCAAACTTTTTGACTTGAGGGCCGCAATGGGTTCATATATTGGACCCGGGGGCCGGACCAAGAGTAGATGAATGATGTGTATGTGTCATCCATAGTAAGTATAGTAATATTCCCCCATAGTAAGCATAGTAATTAATCCCCCATATAGTAATTCATCCCCCATAGTAAGCATAGTAATTCATCCCCCATAGTAATTCATCCCCCATAGTAAT
Organism: Staurois parvus; assembly: GCF_062004578.1. NCBI lineage: Eukaryota > Metazoa > Chordata > Amphibia > Anura > Ranidae > Staurois > Staurois parvus. Next base: position 289,166 of record NW_028318235.1, read on the forward strand.
TCATCCCCCATATAGTAATTCATCCCCCATAGTAATTCACCCCCCATAGTAATTTATCCCCCATAGTAATTCATCCCCCATATAGTAATTAATCCCCCATATAGTAATTCATCCCCCATAGTAATTCATCCCCCATATAGTAATTCATCCCCCATAGTAATTCATCCCCCATATAGTAATTCATCCCCCCTATAGTAATTCATTCCCCATATTAATTCATCCCCCATATTAAGTCCCCAAGTCCCCCCTGTGTCAATTCACTTACCTTTGCTCCGCGCGTTCCTCTCGCCGTGTTCCCGCGCCGTTCCGGTGTAGCAATGAAAATCTGTCTCCTATGAGGATCTGTCCCCCTCGACGTATCTGCGCATGTGCCAGTTTCAGGCATTAGCAGCCGATCGGCAATCTCCGGCACATGCGCAGATACGTCGAGGGGGACAGATCCTCGTAGGAGACAGATTTTCATGCTACACCGGTCTTCAGGGCGGACTGTGAGAGCAGCCTAGCTCCCCTCACGTTCGTCACGCTGCCCCGCCTACACACATCCTGACAGCCATCCTGACAGTATCACGCTCCGCGAGCCGGATTAAAAGGTCCGCCGGGCCGTAGTTTGCCCATTGCTGATCTATACCATAGTTTGTAGATGCTATAACTTTCACAAAAAGCAATCAATATACACTTATTGGGATTTGTTTTACCAAAAACATGTAGCAGAATACATTTTGGTCTAAATTTATAACTAACTTTGAGTTTACTATATATTTTTTATAGCCGAAAGTAAAAAATATAGTTTTTCTTCAACATTTTTGGTCTTTTTTTGTTTATAGAGCGAAAAACAAAAAGCGCACAGGTGACCAAATACCACCAAAAGAAAGCTCTATTTGTGAGAAAAAAAGGACGTAAATTTTGTTTGGGTACAGTATTGCATGACCGCGCAATTATCAGTTGAATTAGTGCAGCACCGAGTAGCAAAAAGAGGCCTGGTCAGGAAGGGGGGTAAATCCTCTAGAGGGCAAGTGGTTAATAGGTGCAAGGCAGAAAATTAGAAGAAAAAAAAATAACAAGTTCTGGTTTAAATATGGCAGAAAGGAAAGCACATGTAAAAAGGGTGATCACTCTAGCTAAAACAGGGGAAATGCATTCACACATGCTTCCTCCACGTAGAAAATGTAGTAACTGACATAGGTATAGACCAGAGATATAAAAAGGGGGAGGGGTATCTTAGATAGAGAGACAGTGGTTTTCTAAACCGTGGCTGGTGAGAAAAAAAGGAACCCAGGCGAATGAGAACTAGGATTCGTGAGAGAGGCTGTTGTAAACAGTATGGAAATGGAAAAGGAGTGCCAGATACGTAAAATAAGGCTTGAGCGTTTTTGGTCTCTCACAGGGCATAACTGAGGAAGCTGGGACAGAAGTCTTAAGCCCACGGAGACATCCAGGACAGCCTCTAAATAGACCTGACGGAACCGTGTGATTATGCACCGGTACCCAGCTTTAGAGATCGACGCTGGCCGGATATACAGCTGATGCATGATGTAACAGAAACACAAGGTACAGTAATGGCATTATGACTGCAAGAAATTGTACTGCAGGCCTGTTGTGGCGAGGTGTAAAGCTCTCTTTAGGATTCCACGTTGCTGCGTGAGAAAATCCTTTCTGTTGGTCTTGAATGCATTAACTACATTTAATTGCGGATCGTTACGGTGTGTTTTGTCCATGTAAGATTTGTCTGTGCCTTTACTGGTGTTTTAATCAAAATATGCTGATCTTTGCATTTCTGATATTTAGTCCCATCCTATTGCAGCAGCCTATTGCAATAATTCTTAGTGCCAATACAATACTGCTTACTCGTTATTCTTTTCATGACATTGATTTCTGTGGTGCTGGGAGCAGCAATTCTACAAACAAATCGCCTCCCTTATAGTGCTTCATGTTCATAAAATGTACATATGATTGCAGAATAAAGATAGCAGCCTTTTCTAAATATGAAACATTGCTTATATGGCTATAGCATGTAAGTTCCCTGTGCGAAGCCACCACCCTATTTCCACGCTGTGCTCATGTAGTGTGTTGCTACGCACTCACCTAAATTCAGGGTCTACAGGCTGGATATTTTATACAGTATACTGAAACACAGTAAGCTGTTATTCAGAAAACCATAATTGATGCAGTTCTTTAGTGTTTTTAACCTGTTCTTAGCTAGCAGATATGTGATGCCAGGGAGGAATCATTTTGGGGCTAGCAGCTCATTACTGACTGGGAATTATTTAAACTTTCATTACTAGTAGCTCTCAGGTAGCTGGATTTAATATACTAGTATACAATATAATATATTTACGGTATATGTTACATCTGGTATAATATATTTAAAACCGTATTAAACTCAGAAGTAAACATTTATAGTCGGGTCCATAAATATTGGGACATCGACACAATTCTAACATTTTTGGCTCTATACACCACCACAATGGATTTGAAATGAAACGAACACGATGTGCTTTAACTACCTGCCGACCGCAGATAGCCGAATGACGGCTAAACTGCGGCCGGCCAGTTCTGAGTGGACGTCATATGACGTCTTCCCAGAATGCGCTCTCCTGGCGCGCACCGGGCGATCTCCGTGATCGCTGTGTCCTACGGACACAGCTGATCACGTGATGTGGTAAAAGGCCAATCACAGCGGCCTTTTACCACGTGATCAGCGGTGTCCAATGACACGCTGATCAGAGGGAAATGCAAGTGCCGGTTCTCGGCTGCACTTTCCTCACGCTGTCAGATCGTGAGGAAAGTACTGCCGAGAACCGGCAGTTGTCAGAGCGGGGATCGGCACCGATCATCAGGGCACTGATGATCAGTGCCCTGATGATCGGTGCCCAGCAGTGCCACCCGCAAGTTCCGCCCACCTGTGCCCAGCAGTGCGCCCACTAGCTCCGCCCACCTGTGCCAGCAGATCACCCACCTGTGCCCAGCAGTGCACCCACCTGTGCCACTCTGCAGTGTCACACACCTGTGCCCAGAAGTGCCACCCACCTGTGCCCAGCAGTGCCACCCACCTGTGCCCACCCACCTGTGCCCACCAGTGCCACCCACCTGTGCCCACCCACCAGTGCTGCCCACCAGTGCCACCCACCAGTGCAGCCCAGCAGTGCTGCCAGTCAGTGCCACCAGTCAGTGCCCAGGGGTTGTGCCAGTCAGTGCCGCCAGTCAGTGCCCAGCAGTGATGCCAGTCAGTGCCGTCTATCAGTACCCATCATCAGTGTCACCTATCAGTGCCGCCTATCAGTGCTGTATATTAGTGCCGTCTATCCGTGACACCTCATTAGTGCTGTCTATCAGTGCCGCCTATCCGTGCCACCTCATTAGTACTGCCTATCAGTGCCCTTTAGTGCTGCCTATCAGTGCCCATCAGTGCTGCCTCATCAACGCACATCAGTGAAGGAGAAAAAATACCTGTTTGAAAAATTTTATAATAGAAACAAAGAACTTTTTTTTTTTTTTCAAATTTTTTGCAATTTTTTTATTTATAGCGCAAAAAGTAAAGTGCCCAGTGGCGATTAAATACCACCAAAAGAAAGCTCTATTTGTGAGAAAAAAATGATCAAAATTTCATATGGGTACAATGTTGCATGACTGCGCAATTGTCAATCAAAGTGCGGCAGCGCTGAAAGCTGAAAATTGGCCTGGTAAATAAGGGGGTATAAGTGCCTGGTAGGCAAGTGGTTAACTGCAGACTGTCAGCTTTAATTTGAGGGTATTTACATCCAAATCAGGTGAATGGTGTAGGAATTACAACCGTTTGCATATGTGCCTCCCACTTGTTAAGGGACCAAAAGTAATGGGCCAGAATAATCATAAATCAAACTTTCACTTTTTAATACTTGGTTGCAAATCCTTTGCAGTCAATTACAGCCTGAAGTCTAGAATGCATAGACATCAGCAGACGCTGGGTTTCATCCCTGGTGATGCTCTGCCAGGCCTCTACTGCAACTGTCTTCAGTTCCTGCTTGTTCTTGGGGCATTTTCCCTTCAGTTTTGTCTTCAGCAAGTGAAATGCATGCTCAATCGGATTCAGGTCAGGTGATTGACTTGGCCATTGCATAACATTCCACTTCTTTCCCTTAAAAAACTCTTTGGTTACTTTTGCAGTATGCTTTGGGTCATTGTCCATCTGCACTGTGAAGCGGCGTCCAATGAGTTCTGAAGCATTTGGCTGAATATGAGCAGATAATATTGTCTGAAACACTTCAGAATTCATCCTGCTGCTTTTGTCAGCAGTCACATCATCAATAAATACAAGAGAACCAGTTCCATTGGCAGCCATACATGCCCATGCCATGACACTACCATCACCATGCTTCACTGATGAGGTGGTATGCTTAGGATCAGGATCCTTCTCCTTACTCTTCTCTTCCCATCATTCTGGTACAAGTTGATCTTGGTCTCATCTGTCCATAGGATGTTGTTCCAGAACTGGGAAGGCTTTTTTAGATGTCGTTTGGCAAACTCTAATCTGGCCTTCCTGTTTTTGAGGCTCACCAATGGTTTACATCTTGTGGTAAACCCTCTGTATTCACTCTGGTGAAGTCTTCTCTTGATTGTTGACTTTGACACACATACACCTACCTCCTGGAGAGTGTTCTTGATCTGGCCAACTGTTTTGAAGAGTGTTTTCTTCACCAGGAAAATAATTCTTCAGTCATCCACCACAGTTGATTTTTCCGTTGTCTTCCGGGTCTTTTGGTGTTGCTGAGCTCACCGGTGCATTCCTTCTTTTTAAGAATGTTCCAAACTGTTGTTTTAGCCACGCCTAATGTTTTTGCTATCTCTCTGATGGGTTTATTTTGTTTTTTCAGCCTAATGATGGCTTGCTTCACTGATAGTGACAGCTCTTTGGATCTCATCTTGAGAGTTGACAGCAACAGATTCCAAATGCAAATAGCACACTTGAAATGAACTCTGGACCTTTTATCTGCTCATTGTAATTGAGATAATGAGGGAATAACACACACCTGGCCATGGAGCAGCTGAGAAGCCAATTGTCCCAATATATTTGGTCCCTTAACAAGTGTGAAGCACATGCAAACTGTTGTAATTCCTACACCGTTCACCTGATTTGGATGTAAATATCCTCAAATTAAAGTTGACAGTCTGCAGTTAAAGCACATCTTGTTCGTTTCATTTCAAATCCATTGTGGTGGTGTATAGAGCCAAAAATGTTAGAATTGTGTCGATGTCCCAATATTTATGGACCTGACTGTAAGTGTTTACCACAGCATTTTGCATTTTGCAGAAACGCAGTACAGTTCATTTAACATGATTTCCTATAGGACATGTTCACATCTCCGCATTTTCACCTGGTGCGTTTTTTAAAAGGGTCAATGACTTTTTTTAATGCAAAAAGTAGCATTTTTGGTTTTATAGACTTCAGTGGAAATGCTGCATAAAAGCATGTAGTGCGGTTTTGCTGTGTTTTTGATGCTTTGCACATGGAGAGATGAGACGTGATGATTGGCAGCTCCCGGTCCACACAGCTCTGTTGGCAATCTCATCATGGCTTAGACCCTATTTTTTAGCTCCTATGGGCAAGCACCAGGTGTGGGAAGAGAAGCAGTCTTGATCTGGGTCCTCCACTATGGAAATCAACTGCTTTTTGACCTGATCCTCCGCTGCTACTAAACTCAGGCAAGATAGCGCTGGCTCCTTACAGAACAGAGCTAAATAGACAGTGTCTGTCTTCCCAGCAGGTGAGCTCTTGGGGCTGTACACCATCTCCAGAAGGGTCAGATGGACTGTACCCTTGGTCCAGAAGCATTTCCCAAACTTCAGTCTGCTATAGGGGTGGCTGGGACATAGAAGCTTATATTAAGGCCCTTTCTACTAAACTTGATTTCTTTATCGTACATTACGGGACACGGAGCAAGCTATTCATGACTATGTGGGTTATAGGCCACCTATAGGTGAATAGACACTGGTTGACCAATCAGAAAGGAGGTCTTCCCCTTTATAATCCCTTGTAATGTAAGGCTGGACACCAAAACCAAGAGAAAGTCACACACACTGCACAGGTACGATCAAAACCAGCACTCACACCATAGTTTCTAAGCTTGTGAGGGACACACTACCAAGTGTAAAACTGCCCTGGCACATCATGCATCATTCACTCAGCACCCCAAGAAATAACCGAATCCAACTGCAGTGTTCTTGCACTGTCAAAACCTCTACTTTTATTATCACACAATACACAGGAGGATATATCTTATGGTCATCACAATCTGCGTAATAACATACACCAATAGTAATTTGAATATTAGAGCATGAAACAAACATATCTTTTGACAGCGTCATAGCATAAAATGAATACATTACCAAAGCTACGGGAAGAAGGGAAGGGAAAGACCTCATCAACCACAGTGCACAGGAGATCATGGAGAAGCCTGGAGCATGACTGACCAATGAGTCCATGCAGCTTCCACAAAAGTCCCAGCATCAGGGAGTCTCCCACACGCATGGGATGGCTTCTGATCGCATCGTTTCCAGGCCTCTCCTAAATACCCCCGCTCAGTGCTTCTGGTCACAATCCCAGATTGGGCGACGCCTCACTCACTCCAAGATGCTGTTTTAGATAACACTGAAAGGTTCTGTGAGTTAAGAGTCACACCCAGTCACTTATCACTATCATGCCATCTAGCAGGCCTAATAAACACATAATCAAACTCTTATACTGCCATCTAAGTTTTCTCAAAGTTCAAGATGTTTATTTTTCACAAACAAGTCTAACTGGCGTAAACAAGTCTTAGCTAATACAAGCGGCTATATCTCGTGACGCTGCAAGTTTCCCTTAGCCTAGGGAAGGATGTTACGTCATTCCCCGTGCTTCTGGCATATGGGCAGCGATGCTTTACTGTAAAAATCCCCAAGGAAACCAAGGGCCCAAGGCCAGGCATTACACTCCTCCTATACAGGAAGTACCTCATTTATTTCGCCAGTGTCTGTAAGATGGATGGTCACTGAAAGTGTTGCTGTGTTCTTGGAGCATACCTGAACGTCCAGGATGGTTTTATTAGAGAATCAGGGACTTGAATCAGATCCATTCGGAAGGTCATGAGCTAAAATAAATGGTAGCTGAGCCTCGCTGGATAAGGAGAAGAATACTCGAAGCTTTGCCTGTAATGCAGCCTTATGGCACTGGACCCCACGCAGATGGACCCTGTGCAGTTTTAAATCTGACCAAGGAGCTTCCAACGGGTCCAAGGCAGTAGTCCCCCAGCATGGGGACCGAGTCTTTGAAGGTCTGTATGACAATGCCCGCCGTGATGGGTGAAGGTTGGTGTCTGACGGAAGTCAGGGACCTGCGGCGGGACTGGTAAGATATCTCCTTTTATTTCTCTATGTATAGAGAAACAAACAAAGCTCTAAATTGAAGGGAAAGGAGAGGTGTTGTGACTGTGAGTTTCCACTAAGGGGAGTTATCATTGTTCCTGAGATGTGCTTGCTCTTTTTGTTTTCGGCCACTAGAGTGAGTGCGGCTGGAAATGGAAGTTGGACATATTTTGTTTAGCTGGAGGTCAGGACACGTGGGCTTCGTTTGCTGAATAATCTGTTGTGGCAGTGACACAGAGCGGTCTATTCTGTAGGGGCACGTGAGTACTCCCCAGAGGGGAAGCGTGGACCAGTCAGTCAGGAGCTGCCCTAGGTGGCTCATTAGGCAGTATTTGCATTGAGTGTTTTTACTTCAGGACACTATTTGCATAGCTGAATCATTGTGATCTGTGTTACTAGTGGAGGTGCACAGGTTTGCGCTATCTGAAATAATGTCTTCCACAAAGCGTGGTGAAGGTTCAGCAGGAAAGGGCACTAATGTACCATGCCAGGTCCTGAGGATCCTAGCCGAAGGTCCACTGTAATATCCTCTTCTGACAGGTCAGAAGTGACTGGCAGTCTGAGCCGCTGTGTCTATCTGGCATTGTGGCTACAACTGGGGCTTCTGCCCCAGCATATGTAACCAAGGATGATCTTGCTTCAGCCTTAGTGGGTTTAGAAGATAAGATCGCTGGGATGATTGCATTAGTTTCTCAGGGGACTAAGAAGCGGAATGGATCCCCGTCACTAGAAGCACCAATCCTGGAAGTGTATCCTCTTCTGTAGCAAATTATGTATGCTGACTGAGATCACCTAGGCAAGGTTTTTATTCCACCAAAGAGGTTTTCTGTTTTGTACTCCATGGAACAAAAGTTTGTTAACCTCCTTGGCGGTATGATTCTTTCCGATTTTATGTGCTGAAAGCGGTACCATTTTTTTGCATGGAAATATGTAGTTTTTTATTGTAGGCTGTAATTTTTAGGAATAACTCACTGAAATCTGTCCGAACAAGAGTCTATTAAACATTCCGGATATGATAAAATTTGAAACACGAAATCATAAATTATAATTTAATAAATAATCATAAAAAATAATAAAATAATAATAAATTTAATTCGATAATATAATCAAACCAAAAACACTGAAATTTGAAATACAGAGGCAAATTTGCACATCGCTGAGCAAAGTCGCAAAATTGTTTTCAGTGTCTGATGACGAATTTCCCCACAAATCATTATCACTCAATTCTGCAAGTGGTTCTGATTTACTATCGCTGTTCTAAAACCGCTTTTGACGTAAAGGGACGCTTTTTGGACGCCATGGACTTTTCTAAGTTTCCAGGCAGAAAGAACATTCAAAATGCAGGCAGGGCGTAGGACAAAGCAGTAGGGACAAAATGTATGTGAAATGCATTGAAATAGCAATGACAGCAAAAATGACATTTTTAAAAAAATTCAAATTTCCCACCGGTTCCGGCGCCTGTACGTCCCGACGTCACAGGGACCGGAACACAGGAGCCGGATGCCGGCATCGGCCGGAGGAGATGGCCGGGGACGCTGGAGGGGACAGATCGTAGGAGTGAAGGACAAGGTAAGTGCTGCAGGGACCCCCAGAGCAGCGCCGCATGGTAAGCCCGAGTGTAGCTCGGGGTTACCGCTTTTGGTATAGAAATTTTACCCCGAGCTACAATCGGGAACACCGCTAAGGAGGTTAAGAAATGGGGGTTGCCTGTAGTGGATGCAGCTGTTTTATCCCTGAATAAGGACCCAGCTGATTCTTAAGGCCTCCTTCTCCCTGGCAGGTTCTGCCACACAGCCAGCTGTAGCAGCTATTGGTATTTGCCAGAGTCTTTGACCATGTCAACCAATGGGTTGGAAGACCATCAGTGCACATGGAATGCTCGGTCAAGGATTTGGACGATGTTCCGCGTGCTTTGTGTTTTGTAGTTGATGTTCTTAAGGATTCAATTCAGCAAATGTATCACTTGGCCCTCTTATCAGTGCATATGCACAGGGTTTTGTGGCTGAAGAGTTGGTCAGCAGAACTGCCATGCAAAAAATTGTTGACAGGTTTTCCCTTTCATGGGAAACAGCTGTTTTGGGAAGATTTGGACAAATATATCCAAAAGATTTAAGGGGGTAAAAGTACTCTTCTGCCTTCTAAGAGGAAATTCAAACGCCCTTCTTTTAAGGTGTCAGGGGCCTCAGTTCCTGGGCTGTTATCTATCAGTCAGTTGTTTCACATGTCCCAGCCTCCAGGGGTTGATCTCAGAATCAAAACCCAAGGAGGTCCTGGGTTCTCCTTATGAAGGGGTGCCCCCACTTGTTCGGGTGGGGGGAAAGCTTTTGAATTTTGTGGCTGCATGGAGGGCTGTAATCTAAAACAAATGTTTAATTTCCATGATTTCTCTGAGATACAGACTAGAACTTCGAGTATTTCCCTCTCCCCGGTTTCTAAAATCAAATGTACCAACGAATCCAGAGAAAATAACTTTATTTCAGGCACTCGATTGCCTATTGTCTCAAGGAGTAAACACGGAGGTTCCAGTGGGCAAAAGGTTTCAGGGGTTTTATTCAAACCTGTTTACAGTCCCAACACAAAATGGGGATGCAGAGGTGTGGAAATTTTTGAAAAACCTACTTGTCCAGGGAATAAATTGGTGCCCCAATCTACTTGTCCCTCATGACAATCTACTTGTCCTGATAAAAAAAAATATACATTTTAAATAAAACTGTATTTAAATCTGCTTTAAGTAATGTTTGGGGCTTTTAAAAACAAAAGGGGCTTTATGGCGAATTAAACGTTTAATATTTTTAACATTGCACTGTTTATCTCCTCTTCCCCTCCCTGCCTCTCTCCAGCACTGCACCTGGGGATTAGCAGGGAGGAGAGAGACCTTGCAGTGTAATGAGCGCCGATTGGAAGGGGAGTGTCGGGCTTATCCTTTATCCATTTCGCTGCCAGTGCTGTTTTTGTTTTTTTTTACACGTTTAAAAAAGAATTTAAGGCCTGAAGATGACACAAAACCCCCAACATTATATATTTTCTGAAATCAGAGATCCTAGAGAATAAAGTAGCGATAGTTTAAATTTTTTATGTCACACGATATTATCACAGAGGTCTAGGAAATGCAAAATTTCAGTAAAAAATTGTCAGGGCAGGAGCCGAGGAATGGACAGGCAGGCCTAACAATGTAACGCACTGGCTGACGACAACCACCACCCACAGACCGAAGTCCCTCAGGGCGCGGAGTCTAAGTCCCAGGCTGCCCTTCACCAGGGCCCCTGATGGTGGGGATGGACTTGACGCAGCCAGGAACCAGGTCGCGGCCCCCGAGACACCTCAGCTGCGGTAATGGCCACCGCCAATGGAGTGTAGCTGGTGGAAGAGACAAAAGAGTAGTCAGACAGGCCGGGGTCAATAACAACAGGACAAAACAGTACAGGACAGCAGACGAGAATCACAGGTCACGAGCCGGGTTCAGCAACAGAGGGTCAGATCAAAGGAGAATACAAAGAATAGTCAAGTCACGAGCCGAATCAGATACCAGGAGAGTCACGAGAGTCAGAACAGAGTAATAGCGACACAAGACACAAGTGCAAAGAGCATGTGCGGGCCACAGGCTTATATGTCATCAGCCACGCCCCTCTGGGGGATGGACCTCAGAGACCTGAAGGTATAAAAGGATTCCCACCATGCACAGCAGAATCCAAGATGGACGCCAGCACATGGAGTAACATAACCTCAGGGAAAAGGTAGGACCTTGACAAAAATACACTTAAGGTAATTTTAGGGCACAAAAAGCAATAAAGTATCCAATGTTTTGTAAAATATAAAAGACGAGGTTGCATCAAGTAAATAAATATCCAACATAGTTACATAGCTAATCTGGCTGAAAAAAGAAAAAAGTCCATCCAGGTCCACCATTAAAAAAAAAATTAAATAAATAATCTTATACCCACAGTTGATCCAGAGGAAGGCAAAAAAAACCCCAGCAAAGGATGATCCAATTTCCTCGTGCAGGGAAAAAAAATCCCTTCCTGATCCCCCGAGAGGCAATCGGATATTCCCTTGATCAACTTTACCTATAAATGTTAGTATCCAGTTATATTCTGTAAAAAACCAATATCGGTGAAGCGCTTCACATAAAGAACTAAACATGTAAGGTACAATGATATAAAAATATAAAATGCATATAAAGTGACCACACTGTATTGAAAGGTATAGATGGCTAGTGCTAGGTATTCCCCCAAAAAAATATATAAGTGCTGAGAGTGCAAAACAGGTCATGTGTTTGCTGACTAAATCGTGCCAAAATACAATATGTGCAAAGTAAAAGTAATACACAATGACATTGCACACTCTAACTGAAAGTGACAGGTGCTCAGTATGAGTATAAATGTAGGTTAAAAATAAAAATCCACAATAAAGTGCAATAACAAGTGCTTGACATTTCATGTGCAAACAAACACTGCGATGTCAGTGCTTCAATTCTTCACTCCAAACATGATACGTGTTAGCATGCCACACGTGTATGTCATAATCCAAAAGTGGCTAAAGTGCCTCCTCACCTTAACCTCCCTGGCGGTATTCCCGAGTGTAGCTCGGGGTAACATTTCAGTACCAAAAGCGGTAACCCCGAGCTACACTCGGGAATACCATGCGGCACTGCTCCGGCATGTGTTCTTCACTTACCTTACCCTGCGCTCCCACGATGTATCCCCTGCAGCGTCCCCAGCCATCTCCTCCGGCCGATGCCGGCATCCGGCTTCTGTGTCCTGTCCCTGTGACGTCGGGACGTACGGGCGCCGCCGCCGGCGGCGGGAAATTTAAAAATTTTAAAAAATGTCATTTTTTTTTTTTACATTTTACATAGTAAAACATTGCTGTCTCAACCAATTTCACATACATATTGTCCCTAGTGCTTTGTCCTGCGCCCTGCCTGCATTTTGTCTGTTCTTTCTGCCTGGAAACTGAGAAATGTCCATAGCGTCCAAAAAGTGTCCCTTTAGGTCAAAAGCGGTTTAGATCAGCTAGAGAACAGCGATAGTAAATCAGAACCACTTGCAGAATAGAGTGATAATGATTCGTGGGGGAAATTCGTCATCAGACACTGAAAACGATTTTGCGACTGAGCTCAGCAATGTGCGAACTTGGCGCTATATTTCACATTTCAGTGTTTTTGGTTTGATTATATTATTGAATTAAATTTTTTATTATTTTTATATTATTTTTATGATTATTTATTATTTTATAATTTATGATTTTGTGTTTCAAATTTTATCATACCCGGGATGTTTACTAGACTCTTGTTCGGACAGATTTCAGTGAGTTTTTCCTAAAAATTACAGCCTACAATAAAAAAAATACATATTTCCATGCAAAAAAATGGTACCGCTTTCAGCACCAAAAATCTGAAATAATCATACCGCCAGGGAGGTTAACCATGCGACCCCTAAGGGCCACAATGTTTTCAGTAATAATGCTCCACCAGACTGGGGATCTCTGTTATAATACTCGTGTATTATAACTTATGGTCACTTATGCCCTCAGATGGTGATGCCCCCAGGATTATCACAAGGCCATAAAGAGGTAGACAAAGAGAGCCTCCATAGTGAAATACTGTTTATTCCATATAGCAGATGAAAACAAGCCAAAAGAGAACACTCACTGCATTGCAGATCTCATACAGCAGGTCTCCTATGTGCTGTGGGTGTACTGCAAGGTGCTGGGTGTCCAAAGATGGCATCTGCCGGATGTGCGTAACCGGAAGTTTGTCACCGCGCTCTACGCGTTACTCCACGATGTCACGTGGCTTCGTCAGGATTGCCATAGGTATATAGCTATATTTGGGGTTGTGTTTGTTCATACCAGTGGAGCGCAAGGGGATTATTTTTATATCAGTTATATTCTGTGTATCTAACAAAAGAATCCAGGCGTTTTTTAAAGCAGTCCACTGAGCTGGCCAGAACCAACTCTTGAGGGAGTCTATTCCACATTTTCACAGCTCTCACTGTGAAGAAACGTTTCCGTGTTTGGAGATTAAATATCTTTTCCTCCAGACTTAAAGAGTGCCCCCTTGTCCTCTGTGATGACCTCAGAGTGAATAGCGCTACACCAGGTTCACTATATGAACCACTGATGTATTTATACATGTTGATCATATCCCCCCTTAATCTCCTCTTTTCAAGAGAGAATAAATTCAGTTCCTCTAATCTTTCCTCATAGCTGAGCTCCTCCATGCCCCTTATCAATTTGGTTGCCCTACTCTGTACTTTCTCCAGTTCCCCAATGTTCTTTTTATGAATTGGTGCCCAAAACTGAATTGCATATTCCAGATGAGGTCTTACTAATGATTTGTACAGGGGTAAAATGGTAGAATTAGATATTACTTGTGAGCCACTTATTACAGTTAAATAAGGTTCGCTGACATCAAACACATCCTCTAACCATGTGTATATATGTACCAAAGATATATCAAATAAATGTCGCGTCCCTAATAATTGTCAGGGGTTATTGCAAATATGAGCCAACACCATATATCCCTAAATCAAATTAAATAAAGTATATTAACTTTTAGTAATGGCTAAATAGTGATAGTTCCAAAAACATATTGTGATAAAAAAAACAAAATGTGATCAAAAAACATAAATGATGAATACTATAAAATAAGTCTCTGGTGATGTAAAGTGACAAATCCCAATAATGTGATTCAAAAATAAATTATTGCAATTTCCGGTGATTCCTTAATAAGATTAGGTTATGCGCTCACCTCCTTGTCAGCCTATAGCAGGCTTACTGCACTTTTTGTTCACATATGGAACTTTGAATCCTGTGTTGCACCATATGAAGAGTGGTGTGTATCTCTTAATTATTTCCCCGTGCTCCTATCCCCACAGGGATCTCTCACTCCTTCTGCTACTCTTTTGCCTCCTCCTTAGATGTTCCTCCTTGTCAGCCTATAGCAGGCTTACTGCGCTTTTTGTTCACATATGGAACTTTGAATCCTGTGTTGCACCGTATGAAGAGTGGTGGGTATCTCTTAATTATTTCCCCATGCTCCTATCCCCGCAGGGAGAGATGATTGGAGGCATGATCCACCAGACAGATTATCTCCCCTCCAATGTAGGCTACGATGTCACTCTGCACCCCTGGACGGCGAGTATACACTCTGTGCGGCGCACACAGTGAAATGTAACTGATTTTAACAAAACGGTTTTTAACTGGATTTAATGTGAGTACATTTGGGCACGAAATAAAGTAGTTTAACCGCTTCCATACAGGGCACTTTTACCCCCTTCCTGCCCAGGCCATTTGTCAGGTTTTAGTGCTCTCACACTTTGAATGACAATTGCGCGGTCATACAACATTGTACCCAAACTAAAATTTTATCATTTTCTTCACACAACTAGAGCTTTCTTTTGGTGGTATTTAATCAAAACTGGGGTTTTTATTTTTTGCTAAATTAACAAAAAAAGACTGAAAATTTTGAAAAACAAAACATGTTTTTCTTTGTTTCTGTTATAAAAGTTTGCAAATAAATAATTGTTCTTCATAAATTTAGGCCAAGATGTATTCTGCTACATTTCTTTGGTGAAAATAACCCAAATTAGGATGTATTTTTTAGTTTGTAGGAAAGTTATAGAGTTCACAAACTATGGTATACTGTATATCTGAATATTGATCAATCCTAAAGTACTGACAGCCAATCTAATTTCTTGAGGTCCATGAATGTCAGAACAGTACAGATATCCCCCAAATGACCCCTTTTTGCAAAGTAGACAGTCCGACGTACTTCATAAGAGGCATGGCGAGTTTTTTGAAGTTATTTTTTTTGTCATAATTTTTCAGAAAATGAAAAAATTACAAAAATTATTTTCACTTTTTTTTTTTTACATACTATCTCCAGTGCAGTACAGCGTCATCATATAACTGGCATGGCAGTGATCAGGGACACTGACTGGTGACAGTATGAAAAAAAAAAATAATTTAAAAAAAAAATGTTTTAATTTTTTTTATTTTTAATTTTTTATCACATTTTTTTCTTTAAGATTTTTTTTTCATATTTCACTATGACCAAAGTAGTACAATGTTACCATAGTAACATTGTACTACTTTGGGTAAGTGATCAGTATTTTTTTTTTTTTTACACAGTTTGCTTATAGCAAAGAATTACTTTGCTATAAGCAAGCATTTACCTGAATGACATCGATTCATTCAGGGTTTTTTTTTTTTTTTGTGCTTAGCTGTGATTTGGCCACGGCTAATCACATGACACAGCTGGGCTGTGATTGGCCCAGCTTGTGCATGTGATCACTGCGACCATTCACAGCTAGAAACACTGAAGAATGAATGAAGCCATCCATTGTATACAACTGTCATGTGACCTGCTGTGATTGGTCGCAGCAGGTCACATGGTACCGGCAACGGGGCCGGTACTCGGATCTGTCATTGGCCGTGTCCGAGGTACACGGCCGGTGACAGATCGCGCCGCTCTGCGAGCATGCACACTGCGCATGCCCGAAAAGACGCCATATGGCGTCCACCCGGAGGCACGAGGGGTTTTGCAGACCAGCATTTGGCAATAGGCTGGGAGGGAACCTGTTGAACCATAAAAGGATAAGGCACTATCTTTATATTTCTCTCCCACTGAGGAACATCTAAGGAGGAGGCAAAAGAATAGCAGAAGGAGTGAGAGATCCCTGCGGGGATAGGAGCACGGGGATATAATTAAGAGATACCCACCACTCTTCATACGGTGCAACACAGGATTCAAAGTTCCATATGTGAACAAAAAGCGCTGTAAGCCTGCTATAGCCTGACAAGGAGGTGAGCGCATAACCTAATCTTATTAAGGAATCACCGGAAATTGCAATCATTTATTTTTTAATCACATTATTGGGATTTGTCACTTTACATCACCAGAGACTTATTTTACAGTATTCATCATTTATAGTTTTTGATCACATTTTGTTTTTTTTATCACAATATGTTTTTGGGACTATCACTATTTAGCTATTACTAATAGTATACTTTATTTAATTTGATTTAGGGATATATTGTGTTGGCTCATATTTGCAATAACCTGACAATTAGGGGTAAAATGATATCTCTCTCTGGAGTCTATACCTCTTTTAATACAGGAGAGGATTTTGCTTGCTTTAGAAACTGCAGCTTGGCATTGCATGCCATTATTAAGCTTGTGATCTACCAGAACTCCCAGATCCTTCTCCACCATTGATTCCCCAAGTTGTACTCCCCCCTAGTATGTATGACGCTTGCATATTCTTAGTCCCCAAGTGCATCATCTTACATTAAAGGACGTTATTGCACTGCACAGCTTGTCATCTGCAAAGACTGAAATGCTATTTTTAATCCCAGACCCTATATTGTTTATAAATATATTAAAAAGTAAGGGTCCCAACACTGACCCTTGGGGTACACCACTGACAACCCCAGACCATTCAGAGTATGAATCATTAACCACTACTCTTTGAATACGATCTTTTAGCCAGTTTTCTATCCATTTACATATGGATTTTTCCAAGCCCGTAGACTTTATCTTACACATTAGCCATGTGTGGGGAACTGTGTCAAACGCTTTTGCAAAATCCAAGTATACCAAGTCCACCGCCACCCTTCTGTCCAAAGTTTTGCTCACCTCCTCGTAAAGAGAAATCAGATTTGTTTGACAACTTCTGTCTTTCACGAATCCATGCTGTCTGTTGCTTAAAATATTCATTTCCTGCAAGCACTCATCTATGTGGTCTTTTATCAAACTCTCCTGTATCTCCCCAACTATAGAAGTTAAACTAACTGGTCTATAATTACTTGGTAAAGATTTTGACCCCTTTTTAAATATTGGCACCACATTAGCTTTACGCCAATCCAGTGGTACTATGCCAGTCATTAAAGAGTCCCTAAAATTTAGAAACAATAGCTTTGAAATGACAGAGCTCAATTCTTTAAGGACCCATGGGTGTATGCCATCTGGTTTAGGTGCTTTATTCAACTTTATTCTGTCTAAATATTTTTGGATCATATCAATTGTGAGCCAATGTGGATCATCTGAAGCTGTGTCAATAACATGCCCATTATGGACAAGAGCTCCCCCATTTTTCTTTGTATACACAGAGCTGAAGATATTTAATCAATTTGCCTTCTCTTTGTCCCCAGTCACCCACTCTAGATTATTTTGTAAAGGGCCTACATGCTCGGACTGGACGTTTTTCCAATAATATATTTGAAGAATTTTTTGAGGGTTGGTCCTGCTATCCTTTGCAATCTGTCGTTCCTTTTCAATTTTTGCTGCCTTTATTTCCTTTTTGCATATTCTGTTATATTCTTTGCAATGTTTAAATTATGATAGTGTTCCTTCATTTTTATATTTAATAAAATCTCTTTTCTTATTATCTATAGCTTTTTTAACTTTGGCCATAAACCACATAGATTTTATTTTTAGCCTTTTAAACTTGTTGTCCATGGGAATATATTTTGCAGTGTGTTCACATACAGTCTTTTTGAAGAACTCCCATTTCTGTGTTGTGTTCATTGATGCCAATATTCCCTCCCAGTCTAAGTCTTGGAGAGCAGCTCTCAGCCTTGGAAAGTTAGCTTTTTTAAAATTGAGCACTTTTTTTTCCAGTATGTGCTTGCCGGTTACAGCTAGCAATAAATGAAATCATGTTATGGTCACTGCTGCCCAGATGTTCTTTTATATGGACATTCATAATAAGCTCTGCATGGTTTGATATTACTAGGTCCAGCAGACATGCTCATGTCAAACCTTAAATTTGCGTGCACTCTTGAAATGGCAACAAACTTTAGTACCCTACATTTTCTATAGCTGGCTCTTTTAAAGCCCCTTATAGGACATCAGTTTAGCGTTACGGCAGAGGTCTGGTGTTAGAATTTTTGCTCTCATGCTGGCGTGCACGGAGATATGTAACATAGGTATCGCAATTGAAGTTTTCATGTGTAGGCGCCCCAGCTGGAGCTTTTATGTTTGTGTGTGTGTACATATGTGGGGGTGGGGACCTTGAAAAATTTTTTTGGGGGGGTTATATGCTTGGGTGTAACGCCCTTTAAAAAAAAAAAAAATTACATAACTTTTTTTTAATCACATAGGGGACAAAAAGTCCCCTATGTGATGATCTTTTGGTGACAGGTTCTTTTTTTTTTGAGCCATTCAGTATCTCCCCTGTGCTCCCCTGAATGTAATGCAGTGGCCATCGCCCCACATTACATTTTTTCCCGGCCTCAATGACCGGAAATCTGTCAAACAGGGACCTAGAAGTGACTTCGCATCACTTCCGAGTCAGGACAAGAAGGGGAGGGGAGCGGATGTGTCCGCTCTCCTCCCTCCCCTATACCACATCCCACTGGCACCCACTGAACCAGTCCCGGGCCCGCAGATGGGCAAGCGGAGCCCAGAACATATAGAGGGTAGGGGGGAGAGGCTGGTAATGTGGGCTGTGTAGAAGCAATCGGGCAGCAGCGCTGCCGCCCGAATGCTTCCACCTGACAGGTGAGCCCTGCTGCTTGCCCTCAGCAGGGCTAAAGGCAAAGAAAACCTACCTGCCTGGTTCCTGGAACTGCATGTCCCCGGCGTCGGGCGATATGAATTGCACATCCCTGGGGATGTAAGGCCCTTTTTTACCTCAAGGGGCTAAATTGGTTCCTAAATGCCCAATACTTTCATATGAAATTGGTTCGGTCAGTAGTGGCCTCCCTACAGGAGGGAGATTTATTTGCCGTCCATAGACATCATTCCTCACGAAAGATTTTTGCGGTTTGCAGTAGGGGCTCAGCATTTCCATTTTGGCTGGTGTCACGCACCTGATTGGAGACTGAAATGACGAGGTCACTTGTGTCACTAGCCCTGACCCCGCTGGAAGTGGAACAGAGGGGGTCTAGGGACCAGGGGGACAAGAGTGCCAGCAGATGTTGTTTGCAGCACTTGCAGCTGGAGTCCTTAAAAGACTGATGGACCACCAATTCAGGAACAGTAGCGATATGCAGAGCTGGTATGGTAGATCACCAGGCGTGCACCAGAGCAAGGCAGGAAGCTGGGATGGAAGACAGGAGCAATGTCATGGGAATAGCCGGGGTCATCAACGGGCAGACAGCGAGGTATCAAATCATAAGTAAGCCAAAGTCAGGAGCAGAGCCGAGGTCAGAAACAAGTATCAAGCAGGAGAGTAATCAAGAGTCAGGTCAGGAACACGCCAGGACAGCAACAAGGGAATCACACAGGAACGAGCAGGAAACGACGAATAGCTGAAGACCAGTCAGCACTCAGCACAGGCAGAGGAACCTTTTAAATAGTCCGTCTGGTGCCAATCTTCGCTGTGCATGTGCACGATCGTGCATTTCTGTGCACAGACACACGTCTATTCGCCAACTGGCCACAGCTCCCAAGGTTTTCACAAAAATTCTTGCTCCTGTGTTGGGGCTACTCAGAACTCAGGGAGTATAGGACACAGGTTATCTAGATGATCTCTTCTTCAGAAATTGCCTTGGTACCAGATCTGAAGCAGGATGTGGTCCTTACAATGCAGATCTTGGAACAGCTGGGCTGGGTGTTCAACCTCAAGAAGTCGGCCCTGGAACCAGTGCAGAGCCTGGAGTGTTCCTACACATGGTTCAGGCAAATGTATTTCTGTCTCCTAAGAAACTTTGAGCCCTGAGGAATGAGGTTTGCAGTTTGAAGGCCAAGAGGTATCGTTCAATTCGCCTCTGTATGAGATTGCTGGGGAAGATAGTGTCCTCGTTTGAGGCTATTCCCTATGCTCAATTCCACTGCAGACCGCTGCAAAGGAACATTCTGTCTGTTTGGAACAAAAAGATTCCGGCCCTGGATTTAATGCATATCTCTGCCTCCAGAGGTGCAGCAGAGTCTAAATTGGTGGTTGATAACTCACTCACAATTTGGAGAAGGGAAGATCCTTTTGGCCAGTGGTGTGGAAGTAACCACCGATGCAAGACTTTCAGGTTGGGTGGCTGTTCTGGAGGAGCCTTACAGTGCCTGGGGTGAGGTTCACAAATGGCATCCACGAAAGTATGTGATTGGCAGGATTCTGTTCTTTCTTCAAACAGGGTTGCAGAAGAAGTTGGCTGTTGGTACCATTAAGGGCCAGGTTATTAGCATTTTTTTTCCAGAGGCCCATTGCATCTCACTCTTTGGTCCGCACTTTTTTTTTTTTTATTTTTTTTACAAGAAGTGATTGTGGCGATTGTGTGCAAAAGAGACATGGATGCTGTACGCTACAGCCATCTTGTTAAGGTCTCAGCCATGTTCCCATTTACAATAGTCTCTCCTTTCCTCCCTCCTCTTGAAATGGAATTTGTAAATGTAAGTTGTAATGGACTTCAAAAGGGCCTCTTATCGTAAATAAAACACAGATAAATGAAGCTCCAAGAGCTGTAAACCTCTAATTAGACTTGGCAGGATGTCTGTATGGCAGAGACACTTTCCTCTGCCCTATCGTAAAACAATAACTCAGTCAGCCATGACCTGTTAGGCCATTAGGGCTCTAGGATGCAGATTTTGCCATAAAACGTCCATTCCACATGTCACAATTTCACATACAATTTATAAAATTCAACAGGAACTGGGCACATTAATATTAGGTATATATTTAGAAAGGTCATTTTGTGTCGAGTCAAACAAGGTCATACATGACTATGTTAGCACATAGGAAGAGGGAAGAAAGCAGTCTTTTCCCTCCTGGGTGACAAGGGTATGCTGTGTTTTGTATCCCTGGGCTTGAAATATAATTCTGAATATTAATCTGCCAGTTGCTAGAATACCACCTGCACATGCTGAAAGTTATTAATATTAGTATGAAACTGCAGTTGGGACTTGGTCATTACCTTGGTGGCTGCCTAGCACCCATCCCCAAACTGGTTGATTGGTAATTTGTTCTCAGGCGACACCCCTTTAATATCATAGAAAAGGACTAATAGGCCTGGAGGAGAAAGCTTTTGTTTAACTTCAATCAGGAAACATCTAATGGACTTGAGAACCAAGGCAATCTTTTTGTTCGGACACTTGGACTCTGCTTAAACCAGGACTTTGTAAGTATTCTGCCTTCTTAACTCCTTTCTTTTATTTCTCTGTTGCATTATTGTTCTTTTTATGTCTTTGTAACATTTTTTTATGTAAATATTTGAATTGCACCATTTTGACCTTTTTAGTAATAAACCCTTTTTTGAAAAGTGTTGAAACTGTTTCTAAAGCTTTTAATGCAAACTAAAGAATCTCTGTCTCTTGAAGAATACTACTGCATGTAATAATCCTCTGAATATATCTGTCTGTAGTGACAGTGTGTATTACAGATGCTTATGCTAATATCATGGTGTTACTTCTAAGATATTGTGAGTTTCCTCCTTCTCTGTAAAAAGGCAATGGTGGCAGTGTGAAGGGTTAATTGCGTAATTAACCTAACCCAGTAACCATCGCTCTCAGGCTGCTGGCACATAGATTGTGGTCCCGCTAGCTGGAAAATCTTGGTGTAGGGTGCAGCTGAGAGTGCCAATGTTACGCAAGTGACAGCGCAGTGTGAAATTGGCTGGGCCTTCGGTCACGAGTTGGTGAGAAGGGCAGGGGTCGGACTCCGCGTTCCGTCACAGTGATGTATGGCTCCTCCTATCAGGTTGCCTTTGTGTCCTTGGGACCTGAACTTGGTTTTGAAGGTTTTGCAAAAGCCACCATTTGAACCTATTAGAGAGATTCCACTGGTCCTGTTGACTCGTAAGGTGTTGTTTCTAGTGGCAATCACTTTTGCAAGAAGGATGTCAGAGCTGGCAGCTCTATCTTGCAGAGAACCATTTCTGGTTTTGCATCATGATAGGGTGGTGTTGCGACCTCATCTGTGCTTTTTACCAAAGGTGGTTTCTGGTTTTCATCTCAATCAGGACTGCCTTTATTCTTTCCTAGGCCTCAGTCAGCAAGAGAAAGATCTCTGTATACCATGGATGTGGTTCGTGCTGTAAGGGTCTTTTTGAAGGCAACAGCACAGGTCAGATGCTCTATTTGTTTCTAGAGGGGACTAGGAAGGGGCAGATGGCCCTTGGATCTGCCAATTGATCATTCAAGTCCATGGTTTGAAAGGTGAAGTCCCACCCTTTTGGGTGAAGGCACACCACCAGGAGTGTGGAGGCATCTTGGGTAATCTGCCATCAGGCATCAGTGGCTCAGGTTTGCAAGGCCGCTAAATGGTCTTCGGTTCACACATTCACAAGATTCTACCAGGTGGATGTCAGAGCTGCAGAGGGTTCTGCCTTTGGCCGCAGTGTTTTATGGATGGCTGAGTAGGTCCTGAGGGATTATTGATGGTGGCTATCATGATGTCACCCTCCCCTCAAGTTTCTTATTGCTTTGGGACATCCCACATAGTCTTGAATAGCTTGCTCAGTGTCCTGTGATGTACTATAAAGAAAATTTGATTTTTTTCTACATACTTACCTGTAAAATCCATTTCTTGGAGTACATCATGGGACACAGAGGTTCCACCCCTCTTTCTGGAATGGCATTGCTTGCTACAAAAACTGAGGTACTTCTTGTATAGGAGAGTTTATATAGGGGAGGACCTCCTCTTGTATTGGTCGGCCAGTGTCTATTCACCTATAGGTGGCCTATAACCTGCATAGTCATGAATAGCCTGCTCTGTGTCCCATGATGTACTCCCAAGAAATGGATTTTAAAGGTAATTCTGTAGAAAAAATAAATTTTTTCAGATGGAGGACATTGAGAATGTTACTGATGGTTTGTGCAAGGGTTTGCAATCTCATGAGGAGACCCTTGACCAGCACGCAGGATACCATCGCTCGAGCTTGCCATGTGGCCAGTCTTCTTGCTCCTCACTGATGGTGCTGCTTTGATGTAAGGGCAGACTGCTGTATTTCCTCTCTCCCCTTGTCTTGTGACACAAGACTGGAGAGTAGGAAGCAGAAGCTGCCTCCCAGTGTAATCAGTATGTACATGGGGGATGGGGACAACTAGGCTCCAGAACGCCCCTCTCCTCCTCAAACCCCCCCCGATCCATCTCTTTTCTTCAAACCCCCCTCCTTTTCAGCCCCCCCCAGACCTCCCTCTCCTCAGGCCCCCCCTTGTCCTCCTCAGACCCCTCTCTCCTCTGACCCCTCTCTTCTCTTCAGACCCCCCCTCCTCCTCAGACCCTTCTCCACCTCAGACCCCCCTCAGACCTCTTCTCCCTCCTCAGATCCTTGCTATCCTCAGACCCCCCCTTTCCTCGTTAGACCCCCCTTCTCAGACCCCCCTTTCCCTCTCCTCCTCAGACCCCCCCTCCTCCTCCGAACCCTCCAGACCCCCCTCTCCTCAGACTCCCCTGCTCCTTCTCAGACTTACCAGACTTACCCTCTTTCCTCCTCACATCCCTCTCTCCTCCTCACATCCCTCTCTCCTTCTTAGACCCTCCTTTTTCTTATCAAACCCTTCCAGACTGCCCCTCTCCTGCTCAGTCCCCCCTCTCCTTTTAAAACTCTCCAGACCTCCCCTCTCTCCTCTTCAAACCCCCCTAGAACCTCCCTCTTCTCCTCAGAGCCCCCCCCTCTCCTTCCCAGATCCCTCTCTCCTCCTCAGACCCCCCCTCTCCTCCCCTGATCCCTCTCTCCTCCCCTGATCCCTCTCTCCTCCTCTGAACCCTCTCTCCTCCTCTGAACCCTCTCTCCTCCTCTGAACCCTCTCTCCTCCTCTGAACCCGCTCTCCTCCTCAAACCGCCCCTCTTCTTTTCATACCCCCCTGAAGCCCTCTCCTCCTCAGACCCCCCCAGACTCCCCCCTCCTCCTCAGACCGCTCTCTCCTCCTTAGGCCGCTCTCTCCTGAACTCTGCTCTCTTCCTCGGACTCTGCTTTCCTTCTCAGACCCCCCTCTCCTCATACCCCCCCAGACCCCCCTCTCCTCCTCAGTCCCCTCTCTCCTCTTCAGACCCTACTCTCTTCCTCAGCCCCTCTCTCCTCCTCAGACCCCGCTCTCCATCTCATACCCCCCTGACCGCCCCTCCTCCTCAGACTCCCTCTCCCCATCAGACTCCCCTCTCCTCCTCAGACCCCTCTCTCCTCAGACCCTACTCTCTTCCTCAGCCCCTCTCTCCTTCTCATACCTCCCTGAACCCCTCAGACCCCTCTCTCCTCTTCAGACCCGCCCAGACTCCCTTCTCCTCCTCAGATCCCACTCCTCCTCAGACCTTGCTCTCTTTCTCAGCCCCTCTCTCCTCCTCAGAACCCCACTTCTCCTCAGATTCCCCCCGCCAGATTCCTATCTTCTCCTCAGACCTCCCCTGTCTCCTTCTCAGACCCCTCCCAGACTGCCACTCTCCTTACTTCCCCCAGACTGCCCCTCTCTTCTCCTCAGACTAAAATAAACTTATATATAAATATATATATAAAATCGAGCGCAGTATGAGGATGTAGATAGGGTAGCTGCTGGCACAAAAGGCACCTCGTGAACCTCCAGAGTAATGGTAAAATATGAAAGTGCAGCGCTAACTTAAACAATGATTACACATAAGATAGATCCCATTTGAATGTGGATCGGCAAAAAAGACGGCGTCAGTTCATCAGATGTGCTAAATACGTATACAGTCTCCAACACTTGAAGAGCCAGGGATAGTAGATATCAGAAATGATAAAGAAAAGCCAAGTAATGCACTGACCAGATAGCGCAAGTTAAAGCGCATGGGACATTTAAGACCTGTCCCTGGTACTCAGCCACTGTATCACTGGAGCAAGGCGGTGTCATCTATAGGGTGACCACTAGATGTCATCTGTCCGGATGGAAGCTGTGTCCAGCCACTGTGTTGATGGATCAGGTGGGTGTTGTCTGTAGGGTGACCACTAGATGTCATCGGTTCCAGGAGAAACTGTATCACGGATCCAGGGATGTCACTGCAGATGTGTTCTTGTTAGGCACAATCCCAGGACCTACTGGATTTACAGGCTCCCCAGAAATAAAGAGCCCGTGGAAAAAGGCCTCAAATAGTGTGATAACGTTTATTTAAAATTGAACAATCAGAAAAGAACTTACTTAGCAAAGGTACAGCTGCTTATAAACGGCCAGACCGGAGGTACATGTACATAAGATAAACATAGCTTGGCACTTCCCTAACGCGTATCGTGTAAGTACACATCATCAGAGGGGACTGTGCCAGTGTTAAGTGTGGTGTTTTAAACCTAAAAAGGCGCCAAAAACACCGCAATGCGGCGGCACCGTTATTGCCGGTTCGCGCATGCGCAGTAGCGATCGGCCGTTCGCGCATGCGCAGTAGCGTCCGCGGCGGCCATTTTAAAGAAGACCAACATGAATGTATGGACATACAGGTGTTGGTTCTGCAGTGATCTTACTGGGAATAAGATACTGCAATCCTAAAAACGCACGGGGCAAGTATAGTAATGCGTGGACCATACTGTGTGCCCCCTTGTAGCAAAAAACGGCCTGGTGAAAGGCAAGGTTATAAAAATATAAATGAGTGGGATCTCATATATGAAGTGATTCTGGCACTGAATAAAAACCAAATACATCAAATATGACAAACGTGGATTAAAAAACATCTGGTTAAAAGCAATACCCATGAAATATACAATTATAAAACCAAATGTACTGAGATTATGGTGCATCGAATATGTTAAAGCGATCAAGAGATAAAGGTGCATCGACTTTTTTTAAAAACGATCTAAACACTCAAATGGAAATACAGATAAAGGCAAAGTAAAAGTAATCTGATTAAGAAGTGAGATCATGAAAAGTGCTTAAAGATCGATCAGCTGGTATCGATAAAACAATTGATATCTAATTCTACATTTAGTCCTTGTGGAGCTTGGGACTGTAGAAGATAAATCCACTTGGTCTCAAGCATAGAGACCGCGCGTTTTTTGTGGGTACCTCTCCAGTTACTTTTGATGATATCTATACCCACAAATCGCAGGGAGTGTGGATTCTTATTGTGTCGCTGGCGGTAATGCATAGACAAGGAGTGCTCCTTGTAACCTTTCTTAATATTGACCAGGTGTTCCCTCAGCCTGTCTCGCAGTCTCCTTGTCGTTCTACCGACATATTGCTTCCCGCAACTACATTCCAGAAGGTAGACAACATAGGAGCTGTAGCACGTAATAGTAGACTGAATGTCAAATGATCTACCGGTAGCATTTGAACAAAAGCTTTTTATCGGGTTCTTGTGAATGCCATTACAAATGCATATCATACATCTGTTGCAAGGAAAAAACCCTTTTCTATTCAGAAAATCAAACGTCAATTGCTTAGGAGGATTGACAACGTTGGGGGCTAGTCTGTTTCTTAATGCTGGTGCTTTTTTATAGATGATTTCTGGGTGTTCCGGTAGGGCTTTACACATCACCGGATCGTTCTTAAGAATGTTCCAGTTCTTCCTAATGATAGTGGCAACTTCTTTATATTGCATCGAGAAGGCAGTTGTAAAAGGACAGAAAATCTCTTTATTGGTCTTATGTTGGGTAGTTAACAGATTGGCCCTGTCCAGACTAGCCACTCGGTCAATCTCCATATCCAATAGTTGGCTGTCATAGCCCTTTTCTATGAATCTAGTTCTAAGAATGTTGGATTGTGCAATGTAGTCTTGCATAGCACCACAGTTCCGCCTTATCCGAAGGAATTGTCCCCTAGGAATGTTATCCAGCCACCTAGGCAAGTGGCAACTGTCTTTTGGGATGTACCCATTCCTGTCTGTACCTTTAAAAAAGGTTTTGGTGGTAATTCTAGTACCGTCATTAATGAGGGTGAGATCCAGAAAATCAATACTACTGTAACTATAATTGAAAGTGAGCTTAATATTTAGGTTGTTATAGTTTAGAGTGGTAAAAAAATTGAGTAGTGAAGAGTCATCGCCATCCCATAGCAACACTATATCGTCTATGTAGCGTCGGTAAAAACGCAAATGTGGCCACTCCATGGAATATATCACCTCCTCCTCCCATCTTGCCATAAAGATGTTTGCTAGGCTAGGAGCGAATTTCGCGCCCATTGCTACGCCTGTGGTCTGCAGGTAATACTTATTATCAAACCAAAAGTAATTGTGCTTCATTGCGAAGCTTAATAGTTCCAATAAATATTGCTTCTGAATGTGTGGTATGTCTATGGCCTCATTCAGATAATATTCTGCCGCTTCTAAACCATCTGCATGCTTGATATTACTGTAGAGAGAAGCAACGTCCGCCGTTACCAGAAAAGTAGGCTTCTCTATTTTAATGTCCATGATCTCAACCAGGATTTGTTTTGAATCCCTCAGGAAAGATGGTGTGTTGCGCACTATTGGCTGTAGGAAACAGTCAATATATTCACCAACCCGGGAGCACAAGGACCCTATGCCACTCACAATGGGGCGACCTGGAGGGTTAATTGGGTCCTTGTGGATCTTGGGCAGGCAGTACAAGACCGGAAGTCTGGGTACCGTAGGGCACAAAAAGTCACGCTCTTTTTTATTCAGGATTCCCGAATCGGATCCCCTTTTTATCAGAACCTTCAAAGCTTTTTTGTATGACAAAAGAGGGTTACTCGGAAGTTCTAAATAGGTGTCTTTATCCTGGAGGATATTCTGCACTTGCATTAAATAGTCTGATTTATTCATGACCACAACTCCTCCCCCTTTGTCCGCTGGTCTGATTACCAACTCCTTTTCCTTTAATAATACATTGGTCATCATGTTAATCTTGTCTTGGTTAAATGACTTATTGTACCGTTTTTTTACCCGTATATTATCAAGATCTTTAAGGACCATATTTTTAAATACATTGATATATGATTGTGCCTGGGGGTTAAACAAGGACGCATTCTTGAGATTGGTGTTCTTGAAATTAGGGTTACTCACATTGGATGTTACACTTGTGATAGGTTTATTTAGAAAATGTCTCTTCATCGCAAGTCTCCTTACAAACTTGTGGATGTCTATAAAAGTATTAAATTTGTTTAGTTTAGCCGGTGGAGCAAATTTTAGTCCTTTGTTTAGAAGATTTAGTTCTTCATTAGTGAGGATCTTATTGCTGAGGTTAAAAATGCCTGAGCTATTTAGGTTTTCCTTCTTTTGTCGGTTAACCCTTGCTCCTCCTCGTTTTCCTCTCGTCCTAGACCCCTTTTTCGTCCTGAGCCCTCCCCTAAAAAATGATGTTGGTTTAGGGTATTGGGTGGTTGTAAGTTAGCTCCATATTGTGAGTATCTGTAATTGGAGGAGGGGGACAGTCTATGTTGATTTGGGAACTGTCTACCCTGTTGTGTCTGGTAACCCCTTCCATGGGGTGTCCGATAATTAGGACTGTTATAATGGTCATAAGTATGTCTGTCATTGCGTTGATTCCATCCGTCATCATAGTCATCCCTAGAGTGAATATAGGACGGAACTCTTGGACGGAAATTACTTTTTTGTTGCTGATGAGGTCTGGATATGGCATATTGTTCCTGATGATTCAAGGGATGTGACCTCATATCCCTGTTGCCTATATTAGGACTTGGGTGATGTCTAATGGCATCAAACCTATTATGAGTGGAAATGTTATACTCATAATTGGGTACATTCTCCGAATGATGTCTATAGTTGTTATTAGGAGTATGGGGAGGTTTGGCAACTTTTTTGCGTTTTGCATTATTTTTTGTTGTATTGTTTTTAGTGGGAATGGTTACAGTTTCCATCTGAGTGGAATCTACATAATCATAGTTCTTGGCTTCCCATCTAAATACTGTTTTGTCCTTATAGTCATGGAGATCTCTGAGATATTTTTTCTTTTTCTTATATCTTTGCTCTTTATCTGTTTTTTCCAATAGCTGTTTCAGTTTTTCAGACTCATTCATGTAATCTTCCCTGCCCATGTAAGGCACTAATAATTCCTTGGTTTTATTGATTTCTCTATCTAAATGTGCAAGTTTCTTTCTTTTTCTAATAATGAGGAATTTGAGCAGGTCAATCCCCATGTTATTGAAAAAGAGATACCACTCTGTTTCACTGTTTGTATCCTCCGTTTCCGGTGGTACATCCCACCTTAGAGATCGGGGTACCATCCCTTCCTTGATATATTTCTCAAGAAACGAAATGTCCCATAGCGTCCGTATCTCAGAGGTGGTATGATTCGAGAGATGTATGAAGAGACCATGTAAATTATCTGGTTCATCCTCACATGTAAATACATCATCAGAAATGATAGCTCTTTTGGATCTATACTCAAAAATATCCATGAGGATCCAGGTAAAAAATATATTTTTGCTGCTCAGATGTAAGAGGTAATGAATAGATAAAATAAACTTATATATAAATATATATATAAAATCGAGCGCAGTATGAGGATGTAGATAGGGTAGCTGCTGGCACAAAAGGCACCTCGTGAACCTCCAGAGTAATGGTAAAATATGAAAGTGCAGCGCTAACTTAAACAATGATTACACATAAGATAGATCCCATTTGAATGTGGATCGGCAAAAAAGACGGCGTCAGTTCATCAGATGTGCTAAATACGTATACAGTCTCCAACACTTGAAGAGCCAGGGATAGTAGATATCAGAAATGATAAAGAAAAGCCAAGTAATGCACTGACCAGATAGCGCAAGTTAAAGCGCATGGGACATTTAAGACCTGTCCCTGGTACTCAGCCACTGTATCACTGGAGCAAGGCGGTGTCATCTATAGGGTGACCACTAGATGTCATCTGTCCGGATGGAAGCTGTGTCCAGCCACTGTGTTGATGGATCAGGTGGGTGTTGTCTGTAGGGTGACCACTAGATGTCATCGGTTCCAGGAGAAACTGTATCACGGATCCAGGGATGTCACTGCAGATGTGTTCTTGTTAGGCACAATCCCAGGACCTACTGGATTTACAGGCTCCCCAGAAATAAAGAGCCCGTGGAAAAAGGCCTCAAATAGTGTGATAACGTTTATTTAAAATTGAACAATCAGAAAAGAACTTACTTAGCAAAGGTACAGCTGCTTATAAACGGCCAGACCGGAGGTACATGTACATAAGATAAACATAGCTTGGCACTTCCCTAACGCGTATCGTGTAAGTACACATCATCAGAGGGGACTGTGCCAGTGTTAAGTGTGGTGTTTTAAACCTAAAAAGGCGCCAAAAACACCGCAATGCGGCGGCACCGTTATTGCCGGTTCGCGCATGCGCAGTAGCGATCGGCCGTTCGCGCATGCGCAGTAGCGTCCGCGGCGGCCATTTTAAAGAAGACCAACATGAATGTATGGACATACAGGTGTTGGTTCTGCAGTGATCTTACTGGGAATAAGATACTGCAATCCTAAAAACGCACGGGGCAAGTATAGTAATGCGTGGACCATACTGTGTGCCCCCTTGTAGCAAAAAACGGCCTGGTGAAAGGCAAGGTTATAAAAATATAAATGAGTGGGATCTCATATATGAAGTGATTCTGGCACTGAATAAAAACCAAATACATCAAATATGACAAACATGTGGATTAAAAAACATCTGGTTAAAAGCAATACCCATGAAATATACAATTATAAAACCAAATGTACTGAGATTATGGTGCATCGAATATGTTAAAGCGATCAAGAGATAAAGGTGCATCGACTTTTTTTAAAAACGATCTAAACACTCAAATGGAAATACAGATAAAGGCAAAGTAAAAGTAATCTGATTAAGAAGTGAGATCATGAAAAGTGCTTAAAGATCGATCAGCTGGTATCGATAAAACAATTGATATCTAATTCTACATTTAGTCCTTGTGGAGCTTGGGACTGTAGAAGATAAATCCACTTGGTCTCAAGCATAGAGACCGCGCGTTTTTGTCACATGTTTGTCATATTTGATGTATTTGGTTTTTATTCAGTGCCAGAATCACTTCATATATGAGATCCCACTCATTTATATTTTTATAACCTTGCCTTTCACCAGGCCGTTTTTTGCTACAAGGGGGCACACAGTATGGTCCACGCATTACTATACTTGCCCCGTGCGTTTTTAGGATTGCAGTATCTTATTCCCAGTAAGATCACTGCAGAACCAACACCTGTATGTCCATACATTCATGTTGGTCTTCTTTAAAATGGCCGCCGCGGACGCTACTGCGCATGCGCGAACGGCCGATCGCTACTGCGCATGCGCGAACCGGCAATAACGGTGCCGCCGCATTGCGGTGTTTTTGGCGCCTTTTTAGGTTTAAAACACCACACTTAACACTGGCACAGTCCCCTCTGATGATGTGTACTTACACGATACGCGTTAGGGAAGTGCCAAGCTATGTTTATCTTATGTACATGTACCTCCGGTCTGGCCGTTTATAAGCAGCTGTACCTTTGCTAAGTAAGTTCTTTTCTGATTGTTCAATTTTAAATAAACGTTATCACACTATTTGAGGCCTTTTTCCACGGGCTCTTTATTTCTGGGGAGCCTGTAAATCCAGTAGGTCCTGGGATTGTGCCTAACAAGAACACATCTGCAGTGACATCCCTGGATCCGTGATACAGTTTCTCCTGGAACCGATGACATCTAGTGGTCACCCTACAGACAACACCCACCTGATCCATCAACACAGTGGCTGGACACAGCTTCCATCCGGACAGATGACATCTAGTGGTCACCCTATAGATGACACCGCCTTGCTCCAGTGATACAGTGGCTGAGTACCAGGGACAGGTCTTAAATGTCCCATGCGCTTTAACTTGCGCTATCTGGTCAGTGCATTACTTGGCTTTTCTTTATCATTTCTGATATCTACTATCCCTGGCTCTTCAAGTGTTGGAGACTGTATACGTATTTAGCACATCTGATGAACTGACGCCGTCTTTTTTGCCGATCCACATTCAAATGGGATCTATCTTATGTGTAATCATTGTTTAAGTTAGCGCTGCACTTTCATATTTTACCATTACTCTGGAGGTTCACGAGGTGCCTTTTGTGCCAGCAGCTACCCTATCTACATCCTCATACTGCGCTCGATTTTATATATATATTTATATATAAGTTTATTTTATCTATTCATTACCTCTTACATCTGAGCAGCAAAAATATATTTTTTACCTGGATCCTCATGGATATTTTTGAGTATAGATCCAAAAGAGCTATCATTTCTGATGATGTATTTACATGTGAGGATGAACCAGATAATTTACATGGTCTCTTCATACATCTCTCGAATCATACCACCTCTGAGATACGGACGCTATGGGACATTTCGTTTCTTGAGAAATATATCAAGGAAGGGATGGTACCCCGATCTCTAAGGTGGGATGTACCACCGGAAACGGAGGATACAAACAGTGAAACAGAGTGGTATCTCTTTTTCAATAACATGGGGATTGACCTGCTCAAATTCCTCATTATTAGAAAAAGAAAGAAACTTGCACATTTAGATAGAGAAATCAATAAAACCAAGGAATTATTAGTGCCTTACATGGGCAGGGAAGATTACATGAATGAGTCTGAAAAACTGAAACAGCTATTGGAAAAAACAGATAAAGAGCAAAGATATAAGAAAAAGAAAAAATATCTCAGAGATCTCCATGACTATAAGGACAAAACAGTATTTAGATGGGAAGCCAAGAACTATGATTATGTAGATTCCACTCAGATGGAAACTGTAACCATTCCCACTAAAAACAATACAACAAAAAATAATGCAAAACGCAAAAAAGTTGCCAAACCTCCCCATACTCCTAATAACAACTATAGACATCATTCGGAGAATGTACCCAATTATGAGTATAACATTTCCACTCATAATAGGTTTGATGCCATTAGACATCACCCAAGTCCTAATATAGGCAACAGGGATATGAGGTCACATCCCTTGAATCATCAGGAACAATATGCCATATCCAGACCTCATCAGCAACAAAAAAGTAATTTCCGTCCAAGAGTTCCGTCCTATATTCACTCTAGGGATGACTATGATGACGGATGGAATCAACGCAATGACAGACATACTTATGACCATTATAACAGTCCTAATTATCGGACACCCCATGGAAGGGGTTACCAGACACAACAGGGTAGACAGTTCCCAAATCAACATAGACTGTCCCCCTCCTCCAATTACAGATACTCACAATATGGAGCTAACTTACAACCACCCAATACCCTAAACCAACATCATTTTTAGGGGAGGGCTCAGGACGAAAAAGGGGTCTAGGACGAGAGGAAAACGAGGAGGAGCAAGGGTTAACCGACAAAAGAAGGAAAACCTAAATAGCTCAGGCATTTTTAACCTCAGCAATAAGATCCTCACTAATGAAGAACTAAATCTTCTAAACAAAGGACTAAAATTTGCTCCACCGGCTAAACTAAACAAATTTAATACTTTTATAGACATCCACAAGTTTGTAAGGAGACTTGCGATGAAGAGACATTTTCTAAATAAACCTATCACAAGTGTAACATCCAATGTGAGTAACCCTAATTTCAAGAACACCAATCTCAAGAATGCGTCCTTGTTTAACCCCCAGGCACAATCATATATCAATGTATTTAAAAATATGGTCCTTAAAGATCTTGATAATATACGGGTAAAAAAACGGTACAATAAGTCATTTAACCAAGACAAGATTAACATGATGACCAATGTATTATTAAAGGAAAAGGAGTTGGTAATCAGACCAGCGGACAAAGGGGGAGGAGTTGTGGTCATGAATAAATCAGACTATTTAATGCAAGTGCAGAATACCCTCCAGGATAAAGACACCTATTTAGAACTTCCGAGTAACCCTCTTTTGTCATACAAAAAAGCTTTGAAGGTTCTGATAAAAAGGGGATCCGATTCGGGAATCCTGAATAAAAAAGAGCGTGACTTTTTGTGCCCTACGGTACCCAGACTTCCGGTCTTGTACTGCCTGCCCAAGATCCACAAGGACCCAATTAACCCTCCAGGTCGCCCCATTGTGAGTGGCATAGGGTCCTTGTGCTCCCGGGTTGGTGAATATATTGACTGTTTCCTACAGCCAATAGTGCGCAACACACCATCTTTCCTGAGGGATTCAAAACAAATCCTGGTTGAGATCATGGACATTAAAATAGAGAAGCCTACTTTTCTGGTAACGGCGGACGTTGCTTCTCTCTACAGTAATATCAAGCATGCAGATGGTTTAGAAGCGGCAGAATATTATCTGAATGAGGCCATAGACATACCACACATTCAGAAGCAATATTTATTGGAACTATTAAGCTTCGCAATGAAGCACAATTACTTTTGGTTTGATAATAAGTATTATCTGCAGACCACAGGCGTAGCAATGGGCGCGAAATTCGCTCCTAGCCTAGCAAACATCTTTATGGCAAGATGGGAGGAGGAGGTGATATATTCCATGGAGTGGCCACATTTGCGTTTTTACCGACGCTACATAGACGATATAGTGTTGCTATGGGATGGCGATGACTCTTCACTACTCAATTTTTTTACCACTCTAAACTATAACAACCTAAATATTAAGCTCACTTTCAATTATAGTTACAGTAGTATTGATTTTCTGGATCTCACCCTCATTAATGACGGTACTAGAATTACCACCAAAACCTTTTTTAAAGGTACAGACAGGAATGGGTACATCCCAAAAGACAGTTGCCACTTGCCTAGGTGGCTGGATAACATTCCTAGGGGACAATTCCTTCGGATAAGGCGGAACTGTGGTGCTATGCAAGACTACATTGCACAATCCAACATTCTTAGAACTAGATTCATAGAAAAGGGCTATGACAGCCAACTATTGGATATGGAGATTGACCGAGTGGCTAGTCTGGACAGGGCCAATCTGTTAACTACCCAACATAAGACCAATAAAGAGATTTTCTGTCCTTTTACAACTGCCTTCTCGATGCAATATAAAGAAGTTGCCACTATCATTAGGAAGAACTGGAACATTCTTAAGAACGATCCGGTGATGTGTAAAGCCCTACCGGAACACCCAGAAATCATCTATAAAAAAGCACCAGCATTAAGAAACAGACTAGCCCCCAACGTTGTCAATCCTCCTAAGCAATTGACGTTTGATTTTCTGAATAGAAAAGGGTTTTTTCCTTGCAACAGATGTATGATATGCATTTGTAATGGCATTCACAAGAACCCGATAAAAAGCTTTTGTTCAAATGCTACCGGTAGATCATTTGACATTCAGTCTACTATTACGTGCTACAGCTCCTATGTTGTCTACCTTCTGGAATGTAGTTGCGGGAAGCAATATGTCGGTAGAACGACAAGGAGACTGCGAGACAGGCTGAGGGAACACCTGGTCAATATTAAGAAAGGTTACAAGGAGCACTCCTTGTCTATGCATTACCGCCAGCGACACAATAAGAATCCACACTCCCTGCGATTTGTGGGTATAGATATCATCAAAAGTAACTGGAGAGGTACCCACAAAAAACGCGCGGTCTCTATGCTTGAGACCAAGTGGATTTATCTTCTACAGTCCCAAGCTCCACAAGGACTAAATGTAGAATTAGATATCAATTGTTTTATCGATACCAGCTGATCGATCTTTAAGCACTTTTCATGATCTCACTTCTTAATCAGATTACTTTTACTTTGCCTTTATCTGTATTTCCATTTGAGTGTTTAGATCGTTTTTAAAAAAAGTCGATGCACCTTTATCTCTTGA
The DNA here is from genome assembly GCF_062004578.1 of Staurois parvus. Lineage (NCBI taxonomy): Eukaryota > Metazoa > Chordata > Amphibia > Anura > Ranidae > Staurois > Staurois parvus. The sequence continues at coordinate 325,115 of NW_028318235.1, forward strand.
TCGCTTTAACATATTCGATGCACCATAATCTCAGTACATTTGGTTTTATAATTGTATATTTCATGGGTATTGCTTTTAACCAGATGTTTTTTAATCCACATGTTTGTCATATTTGATGTATTTGGTTTTTATTCAGTGCCAGAATCACTTCATATATGAGATCCCACTCATTTATATTTTTATAACCTTGCCTTTCACCAGGCCGTTTTTTACTACAAGGGGGCACACAGTATGGTCCACGCATTACTATACTTGCCCCGTGCGTTTTTAGGATTGCAGTATCTTATTCCCAGTAAGATCACTGCAGAACCAACACCTGTATGTCCATACATTCATGTTGGTCTTCTTTAAAATGGCCGCCGCGGACGCTACTGCGCATGCGCGAACGGCCGATCGCTACTGCGCATGCGCGAACCGGCAATAACGGTGCCGCCGCATTGCGGTGTTTTTGGCGCCTTTTTAGGTTTAAAACACCACACTTAACACTGGCACAGTCCCCTCTGATGATGTGTACTTACACGATACGCGTTAGGGAAGTGCCAAGCTATGTTTATCTTATGTACATGTACCTCCGGTCTGGCCGTTTATAAGCAGCTGTACCTTTGCTAAGTAAGTTCTTTTCTGATTGTTCAATTTTAAATAAACGTTATCACACTATTTGAGGCCTTTTTCCACGGGCTCTTTATTTCTGGGGAGCCTGTAAATCCAGTAGGTCCTGGGATTGTGCCTAACAAGAACACATCTGCAGTGACATCCCTGGATCCGTGATACAGTTTCTCCTGGAACCGATGACATCTAGTGGTCACCCTACAGACAACACCCACCTGATCCATCAACACAGTGGCTGGACACAGCTTCCATCCGGACAGATGACATCTAGTGGTCACCCTATAGATGACACCGCCTTGCTCCAGTGATACAGTGGCTGAGTACCAGGGACAGGTCTTAAATGTCCCATGCGCTTTAACTTGCGCTATCTGGTCAGTGCATTACTTGGCTTTTCTTTATCATTTCTGATATCTACTATCCCTGGCTCTTCAAGTGTTGGAGACTGTATACGTATTTAGCACATCTGATGAACTGACGCCGTCTTTTTTGCCGATCCACATTCAAATGGGATCTATCTTATGTGTAATCATTGTTTAAGTTAGCGCTGCACTTTCATATTTTACCACTTCTCCTCAGACTGCCCTCTCCTCCCCAGATCCCCCAGGCTGCCTCTCTCCACCTCAGACCTCCCTCTCCTCAAACCCCCCTCTTTTCCTTGGTTCCCCCCCCCCTTTAGACCGCTGCTCTCCTCTTCAGACCCCCACTCTCCTCCACAGAACCCCACTCCTCCATAGATTCCCTCCCCCCCCAGACCTCTATCTCCTCCTCAGACCTCACCTTTCTCCTTGTCAGACCCCTCCCAGACTGCCCCTCTCTCCTCTTCAAACCCCCTTAAACCCACCTCTCCTCTGCAGACCCCCCCAAACCCCCGTCTCTTCCTCAAACCCCCCTCTCCTCCTCTGATCCCCCTCTCCTCCTCTGATCCCTCTCTCCTCCTCTGATCCCTCTCTCCTCTGATATCTCTCTTCTTCTCAGATCCCCCCTCTTCTTTTCATACCCCCCAGACTCCCCTCTCCTCCTCAGACCCCCTCTCCTTCTCATACCCCCCAGACCCCCCTCTCTTCTGCAGTCCCCTCTCTCCTCCTCAGACCCGCTCTCTCTTCCTCAGCCCTTCTCTCCTCCTCAGACCCCCATCTCCTTCTCATACCCCCCTCTCCCCCTTAGACCCCTCTCTCCTCTTCAGACCCCCCAGACTCCCTCCTCCTCTACAAATGCTTCTCTCCTCCTCAGACCCTGCTCTCTTCCTCAGAACCCCACTTCTCCTCAGACCCCCTCCCCCAGATCCCTATCTCCTCCTGAGACCTCCCCTTTCTCCTTCTCAGACCTCTCCCAGACTGCCACTCTTTCCTGACATCCCCCAGATCACCCCTCTCTTCTCAGACTGCCCTCTCCTCCTTAGACCCCCCCAGGCTGCCTCTCTCCTCCTCAGACCTCCCTCTCCTCAAACCCCCTCTTCTCCTCGGACCCTCCCCAAGACCACGCTTCTCCTCTTCAGACCCCCCCTTTCTCCTCCTTAGAACCCCACTCCTCAGATTACCCCCCCCCCCCGGACCCCTATCTCCTCCTCAGACCTCCCCTTTCTCCTTTTTAGTCCCCTCCCAGACTGCCCCTCTCTCCTCTTCAAACCACCCTAGAACCTCCCTCTCCTCCTCAGAGCCCTCAGTCTCCACCTCAGACCGCCCCTCTCCTCCTCTGATCCCTCTCTCCTTCTCAGACCCTCCAGACTTCCCTCTCCTCCTCAGACCGCCCCTCTCCTCCTCTGATCCCTCTCTCCTTCTCAGACCCCCCAGACTTCCCTCTCCTCCTCAGACCCCCTCTCTTCCTCAGCCCTTCTCTCCTCCTCAGACCCCCCTCTCCTTCTCATACCCCCTCAGACCCCCCCTCTTCTCAGCCTACTCTTTGCTCCTCAGACCCTGCTCTCCTCCTCAGCCCCCCTCTCCTTCTCAGACCCCCTCACCTCAGACTCCTCTCTCCTCTTCAGACCCCCCCAGACTTTCTTCTCCTCCTCAGATCCCTCTCTCCTCCTCAAACCCCCTCTCCTCCTCAGACCCCCCCCCCCCCCAAGACCGCTCTTCTCCTCTTCAGACCCCTCTCTCCCCTCAGACCCCCCTCCCTTCCTCAGACCCTACAAGATCCCTATCTCCTCAGACCTCCTCTCTCCTCCTCAGAGCCCTGCTCTCCTCCTCAGATCCCCTCCAGACCTCCCTCTCTCCTCCTCAGACCCCCCCAGACCTCCCTCTTTCCTATTCAGACCTCCCCCCAGACCGCTTCCCAGCTCCTTAGACTTCCCCGTCTTCTAAGACCGCCGCCTCTCTCCTGTCCAGACCCCCTCTCTCCTCCTCAGACCACCTCTCTCCTCCTCAGACCCCCCTCTCCTACTTAGACCCCACCTTTCTTCCCACCCCCTTCCAACCCCTCTCTCCTCCTCAGACACTCTTCTACTCCTCCTCAGATCCCCTCTCCTCCTCAAACCCCTCTCCTCCTCAGATTCCTCTCTCCTTCTCAGACACCCAAGACTTCCCCTCTTTCCTCCTTACATCCCTCTTTCCTTCTTAGACCCTCCCTCTCTTCCTCAGACCCCCCCTCCAGACTGCCCCTTTCCTCCTTAGATTCCCCAGACTTCCCCTCTCCTCCTCATGCCCCCAGACCACCCCCCTCCTCCTCAGACCCCTCAGTCCTCCCCTCTCTTCCTCAGGCAACCCCTCTCCTCCTCAGACTGCCCAGACCGCCCCTCTCCTCCTCAGATCCCTCGCAGACTCCCCTCTCCTCCTCACACCCCAGACCTCCCCTCTCTTCACACTCCCTCTTCTTAGACCCCTGAGACTTCTCCTCTCTTTTTGTCAGACCCCCCTCTCCTCAGCCCCCCCCACAGACCTCCCATCTCCTCAGACCCCCCCAAAACTCCCCTCTTCTTCTCTATTGTTCAGACCCCCTCCCCTCTCCTGACCTCCCTTCTCCTCCCCTGACCTTCCCTCTTCTCCTCAGACCTCCCCTCTCATCCTTAACCCCCCCACAGACCTCCTATCTCCTCAGAAACCTCCCATTTTCTCAGACCCTCAAGACTTACCCTCTGCTCCTCAGATCCTTCTTCTCTCCTAAATCCCCCCCCCCCTGCCCAGACATCTTTTTTTTGTTCTTTTTCCAGACCTCCCTTCTCCTCAGACCCCGCAGACTTCCCCTCTCCTCCTGTGACCCCTCTTTTCCTCCTCAGACCCCCCCCCCAATCCTCCCTTCTCCTCTGACCCCTCCTCTCCTCCTCAGACCCCTCCAAACCTCCCTTCAATCCCTCCAGACCTCACCTTTCCTCCTCAGACTCCCCCCAAGACCGCTCATTTCCTCCTCAGAACCCTCCAGACCTCCCTCTCCTCAGACTCCCCTGTTCCTCTTTAGACCCCTCAGACTTCCCCTTTTTCTTTTTCACATCCCTCTCTCCTTCTTAGACCCTCCTTCAGACTGCCCCTCTCCTTCTCAGTCCCCCCTCTCCTCCTAAGACCCTCCAGACTTCCCCTCTCTCCTCTACAAACCCCCCTAGAACATCCCTCTCGACTTCAGACCCCCCTCTCCTTAGACTCCCCTTCTCCTCCTCAGACCCCCCAGACTTCCCCTCTTTCCTCCTCACATCCCTCTCTCCTTCTTAGACCCTTCCTCTTCTCATCAGACCCCCTCCAGACTGCCCCTCTCCTCCTCAGAAACCCCTCTCTTCAGACCCTCCAGACCTCCCCTCTCTCCTCTTCAAACCTCCCAGAAACTCCCTCTCCTTCTCAGACCCCCCTCTCCTCCTCAGACCCACCATACCTCCCCTCTTCTCTCCAGATCTCCCATCTTTTCCTCATACCCCCCCCAGACCTCCCGTTTCCTCCTCAGATCCTCCTTTGCAGACTCCTCTCTCCTTCTCAGACCCTCCAGACCTCCCCTCTTCTCCTCTGATCCCCCCTCCCAGACTCCCCTTTCCTCCTCAGACCCCCAGACCTCCCCTCTCTCTCCCTCAGACGCCCATCTCATCCTCAAACACCCACTCCCAGACCAATCCTCTCCTCATCAGACCCCCCAGATCTCCGCTCTCCTTAGACAAGACCCCCCCTCCCCCTCCCAGACCTCCTCTCCTCTCAGACCCCCCTCCTCCTCTGACCGCTCTTCTCCTCAGACCCCCCCCCATCAAAACCTCCCCTCTCCTCCTCAGACCCTCCAGATCACCCCTCTCTGTCTCAGACTCCTCCTCACCTCTTCAGACCCCTCCTCTCCTAAGACTTCCCTCTCCTCCTGAGATCCTCCCAAACCTTCCTTTTCCTGCTCAGACCCCCCCCCCTTCCTTAGACTCCCCTCTCTACTTCAACCCTCTACTCAAACCTCCCCTCTTCTCAGACCATCCAGACTTCCCCCTATTCCTCAGACCCCCCCCTCCCCAGACTCTCTCTCTCCTCATCAGATTCCCCCCCCCCGACTTCCTCTCTCCTCTTCAGACCCCACAGACCTCCCCTCCTCTCCTCAGACCTCCCAAAACCTCCCTTTTCCCCCCAGATCACCCCTCTACTTCTCCGACCCTCCTCCTCAGACACCCCTCTCCCAGACTCTCCCTTTCCTCATCAGACCCCACCCCCAGACTCCCCCTCTCCTCTTCAGACCCCACAGACCTCCCCTCTCCTCCTCAGACCTCCCTTTTCTCCAGATCCCCCCAGGCCGCTCCTCTACTCTTCAGATCCCCCCATACCTCCCCTTACCTCCTCATACTCCCCTCTCCTCCTCAGGACCCGAAGGCCTCTCTTCTCTTCAGACCTCCCTCTCCTCCCTTCTTCCCAGACCCCCCTACCTCCTCCTCAGCCCCCTCCAGACTCCCCCTCTCCTCTTCAGAGCTTCCCTCCAGACTCCCCCTCTCCTCTTCAGACACCTCCAAATCTCCCTTCTCCTCCCCAAATCCCCCCAGACTTTTTCTTCTGCTGTTTTGGTTATGGGCCCCTGGGCCCAATTCACAATGGATGTTTCCTGGTTATTTTCTCTTTTTTTTCTGTTATTCATTTGGAAGTGCTCTACCTTAATTATTTGCTATTGTATAATGCTGCACTGCATAATGCCTACTGATACCTTTTTATTATTACTTCAGCACTGCCAGGCCCTGCGCTCCACTTTTAAACTCAGGTGGCCAGACCATTTTTGCAGTTTGACTATTGTTTTTTATTTTTCCCGTACAGCTTTCAGAGTTTATAAAACACCTCCCAAATGTTTATCAATTTGCTATTTTTTTCAAAAAATACACTAAAATCATTATTAGTGGATACATACATGGCAAAACTTACACAATTCCTGCTAAATGTCTATTAAATATAAAGGCTAAAACTTTGTTGAATTATTAAATTACAAATATTTGTACATTAGTGCAAAACTGTAAGTTAAAACAATTTACTACAAAAATCTAAGGTTATCATTTTTCACATACAGCTTTCAGAGTTTGTAAAAGCCCACTCAACAGGGCCAGTGCTAGAATATTTTTTGCTCTAAGCAAGACCATCTACTTCCCCCCAATAAATAAATAAAACAGTAGAAAATATTAAGTAAACAAATCATATAACTGCTAAATTTCTTTTAATTTGCAAAAATAAGTGCCATAAGATGCCACCAGCAAACAATATTAAAGACAAAATCAGTGTCACTAATGAACTGTATCAGTGGCAGGGTCACAGTTGCAGTGAGTGAAGATTGATGGATCCACACTCTGACAGATCACAGGCTGGAATTCCCCAGGCAATGGGTGGAGATAAAACACTGTGACAGCAGGCAGCCCAGCCCATACACACAGAATACCTGAACTGAGCGATCCCACATAGTGACAGATCTGACACAACACAACACACCACCACCAACACTGACACAGATCATCAGGTGCTAGAAGAGAAGGCTGTCTCATCATGATGATGTCATCACTCACTGACATATTGCACATGTGATGGATAGCTGGCCGGGTCACACTCACACAGACATGAGACATCAGAGTCAGACAATACCTTCCTTCACAGCCGGATTACAGTAAGGGACTGAGTCTGAGAGGAACACTGAAAGGAGCAGCAGCTCAGCTGCTACACTGGACCAAGACACTCGGCAGCTTCCTCTGTCCTTTCTTCCTCCCCTCTGCCACCCCTCCCCTCAGCTGGAGGATCATTCATGCTGTGGCGGCATCCCACACAGAGAGAGTGCTGGCCTGCGCTGCGCCAAGGCACTCCAAGGTGGCAGTGCACCCTAGGCAGCTGCCTAGTTTGCCTAGTGGAAGCATCGGCCCTGCCCCTCAAACCATACATTTTCTGAAAGCACATGACCTGTAGAATAAAAAAAAGTGCTACTGATTTTTTTTTTTTTAGGCCCCGCAATAGTTGTGCAAATGTATACGGTAGTAAAGTACTATTTTCACCAAAAATACATTCAAATCAATATTGGTGGACAAACACAATATAACTTACAAAATTCCTGCTAAATTCCTAGGCCTCGTTCACATAGGGCATACTAAAGTGTTTGCCCATGGAAGGCTGTGTTTACCCACATGCAGGCAGTCCCATTCATGTCAATTGGGATGCACTGGCTGCATGGCCACAGCCGCTACTGTTAATCTGACATTGTGAGCTCAGGGACATGCACCCAGACCCACATGGATGTCTGTTTGGGAGCAACAGCTGTGTTCATGCAGAAACTACATCCCAAATGACATCATTGGGATTGCCTGTACAGGGATGCACGGAACACCTGTGCGCCACTGTGCAGGTAAACACGGCCTTTCAAGGCCGTATGCTGTAGTGAGTAAGGCTTTTCTATGTGTTGTTTTTTTTTTAATTTGCATTTTTTTTTCATTTAATTTTTCAATGTTTTGCACTTTTTTTTTGGAGGAGATGGGGGGGCTTTGGTGAGATACCAGAGGTCTAAGCAGACCCCTGATGTCTTTTTTGAGTCAGAGAAAGGGACTGAAGAAAGTCTCTGCAGCCCGAGCTGCACTGTACTTGAATGAATAGGAGTCTGTATAGAGACTCCTATTCATTGACAAAACTGAAGTATAGTAAACACTGTTTATTATACTTCAGTGATGAATGGACACAGTACTGATCACTCACTATGTCCATTCAAGGAAAGGAAGGGGGCTGGTAAACACATGTTTGCCAGTCATCCTCTCCTTCCCTCACACACCACTCTCCATCCTGAGGGTTCTGTTTGCCCCAGCAGAAGCTGCAGCCGGTGGGAGGGGGGAGGACGGAGAGTCGCCAGCTGCACAGCATGGAGGAGGCCCCCAGGATTGGGTGAGCGGTGGGGTAGACTGCAGAGAGGGTGAGGGGGGTGGAACAGCCCCCAAATACTGGATTTGTGTGTCTTATTTTTCTGCTTCCTGCAGCACCTAAATCTGTCCAGAGGGCAAAGAGGGAACTGACAGCTTCAAGGAAGCCACTATCGATCATTGCCAGCGGGATTGGTGCTGGAGGGAAAGGGGGGGGGGGGTATCAGTGCTGCGGGGACAGTGCAGGAGGGTAGGGGGAATTAGAATGGCAGTGGGGAAGTAATTTTATCCATGGCAGGGTATGTGGAGGTAGGCAAAGCAGGGGAGAAATGTCTGGGGTGGAAGCAGGGGCGGATAAGGGGGGGTAACATTTTCAGTCAATAGCTCTGATCAGTGGATTGTCGTACGCTGATCAGGGCTACTGGTTTGTTCAGCAGAGTCTGCTGAACAATTTTGTTATAAGCTCATAGTAGAAGGAAGAATGCAGGTCCATACAGTTTACAGACCTGGGCAGCTGGAAGCAGTGCTGTAAGTATGTACAGTGTACGGACCTGGCAGCGAAAGGGTAGTGTACGATTTGATAGAATTTTTTTTGTGTTGTGGGGTAACCTCTCTTTTTGTTTTTTCTACCTCCCCTCCTTATCTTTGCACTCTCCTTTCCCCCCCCCCTTTTTTTTTCTCCCCCATGTATACGTGCTTATGAGGCATATCCAGCCATCCTTTAACATCTGGGTCTGTACATTTTATACTTTTTTCTTTTTATTCCTTTCATATGCTGAGCCTAGTGACTCACCATGCGTACTACATTTCCCACTTAGGTTGTTCAGTGTTATTGATTATGCACTGTCTGATTGCTAGTATCTTTTTTTAAAATGTGGTTATTCTGTTATTATATTGTTATTATGTTGCCACCTGGTGGCACCTCTCTGCATCAAGTTCTCTGCCATTTTGCCCAAGCTCATATTGGGCCAGCAATGCTTGCTGCAGATGGCGCACGCTAATTATTCTCTATCCTTTGCTATTCTTTTGATTTTTGTCTACATTTCAGGGTTCTTTTCTTTTTTTCTGCTGTTTTCTCTAGTCTGATCCTGGGGGTTATTGCTGCTTTGATTCTATTTTACCTTATATTAGATGATAGCAGATAAACATTTTTTGGCTTTGTCCTCCTTTAACCATGGAGGGTTTAATGTACCAGAAAAGCAGAGCCAAATTCTATACTATTTTCATAAAGTTGTTCACAATTGATTCTTTTCTAAATGATTCCATAGCCCTGTCTACATGCAAGTCCAAAGGGGAATTCATTGCTTTTCACACATCCTTTCACCCCAAACTCTTTGATGCTATCATAGACCCTGCCAGACATTTTATTTTTCTTTCTTTTTTTGTTTTTTATTCCTTAAGTGATCCCATTTTCTCCCCCACCATTATATCCCTTAATTGTGCATCTTCCTTCTTAATCCACTTTCCTGTGATATCCTCCCTTCCTGGAGGGAAAAACTCTGTATTCCTTAGTGGCATTAGTAGTAAATTAAATTCCCAACCCTTCTGTTTGTGCAATATATCCCAAACTCTTAAAAAATTTTAAGTGTATACACTTGTACTACCCACTAATCCTCTATATTGTGTAGGCACCCATATAATCCTACTCAAATTAGTTCCACTGAGTACATTCTCGATTTTAACCCAGCTTTTCCCTTTTGAATTATGCGTCCAATCAAAAATTCTTGCCATTATTACCGATTTATAATATCTCTTAAAATCTGTAACTCCCAGTCCACCCTTCTCTTTATTCCTACTCAACGTTTCATAACTTATTCTAGGTTTTCTGTTCCTCCATATATATCTTATCATTTTTTTAATTGATTTAAAATATACCTCTTGGAGCTTAATTGGAATCATTTGAAATTTATATAAGATTTTGGGAACAATTACCATTTTTATCAAGTTTACGTGTCCTAGCCAAGATAGGCTTCCCCCTCCTAATTTCCTTAACTCCTCTTTAATCTCGTTCAACAATGGAATATAGTTTAATTTTTATAGGTTCTTATAAGAAACCGTGAGTTTTATCCCCAAGTATTTTAATTCTTTTTTTTGCCATACGAAGGGGAATTCCTTTTGTATCTTATCTTTTTCTCTATTTGGAAGGTTTATATTTAATATCTCAGTTTTTGTTGGATTCATTTTTAGATTTGATAACTCCCCATATTCCTTCAATGTCTTCATTAAATTTGGCAATGTTATCCTGGGGTTCCCCACATAAAACAACAGATCATCCGCATAAGCAGCCACCTTATATTCTATGTCTCCCATCCATATTCCCTTTATATCTATATTCTTCCTTACTGTAGACAATAAAGATTCTATTGACAAAACATACAATAATGGAGACAATGGGCATCCCTGTCTTGTTCCGTTGACATCCCGAAAAGCTCTGATTTATCCCCATTGACAATGATAGCGGCGCAGGGCCTACTATACAACTTTCCTATCCACTCTCTCATTCTAACTCCCAACCCTAATACTGCTAGAGTATCCATCATGTATCCCCAATCCACTCTGTCAAATGCCTTTTCAGCATCTATCGAGAGCAACACCGCCAGGGCTTTCTCTTTTCTACTTTTCTGTATAAGCAGTAGCGATCTCAACCCATTGTCTCTCCCCTCTCTCCCCGGGACAAACCCAACCTGATCCCCATGTATCCACTCAGGCATTAAGTCCTTCAGCCTTTTTGCTAGCACCTTCGCATATAGTTTAGTATCTGTGTTCAGTAATGAAATTGGTCTATAACTTGAACACTGCGTGGCATCCTTTCCTTCTTTATGAATAAGAACCACATGTGCTTGTAGGAATTCTTGCCTCATTTCCATCTCTCCCCCCAGTGCATTCATATATGTCTTCAATTTGGGTACTAATAGTTCTTTATATTTTTTATAATACCTCACAGTGTACCCATCTGTTCTCGGACTTTTCCCTACCATGGTACTTTTTAATGCTGTTTTTATTTCTTCCTTCGTTATTTCTGATTCAGGGCATTCAGTTGTATGTCACTTAATTTCGGTAATCCTGCGTTTCTTAAGTATGTCCGTCTTTTTTCGATATTCCTTATTCCATCATTCTTTATAGAGTTATGGGAGATAATATTGTACAGTTTACTATAATATTCTTTGAACACCTTAGCAATATCCTTAGTTGAATGAACCAGTTCTCCCTTTGGATTTCTTATTTTTTCTATATAATTCCTTTTCTTTTTTTTCCTCAGGGCTCTCATTAGGTACTTTCTAGGCCTATCTCCGCATCTATACCTCTCACATATCATTTTATTAAAAACTCTTCTCTTTTCTTCTTTCATCAAATTATTTAATTCTTCTTTCTTATTTATTATCTTCTGCATTATTTCTTTAGTTTTTCTATTTTTAAGTATTTGTTCAAGATCAAATATTTCTTTTAGAAGCCCATTCATTTTTTCTCTCCTTTCCCTTTTTTTTTTGCCCCGATAGCAATAAGAATTCCTCTAATCTAAACCTTGTGAGCCTCCCATAGTGTAGCTACCGACACATCTCCTGTATCATTTTCCCCAAAAAATCGCTCAATTTCCTCCCCAATTTTTTGATCGGTCTCTTGATCCAGGAGAAGTGTCTCATTCAACCTTCATGCTATTCCCCCTTTCATCTCTCTTCCCCATCTTAATTTCATTGTGACAGGAGCATGATCTGATATTGACGTTACTTCAATTTATACTTTGACCAAGCACTCTATAAGTCGATGTTCTAACAATATATAATCCAGTCTCGAATATGTCTCATGTGCATGTGAGAAGAAAGTATAGTCTCTATCCTTCATATGTTTAATTCTCCATGTATCCACCAGTTGGTACTCATATATCTGCCTCTTCAATGATCTCAGAGACCTGCTCTCTTCTCTCTGCACAGAAGAAGTTGCATCCACCTGTGGATCCATACAGATGTTAAAATCTCCAGCCACAATCAGTCTACCTTTTTTAAAATCCATCAGTTCTTTTAATACATTTTTCAAAAATATCTCCGGCTTCTTATTTGGACAGTAAATATTAGCTACTGTACACTCTATTTCTTGTAGTTTACCCTTTAGAAACAGAAATATCCCTTCAGGGTCTGTTACTCTATCTTCCAATTCAAACCTTATATTTTTTGCAAACCCTATTGCTACTCCCTTCGCTCTTCTAATTGGGGAATCTGCATAGTACCATAGTGGATAGTATCTAGAGTTTAACTTCATATTTGTCTCTATCCTAAGGTGTGTCTCCTGCAAAAAGACCACTGAAGATGATCTATGTTGTAACTCCTTAAACAACCTGAACCTCTTCCCTGGGCAATTTAACCCATTTACATTATAAGTTACAAACTGTATCTCCTCCATCCTTTTACCTCCACTCCTCCCCTTCGTCTCCTCTCACTTTTTCTCTTTATTGCTGTATCTTCTCGTCTAGCACAGAGTATAAACCTACCTCTCCATTTTCTGCAAGTCAAGTCTATCACAGAAGTCTCTCATGTCTTCAGGAAATCTCAAAAATGCTGTAACTCCATTTTTCCATCCAATTAAACATGCCGGGAAGCCCCATCTACAGTGGGGAAAAAAAAGTATTTAGTCAGCCACCAATTGTGCAAGTTCTCCCACTTAAAAAGATGAGAGAGGCCTGTAATTGGCGTCATAGGTAGACCTCAACTATGAGAGACAAAATGAGAAAACAAATCCAGACAATCACATTGGCTGATTTGGAAAGAATTTATTTGCAAATTATGGTGGAAAATAAGTATTTGGTCACCTACAAACAAGCAAGATTTCTGGCTCTCACAGACCTGTACCTTCTTCTTTAAGAGGCTCCTCTGTCCTGCACTCATTACCTGTATCAATGGCACCTGTTTGAACTTGTTATCAATATAAAAGACACCTGTCCACAACCTCAAACAGTCACACTCCAAATTCCACTATGGTGAAGACCAAAGAGCTGTCAAAGGACACCAGAAACAAAATTGTAGACCTGCACCAGGCTGGGAAGACTGAATCTGCAATAGGCAAGCAGCTTGGTGTGAACAAATCAACTGTGGGAGCAATAATTAGAAAATGGAAGACATACAAGACCACTGATAATCTCCCTAGATCTGGGGCTCCACGCAAGATCTCACCCCGTGGGGTCAAAATGATCACAAGAACGGTGAGCAAAAATCCCAGGACCACACGGGGGGACCTAGTGAATGACCTGCAGAGAGCTGGGACCAACGTAACAAAGGTTACTATCATAACACACTACGCCGCCAGGGACTCAGATCCTGCAGTGCCAGACGTGTCCCCCTGCTTAAGCCAGTACATGTCCGGGCCCGTCTGAAGTTTGCTAGAGAGCATTTGGATGATCCAGAAGAGGATTGGGAGAATGTCATATGGTCAGATGAAACCAAAATAGAACTGTTTGGTAAAAACACAACTCGTTGTGTTTGGAGGAGAGAGAATGCTGAGTTGCATCCAAAGAACACCATACCTACTGTGAAGCATGGGGGTGGCAACATCATGCTTTGGGGCTGTTTCTCTGCAAAGGGTCCAGGACGGCTGATCCATGTACAGGACAGAATGAATGCGGCCATGTATCGTGAGATTTTGAGTGCAAACCTCCTTCCATCAGCAAGGGCATTGAAGATGAAACGTGGCTGGGTCTTCCAACATGACAATGATCCCAAACATACCGCCCGGGCAATGAAGGAGTGGCTTTGTAAGAAGCATTTCAAGGTCCTGGAGTAGCTAGCCAGTCTCTGGATCTCAACCCCATAGAAAACCTTTGGAGGGAGTTGAAAGTCCGTGTTGCCCAGCGACACCCCCAAAACATCACTGCTCTAGAGGAGATCTGCATGGAGGAATGGGCCAACATACCAGCAACAGTGTGTGCCAACCTTGTGAAGACTTACAGGAAACGTTTGACCTCTGTCATTGCCAACAAAGTATTGAGATGAACTTTTCATATTGACCAAATACTTATTTTCCACCATAATTTGCAAATAAATTCTTTCCAAATCAGCCAATGTGATTGTCTGGATTTTTTTTCTCATTTTGTCTCTCATAGTTGAGGTCTACCTATGATGCCAATTACAGGCCTCTCTCATCTTTTTAAGTGGGAGAACTTGCACAATTGGTAGCTGACTAAATACTTTTTTGCCCCACTGTATATTGTACATTTTGTTTTTTCATCTGTTCTAAAAGAGGTTTTCAGAGATCTTCTTCTCCCCCCCTCTCATGTCCCAGCTGTTAAATCAGCAATAATTTGTATATTTTTTTCTCCATACTTAATACTTGTTTTTCTTTTGATCTTTTTCCGTATCTCTTCTTTATCCCCATAGTTCTGGAATTGCACAATTATATCTCTCGGTTTTTCCTTCTTTCTTGCTGGAACTTTCCTATTCTAAAGACACCGTCCAGTTTAAATATCTCTGAAACAGATCTGTCCATTATGGAGTTTAAAATTTTACTTGTTGTTCCCCTTAGGTCTTCCCCTGATGAATTCTCTGGGACCCCCCGTATCCTAAGGTTACATCTCCTATCCCTGTTTTCTTGAACCTCCATCTTATAAAGCAACTTTTTTTGTTCCTTCCTTATGTCTTTCGTCCGTTTTTCCAATTTTAACAGTTAAAATTGTTTGGGCATGATTTTTAACTTTTCTTCCACTCTGGTTAACAAATGCCCCAGGTCTTTCCGTATTATCCCCATCTCTTGCTTTATTGATTTTTCCAGGTTTTTAAACATTTCTGCCAGCTCTTTTTTATTTGGCATTTGTAGTTCTTTTTCAAGTTCCCCCCTCCCCATTTCCTCTGCCATTTGTTGACTACTATTAACCATTCCCAGGGATAGTCTAGGACTGTTTTCCATTCTCATTTCCATTTCACTTCTTTCACTTGCTCCCTGGGGCCTTTCTGGGGTCATGTTCCCTTGTGATGTATATTTTTTAATCGTACCAGTTTGGGACCCCTTGGTCCCAATTCCTTTAACACCTTTTGTTTTTCATACCGCCTGTGAGACTTTCTTCTCTTCTTTGGACACTAGGGTAAGTGCTAGGATAGACGCTTGGAATAATTTGGCCCCCTGCTCTTTTTAATTATATATTATCATTTTCGAGGCCTCTTCTCTCCTCCACATCATCCGACCCCTTAGGAATCCCCTCTCTCAGCTTTACACAATGTTCCTGGAGCAGTATACACAAGACTAGCCCAGCTGCTCTCACTCACCTTCCCCTCCTCTGCTTTCTTCTGTGAGGCAGCTTCATGCTACCTTTTCCTTTTCTTCTGGTGCAGAGTTTCTCCTGTCTGTGACTGCTCCTTGGGGGGATACCTCCGGGTACCTTTTCTTGTCCTGCACTCCCCCCTCCACCGGGATCGAGTTGTGGAACAAGCCGGCGTCTCCCTGTCAGCTTAAGACGCCGGCCGGCTTCTCCTTCTCCCAGCACTCCTCTGCGGCTGACCATGTGGTCAGGCTGCGTCACTCTGTCTCCCGGCAAGCTGATGCTCCGTCTGGGATCACGCCGACAGTCCGCAGGGAGCTGAAGAATTCTCCCCACATGGGCCAACACTCTGTCACCGAGACCCCTCCTCTCACAGGTAGGTCTCTCGAAGGCATCCTCCTCATCACCGCAGGCACTTAGGGAGGATGGAAGGCAGGGGAGGCTGTCGGAGAGTGCCTACTCCGCACTCTCCTGTGCCACCATGTTCAGGCATTTTATTTTTCTTAAGCTGAAATACCAATCTTTTGTTTTCACAATGGCTAATACAGTCAGGTCCATAAATATTGGGACATCGACACAATTCTAACATTTGTGGCTCTATACACCACCACAATGGATTTGAAATGAAATGAACAAGATGTGCTTTAACTGCAGACTGTCAGCTTTAATTTGAGGGTATTTACATCCAAATCAGGTGGATGGTGTAGGAATTACAACAGTTTGCATATGTGTCTCCCACTTGTTAAGGGACCAAAAGTAATGGGACAATTGACTTCTCAGCTGTTCCATGGCCAGGTGTGTGTTATTCCCTCATTATCCCAATTACAATGAGCAGATAAAAGTCCAGAGTTCATTTCAAGTGTGCTATTTGCATTTGGAATCTGTTGCTGTCAACTCTCAAGATGAGATCCAAAGAGCTGTCACTATCAGTGAAACAAGCCATCATTAGGCTGAAAAAACAAAACAAACCCATCAGAGAGATAGCAAAAACATTAGGCGTGGCCAAAACAACTGTATGGAACATGCTTAAAAAGAAGGAACGCACCGGTGAGCTCAGCAACACCAAAAGACCCAGAAGACCACGGAATACAACTGTGGTGGATGACCGAAGAATTCTTTCCCTGGTGAAGAAAACCCTTAACAACAGTTGACCAGATCAAGAACACTCTCCAGGAGGTAGGTGTATGTGTATCAAAGTCAACAATCAAGAGAAGACTTCACCAGAGTAAATACAGAGGGTTCACCACAAGATGTAAACCATTGGTGAGCCTCAAAAACAGGAAGGCCAGATTAGAGTTTGCCAAATGACATCTAAAAAAGCCTTCCCAGTTCTGGAACAACATCCTATGGATAGATGAGACCAAGATCAACTTGTACCAGAGTGATGGGAAGAGAAGAGTATGGAGAAGGAAAGGAACTGCTCATGATCCTAAGCATACCACCTCATCAGTGAAGCATGGTGGTGGTAGTGTCATGGTGTGGACACGTATGGCTGCCAATGGAACTGGTTCTCTTGTACTTATTGATGATGTGACTGCTGACAAAAGCAGCAGGATGAATTCTGAAGTGTTTCGGGCAATATTATCTGCTCATATTCAGCCAAATGCTTCAGAACTCATTGGACGCAGCTTCACAGTGCAGATGGACAATGACCCAAAGCATACTGCAAAAGCAACCAAAGAGTTTTTTAAGGGAAAGAAGTGGAATGTTATGCAATGGCCAAGTCAATCACCTGACCTGAATCCGATTGAGCATGCATTTCACTTGTGAAGACAAAACTGAATGGAAAATGCCCCAAGAACAAGCAGGAACTGAAGACAGTTGCAGTAGAGGCCTGGCAAAGAATCACCAGGGATGAAACCCAGAGTCTGGAGATGTCTGTGCATTCCAGACTTCAAGCTGTAATTGACTGCAAAGGATTTGCAACCAAGTATTAAAAAGTGAAAGTTTGATTTATGATTATTATTCTGTCCCATTACTTTTGGTCCCTTAACAAGTGGGAGGCACATATGCAAACGGTTGTAATTCCTACACCGTTCACCTGATTTGGATGTAAATACCCTCAAATTAAAGCTGACAGTCTGCAGTTAAAGCACATCGTGTTTGGTTCATTTCAAATACATTGTGGTGGTGTATAGAGCCACAAATGTTAGAATTGTGTCGATGTTCCAATATTTATGGACCTGACTGTATATATATGCTCCCAACCAGGAACAGCTTCATTTTCTCTTGGCTGTGCTGACAAAGTTGGCATACTTCGCTGGTCCCTGTTTCATTGTGGATTGTGATTTCAATGTGCTTATGTCCACTTCAGCAGACACTTCCTTGGGTAAGTCATCTATCTCTCCCACTTTGCTTTCTAAAACTCTCTTTGAGAAAGCGTATTTTCCATCCCTCTTATAGAGACTATAGCTTTCATTTATTGGCACACAACTCTTATAGTCGGATTGACTGTTTCCTTATATACTTACCTCTGCGAGCTAACATTGGCCACTTTTTGTGTGCAGATCATGCCCCCATACACTTCACCCTGGGACACCCTCTGTTCTATAACGTGGCTTTCATTAGCTTCTTAATAATTTGTTGAAATATACTTCTTGTGTAGCTGATATTACTCAAGCTATTCACAATTTTACTCTGGACCATTGTCCTGATCCTACCAAATGGGTCACTAAATGGGAATCTCTTGAATGCATTATACATGGTCCTTTTATACAACATGGGGCTTGTCTTAAAAAAAGCCAAGGCTAGGGAGATTTGGCCTCTCCTTAAAATCTCATCCCTGGAAACCTCTCATAAATGTGATCTAGACCCTAGTACGTTCGTGGAACTTCTGTGAATGCTTGATTCCCACTCTCTTGCTGTGCAGGATTAGGCTCGCATTCTTCATTACTCGTTAGCTAACAAATGTTGTCAACATCTGGCAGGTGTATTACACCTGAGAGCTCCTCGTAGTCGTATTGCTTCTGTTTCTCTCCTCTGACAATGTTAAGACACTTTAACACACAGTATTAAGTACAATTTTTGTAAATACTTTTCCTCTCTATATAACTTGTCTCTGCCCACTTCTCCTTCGCAATCGGTCTCACAAGCTGAAGCCATGTTACAGTATATTAATGATCCAGCTCTTCCACCTAGGATGAACCTCTTTCTGAAATGAAATTCCTGTGTACTATCAAAGGCCTGAAATTGGGCAAGTGCCCAGGGCGGATGGCTTTACTCCCCGCTTAGCTCCGAGTATGTGGATGGCCTTTAACTCCATTAATGATTATACAGTTGTGGCCAAAATTATTCAACCCCCACTGAAATTGAGTGTTTTGGCCAGTTTGACATTGCTTTTGATCATTCAGTCATCTTGCTTACATTTACATTAAAGAGGCACTTGTAGGTCAGACAAATATAACATAACAGTTATAATGAAATAACCACAAATGTCTTTTCTGTGCTCACAGCATTATCAGTTTTATTCAACCCCCAAGTGACATTCAATCTTAGTACTTAGTACAGCATCCTTTTACAGTTATAACAGCTTTTAAACGTGAAGCATAGCTTGACACAAGTGTCTTGCAGCGATCTACGGGTATCTTCGCCCATTCTTCATGGGCAAAGGCCTCCAGTTCAGTCACATTCTTAGGCTTGCGCACTGCAACTGCTTTCTTTAAGTCCCACCAGAGGTTCTCAATCGGATTTAAGTCTGGTGACTGCGATGGCCACTCCAAAATGTTCCAGCCTTTCCTCTGCAACCATGCTCTAGTGGACTTGGAGGTATGCTTGGGATCATTGTCCTGTTGAAAGGTCCAACGTCTCCCAAGCCTCAGGTGTGTGACGGACTGCATCACGTTTCCATCCAATATCTCCTGGTACTGAAGAGAATTCATGGTACCTTGCACACGCTGAAGCTTCCCTGTACCTGCAGAAGCAAAACAGCCCCAAAGCATGATTGACCCTCCACCATGCTTCACAGTAGGCAAGGTGTTCTTTTCATCATAGGCCTTGTTCTTCCTCCTCCAAACATAGCGTTGATCCATGGGCCCAAACAGTTCTAATTTTGTTTCATCAGTCCACAGAACACTATCCCACAACTTTTGTGGTTTGTCCACATGGCTTTTGGCATACTGCAGTCGACTCTTCTTATTCTTTGGAGACAGCAAGGGGGTACGCCTGGGAGTTCTGGCACGGAGGCCTTCATTACGCAGTGTGCGTCTTATTGTCTGGGCTGAAACTTCTGTACCCACATCTGACAAATCTTTTCTCAGTTCCTCAGCAGTCACACGGGGACTTCTCTCCACTCTACGCTTCAGGTAGCGCACAGCAGTCGAAGTCAGCATCTTCTTTCTGCCACGACCAGGTAGCGTTTCAACAGTGCCCTTTGCCTTGAATTTGCGAATGATGCTTCCTAAGGTGTCTCTTGGTATGTTTAACATCTTTGCAATCTTCTTATAGCCATTGCCCTTCCTGTGAAGAGAAATCACCTCTTCTCTTGTCTTCCTGGACCATTCTCTTGCCTTCACCATGTTTGTAACCACACCAGTAAATGTCTAGAAGGAGCTGAGTATCACAGTCATTTTAAAGCTGCCTAATTGGTGCTTATTATGCTTGATTGCTGCTCGGTGACATCCACAGGTGTTTTCAATACCTGATGGAAAGCACCTGTATGAACCTCTGTTCTTCAGAGTGGTAGTCTTTAAGGGGTTGAATAATTGTGGCAATGAAGAAACCACATAAGAACCATTTACTACTGTATTACATAAACAATTGATGTCATTTTAGTTGCATTTGGGTAGTTACAACGTCCTTGTAGGATTTGATTCTGAATACAATTCCAAATGTACACTATAGTCCCTAAACCCCTTTACAGCATTGGGGGTTGAATAATTTTGGCCACAACTGTAATTTTCCATCCCAGCAATTATTGGCTGCCAACATATCTATTATCCCTAAGCCTGCTAAGGACCCCTCTCTTTGTAGTAGCTGTCAACATATTTCTCTTCTTAATTTGGACTTAAAAGTTATGCTAAGATGCTGGCTAACTGGTTATCTCTGCTTTTTCCCAACTTTATTTACTGTGGTCAGGTAGGTTTTGTCCCTGGCAGAGAGGCCATGGACAACACTACTAAGATCCTCCACTTCATTTCATATATCCGCAAACATAACTTGAAAGCTTGCCTCCTCTCCTTTGATGCCGAAAAAGCCTTGGATAGTGTGAGTTGGAGGTTCCTACAACTGTCTTTAGAACAAATTGGTCTAGGTCAGACTTTCACTAGTAAAGTTATGTCCTAATACGCTCGCCCGACAGCCTCCAATTTAGTAAACAGCTCTCTTTCTGACTGCTTCACAATTTGTAACGATAGCCAACGGCCCCCTGCTTACTAACTTGTCTCCGCCATTAGAAATTGCGAAAGAGCCAGAAAGAGAGCTGTATACTAATACAGCTCTCTTTCTGGCTCTTTCGCAATTTCTAATGGTACAAAACAGGGCTGCCTCTTGTCACCACTTCTTTTCATGATCAGAATAGAACATTTGGCTCAGGTTGTTTGTAAAAACTCAATTTCCAGCATTCGGATCGCCTTCTCTATATTCAACAACCTCATATTTCCATCCCCTCTCTTTTGCCAAAATGCCATTCTTTTGTCTCTTTTAGAAATTTTAAATTACTCTAAATTGCACCTGACCATAATACACACCTAGGTTTTAGAGGAGGAAAACAAGAAAAAAAATATTCTGAACCAATGGACTGCAGACATAGTACAGGAAATGACCAGAGACTGCGGATGTACTACAGGAGATGACCAGAGACTGCAGATGTACTACAGGAGATGACCAGAGACTGTGGACATTTTACAGGAGATGACCAGAGACTGCGGGCATAGTACAGGAGATGACCAGATACTGCGGGCATACTACAGGAGATGATCAGAGACTGCGGACATAGTACAGGAGATGACCAGAGACTGCCGACATAGTACAGGAGACAATTAGAGACTGCCGACATACAGTGCGGAACAGAAGTATTTAAACACCCTGAGATTTTGCAAGTTCTCCCACTTAGAAATCATGGAGGGGTCTGAAATTCACATTGTAGGTGCATTCCCACTCTGAGAGACAGAATTTAAAAAACAATTCAGGAAATCACATTGTATGATTTTTAAAGAATTTGTCTTGCACTGCTGAACATAAGTATTTGAACACCTGAGAAAAACAGTGTTAATATTTGGTACAGAAGCCTTTATTTGCAATTACAGAGGTCAAACATTTCCTGTAGTTCTTGACCAGGTTTGCACACACTGCAACAGGGATTTTGGCCCACTCCTCCACACAGATCTCCTCTAGATCTGTCAGGTCTCGGGGCTGTCGCTGAGCAACACAGAGTTTCAGCTCCCTCCAAATATGTTCTATTGGATTTAGGTCTGGAGACTGACTAGTCCACTCCAGAACCTTGATATGCTTCTTATGGAGCCACTCCTTGGTTATCCTGGCTGTGTGCTTCGGGTCGTTGTCATTTTGGAAGACCCAGCCACAACCCATCTTCAATGCTCTGACTGAGGGAAGGAGGTTGTTGCTCAAAATCTCACAATAAATGGCCCCATTCATCCTCTCCTTAATACAGTGCAGTCGTCCTGTCCCCTTCGCAGAAAAGCACCCCCAAAGCATGATGTTACCACCCCCATGCTTCACAGTAGGGATGGTGTTCTTGGGATGCAACTTATCCTTCTTTTTCCTCCAAACACGACGAGTGAAGTTTAGAACAAAAAGTTCTACTTTGGTCTCATCTGACCACATGACTTTCTCCCATGCCTCCTCTGGATCATCCAGATGGTCATTGGCAAACTTCAGACGGGCCTGGACATGTGATGACTTGAGCAGGGGAACCTTCCGTGCAATGCATGATTTGAAACCATGATGGCGTAGTGTTTTACCGACAGTGACCTTTGAAACTGTGGTCCCTGCTCTCTTCATGTTATTGACCAGCTCCTCCCTTGTAGTTCTGGGCTGATTCCTCACCTTTCTTATCATCAGTGATACCCCACGAGGTGAGATCTTGCATGGAGCCCCAGTCCGAGGGTGTCAGGGAGCGAGGAGCCAGACACGCAAGGAGGTGCAATTAAAAGTAGGTTTATTAATATAAAAATAAGACAAGAGTCTATGCAAGTCCAACAGCGGAAATCGTAGCCAAAGCCGGGGTCAAGAGCCAGGAAGAATCATCGCCAGAGCCGGGATCAGGAGCCAGGAAGAATGGTCGCCAGAGCCTGGGTCAGAAGCCAGGAGGAGTATTAGCCAAAGCCGAGTCGGTATCCAGGAAAGCAATGAGTAACTAAACAGGAGCTTTCTGTTGTGCAACAGACAGGACACGAATGCAATGGACAGCCAAAAACAGCAGACTTATGTGTGATAAGCCACCACCTCCTGGGTGAGGAGCCGCAGAGGGCAGAAAGCATAAAGGATCCCACAATGCTTTGCAGACACCTAAGATGGATGCCAGCACATGGAGCAGCACAAGGTCTGAGGAAAGGTAGGACCTTGACAGTACCTCCTCAAGGGCCCCTCCCCCTCCGCGGCTCAACATAAGGCTTCTGTGGAAAGCGGGCGTGAAAAGCGCGGAGGAGGGCAGGAGCATGAACATCCATGAAAGGAACCCAGGAACGCTCCTCGGGACCATAACCATGCCAATGGACCAGGAACTGCACCTGACCACGGACCAACCGAGAGTCCAGGATGCGGCTCACCTCATACTCCTCATGACCATCGACCCGGATAGGACGAGGCCGAGGCGGAGAGGAAGTAAAGCGATTACAGACCAGAGGCTTCAACAGGGATACGTGGAAGACATTGGAGATATGCATCCCAGAAGGAAGAGCAAGGGCATAGGCAACCGGGTTCACCCTGCGGAGGATGCGGAAAGGACCAACAAAACGGGGAGCCAGTTTCGGTGCGGGCACCCGAAGATTGAGGTTACGAGTGGACAACCACACCCAATCTCCGACCTGGTATGAAGGAGCGGGCAACCATCTACGATCAGCTTGGAGCTTCTGGCGCTGAGCTGAGTCCTTCAAGGACCTCTGGATCTTCCCCCACGAGGAATGCAGGGCAGCAAGATGGTTATTCACAGCCACAATGTCCTGTGGCGAGAACAACTCAGGCAATACAGCGGGTTGGAACCCATAGTTGGCCATGAAGGGAGACATCCCGGAGGAGGAGTTGACAGCCGAGTTCCTCGCAAACTCTGCCCATGGCAGGAGATCGACCCAATTGTCTTGATGGTCAGAGATATAGCAGCGAAGGAATTGTTCCAGGGCTTGGTTGGAACGCTCCGCAGCCCCATTGGACTGCGAGTGGTAGGCCGAAGAGAAGGAAAGCTTGATACCCAACTGGGAGCAGAATGCGCGCCAGAACCTGGACACAAACTGGCTCCCACGGTCCGAGACAATCACCTTAGGCAACCCATGCAAGCGAAAGATCTCCCTGGCGAAAACCGTAGCCAGTTCTTGCGCAGTCGGCATTTTCTTGAACGGAACACAATGGCACATCTTGGAGAAACGATCAATGACCATAAGAATGACCGTATGGCCTCGAGACGCAGGGAGGTCTACAATAAAATCCATGCCCAGGTGTGACCAGGGACGCTTACCATTGGGAATGGGTTGCAGAAGGCCCAATGGAAGATGCCGAGGAGATTTATTCTGGGCACAGACAGAACATGCCGCTACATATGAGGCGATGTCGGAATGGAGAGATGGCCACCAGAATAAACAAGAAACGATCCAGGACAACTGGTTCTTCCCTGGATGACCGGCGGTCTTGGAATTATGGTAGGTACGCAGGAAGCGGGTGCGCAATCCCTCAGTTACGAAACATCTACCAGCCGGTCTCTCAGAGGGAGCATCAGTTTGAGCTGCAAAAATCTGCTCCCCAAGGGGAGAAGTCAGGCTGGTACGAATGGCAGCCAGGATCTGATCCGGAGGTATGACCGAGGTCGGCTCAGAGTCCTCCCTGGACAGCTCAGAGTATTGCCGCGACAAGGCATCAACCCTGACATTCTTGGAGCCAGGCGAATAGGAGACCACATAGTTAAAACGCGACGAGAACAGAGCCCATCTGGCCTGATGGGGCATCAACCTCTTAGCTTCCAAGAGATACGTCAGGTTCTTGTGGTCAGTGGGAATGAGAACCGGAACCGCAGAACCCTCGAGCAGGTGCCTGCATTCCTTGAGAGCCTGAATAATGGCCAGCAACTCCCTGTCTCCAATCTGGTTGTTGCATTCTGTGGAGGAAAGCTTCCTGGAGTAGAACCCACAGGGAAGTGAGGGTCCATCAGGCGACCGGCGCTGAGACAGGAGGGCGCCTACTCCCGTCTCAAATGCATCAACCTCGAGGACAAAAGGCAACCCAGGATTGGGATGAGACCGTATCGGAGTCGAAGCGAAGGCGGATTTCAGAGCTTCGAAAGCTAAGATGGCCTCAGATGACCACTCGTGGGGATTACTGCCCTTCTTGGTCAGATCTGAGAGAGGCTTGGCCAGCGTGGGGAAGTTCCTGATAAACTTCCGATAATAGTTGGCGAATCCCAAAAAGCGCTGAATGGACCGAAAACCACTGGGACGAGGCCACTGCAGAACCGCCGAAACCTTCTGAGGGTCCATGGAAAATCCCACAGCGGAAATGATGTAGCCCAAAAAGGCAACCTGGGATCAGTAAAATTCACACTTCTCGAGCTTACAGAAAAGCTCGTTCTCACGTAATCGTTGCAGCACTCGCTTAACATCCTGGATATGAGACTCCATGGACGCAGAGTAAACCAGGATGTCGTCCAAGTAAACCACCACGCACTGCTGCAACAAGTCACGAAAGGCATCATTAATGAACTCCTGAAAGACCACGGGCGCTTTACACAACCCGAAGGGCATAACCAGGGATT
The DNA here is from genome assembly GCF_062004578.1 of Staurois parvus. NCBI lineage: Eukaryota > Metazoa > Chordata > Amphibia > Anura > Ranidae > Staurois > Staurois parvus. The sequence goes on from NW_028318235.1 coordinate 350,120, forward strand.
CATAGTGGCCGGTTCTAGTGTTGAACGCGGTCTTCCACTCGTCGCCCTCCATGATCCGTACGAGGTTGTACGCAGCCCTAAGGTCTAGTTTAGTAAAGACCGTTGCTCCCTTGAGGCGGTCGAACAACTCGGTTATCAACGGAATTGGGGAAGCATTCTTAATCGTGATTCGATTGAGAACCCTAAAATCAATGCAAGGCCTCAATTCACCGCCCTTCTATTTCACGAAGAAAAAGCCAGCTCCTGCTGGAGAAGTAGACTTGCGAATGTGCCCCCGGGAAAGCGCATCCGCAACGTACTCCTCCATGGCCTGATTCTCCGCAACCGAAAGAGGATACACCCTGCCACGCGGAGGAGTGGCACCGGGTTGTAAGGTTATGGCACAATCGTATGGACAATGAGGAGGCAGAGCACCGGCGCGCACCTTGTCAAACACGTCCAGGTACTCCCCATAGTCAGTGGGCAACACAGAGTCCGAGGAGGCACACAACACCTTAACAGGTCCACGGATGCAACCGGCCCCACACTGTGGAGACCACGAGAGAATCTCGGCCTACCTCCAATAAAAGGTCGGATTGTGCTTCTGAAGCCAGGGATATCCCAAAACCACGGAGTAGTGCGGGGAAGAAATTACCTGGAAACAGGCCAACTCCCCGTGAACAGCCCCAATAGCTACTTCCACCGGCAGGGTCTCGTGGGTAACCTGTGGCATTTGCAGGGGCCTGCCATCTATCGCCTCGAGGACCAATGGAGTAACTCGATCCTGCAGAGCAATGGAGTACTGGGCAGCAAACGAACTGTCCATAAACAACCCGCCAGCACCAGAGTCTACCAATGCCTGGGCCGTCACCGAGCCTTCCGCCCAGGAGAGGACAACGGTGATTAGCGGTTTATCTTTGCGGGAAACCGGGGACGAGGAAACTCCACCCAAGATCTGCCCCCGACAGGATCTCAGGTGCGAGCGTTTCCCGGACGGACCGGACAGGACTGCTGAAAATGCCCACCGAGACCACAGTACAGGCAGCGACCCTCCCGACGCCGAGAGGCCCGCTCCCCCTCGGAAAGGCGAGCAAACCCCAGCTGCATGGGCTCACCGCCAGACAAACCATTCCCAGGAGGTGTGGGAGGAGAGGGAGGAACGGGTGGGACAGAAAACATAGGCGCCAATCGGTTAGGAGGCCTCCGCAGACGCTCCTTAAGTGAAGGCCTCTCCCTGAGCCTGGTGTCAATCAGGATTAGGAAGGAAATGAGTGCTTCGAGCTCCACAGGCAGTTCTTTGGCTGCAATCTCGTCCTTCAACGCATCTGAGAGACCATGAGAGAAAGCAGCCACCAGAGCCTAATTGTTCCAACCCACCTCTGCCGCCAGGGTACGAAATTCTATGGCGTACTTGGCAACGGTTCGTGAACCCTGATGCATGGACATGAGCAGCTTAGCAGCAGAGGCGGAGCGAGCAGGCACATCAAATACCGTACGGAAGGAGGCAACAAAACCGGCAAACTCGTGAATCACAGGGTTATTGTTCTCCCATAAGGGATTTGCCCAGGCCAAGGCCTTGTCCGAGAGCAGCGAGATTAGGAAGCCCACCTTTGACCTCTCAGTAGGAAAAGCGTGGGGTATCAATTCAAAATATATGCCCACTTGGTTAAGGAAACCCCGCAACTGACTCGGTTCACCCCCAAAGCGCTGTGGAAGGGGGGCTGAACCAGTAATACCTCTGGGCACCGCAGGTGCGGCAGCAGATGCGGAGGTAGGCGCAACAACTGGAGCAACAACGGGAGCGACCACAGGAGTGACAACCGGCCTAATAGCACCAGGAGCAAGGTGCGCTGTGCGTGCAAGCAGCGCCTGCAATGCCTGAGCGAACTGATCCAACAAGAGATCCTGCTGATCTAGTCTGGCAACCAACATAGGGAGCGGGGGTGTACCTGCATCGTCAGGATTCATGGCATTCGTGTAGTGTCAGGGAGCGAAGAGCCAGACACACAAGGAGGTGCAATTAAAGGTAGGTTTATTAATATAAAAATAAGACAAGAGTCTATGCAAGTCCAACAGCGGAAATCGTAGCCAAAGCCGGGGTCAAGAGCCAGGAAGAATAGTAGCCAGAGCCGGGATCAGGAGCCAGGAAGAATCGTCGCCAGAGCAGGGATCAGGAGCCAAGAAGAATGGTCGCTAGAGCCGGGATCAGAAGCCAGGAGGAGTCTTAGCCAAAGCTGAGTCAGTATCTAGGAAAGCAATGAGTAGCTAAACAGGAGCTTTCTATTTTGCAACAGAGAGGACACGAATGCAATGGACAGCCACAAACAGCAGACTTATATGTGATAAACCGCCACCTCCTGGGGGAGGAGCCGCAGAGGGCTGAAAGCATAAAGGATCCCACAATGCTTTGCAGACACCTAAGATGGATGCCAGCACATGGAGCAGCACAAGGTCTGAGGAAAGGTAGGACCTTGACAGAGGGAGACTGACAGTCGTCTTTAGCCTCTTCCATTTTCTAACAATTGCTCCAACAGTTGATCCATTTTCACCAAGCTGCTTGGTGTTCACATGCTTATGTTCAGCAGTGCAAGACAAATAACGTCATCAATTGCTACTTCAGGATTCTTCTCCTCTAACCATAGTGACCCTCCATGCATGGTATTATATGGGGTACTGGACTAGTCTGTCGTCTGATCCGTCCCTCTTTACTGCTTTATTTGATAACCCGGACCTCCTTCAGGGGATGGGCACTTTTTCCTTAGGCCCTCATCTCCGGTCCACCTGGCCTGTTGCAGGTAATCTTTTTCAACCTACCCTGGGAGGGTCCTGGTATTCCGAAGAGGTCATGTCTCGGTGATTGTTTACTAGTTCTGTCTTCTGGCATTTTGTGAGAGGCTACGCACCTCCTGACAAGCTACTTGTTCCGTAACGGATTTTGAAGAGCTGTGTTCTCTTGGCGAAATGCCCAGGCATATGCTTTCTACTTTATATAAAGTTCTCCAATCTATTTCTAATGACATAATGCCACCCTACACCAGGGCTTGTTCTGCTGAATTGAGTTGTAACCTTTCTAATGCTGATTGGCAGACCTACTTTTTGTTTACGAATATGTCTACCATCTCCAGTTATGCTTCGAAGGAAAATTATACAATTCTCTCACATTGGTACACTTACTCTCCACTGAGCTTTTCCCTCTGTATCTAAAGCCTGCTGGCGATGCAGAGCAGACTGAAGTTTTTTGTTCTCATATTTGGTCCACTGTGTTTGCGATCTATGTCAGGGTCTATGATGAATTTTTAACTCCCTCCCCTGAAATTGTTTTACTCTACATTCCCCCAGGGAACGGTTGCTTCCACTTGTACCTTTATTTTTTTGACAGCCAGACAACTTATACCTCGATTCTGGAATTCTTCCTCCACACCACCTATCACGCAATGGATCGCCATAGTCAAAGTGGTTGTATTCATTCTATGCATGATGGTAAAAAACCTGTGTGCAGCAGCTCCCCCAGCCCCCTCCATAGTTACCCGAGCCTCATCGCAATCCAGCGATGTGAATAACAGCCTTGGGTGTCCTGGGTCTCTGCCTTTTCATTGGCTGAGACGGATTGAGATTGTCAATCACAGCCAGTCAGCCAATGAGGAGACGGGGGGGGCAAGCTGCAGCTCCGTGTATAAAGGGAGACACAGAGCAGCGGGTGTCCCCATAGCAAGCTGCTTTCTGTGGGGGCACCCGACAGACAGGAGAGCCTGCGGGGGACCGGGAAAGGACAGGATCCAGACTGCTCTGCACAAAAAAAAAGGATAGACATGTTTGTTATTCTATAAAAATAAACAAAAAACCCCCCTCTCGAACCTTTAAAATCACTTTAACCGCTTCCCAACCGCACTATAGCCAAAAGACAGCTACAGCTCGGTTGTCCAGTTCTAGGAGGGTATCCATGGCTGTCCTCCCTAAATGCACCCACAACGGCACGCACCTGGTGCTGTCAGTGATACAATGACACAGCAGATCACAAATTAAATACAGTTGCCAGTTATCGGCAGCACTTTCTTCACGCTGTCACAGCGTGAGGAAAGTGCTTCCGATAACCAGCAAGTGTGACAGGGTAGATCTGCACTAATAATCAGGGCACTGATTATCAGTGCTGCCCAGCAGTGCCCCCCAGCAATGTCACCTATCAGTGCCCAGCAGTGTCGCCCATCAGTGCTACCCAGCAGTGCCGCTCGTCAGTGCCCAGAAGTGGTGCCAGTCAGTGCCATCTGTCAGTGCTATCAGTCAGTTCAGTTCCGCCAATCGGTGCCGCCTATCAGTGCCCATCATTGCTGCATATCAGTTCATCATCTGTGCCTCCTCATCAATGCCCACCAGTGTCACCTCATCAGTGCCCATCAGTGCTACCTATCAGTACAGTCTCATCAATGCACATCAGTGAAGGAGAAACATTTCCTGTCTGCAAAATTTTATAATAGAAACAAAGAAAACCTTATTTATTTTTTTTCAAATGTTTTGCTCTTTTTTCATTTACAGTGCAAACAATAAAAACCCCAATGGCGATTTAATACCACCAAAAGAAAGCTCTATTTGTGTGAACAAAAATTATAAAAATTTCATATGGGTACAATGTTGCATGGCTGCGTAATTGTCATTCAAAGTGCAACAGCACTGAAAGCTGAAAATTGGCCTGGGCAGGAAGGGGGTGAAACTGCCCGGTAAGCAAGTGGTTAATGATATTATGCAATCTTCCTGTATGGTGAAGGATTGACATGGCGGGTGTTATCTAACTCCATGGTAAAGGTTCAAGCAAGACATTTGGATTCTATTTTGTTCCATTTGAAACCTTTTTTTGACGCTTTGACATTTTCTACTATTTAAATCATTTATGGACACTGATTGTATTTCACATGTCATTTACTGAGCGCTGCAATCACTTTTTTTTTGTAGTTTTCTGTTGCTGTGTTGTATATCTATTCCTACCTAAATTGCCTTATTTTTTTTGTAAAATATAAAAGATGAGGTTGCATCGAGTAAATAGATATCCAACTTGTCAAACCTTAAAATTGTGCACGCTCGTTAAATGGCGACAACTTCAGTACCCTATATTTTCTATAGGTTGACACTTTTAAAGCTCCTTATAGGTCACCAGTTTATTGTTACGGAGGATGTCTGGTGCTAGAATTATTGCTTTCATTCTGGAGTGCGCGGCGATATGTAACATGTGTATTGCAATCTATGTTTTTATGCGTAGGCGCAATGAGAGGAAATGATGCTACGCTATTTATAATCCATCAATCACATATTTGGCTCATATATACATAGAAATAAAAACAATATATGCAGTGACACAATGTGCAAAAGAAAAATATGTGATTAGATCCACATGGGGTCTTAACAAATATCTAACTGTGATTTGATCCTGACCGGATCCAAAGGTGTATAAGAAGTGAAGAATGCACAACTACACAAATGACAATAAACAATATACACAATAGGCAAGTACCAAAAGTGAATAAATCCTAAGCTATTTTTTATTTTATTTTTTTTATTTGTATTTGATATCTGTTTATGAGTACATTATTTAGTGTTTGGATGTTATTACATTCTTTTGCATTTTATATGCACCTTTGTTTTTGCAGAAAACATTCACTTGCATGTTCATGCTTTTGGTTTATCTTTGAGTCCAATTTCTTTGGATTTATCACCTTCAAGTCCCTAGTTCAGCGGTTCTCAACCTGGGGGTCGCGACCCCTTTGGGGGTCGAACGACACTTTCCCAGGGGTCGCCTAAGACCATCGGAAAACACATATTTCCGATGGCCTTAGGAACCGAGACACCGCTCCTCTATCCGTCTCCAGGTGTGGGCGGGATGACATGCCGTCCTTGTCATCTGGACACACCCCCGGGATCAATCCTCGTCGGTGATTGGCCGCCGGAACTGTAGCTCAGGAGAGGCACACAGGCGGCCAATCACCGGCGAGGAGGTGGAGCTTGGAAAGGAGGAGCCGAGCGGCACCGCGAAGATCGTGCGAGTGAAGAGGAGGAGAGCGGCCGGAGAAGGAAGACGTCTGACCGGTAAGTGTCTGTACCATGGGAGAGGGAGGGAGGGAGCGAGCCCAGGCTGGAGCAGGGGTCAGCAAGGTAAGTATCATTGGTGTCAGTGGGAGGAATAGTGCCCCATCATTGGTGTCACTAATACCAATGATGGGGTACTATTCCTCCCACTGACACCAACGATGGGGCACTATTCCTCCCACTGACACCAACGATGGGACACTATTCCTCCCACTGACACCAACGATGGGACACTATTCCTCCCACTGACACCAATGTTGGGGCACTATTCCTCCCACTGACACCAATGATGGGGCACTATTCCTCCCACTGACACCAATGATGGGGCACTATTCCTCCCACTGATACCAATGATGGGGCACTATTCCTCCCACTGATACCAATGATGGGGCACTATTCCCCCCACTGATACCAATGATGGGGCACTATTCCTCCCACTGACACCAATGATGGGGCACTATTCCTCCCTCTGATACCAATGATGGGGCACTATTCCTCCAACTGACACCAATGATGGGGCACTATTCCTCCCACTGATACCAATCATGGGGCACTATTCCCCCCTCTGATACCAATGATGGGGCACTATTCCTCCCACTGACACCAATGATGGGGCACTATTCCTCCCACTGATACCAATGTTGGGGCACTATTGCTCCCCCTGATACCAATGATGGGGCACTATTACTCCCACTGACACCAATGATGGGGCACTATTCCTTCCACTGACACCAATGATGGGGCACTATTCCTCCCACTGACACCAATGATGGGGCACTATTCCTCCCTCTGATACCAATGATGGGGCACTATTCCTCCCACTGACACCAATGTTGGGGCACTATTGCTCCCCCTGATACCAATGATGGGGCACTATTGCTCCCCCTGATACCAATGATGGGGCACTATTCCTCCCACTGACACCAATGATGGGGGCACTATTCCTCCCACTGATACCAATGATGGGGCACTATTCCTCCCACTGACACCAATGATGGGGCACTATTCCTCCCACTGATACCAGTGATGGGGCACTATTCCTCCCACTAATACCAGTGATGGGACACTTTTCCTCCCACTGACACCTGTGATGGGGCACTATTCCTCCCACTGACACCTATGATGGGGCACTATTCCTCCCACTGACACCAGTGTTGGGGCACTATTCCTCCCACTGATACCAGTGATGGGACACTTTTCCTCCCACTGACACCAGTGATGGGGCACTATTCCTCCCACTGACACCTATGATGGGGCACTATTCCTCCCACTGACACCAATGATGGGGCACTATTCCTCCCACTGACACCAATGATGGGGCACTATTCCTCCCACTGATACCAGTGATGGGGCACTATTCCTCCCACTGACACCAATGATGGGGCACTATTCCTCCCACTGATACCAATGTTGGGGCACTATTCCTCCCACTGATACCAGTGATGGGGCACTATTCCTCCCACTGACACCAATGATGGGGCACTATTCCTCCCACTGATACCAATGATGGGGCACTATTCCTCCCACTGACACCAATGATGGGGCACTATTCCTCCCACTGATACCAATGTTGGGGCACTATTGCTCCCCCTGATACCAATGATGGGGCACTATTACTCCCACTGACACCAATGATGGGGCACTATTCCTTCCACTGATACCAATGATGGGGCACTATTCCTCCCACTGACACCAATGATGGGGCACTATTCCTCCCTCTGATACCAATGATGGGGCACTATTCCTCCCACTGACACCAATGTTGGGGCACTATTGCTCCCCCTGATACCAATGATGGGGCACTATTGCTCCCCCTGATACCAATGATGGGGCACTATTCCTCCCACTGACACCAATGATGGGGGCACTATTCCTCCCACTGATACCAGTGATGGGGCACTATTCCTCCCACTGACACCAATGATGGGGCACTTTTCCTCCCACTGACACCTGTGATGGGGCACTATTCCTCCTACTGACACCTATGATGGGGCACTATTCCTCCCACTGACACCAGTGTTGGGGCACTATTCCTCCCACTGATACCAGTGATGGGACACTTTTCCTCCCACTGACACCAGTGATGGGGCACTATTCCTCCCACTGACACCTATGATGGGGCACTATTCCTCCCACTGACACCAATGATGGGGCACTATTCCTCCCACTGACACCAATGATGGGGCACTATTCCTCCCACTGATACCAGTGATGGGGCACTATTCCTCCCACTGACACCAGTGATGGGACACTTTTCCTCCCACTGACACAAGTGATGGGGCACTATTCCTCCCACTGACACCTATGATGGGGCACTATTCCTCCCACTGACACCAGTGTTGGGGCACTATTTTTCCCACTGATACCAGTGATGGGACACTTTTCCTCCCACTGACACCAGTGATGGGGCACTATTCCTCCCACTGACACCAATGATGGGGCACTATTCCTCCCACTGATACCAGTGATGGGGCACTATTCCTCCCACTGGCACCAGTGTTGGGGCACTATTCCTCCCACTGAAACCAGTGTTGGGGCACTATTCCTCCCACTGATACCAGTGATGGGACACTTTTCCTCCCACTGACACCAATGATGGGGCACTATTCCTCCCACTGATACCAGTGATGGGGCACTATTCCTCCCACTGACACCAATGATGGGGCACTATTCCTCCCACTGATACCAATGTTGGGGCACTATTCCTCCCACTGATACCAGTGATGGGGCACTATTCCTCCCACTGACACCAATGATGGGGCACTATTCCTCCCACTGATACCAATGATGGGGCACTATTCCTCCCACTGACACCAATGATGGGGCACTATTCCTCCCACTGATACCAATGTTGGGGCACTATTGCTCCCCCTGATACCAATGATGGGGCACTATTACTCCCACTGACACCAATGATGGGGCACTATTCCTTCCACTGATACCAATGATGGGGCACTATTCCTCCCACTGACACCAATGATGGGGCACTATTCCTCCCTCTGATACCAATGATGGGGCACTATTCCTCCCACTGACACCAATGTTGGGGCACTATTGCTCCCCCTGATACCAATGATGGGGCACTATTGCTCCCCCTGATACCAATGATGGGGCACTATTCCTCCCACTGACACCAATGATGGGGGCACTATTCCTCCCACTGATACCAGTGATGGGGCACTATTCCTCCCACTGACACCAATGATGGGGCACTTTTCCTCCCACTGACACCTGTGATGGGGCACTATTCCTCCTACTGACACCTATGATGGGGCACTATTCCTCCCACTGACACCAGTGTTGGGGCACTATTCCTCCCACTGATACCAGTGATGGGACACTTTTCCTCCCACTGACACCAGTGATGGGGCACTATTCCTCCCACTGACACCTATGATGGGGCACTATTCCTCCCACTGACACCAATGATGGGGCACTATTCCTCCCACTGACACCAATGATGGGGCACTATTCCTCCCACTGATACCAGTGATGGGGCACTATTCCTCCCACTGACACCAATGATGGGGCACTATTCCTCCCACTGATACCAGTGATGGGGCACTATTCCTCCCACTGACACCAGTGTTGGGGCACTATTCCTCCCACTGAAACCAGTGTTGGGGCACTATTCCTCCCACTGATACCAGTGATGGGACACTTTTCCTCCCACTGACACCAGTGATGGGACACTATTCCTCCCACTGACACCAGTGATGGGGCACTATTCCCCCCACTGACACCAATGATGGGGCACTATTCCCCCCACTGACACCTATGATGGGGCACTATTCCTCCCACTGACACCAATGATGGGGCACTATTCCTCCCACTGACACCTATGATGGGGCACTATTCCTCCCACTGACACCAATGTTGGGGCACTATTGCTCACCCTGATACCAATGATGGGGCACTATTCCTCCCACTGACACCAATGATGGGGGCACTATTCCTCCCACTGATACCAATAATGGGGCACTATTCCTCCCACTGACACCAGTGATGGGGCACTATTCCTCCCACTGATACCAGTGATGGGGCACTATTCCTCCCACTGACACCAGTGTTGGGGCACTATTCCTCCCACTGATACCAGTGATGGGACACTTTTCCTCCCACAGACACCAGTGATGGGGCACTATTCCTCCCACTGACACCAGTGATGGGGCACTATTCCCCCCACTGACACCAATGATGGGGCACTATTCCCCCCACTGACACCTATGATGGGGCACTATTCCTCCCACTGACACCAATGATGGGGCACTATTCCTCCCACTGACACCTATGATGGGGCACTATTCCTCCCACTGACACCAATGATGGGGCACTATTCCTCCCACTGACACCAATGATGGGGCACTATTCCTCCCACTGACACCAATAATGGGGCACTATTCCTCCCACTGACACCAATGATGGGGCACTATTCCCCCCACTGACACCTATGATGGGGCACTATTCCTCCCACTGACACCAATGATGGGGCACTATTCCTCCCCCTGATACCAATGATGGGGCACTATTCCTCCCACTGATACCAATGATGGGGCACTATTCCTCCCACTGACACTAATGATGGGGCACTATTCCTCCCACTGATACCAATGATGGGGCACTATTCCTCCCACTGATACCAATGATGGGGCACTATTCCTCCCACTGACACTAATGATGGGGCACTATTCCTCCCACTGATACCAATGATGGGGCACTATTCCTCCCACTGATACCAATGATGGGGCACTATTCCTCCCACTGATACCAATGATTGGACACTATTCCTCCCACTGATACCAATGATGGGGCACTATTCCTCCCACTGATACCAATGATGGGACACTATTCCTCCCACTGACACTAAAGATGGGGCACTATTCCTCCCACTGTTACCAATGATGGGACACTATTCCTCCCACTGATACCAATGATGGGGCACTATTCCTCCCACTGATACCAATGATGGGACACTATTCCTACCATTGACACCAATGATGGGGCACTATTCCTCCCACTGATACCAATGATGGGGCACTATTCCTCCCACTGACATCAGTGATGGGACACTATTCCTCCCACTGACACCAATGACATGGCACTACTCCTCCCACGACAAAATTACAGTTATGAAGTAGCAACGAAAATAATTTTATGGTTGGGGGTCACCACAACATGAGGAACTGTATTAAGGGGTCGCGGCATTAGAAAGGTTGAGAACCACTGCCCTAGTTGGACTATTATTCACCATCTAATCCCGCTTAGGTTTTATTCACTTTTGGTACTTACCTATTGTGTATATTGTTTCACATATTGTTTATTGTCATTTGTGTAGTTGTGCATTCTTCACTTCTTATTCACCTTTGGATCCGGTCACGATCAAATCATGGTTAGATATTTGTTAAGACCCCATGTGGATCTAAACACATTTTTCTTTTGCACATTGTGTCACTGCATATATTGTTTTTATTTATATGTATATATGAGACCAATGTGTGATTTATGGATTATGAGTAGTGCAGCATCATTTCCTCTCATTGCATCTATTTGATCATTGGTATATGATTGGATGTTAGCAGCTCCTCTTTGATTTTTTGTATTATATTATAAGTAGAAGCACAGGAGGTTCACACCATTATTTATGCTTAGGCACCCCAGCATGTGCTTTTACGTTTGTGATGATTTTTGGTGACAAGTTTTTTTTGAGACATCCAAGGTCTAAAAGACCCTGGATGTCTCCCCTCTGCTGCACTGATTGTAATGTGGGGCACATCGCACCATATTACATTCTGTCCCGGGGATTTCATTAGAATCCCTCAGCGGGGACCCGGAAGTGGCATCATAATGTCACTTCTGGGTCAGCACGGGGAGGGGAGCGGACTTGTCCGCTCCTCTCCCTCCTCTCTAGCCAACGGTGAGCCGGGCCCGCAGATAGGCAAGCGGAGCCCAGGAGACCTCTTGCCGGGGGTGCGGAGAGGCTGGCACTGTGTGAAGCAATCGGTGGCAGCGCTGCCGCCGATTGCTTCACCTGACAGGTGAGCACTGCTGCTTGCCCGCAGCAGGGCTAAAGGTAGAAAGAAACTACCTGCCCTGCGCCCGGAACTACATGTCCCATGCGTTGGGCGATAGGAATCCAACATCCCTGCAGTACAATTACAATACAATTTAATACAGTAGGAAACACAGGGCCCTGCTAGTTAGCGCTTACAGTCTAAAAGGGAGGGTCAGTTGATACAACAGGTAAAAACTGGGTAATGAGCTGAAGGAGAAAATAAAGTACAGATATTAGGTGGGGGCAGGAAAAGCTTGTCTGAAGAGATGGGTTTTCATGGTTCGTCTAAATGTAGGCAGAGTAGGAGACACTTGGACAGATTGGGGAAGGGAATTCCATAGGATGGGAGAAACTCAGGAAAAGTCATGAAGGCAAGAATGGGAGGAAGTGACAAAGGATCTAGAGAGCAGAAGGTCTTAGGATGAACAAAGAGAACAATTTGGTTGGTATTTTGAGACTAGGGTAGTGATGTAGCTGGGGGCCGAGTTGTGGATGGCTTTGTAAATTGTTGTTAGTATTTTAAATTGAACTAGTTGGGAGACCGGAAGCCACTGAAGGGATTGGCAGAGAGGAGTAGCAGACACTGAACATGTAGTAAGCCTGATGAGTCTGGCAGCAGCATTCATGATGGACTAAAGAGGGGATAGCCTATGTAAAGGTAATCAAATGAGGAGGGAGTTACAGTGGTCAAGGCAAAACATGACCAAAGAGTAAATTAGAAGCTTTGCTGTATTATTGGTTAGGAAGGGGCTTATAGTGGAGATGTTGTGTAGGATGAGGTGGCGAGCTTTGGATAGTGTTTGGATGTGGGTCGGAAAGGTTAGTTCAGAGTCCAGGATAACACCTAGCACCTTGGCATGCAGGGACAGGTAGATAGCTATTTCTTCAATTTTGAGAAAGAAGTCGGGTAAAGAGGCATGTGGGGGAGGAAATACTATGAGGTCGTCGGTTTTGGATAGATTGGGTTTGAGGAAGAGGTGTGACATCCAGACTGATATGTCCATTAGTAGATTAGTGATGCATGTGGAGACTGATGGAGTGGAGACTGGGGTAGAGAGAGAGAGATTTGGGTGTCGTCAGTGTAGAAATAGTATTGTATACCCATGGGAGGCTATCAGGTGACCCAGGGAGGAGGTGTAGATCAAGAATAGGAGAAGTCCAAGAACAGAAGCTTGGTGGACCCTGAAGTAGAAAGGAAGAGGAGAGGAGTAAGTGAGATTGTAATTGACGCTGAAGGTGCGGTGAGATAGGTAGGATGAAAACCAGAGAAGAGTACAGTCACATAGACCAATGGAGTGGAATATTTTCAGGAGGAGGGAGTGCTCCACTTTGTCAAAGGCAGCAGAGAGGTCCAGGAGTATGAGTACAGAATAGTGTGTACTGGTTTTAGCCATTATAAGAATGTTTGTAAGTTGTAGGAGAGCAGTTCCTGTGGAGTGTTGAAAATGAAATTCAGACTGAAGGGGATTGAGAAGGTTATTTTCAGTGAGATGTTTGTGCAGTTGGTTGTAGAGTAGACAGTCAAGGAGTTTGAAGAAAAAAGGAGAGCAAGGAGATGGGACGTATGTTAATTCCAACCCTAGTAGTGGGAAAATAGAAAGGGATAATACCCCTATGAGACCCATCAATAATGAGAAGACAAACCCTGACAAGGGTATGTCTACTCCACACAGTGGTTGGACTAAAGTACAAAAGCCTTCTAAAGGTAAAAGGTAAATTTAAGCCACAATACAATAAATCAACCAGGAGGAAAAATTCTACTAACAATGGGGATAATAATGGATATTATATGGGTTATTGTTTATGGGTCTGGGTCTATGAACAATAGATCTGAACCTCATGAAGATTATGTAGATGAACACATAGGAGGGAGATATGTTGATTGACACTCCTATAATAATTCTAGAGGTCCCTCCAGAGGAGGATATAAGAGGTCCTTATCAAAATATGTTCTATAGCATCCAACAAAGTCTCAATGCATCCCCGTGCAAACTTATAAAATCTTCATGCTTCATAATAGCTTTCAACAATTTTCAAAGGAAAATTCCTCCTCTTCCTCTTTGTACCTCATAAAAATAAACTACACATAGTTCATTACCCTTATGACATAACTAACAAAAAAATATCCTTTATCCTTTGATATAGTGATGACGAAACGTGTCAGAGGTGACATCAGACATTGCCGGAAGTGTAGCGGTGGCCATTTTGGATGAGGACTGTTCTGAGAAAACACAACGCTAAGGAGGTCTGGTCTAAGGAACATATAAACGCTGATGTTTACTCTGCATATGTAAGCGCTTTTTAAATTAATAAACCAGAGTTTTTTGGAGTTGTTACACGATGGTTGCCTATTCTATTTCTGGGCAAATACTATCGTCGTGGTTGGAGCATTGAAAGCAACAGAGCCTGGAGTGAAGTTTATCTGATTAAAGCCTCTGTCCCTTGTCATTCTGGTAAAGTGCATGGATTGACATGTGATGGATCACTCGGCTGTTTTACTTTTTATGGTGATCACTGGTGTAGAGTGTCTAAGCACTGATCTGCATGATATGATGATTATGTGTTGACAATATTACACTATATTTGATTTGCATTTCTTGGAGGGTCTGAATTTTATATTGGGAAGAATTTCTGAAGGAGGACTTCACTAAGTCAAGAACTCATGTAAAGGAAGCTATTTATTCAAGGAGGGTAAGAGTATGAATTACGGACACTGTAATGACACTTGGTTATTTTTGGGCACGTTTTGAACACTATTGTGTGAGTACACTATAATTTTTTGTTAGTTATGTGATAAGGGTAATGCACTATGCATAGTTTATTTTTCGGACGTATAAAGAGGAAGAGGAGGAATTTTCCTTTGAAGATTGTTGAAAGCTATTATGAAGCATGAAGATTTTATAAGTTTGCATGGGGACGAATTGAGACTTTGTTGGACGCTATAGAGCAGCGGTTCTCAACCTGGGGGTCGCGACCCCTTTGGGGGTCGAACGACCATTTCCCAGGGGTCGCCTAAGACCATCGGAAAACACATATTTCCGATGGTCTTAGGAACCGAGACACCGCTGCTGTCTCCGGCGATGTGTGGGCGGGATGATACGCTGCTCCTGTCACCTGGCCACACCTCCGGGATCGCTCAGCAGCTCCGCCTCCTCGCCGCTGATTGGCCACCGGAACTGTAGCTCAGGAGAGGCACACAGGCGGCCAATCACCGGCGAGGAGGTGGAGCTTGGAGAGGAGGAGCCGAGCGGCAGCGCGCGTACATCAAAGAAGACCGAGGGAGCTGCCGGAGCGAGTGAAGAGGAGAGCGGCCAGAGAAGGAAGACAGCTGACAGGTAAGTGAGAGAGCGAGCCCAGGCTGGAGCAGGGGTCAGCAAAGTAAGTATCATTGGTGTCAGTGGGAGGAATAGTGCCCCATCATTTGTGTCACTAATACCAACGATGGGGCACTATTCCTCCCCCCACTGACACCAACGATGGGGCACTATTCCTCCCCCCACTGACACCAACGATGGGGCACTATTCCTCCCCCCACTGACACCAACGATGGGGCACTATTCCTCCCCCCACTGACACCAACGATGTGGCACTATTCCTCCCCCCACTGACACCAACGATGTGGCACTATTCCTCCCCCCACTGACACCAACGATGGGGCACTATTCCTCCCCCCACTGACACCAACTATGGGGCACTATTCCTCCCCCCACTGACACCAACGATGGGGCACTATTCCTCCCCCCACTGACACCAACGATGGGGCACTATT
This sequence comes from Staurois parvus, assembly GCF_062004578.1. NCBI lineage: Eukaryota > Metazoa > Chordata > Amphibia > Anura > Ranidae > Staurois > Staurois parvus. Next base: position 365,992 of record NW_028318235.1, read on the forward strand.
CTTCCCCCCACTGACACCAACGATGGGGCACTATTCTTCCCCCCACTGACACCAACGATGGGTCACTATTTCCCCCCCCCCCTGACCCCAATGATGGGGCACTATTCTCCCCTCCACCACACTGACATCAATGATGGGGCACTATTCCTCCCACTGACACCAATGATGGGGCACTATTCCTCCCCCCACTGACACCAACGATGGGACACTATTTCCCCCCCCCCCCTGACCCCAATGATGGGGCACTATTCTCCCCTCCACCACACTGACATCAATGATGGGGCACTATTCCTCCCACTGACACCAATGATGGGGCACTATTCCTCCCACTGACACCAATGATGTGGCACTATTCCTCCCACTGACACCAGTGATGGGGCACTACTCCCACTGACACCAGTGATGGGGCACTACTCCCCCCACTGACACCAGTGATGGGGCACTATTCCTCCCACTGACACCAATGATGGGGCACTACTCCCCCCACTGACACCAATGATGGGGCACTACTCCCCCCACTGACACCAATGATGGGGCACTATTCCTCCCACTGACACCAATGATGTGGCACTATTCCTCCCACTGACACCAGTGATGGAGCACTACTCCTCCCACTGACACCAGTGATGGGGCACTACTCCCCCCACTGACACCAGTGATGGAGCACTACTCCCCCCACTGACACCAATGATGGGGCACTACTCCCCCCACTGACACCAATGATGGGGCACTACTCCTCCCACTGACACCAATGATGGGGCACTACTCCTCCCACTGACACCAATGATGGGGCACTATTCCTCCCACTGACACCAATGATGGGGCACTACTCCTCCCACTGACACCAATGATGGGGCACTATTCTTCCCACTGACACCAATGATGTGGCACTATTCCTCCCACTGACACCAGTGATGGAGCACTATTCCTCCCACTGACACCAGGGATGGGGCACTATTCCTCCCACTGACACCAGTGATGGGGCACTATTTATCCCACTGACATCAGTGATGGGGCACTATTCCTCCCACTGATACCAACGATGGGGCACTATGCATCCCACTGACATCAGTGATGGGGCACTATTCCTCCCACTGACACCAGTGATGGGGCACTATTCCTCCCACTGACACCAGTGATGGGGCACTATTCATCCCACTGACATCAGTGATGGGGCACTATTCCTCCCACTGATACCAACGATGGGGCACTATTCCTCCCACTGATACCAATGATGGGGCACTATTCATCCCACTGACATCAGTGATGGGGCACTATTCCTCCCACTGATACCAACAACGGGGCACTATTCATCCCACTGACATCAGTGATGGGGCACTACTCCTTCCACTGACACCAATGACACGGCACTACTCCTCCCACTGCAAAATTACAGTTATGAAGTAGCAATGAAAATAATTTTATGGTTGGGGGTCACCACAACATGAGGAACTGTATTAAGGGGTCGCGGCATTAGAAAGGTTGAGAACCACTGCTATAGAGCATATTTTGATTTTGGACTTCCTGGGTGGAAGGGTTATTGTGGCGGCCAGGGGAGCACTATTATTATTGGATACACATTGTTATATTAGGGTGGTGTGGTTTACTTTCATAGAGGTCCTTATCCCCTACAGAGGAAGAACTATTACCCACCTTACAACAGAGGCCTTAAAAAAGTGGGGTGGGAAAATGATAGGGGAGCATATGGATATGATGTTGAAGAAGGAACCTCTGGTGGACAATATATGTTACAATCCTCTACCTCCTATAGGCCACCAAGTCAGCAGAATGTAAATCATATTTTAGAAGGGAAACACAACAGGAAAAGAAGTATAGATCCAGAACAGGAAGGAGAAGAATTATTAGAGTCCAAATAAGTGGGTGTAGGACAATCTAAAGGTATCATTAACCTCAGTTCAGTATCACTTAGTCCCGAAGAGGAAGGTGTACTCAATAAGGGTCTGAAATTTGCTAATAAAGCCAGATTAAATAAATTTCAAACCTTTATAGACATATCTAGGTTTGGTAGACAAATCAGTATTAAGAAACATTTCATATTATAGTAATAGGTTGACTTACAAACATACTTTTTTTTTTAAGCAAACCTTCCCTGTTCAATCCACCTAATAAAGGCAACTCCCTTATAGGAGTCTTTAGAGACATGGTCATTCAAGACTTAGAGAAACTTGAGATCAAAAGAGTTAAAGATGAAAGAGACAGTTACATCCCTATGCAGGGATGTGCAAATCCTATTGCCCGACGCCCAGGACTTGTAGTTCCGGGCACCGGGCAGGTTGTTTTTCCTTACATTTAGCCCTGCTACGGGCAAGCAGCAGGGCTTGCTTAAAAAAGCCATTGGTAAACTGCGGGGCGAACAGGCTACAGCTGTGCATGCTCAGTGTCTGTGACAGATCAGACAGCACACTTCCCCCCTCCCTCCCCACATAGACGGGAGAGGAGAGAGATTACGTTTTAATGGATATAAATAGTGAATTCTTGTGAGCTATTATGAATCGAGGTGTTCAATAAGTAACTTATAGTGAAATCTTCTTATTAAGTGTATAAGGTGCGCTGGCACTTACACTGACTCACTTACTAGTGTGTATGAATGGTAAAAGATGGATTGCGCCGCGCTCCTATATATTAATATATTCAACTTATACTTCTAAGGTAAATATCGATTTCAATTTCAATGTCAATACTTGTGACTAGTGGCTATAACACTAAACATATATAAAATTATACATATAAGTGATATACATATTAAATCCTAAAGTGATAGTGCCTTAATGGGTACTATGGTATAAAACCATATTGCACCTCTATATTGCTGTGATCACTCTATTCACATTGTGCAAAAACATATACAAATTGTGCACGTGCTTATAAAAAGTAAATAAAATTATATATAAAGTCTTCCAAAGTAAATGTGCAAGTGAATTTTCTGTTCCTTCTTGCCGAGTGCTAAATGGTCTCCCTCTGTGCTCACCTCTATATTTGCCTGAATGAATCCAGGCAAATACGATTTTTATCCTTCCAGGATAGATGAAATGGGATGATGCTCTTGCTCTAGCCGTCCCAGAAGGTGGACATGTATTAAGATGGATCCTCCTATTATCTCCTTTTTCTCCCTGTGTATCAATGAATACACTGACCAGCTCACTTGGGATCTCCCAATTCCCCTCCTGGGGTTGTTTCCTCGTTCACTCCTCCTTATGCCAGCTCATGGGGTGTTGGTCAAAAGGAAAAAAGCAGACCATAGCGTCTTATCCTTGTACATAAAGGGAATTTATTTCTGCCAATTAGGATATTGCTCAGTGGCATACAGCTCATGTGTGATCCAAATAAGCATAGATGGCAATCAAGAGGTAAAAAAACTCTGCAGCTGCCCCTGCAGTGCTGTCTGCCTGCGCTTGTGCTCGGATCACCTCGCTTCTCCAGTGCAATGTCGTGACGTCAGAGCCCCTCCCCTACGCGTTGCGTCACAGGGTCACGTGACTTCATCAGGGGGAATTTGATTGGAGAGAAGGAGAAATGATTGCTTTTACAGCCTTTATGGGTGTAAAAGCAATCAGTGTAAAAAAAAAAAAAAAAATCATCACCCCCCACAAATAGTACAGTTTCACCATGGTGACACTGTACTGCTAGGGTGACAATATGAAAAAAAATTAAAAAAAATAAGAATGTAAAAAAATAAAAGAAAAATGTAAAAGAAAAAGTTTACAAATTCTAATTTTGGTTTATAAACTAATTTGGGTTTTTTTGTTTTTTTTTGCTAAAAAGACAACAGAATACATTTTGGCCAAGATTTATGATGAAATATTTATTTGCAAAACTTTATAAGAAAAACACTTTTTTTCAAAATTTTTGGACATTTTCATTTACATAGCAAAAAAAATAAAAATCCCAGTGGTGAATAAATACCACCAAAATAAAGCTTTATCTGTCTCAAAAAGATGCTAAAAAATTCATATGGGAACAGTGTAGCATGACCGCACAATTGTCATTCAAAGTGTGATAGCACTGAAAGCTGAAAATTGGCCTGGACAGGAAGGGGGTAAAAGTGTCCGGACTTGAAGTGGTTAATGGGTATATAAGTATATACAGTAAGTAAGTAAGTATATAATTGAAATGTATTACATCCTAATGACAGAGAGACATGTGTTTTACTGAATAAATGTTCTACTATAAAATATAAAAAGGAACTTCAAACAATTATATCTAAGTGGTTAATATTGGTATAAAAAGAAGCCACATCAGCTTTGACTAAAAATGTTTGATCATCCATCTGAATATCTTTCAATTCATTTGACACCTTCTTGGTGTCTTTCAAGTGTGCATGAGTATGTGTTACCAAAAATTGTAAGAATGAGTCTATATATTCACTAATCCTAGATGTTAAAGATCCTATCCCACAAACAATCGGCCTTTTGGGAGGGTTTAATGGATCTTTATGAACATTAGGAGGAAAATGTATAATTGGAATTCTTGGGGCTGACGGAATTAGGTAAGCTTTTTCTTTTATCCCATTCGTATAACCTCCACCTTTGTTACAAATTTTTCAGTGCAACACTCCCAGGTTAAACAAATTAATAAAAAAAAAAAGTGAGAAATATTAACAACAGACACAATTTTTCAAGATAAACCATTAGTGGTATTTAAGAGGGCTCCAAATCGAAGAGATCGTTTAGCCTCTACTAAAAAAGATGCTTCTAGAAAGTCTTCTTTTTTATGGAGCTAAAACGTTTTCATCCCTGTAAGAAATGTGTGATTTCTACTGTTAATGGTATTAGGAAATTAAAATCATGTAAGTTTTCCTCAACTAGTACTAATAAGGAATATTCAGTCAATTCATTCATCTCCTGCAAGTCTATATATATAGTTTACTTATTAGAATGCCCTTGCCAAAAACAATACGTAGGTAGGACTACAAGGAGGCTCAGTGACCGTTTGAGAGAACATGCCTATAACATCAATGTTTTATGTAATTTTATAAATATATGAATTGCATAAGGTAATTTTTTGTTTTGCAGCTTCACAGCCGGGTGCCTACTGCGTATAAATAGTCCCAAATTCTTGTATGATTTTTCCTGACAGACTCCATGGCAGCATACGTATGCATTAGTCCCGCCCTCTCTTCTATAGGACCCCGCTCCCATAAATCTTTGCTGCTTGCCATTTTTGTCCTCCTCCTATGGACCTAGTGCAAGTCTTACCTGGTTCCTGCATACAAGATGGTACGCGACCAAGGCCTGGCGAGCCTCTCCAGGAGATGCGAGGTGATGCGCCGCTTGTCAGTTCCACGGGCCCCAGCTAAAGGCAGGGTATTGGACGCGGCAGATGGATGTGGTGCCAGGAGTGGTGGAGCAGGCGTCCCCTCATCAAATTCCAGTGTTCCCCAGCTCATAGTGGGGTGGAAATGGGCCAATGGCGGGTGAGCGGCACTTGAGCCGGATAGCCTGCTAATAGCAGGTGGCCACGTAGCGCCCTGATCGGACGAGGCGGTCTCCAAGTCAGGCAGTCATGGCTGTGCGGGGTTGGTAAGCAATGCCCATGTTTGGGTCTCAATTTTTTGCTCCTTATTTGTCTTTCCTTCTCTTTCCCTGGTGCTAGTGGGTGCCTGGAGCGCAATGCTGCGCTTCAGGCAGCTGCTTCTGAGTCCAGAGCTGTCTCCGGCATACTGCACATGCGCGAGTCAGCCTTGGAATGAGGCTTGGCTTCGCACATGCGCAGTACGGCAAGATGGCGGCGCTGGCACATGCGTGCAGTACTGCGGTGGTGATGTCACAGCTTTGGCGGCAAATTTAAACAGCTGTCAGAGTTGTTTTCCTTGGGAAATCCTGCGGGCTGAATGCGATAGCTTCCCCAAGCGCTGTGGTCCACAGTACCTGTCCCTCCTGACCCCCCCCCTCCCCTCCGGTGGTCTGCTGGGATTTTGCATGTAATGTTTTTTTTCTTACAGCTTGGCTGTAACAGCTGACTGCAGGCCTGGTCCTGCTTTAATACACCACCTGCAATCAGCCTCAGGTGATGGCCTGATTGCAGGAGTGAGACACTGGCTGCTGAGAGCACCCACTGGCCAGCACTGGAACTGCAGCCCACAAGGCAGGGAAGCCCCAGCACTACCAGAGATAAGACCATTCCTGACAAGAGCCTTCATAACCTAGCTACCTGTTAGTCGGAGCCTCAGATATTGAGGCGCAGAGTGAAGATCCATGTGTAGACTTCAATTTTGCCTTGGTCTCGCCCATAGTCAAAGCTGTCAAAGAGGCCCTAAAGTGGGAAGAAGCCGTGGAGTCTCCCCCTAACCACAGGAAATCATTTAAACGTCTAAGGAAGGATCGTCCAAACTTTCTGTTGCTGGAGGAGCTCGGGTATATTTTCACCAAGGAGTGGAACAATGTCAATAAGAGGGCCTCTTTGCTGAATAAAGCAGCCAAGCTTTACCCATTCAGAGGACGTCAAACATCTAGAATCGGCTCCTCTGGTGGATGTGGCCTTGATGAGACTAGCCAAGCACGTTATCCACCCTCTCGAGGATTCGGTGTCCTTCAAGGACAACTTGGAAAGAGAGATCGATTCAAGCGAATCTACACTATGGCTGGGATGACTTGCGAGCTGACACTGGCCTTAGTGGCCTTGACTAAAGCTATGGAAGTGTGGTCAGATAACGTGGATGCAGCACTCAGAGGAGTTCCGGAAAAGGTGGCCAGGAATTCAGGTATTTGGGAGCTGAGGTTGGCATCTGCCTTTCTGGGGGAGGCCTTGATCGACCTTACCCATCTGCTGGCTTAGGTTATGCTTTCCTTGGTGACAGCCAAGCGTGCGTTGTGGCTTCGGCCCTGGTTGGCTGATCCATACTCTAAGCAGGATGGTGCAATATCCCCTTTGAGGGTCCCTCCCTGTTTGGGAACAAACTGGACAGCGCTATGGCCCAGGCTACAAGTGGGAGGTCCGGTTTCTTGCCCCAGGATCAGTGTCTGCTAGGCCAGAAGAGGGCTCAGCCCAGAAGTCAAGGCTCAGAACAAGCTAGGGATGCAAGCCTCTACAAGCCGGGCAGCGAATTCAAGAGAAGCTGGAGGAGAAGCCGGTCATCTTTTCAAAAATCCTCCAAGAGCTCGACCTCTGGAGGTCGTGAAGCCACAAAGTCTTTTTGAGATTGGGCCCACTTAAGCAGGCCAGGTGGGGGCACGCCTTCACCATTTTTGGCTTGTCTTGGGGCGGCTTCAATCCGGGACGCCTGGGCCTTCAACATAATATATTTAGGGCATGCTTGGGCCTTCATGAGCCCTCCTCATCTCAGGTTCACCTCTACGGTCCTTCCACATTCCAAAGAAAGGAGGAAAATCCTGCTGTCCCACGTGGACTCTCTGCTGTCATGCCGGTTCTGGATGGTGAACAATTTCAGGTCATGTGGTCGCCCTTCTTTTTGGTCCAGAAGAGAAACAGGGCCTGGAGACCGGTTATAGAACTCACCCATCTAAATTCCTTTATCAAGAAGTCAAAAATCAAGATGGAGACACTGTTTACAATTCAACAAGCAATTCAACCAAGCAACTGGCTCCTGTCTATACTGTAGATATGGAGGACACCTACATTCATGTGCCCATTGCAAGAGATTTTCAGACATACCTCCGGTTCGCTGTGAACCATCGGCATCTTCAGTTCATGTGTCTCCCCTTTGGGCTTTCGACGTCGCCTTGGGTGTTTTCAAAAGTCTTGTTGGCAGTCGTGGCCCTGATCAGAACCAGAGGCATTCACCTGCACCACTACCTAGACAACCTGCTCCTACTGTCCCAGGACAGAGTACAGCTACCACAGCACAGAGCCCACGTCATCTTGACCCTTCTCAAGTTCGGGTGGTTGCTGAATTTGGAGAAGAGCCAGTTGGAACCCACGCAGTCTCTAATATTCCTTGGGGCTCATTTTGACATGATCAGCACCACCATCTCCCTGCCCCTGGAGAAGATTCCAGTGATCCAGAGCCAAATACTACCTGCCCTATCTTCCTCACATCTTCAAGCCCTCCAATGCCTAAAGATCATTGGCACCATGAAGTCCACAGCACCAATGGTGAAGTGGGCACAGAGGATAATGCGACCCTTCCAGAAAGGCTTTCTTCAACAGAAGCAGCATGGGCCTGGTCATTTTCATATCTCCCTCCATGAAGGAGAGCCTTCCTTGGTGGCTGCAGAAGAACCTGCTCAGTTGCCATTTGATTTCCCCCATCTCCTGGGTCACAATCACTATGGATGCCATCAACTCCAGATGGTGTGCTCTCTGCCAGTCAGAGATAGCTCAGGGCAGTTGGAGCTTTCCCTCTCTCAGGTTGGGGTTGAACGTCCTGGAATTAAGAACGGCGCTGTGTGCCCTGCAGGCCTTCCAGAACGAGGGAAATCAGTCCTCCGGAGGTCCGACAATTATGACGACAGTGTCCTACATAAGGAGACAAGGAGGGACCCACAGCCTGTCCCTCTTGTGAGAGGTAGAGCCAATCATGGCTTGGACCCAGAGAATCCTGTCCAGCATTTTGGTAGTATACATCCCCAGAGTCCAGAACTCGCAAGCAGACTTCTTTTCCAGGGTTCAATTGGACAACATCGAGTGGTCTGTCAACATAGAAGTTTTCAAGTAGATACTGACCCTTTGGATCAGTTCGGAAGTCGACCTGTTTGCCTCCCCGTGCAACAGCAAACTGGGGATGTTCTACACCAGGAATCGCTGTCCCCAAGCCTTCGGGGTAGATGCTGTGACAGATCTGTGAAAGGTTTCGCACAGCCTATGCTTTTCCCCTGGTCCCTCTCATCTTCAGGCTTCTTTGGAGGCTCAGAGCAGAAACAGTGGAGGTAGTGGCTGTAATTCCATACTGGCCAAACAGACCATGGTTCTGTTTTTGGCACAGCTCTGCTTTCAGGGTCCAGATTCTCTCCCTCTCAGGCCAGATCTACTGTTGCAGGGGGCCATTCTTCACCTTTGCCCAGCCCGGCTTCATCTAATGGTCTGGTTCATGGGAGGGGAAGGTTGGAGGCCTTAGGCTGTCTGGCTGAAGTCATCCCTACCCTGATGAATGCCAGAAGACCAAGTACCAGCAGGGTCTATAGAAGAGTCTGGTCTAAGTTCATAGACTATATCTTGACTGTGAATGGATCCTTTAGTAATCCGAGGGATCAGGGTGTCCTGGGATTCCTTAAGTAAGGCCTGGACCTGCCCCTGTCTCTCAGCACCCTCAGGGTTCAAGTGTCAGCCATCTCAGCCTTTACTGGAGTATCATGGGCCGACTACTGTTTGGTTTGGCAATTCTTCAAAGGGGCAGTGAGGTTGAGGCCCCAAAGGAAACCGAGGTTCCCAAAATGGGACCTGCCGCTTGTCCTCGACTTCTTCACTGGGGGCGTGCCAGAATCAGCTAGGCCTTTCATAGTGTCAGGGATTTAAGGGCTTGCCGCGGCGCACGGGTCTGCGCATGTGCAGATTGCCTAGGCGCACCACTGTGCAGGCACTAGGACCTGGGCATCCGCGGTGCAAATTGCGGCCGCACATGTGCACTAGCGCACACGGGCGCGTGCCTAGCACCAATGACGGCGCAGGGCACACTATTTAAACCAGCCATGCAATGATCAGGTTGCCGTAAGGTCTAGTTCTCTGTGCATCTGTTCCTGTGAAAAGTTACCTAGTTGCCGACCTGCCTGATCCTGATTCCTGTTGACCGTCTCCTGCTCTGATCCCCGGCTCGTCCCTGACTACTCTTCTGCCTACTCCTATGCTGTTTGACCTCCTGTTGCTGAACCTTGGCTCATGATCCGTTTACTCCTTGCCCACTGCTCTGTACCGATCTGCCTCCACCGTTACCAACCCGGCTTGTCTGACCACGCAATACTCCATACTGTCATCCATCCCGCACGGATCCAGTTACTCCTGTCCGGACCTGCCAGCCCCTTCACATCAGGCTCTCCCCTGGCACATACCCTTGGCGGACCCCTCTACCACAGTTGGGTGCACTCAGGGGCCGCGACCTGGTTTCAGTCTCGCGCCAAGTCCATCCCCACCATCAGGGGCTCTGGTGAAAAGGCAAACTGGGGCTTAGACTCCGCGCCCTGGGGTATCCCGTTCTGTGGGTCACTGGAGATCCCGCCGGGTGGTGCCTGAAACATAGTGAGGGAGCTTTCCATCAAGGCGGCCTTTCTGGTGGCAGTTACATCAGCAAAAAGAGTCTTCGAAATTGAGAACCTTGGCTATAAAGAGCCGTTTTTGGCATTCTTCCCGGATCGAGTGGTCTTCATCCCTATGCGGGGTTCTAATCCTAAAGTGACCTTAGTCTTCCACGAGAACCAAGAGATTGTCCTGCCAACATTAAGAGCCTTGGGAGTCAATGACGCTCACCCCCTGGATGTAGTTGAGACCTTAAGTCTATACTTGCGGGTCACAGCATCCTTCTGCAGGTCGGACCGTCTATTCATCCTTTTCCATGGGAAGAGTAAAGGAGATCGGGCATTTCCTAGGATCGTCCAGGCCATCCAAATTGCCTACAGAGCTAAGGGCTTGGCGCCTCTGAAGGTGGTGACCACACACTCAACCAGAAGTGTGGCAACATCCTGGGCGTCTTCCTGACATGTTGCCCATGAGATAATCTGCAGAGAGGCCTCATGGTCCTCAATCAACCCTTTTATGGCTTATTACTGTGTAGAGCCTGCCTCTTTATCTTCTGTTAATCTTGGTTTGGAAGTCCTGTCTGTGTACCTGGCAAATTAAAGACTTTGAGTAACTGCCAACCCATGTGTGTATGTCTAGTTATTTCCCATACTTATGCTGCCATGGAGTCTGTCAGGAAAACTGAAAATTTTCTATCAAATTTTTACCGTAATTTTCCTTTCCTGATGGACTCCATGGCAGCAGGAGTACCCTCCCAATGCCATGAGTAGGCTAGTTATGGAACACAGCCTCTGGTAAGGAGCAAAGATTTATAGGAGTGAGGTCCTATAGGAGAAGATAGGGCGGGACTAACCCATATGTATGTTGCCATGGAGTCCATCGGGAAAGGAAAATTATGATAAGTATTTGATAGGAAATTTTCTATTATCTTCACAGTTGTAATGTACTCCAATTCCAAAGTGTTGCTCAGACACCCAGTGCTTCAGTGATATATCCTGCCAAAGTTATTCAGGTGTATCCACCTTCACCAGCTGTGCTCTCACCTGGTATACAGGTGAAACTCCAAAAATTAGAATATCGTGCAAAAGTTAATTTATTTCAGTAATGCAACTTAAAAGGTGAAACTAATATATGAGATAGACTCTTTACATGCAAAGCAAGATAGTTCAAGCCGTGATTTGTCATAATTGTGAGGATTATGGCTTACAGCTCATGAAAACCCCAAATCCACAATCTCAGAAAATTAGTATATTACATGCAATCAATAAAACAAGGATTGTACATAGAACAATATCGGACCTCCGAAAAGTATAAGCATGCATATGTACTCAGTACTTGGTTTGGGCCCTTTTTGCAGCAATTACTGCCTCAATGCGGCGTGGCATGGAAGCTATCAGCCTGTGGCACTGCTGAGGTGTTATGGAAGACCAGGAAGCTTCAATAGCGGCCTTCAGCTCTTCTGCATTGTTCGGTCTCATGTCTCTCATCTTTCTCTACGCAATGCCCCATAGATTCTCTATAGGGTTCAGGTCAGGCGAGTTTGCTGGCCAATCAAACACAGTAATCCCACGATTATTGAACCAGGTTTTGGTGCTTTTGGCAGTGTGGGCAGGCGCCAAGTCCTGCTGGAAAATGAAGTCAGCATCCTGACTTCAAAAAAATTATAAAAACCTTGATCACCCCCCCCCCCCACGGCAGTACAATGTTACCATGGTAACATTGTACTATTCTGATAAAAGTATTAAAAAAGTTTTAAAAAACTTACATTAAATACCATATTGAGAATTTATAAAAAAAATTAAGCAGTGGCTCTGGGAAAAGCGATGTAATCTTGCGTCACTTCCTATTTTGGGGTGTGAACGTGCCTGCACCCCCGCTGACCTCCGGTCGGTCCAGGGAGAGAAGAGAGTACACAGCACTGAGTAAAAGCACTACATTTTACACACACACATTAGATTAGCACATTTAACCCTTTGAGTGCCCCGTCACCCAGCCAGTGCCATTAGTACAGTGTCAGAATATGGAATTTTTCTCTAATCACTGTATTCCTGCCATTAGCGACATCAGATAGCAACAGGGTCAGTAAGTTCCCCTTTCAGCCAGGATCAGCTAGTGTTAGATCACCTGCACACTATCGTGCTCACGCTATAGGTCGCTGATCACTCCCATTACTAGTATAGTGTTTGTAAGGATATATGTGATCATGAACAGAACTATATTAGTGCCTGCTTTGTATATTGTCCCCAAAAATGCAGTGTAAGCAGGATTGGCCCCATTCGCTGCCAGCACTAGCGTTTAGCCCCCTCACTGTTTTTCACAGAAGATTTCTACCAATTGATTGTGGGCCAAGGCCAGTGGGGTATCTTGGTTTTGTGCTGCCCTAGGCAAGACTAAAATCGGGCACCCCTCCATCTAAATTTGTCCCACCCCTTCCTGTTTAAGACTCACCATTTCATCTGTAAACTCCACCCCTTCCTCTTTAGGCTCCATCTCTTCTTCTCTGTACATAGATAACGAGTGCATATATTTTGCCCCACCATTGGTGTCAGTGGGAGGAATAATGCCCCATCTTTGGTGTCAGTGGGAGGAATAGTGCCCCATCATTGGTGTCAGTGAGAGGAATAGTGCTCCATCATTGGTGTCAGTGGGAGGAATAGTGCCCCATCATTGGTATCAGTAGATGGAATAGTGCCCCATCATTGGTGCCAGTGGAAGGAATAGTGCCCCATCATTGGTGTCAGTGACACCAATGATGGGGCACTATTCCTCCCACACTGACACTAATGATGGGGCACTATTACTCCCACTGACACCAATGATTCTTACATTGCTGACCCGTCCTCCAGGCCAGACTCCCTTCCTCCTCCATCCACTGCCAGCATATGTGTAGCAGCACCCTCTGCTCTGCTCTCCCCAGATCCTGGCCGCACGGCACAGACACTTATTGATCAGCTGTCTTCCTTCTCCGGCCGCTCTTCACTGGCTCCGGCCACTCCCTCACACCGATCAGCTTCCACGTGCTGCCACTCCGCTCCTCCTCTCTGCCTGTGTTCTTTCTTTGGCCTACAGATCCAGTGGCCAATCACTGGTGAGGAGGCGGAGCTTGCAGAGGGAGGGACAGGCTGCCATAGGCCACCCAGTGATCCCAGGGTGTGGCCAGATAAGAGAGGGGTGGGTTCGCATGTCACCCAGAGGAAGGAATATCCCCACCCACATCGCAGCATCTGTGATCCATCATCCACCCGGGAAATTAGTAGGACACCAGACATCCTTTCTACTCCTCCTCCAGCATTGCTTTCGTGGATCGGATCGAAGTGGGACTCATGTAAGCTACATAACAGCCCCTGTCCTAAGTGTCACTTCTATGGGAAGGGAAGGGGGGATATTTACATTCCCTGTGATAGCAATAAAAGTGATAGAAAAAAAAATGAAAGGGACAGTGTAAAATTCTAAAAAAAAAAAAAAAATCAAAATAACTAATAAAAAAAAATTAGGCACCCTTGCCCCCCTGCATGCATCCGCAAGCGTTCACCCCGTACTGGTATGTAAACAGCGGTTGCACCATGCATGTGAGGTACTGCAGCAAACGTCAGATCGAGGGCAGTAATTCTAGCACTAGACCTCCTGTGTAGATAATAGGGGTACACCGAAATGACCCATTTTTGGAAAGTAGACATCCCAAGGAATTTGATAAGAAGCATTGTGAGTATTTTGCAGATCTCGTTTGTTGCCACAAGTTTTTGGAAAATGAAGAAAAAAATCAAAACCTATTTTTTCTTTTCTTTTTTTATATTTCAAAACCTTGTGAGAAAAAATTATATCTGCAAAATACTTACCATGCCTCTTTTTAAATTCCTTGGGGTGTCTACTTTCCAAAAAGGGGTCATTTTGGGGGGTTTGGTGCTATCCTGGCATTTCAGGGCCTCCAAAACTGTGATAGGTAGTGAGGAAGTGAAATGAGGAAGTTACGCACCTTCAGGCTTTCAAAGTGGTCATTGGATTTCAAGCTCCTGTATGTGGCTAGGCCCCCAAAAAGTCTCACATATGTGGTATCCCCATACTCGGTAGAAGTAGCACAATGTATTTTGGGGTGTAATTCCACATATACCCATATCTTGTGTGAGCAATATATCATTTAAGTGACAACTTTGTGTAAAAAAAACAAAACAGTGTTTGTCATATTCCAAAAATTTGTGGAAAAAAATAAATCTTCCATGGACTCAGTATGCCTCTCAGCAGATAGCTTAGGATGTCTACTTTCCGAAAAGGGATCATTTGGGGGTGTTTGTACTGTCCTGGTATTTTAGCACCTCAAGAAATGTGATAGGCAGTCAGAAAGTAAAAGCTGTGTAAATTTTCAAATTATTTTTACCATAGATTGTAAATGCTATAATTTTCACACAAAGCAATCAATATACACTTATTGGGATTTTTTTCCAAAAACATGTAGCAGAATACATTTTGGCCTAAATTTATGACAAAATTTGAGTTTTTTGGATATTTTGTATGACAGAAATGAGAAAATATAATTTTTTTAAAAATTAAAAAAATTTGGGGTTTTTTTTGGTTTATAGCGCAAAAAATAAAAGGCGCACAGGTGATCAAATACCACTGAAATAAAGCTCTATTTGTGTGAAAGAAAGGACATAAATTTTGTTTGGGTTCAGCTTTGCATGACCACGCAATTGTCTGTTAAACTAGTGCAGTGCTGTATAGCAAAAAAATGGCAGAAATTGTAGTATCTATACCAGCAATGGGCAAACTACGGCCCGGCGGACCTTTTAATCCGGCCCGCGGAGCTAGGCTCCCGCTAGGCTCCTCTCACAGTCCGCCCTGAAGACCGGTGTAGCATGAAAATCTGTCTCCTATGAGGATCTGTCCCCCTCGACGTATCTGCGCATGTGCCGGAGATCGCCGATTGGCTGCTAATGCCTGAAACTGGCACATGCGCAGATACGTCGAGGGGGACAGATCCTCATAGGAGACAGATTTTCATGCTACACCGGAATGGAGCGGGAGCACTGCGAGAGGAACGCGCGGAGCAAAGGTAAGTGAATTGACACGGGGGACTTGGGGGCTTAATATGGGGAATGAATTACTATAGGGGGGATGAATTACTATAGGGGGGATGAATTACTATGGGGGATGAATTACTATAGGGGGGATGAATTACTATAGGGGGGATATGGGGAATGAATTACTATGGGGGATGAATTACTATAGGGAGGATGAATTACTATAGGGAGGATGAATTACTATATGGGGGATATGGGGGATGAATTACTATGGGGGATGAATTACTATATGGGGGATGAATTACTATAGGGGGGATGAATTACTATATGGGGGATGAATTACTATGGGGGATGAATTACTATATGGGGGATGAATTACTATGGGGGATGAATTACTATGGGGGATGAATTACTATATGGGGGATGAATTACTATATGGGGGATGAATTACTAGGGGGGATGAATTACTATGGGGGATTAATTACTATAGGGGGGATTAATTACTATATGGGGGATGAATTACTATATGGGGGAGGAATTACTATATGGGGGAGGAATTACTATATGGGGGATGAATTACTATATGGGGGATGAATTACTATGGGGGATGAATTACTATATGGGGGATGAATTACTATATGGGGGATTAATTACTATGCTTACTATGGGGGAATATTACTATACTTACTATGGATGACACATACACATCATTCATCTACTCTTGGTCTGGCCCCCGGGTCCAATATATGAACCCATTGCGGCCCTCAAGTCAAAAAGTTTGCCCACCCCTGATCTATACCATAGTTTGTAGATGCTATAACTTTCACACAAAGCAATCAACATACACTTATTGGGATTATTTTTAACAAAAACATGTAGCAGAATACATTTTGGCCTAAATTTATGACTTTGAGTTTACTATATGTTTTTTTTATAGCCAGCATAGAGAGGAGTTTTTTTTAGGAAAATTTAGTGAGGCTGTGGGTGGTAAGGTATCAACCAATGAATTATGCAGTGGGTAACACTATATGAAAATCACATTGCTAGAAGCTGTTGATCATCACTGAATGTGTGATGAAGGTCAGATTCCTATTTTATCATAGGTTGGGTTTTTTGAAAAAGTATTTGTTTTGGAAGAGTGTATAAAACAGTGATACGCCTTTGATAGTAGGAGTGTGGCATGTAAGACACCTCCAAGTTTTAGGGTGAATATATATAGAAGTAATCATTTGGTGGTGGGGTAGCAGAATACCAGTTCCAGTAGTGATTTGGGTTTTAAATTCGTAAACTAGAAAAGCTACAATTTCTGGGGAAATTGTGTGAAGTGTTCTTGCCTCCAACAGTAGTCTACAACTGGAGTGGGCGGAGTAGCTTTTGTCACTCTGCTGCCTGCTCACACATCTGGGTTCCTATGGCAACTCACTCTACAGCAAGGGCAGAGGAGCGGTTAAAAACAAACTGCTCCAACTTGGCGGTTGCCATCTTCAAACGGTTGTAGTTTAAAAATTATAAATCCTACACCGAAGAGCTTTATATTGTGAGAATCACAAGATCCAGACCTACATTTGAATACATAGTATGTCTCTGAAATATTAAAAATAAAGGCACAGTCGCAGTTTAGAAATTATATATCAAACAAGAACATGTAGCGCTACTATAATACCATGATATAATCATATAGAGTGTCTATACAAAAAATGGTATAATGAACACCACTTAGTCATAAGGTGGATATGGTAATATCTAAACCATCCAAACATTATAAGAATGGTGACTATGAATCTTCACCAAGAGTGTCCTTGTAGTGCATCGTGTCAAATCTCAGTGAAATAATAGTGAAGAAATTGGTGACTTTTGTGACCTTGTTTGTTCCCACAGAGATGAGTGTAGATTGCACTAACCAGAAAGCGCAATGGTAATGCGCATTTGAGTGTTAACCAACTCCTGGTCCTCTGCCTGTTGAAACTGGATCACTGGAAAAAGGTCATCTTGCCTGCAACAGCTGGGCAGAAATCACAATCTCTAGGTCTCCAGGTACCAGGGGATATCTACTCGTCTCACCAGCGTCTCACCAGCAGGGGGAGATTCCTTGATCACTGTGTGGCCACCAGATCATCCCAAATATGCCTTGGAGGGGGGGCTCAGAAGTAACGAGCCAGAACAAGAAAATACTGATAGTGTAGTATTTTTATTATCCACCAAGATATAATAGATACAACATCAGATATGCTACTCACATGTTGAAATGGGTAGGTAGCTGGGTAGTAGAAAAAGTCCAAAATGGCCACCGGTCACTCCCTTTGAAAACGTGCAAGCGCACGAAACGCGTTAGTGAGGTGCCCTATATACCCTGTGACATCACACTACATGGCCCCTGTGGACAGCCGGTGGCCATTTTTGGACTTTTTCTACTACCCAGCTACCAGTGTATATTGATTGCTTTGTGTGAAAGTTATAGCATCTACAAACTATGGTATAGATAATTTGAAATTTACACAGCTTTTACTTTCTGACTGCCCATCACATTTCTTGAGGTGCTAAAATACCAGGATAGAACAAACACCCCAAAATGACCCCTTTTCGGAAAGTAGTCACCCTAAGCTATCTTCTGAGAGGCATATTGTGTCCATGGAAGATTTATTTTTTTTCCACAAGTTTCTGGAAAATGACAAAAACATTTTTTTTACACAAAGTTGTCATTTAAATGATTTATTTCTCACACAAGCCATGGGTATATGTGGAATTACACCCCAAAATACATTCTGCTACTTCTACCGAGTATGAGGATACCACTCGTGTGAGACTTTTTGGGAGCCTAGCCACATACAGGAGCCTGAAATCCAATGACCACTTTGAAAGCCTGAAGGTGTGTAACTTCTTCACTTCACTTCCTCACTATCTATCACAGATTTGAAGGCCCTTACATGCCAGGATAGCATCAACCCCCCCCCCCCCAAATGACCCCTTTTTGGAAAGTAGACACTCCAAGGAATTTTAAAAGAGGCATGGTAAGTATTTTGCAGATCTAATTTTTTTCCTCACAAGGTTTTGAAACATAAGAAAATTAAAAATATGTTTTTGTTTTCTTTCTTCATTTTCCAAAAACTTGTGTCTACAAACGAGATCTGAAAAATACTCATCATGCTTCTTATCAAATTCCTTGGGGTGTCTACTTTCCAAAAATTGGTCATTTGGGGGGTTTGGTGCTATTCTGGCATTCCAGGGCCTCTGAAACTGTGATAGGTAGTCAGGAAGTGTAATGAGGAAATAAAGCCCTTTAAAAGCCTGAAGGTGCTTATTGGATTTTGGGGTCCTGTACTTGGCTAGACTGCCAAAATGTCTCTCACATGTGGTACCCCCATACTCGGGAGAAGTAGCAGAATGTGTTTTGGGGAGTAATTCCACATATACATATGGCATGTGTGAGCAATAAATTATTTAAATGACAATTTTGTGTAATTTTTTTTTTTTTTGTCATTTTCCAAAAACGTTTGGAAAAAAAATAAATTCTTCTATTGATTCAACATGCCTCTCACCAAATGGTTTGGAGTGTCTACTTTCCAAAAAGGGGTCATTTTGGGGGGTGGGGGCATTTTATGCCCAGCATTAGAAGTTTATGCCACACATCACTCACTCTTCTAACCACCTGAAGACCAAGCCTTTTCTAACACTTTTTGTTCACATTAAAAAAATCAGTATTTTTGCTAGAAAATTAAAGTGAACCCCCAATATATTTTTTAGAGCAGACACCCTATGAAATAAAATGGGTGCTGCAATTTTTTATCTCACATAGTACTTACACAGCGATTTTTCAAACGCAATTATTTTTAAAAATATACACTTTTTTTAATTTTAATGCACAAAAACACAATATATTGACCAGTTATTTGGTATGATATAAAAGATGATGCTATGCTGAGTAAATAGATTCCAAACATGACATGCTTTAAAATTGCGCATGCCCTGTGCAATGACGACAAACTGCATACATTTTTAATATCTATAGGCAACGCTTTAAAAGCCTTTACAAGCCACCATTTTAGATTTACAGAGGAGGTCTAGAGCTATAATTACTGCCCTTGATCTGCATGGTGCAATCGCTGTTTCCATACTGGCACAGGGTCAACGCTCACGACCGCAGGTGTGCGGGTGGGCAAGGGTACTTTTTTTTTTTTCTGATTTTTTTAATTATTTTTACACTGTTCCTTTAATTTTTTTTTGGATCACTTTTAATGCTATCTCCGGGAGGGGGGCATTTTCTCCCACTGCTTGTAAAAGCAATCCTGCAGCTAATTAGCCACTAGGAATGCTTTTACATGAAAGCCCATCACCAGCTGAAATGGTGGGCACACATGAAATGTGCCAACAAATATAAAATATATATACTGAAGCATAGGGGCCATCGACCCACTGGCCACCCCAGGCCCCCATGCTTTAGCATATATGCTCTTTTTTTTTTAACTGCGGATGAAAAATCTCATCGGACAGCACTGCACACACCTACTTATGTCTATTCTGAAAGCAAGACCCTGTTGCTGTCAGAATAAACAGGTCAGTGCTGCTGTTTGACATTCCTGCAAAGAAATCAACAATGGTTAACAATAAAACATTAACTCAATAAAACAACTTTATAATTGAAATATCTCTGCAAGGAAAAGTGTGTGGTGGTATGCCCACCATTAGAAAACCTCCCTTCATCCACCCACTTCTAATGGTGGGCACACATGAAATGTGCCAACAAATATAAAATATATATGCCGAAGCATAGGGGCCATCCACCAACTGGCCACCCCAGGCCCCCATGCTTCGGCATATACAGGTGAAACTCGAAAAATTAGAATATTGTGCAAAAGCTAATTTATTTCAGTTATGCAACTTAAAAGGTGAAACTAATATATGAGATAGACTCATTACATGCAAAGCATGATAGTTCAAGCTGTAGTGACTTTTGGGGACTATTTATCAAAAACATAATTCTATTCCAACAGCCACAAGCCCAGCCATCTGTTAAGGGTTAACTTTTCTTGGTTAGAATTCAAATGACCTTCTAGTGAAATCACATACACAATGAATAGAAGGGGCTCTTTCCAGAGACAATAGACTATTTGAATATCTACAGGTGGTCTCAAGACAGACAATCCTGAGAGCTTATGTTGGTGACTATAAGACTAGCTAAAGCAGTGGTTCTTAACCTTGTTGGAGGTACTGAACCCCACCAGTTTCATATGCGCATTCACCGAACCCTTCTTAATTGGAAAAATAAAATATGATTTTTAAAATTCAAAACATAGGTATATATTTATACATAGGTGCACAAAATGAACAAAACCGTTAAGAACAAAGAACAAAACCATTAAAACATGATTTTCACACAAAAACAAAAACATAATAATGAATATTTACTGCACGAATCATATGAGTCGGGTGTGGGTCTTCACCTCTGCCGAACCCGCGAGACTGACTCACTGAACCCCTGGGGTTCGATCGAACCCAGGTTAAGAACCACTGTTTTATAGTAATTCATCCCCCATATAGTAATTCATCCCCCATATAGTAATTCATCCCCCATAGTAATTCATCCCCCATATAGTAATTCATCCCCCATATAGTAATTCATCCCTCATAGTAATTCATCCCCCATATAGTAATTCATCCCCCATAGTAATTCATCCCCCATATAGTAATTCATCCCCCATATAGTAATACATCCCCCATATAGTAATACATCCCCCATATAGTAATTCATCCCCCATATAGTAATTCATCCCCCCTATAGTAATTCATCCCCCATATTAATTCATCCCTTATATAGTAGTAGTAAGTAAGTAGCAAGTAGTAAGCCAAGTCCCCCCTGTGTCAATTCACTTACCTTTGCTCCGCGCGTTCCTCTCGCCGTATTCCCGCGCCGTTCCGGTCTTCAGGGCGGACTGTGAGAGGAGCCTAGCTCCTCTCACGTTCGTCACGCTGCCCCGCCTACACACATCCTGACAGCCAATCACTGGCTATCAGGATGTGAGTGGCAGCGAGACTGGCCAATCATTGCATTTGAGCGCGCTGCCCTGGCTGTTTTTTTTTTTTGGATCATGCTGCAGAGTCCCTGCCGCCCGAGAGGTGGGAGGGGAGCGGGCGCCCGGCACACAAGAGCCGCATTAAAGCGTGTAAAGAGCCGCATGTGGCTCGCGAGCCGCGGCTTGCCGACCACTGGGCTAAGCGATGTTGCGTGACCACCTGCAGCCAATGATGGACAAGCGGGGCATGTCATCACGAATCATATGAGTCGGGTGTGGGTCTTCACCTCCGCCGAACCCGCGAGACTGACTCACCGAACCCCTGGGGTTCGATCGAACCCAGGTTAAGAACCACTGAGCTAAAGTATATATTCTCAACAAGCGCTATTGTCTATTGGAGTTGAGGAGATTGCACCTACAAAAAGTTAATTGGAAAGTCAAATACAACGTTGGACTTCCAAACAGTGAATCACCACACCGACCAAGTTAACAATACATAAGACCATACTTGTAAGTCTGAGAAGATTAAACAAAACCTTGGAGAGAGTGATAAGCCAACAGACTTCTCAAACGAAGGCTACAAGGATAACTAGTTGTTTACCCTATTATCTTTACAATGGACAAGTAAACAGCGGTTTCCTGTGTCATTCCTAAGACCCAAAAGGTGAAACTCAGAACTTATATTTTTACCCACAAAGACATTAAAAGAAAGACACATTATTCACACTCTTTCTCAAACAAAAATATATTCAGCAGAGTTGGGGATTGTATACCACTAAATTGAGTATGAAATGGTGAAAAGTAAGATATATTGTGAATTGGTATCAGTTGTATATTTCTATCAGAAAGCAAATGTTTTCACCCAAGTTTAAACCTCAGGGAAATGAATAACTGAATACACATATATCTTCTATGGTTCCTATCCAGGACATTATAGGTATAATCAAATATATATTTGGATGAGACGTCTATTTAATACCTAAAATCACCTTGGGTTCCACCCGAGGTATGAGTCATCATAAATACTCAAATTGTTTTGTGATCCCTGACTGCCCCTAGTGGACAGGTGAGAGATAGCTTAGGTACATACACTTCTCGACCGGCCAATCAAAAAGCCTATTGGGAGGGTCTTTTAGAACAATGGTTTGGAGGGTATAAAAAAAAGCCATGCACCTCATTTAGAAAAAACACACTGAAAAAAAAACACACACAAAAAAGAAACAAGCTACCAAAGGAGAACAACAAGCTGAAGAAATCTGACGAGGCTGAAATCTATCCCTTCTGAAGAACCACTACTTAATCCTTTCAAACTTTTGAAACTTTTTACTAAACTTCTAAACTCTCTGTATTTCTACCATCCTACATTTTCCAACACTACCACCTATCTCTCACTTGCCCCTGCGGTCATCCCTGGTTCTGGGTGTGGTGAGACTGTTTTAGATCTAGTATTGTATTGCATATTTCCTCTGTTGCTTAGAGTGATAAGAATTACATTAGAGTGATAATAACTGCATTGGGTGTTTATATATATATATAGGAAGATCCATATGATTACTGCTAGAAATTGTTTGGTGTCATATTAAAAATTTACATATTGCATAAATAATTAATTTTTATTGGTTAGAGTATAATTTATCAGGGAATATTTTCTCCCATTTCTATGGCCATGTTTTGGGAGAAATAACCTCTGAAATACTCTAAATTACCATATATCACTAAATTTTATTGTAACCTTTATTATCATTATTTAGAAATAATTGTTTGGTGTATAATATTGGTATAGTATATCTTTGATCGTGTGTACCAGTATCCATTCATCACCAGTCTTTTGCGTTTTGTGTTAATATATATATAATTTTTGTACATAAATAAATTTATATATTTATTTATTATAAGACAATTTTTGTGTATATGGTACGAAATCATACTGGCTAAAAGGACTCAAGGTATAATAATAAGTGGTGATCAAATTATTAAGGTGTCCAAAATATTGGTTCATTAAATATTTGCCATATTTTAATGGCTGGAGGCACTGTAATATTTTATTTAAGGGAAAGGGACACCGCCCTTCATAAGTAGAATAAATCCTTATATAAACCACCACAAAGCCGTGATTTGTCATAATTGTGATGATTATGGCTTACAGCTCATGAAAACCCCAAATCCACAATCTCAGAAAATTAGACTATTACATGCAATCAATAAAACAAGGATTGTACATAGAACAATATCGGACCTCTGAAAAGTATAAGCATGCATATGTACTCAGTACTTGGTTTGGGCCCCTTTTGCAGCAATTACTGCCTCAATGCGGCGTGGCATGGAAGCTATCAGCCTGTGGCACTGCTGAGGTGTTATGGAAGACCAGGATGCTTCAATAGCGGCCTTCAGCTCTTCTGCATTGTTCGGTCTCATGTCTCATCTTTCTCTTGGCAATGCCCCATAGATTCTCTATGGGGTTCAGGTCAGGCGAGTTTGCTGTCCAATCAAGCACAGTAATCCCACGGTCATTGAACCAGGTTTTGGTGCTTTTGGCAGTGTGGGCAGGTGCCAAGTCCTGCTGGAAAATGAAGTCAGCATCCCCATAAAGCTCGTCTGTGGAAGGAAGCATGAAGTGCTCCAAAATCTCCCGGTAGATGGCTGCGTTGACCCTGGACTTAATGAAGCACAGTGGACCAAATCAACACACTGTGGAAACTTCATACTGGACTTCGAGCATCTTGCAGTGTGTGCCTCTCCATTCTTCCTCCATACTCTGGGTCCTTGGTTTTCAAATGAGATGCAAAAATTGCTCTCATCAGAAAAGAGGACTTTGGACCACTGAGCAACAGACCAAGTCTGTTTTTCTTTAGCCCAGGTAAGACGCTTCTGACGTTTGTTGTTCAGGAGCGGCTTGACAAGAGGAATACAACATTTGAAGCCCATGTGTCAGGGCAGGAGTGGTGGAATGGACGGGCAGGCCTAATGGTAGGGTCACGCACTGACTGACAACAGCCACCGCCCACAGACCGGAGTCCCTCAGGGTGCGGAGTCTAAGGCCCAGGCTGCCTTTCACCAGGGCCCCTGATGGTGGGGATGGACTTGACGCAGCCAGGGACCAGGTCGCGGCCCCCGAGTAACCCCAGCTGCGGTAATGGCCACCGCCAATGGCATATAGCTGGTGGGAACCCGATGGGAAACGATAGCGTAGTCGGACAGGCCGGGTCGATAACAGCGGGACAGACAGTACAAGACGGTAGGCAAGAATACACAGGTCATGAGCCGGGTTCAGCAACGGGAGGTCAGATAAAGGGATAAGGCAGAGAATAGTCTTAGTCAAAGCCGAGTCGGTTTCCAGGAGAGCAATGAGAGTAGAACAAGTGCTTGCTGCAACACAATCATACAGGACACGAATGCAAAGAGCAAGTGCAGACAACAGGCTTAAATGTGATCAACCACACTCCTCTGGAGGTTGGACCGCAGAGGCCTGAAAGCATAAAAGGCTCCCACCATGCTTTGCAGAAACCTAAGATGGGTGCCAGCACATGGAGCAGCACCAACTCTGAGGAAAGGTAGGACCTTGACACCATGTCCAGGATCCGTCTGTGTGTGGTGGCTCTTGATGCACTGACTCCAGCCTCAGTCCACTCCTTGTGAAAGTCCCCAACACTTTTGAATGGCCTTTTCCTGACAATCCTCTCCAGGCTGCTGTCATCCCTGCTGCTTGTGCACCTTTTTCTTCCACACTTTTCCCTTCCACATGACGTTCTATTAATGTGCTTTGATACAGCACTTTGGGAACATCCAACTTCCTTTATGCCCACTTCCTGGGAGGAGCTTGGTGTGGAGAGTTGTGTGTGGGCATGCTCTCTGACTTCCAGAGGCCTTGTTTTGGAGCCAGGGACTGGATTCCTCTCCCAGCCCAGGTGAGATGAGTGTTCCCAGGCAGGACCCTGGGGCGGGGGTCCCCCCAAGGGCCCTAGTACCGGCCTCATACTTACACCTACTGAGGACCTGGGAGAGGGCCCCAAGGCTGGTCAGTCCTATACAGTGTATCGTGGACGAGTGGCCACGCATGTGAAAAGGATTGCTAGAGAGGAGGAAAAACTTTCTCAGCTAAAAATGGATTTGAAGCGTTACAGATCAACATACAATAGGGTCTGGAGCTCAAAGAGACAGACCATGAGGCCTGAGCTGGAGAGGTTGGATCAGGCAGTCCGTCTGGAGGAGGAGCGAGTGTCCACCCTGAAGGATGCAAGTGGGCTGCTGAAAGAGAAATACAGCAATGAAGACCGCTTTAAACAAGCAAGGGAGAAGACTTTTGCTGCAGCAAGAGGCCAAGCCAGAGATGTCCTGTCTTCAGAGGAATCGTCTGACACCACAGCCGGGGCGTCGGCTGCAACAGTCTGCCCAATGGAGGGATCCACTTCTGGAGAGGCAGTGAGTGAGGTGCTGGTGTCTGACCCACCTGCACAGCAGAAGCCGGATTGGGGAACACAGATGGAGGAGAGTGAAGAGGCCGGGCTGATGGATTTCATTACAGAGATGGAGTCCCCACTGCAAGGCAGGTGGTTTGCCTTCACATCTGAGGACACAGATTCTGAGATGGATGAAGATAAGTGCCCGAGACCGGTGATACCGAAGGGGAAGGAAAGAGCTGTGTTTGTGAGGCTGGAGAGGATTTCCAGAGCTCAGGAGAGAGCTGCAGGACTGAGAGTGGGGAGTGTGGAGGCAGAGTTACAGAGTGCAGCTGAAAGCAGGACTGTGAGTAAAGCGATGGACATTGAGGGGGAGAGAGTGTCAGCTGCAGCCAATGTGAATGTCTGTGTGGCTGCTGGTGGTAAGGCTGGTGCAGTAGGAAAGCCTGTCAGTGATGTGTCTCCCCTGCCTGTGTCCCACCTGCTTGTGTCAGTCGTGCACACTGTGGAGAGCAGGGTGATCCCCGCTTCTGACCCGGCTTCAGTCCCAATTATGGTGCCTGTTCAGGCTTCAGCCCCTGCTGTTGGCTCTGCCCCTGTCTGTGCCTCCATCCCTGCTCCAGGCTGTGTTACTGTGCGGGGTCCCACCCCTACCCCCCATTCAGTGTCAGTAATGGCTGCTGGTGGTATATCTAGTGTTACAGGAGAGCCGGTCAGTGATGTGTCCCCCCTGCTTGTGTCAGATGTGCACGGCATGGAGAGCAGGGTGATCCCTGCCTCTGACCCGGCTTCAGTTCCTGCCCATGCACCAATCATGGCGCCTGTTCAGACTTCAGCCTCTGCTGTTAGCTCCGCCCCTGTCTGTGACTCCATCCCTGCTCCAGGCTCTGTTACTGTGCGAGGCCCCACCCCTACCCCTCGTTCAGTGTCAGTAATGGCTGCTGGTGGTAAATTTAAGGTTGCAGGAAAGCCTGCTTGTGATGTGTCCCCCCTGCCTGTGTCCCCCCTGCCTGTGTCCCCCCTGCTTGTGTCAGATGTGCACGGCATGGAGAGCAGGGTGATCCCCGCCTCTGACCTGGCTTCAGTTCCCGCCCATGCACCAATCATGGCGCCTGTTCAGGCTTCAGCCCCTGCTGCTGGCTCCGCCCCCATCTGTGTCTCCGTCCCTGCTCCAGGCTCTGACAATACCTTTGTCCCCGCTCATAGCTCCGTGCAGGGCCCCGCCCCTGCTGCTGGCTCAATGTCTGCTTCCAAGGTTGATACAGTCTGAGCTCCTGACTCGGTTTCAGCTCCGGTGTCAGAACCGGACTCACTGCTTGACATCCCCGCCCCTACTGATATGATGGCTTCAGGGCGGGGTCCCTTCCCCGCTCTTGGCCCCGCCCCCACCCGAGCTCCCATCCCTGCTCCTGGATCCATGTGTGTTCAGGGCTCCGCCCCTCCCCCTAGCTTGATGTCAGTCTCAGCTGTTAGTGTGACTGCAGTCCCTGCTCCTGGCTCAGTGTCAGCTCTGACATCAGGGCAGGTCACAGTGCCAGCAAGCCATGCCTCAGCTTCTGTTGTGGCTCCTGTGGAGGGTCCTGCCCCTGACCTTAGCCCCGCCCCTGTCCCTGCTCCCCGTGTGAGACCTGCAGTGAGTTACTCTGCAGCTGTGAGGGGGGGTCAGGGAGGAAAGAGAGCACCAGAGGTGCAGACAGGAGTGTTGGGATCTCCAATAAAGAGGCGTAATGTGGTTCAGCTGAGATGGGAGGGCAGAAGCTCTCCCCCTAATAGACATGAGGTGGTGGATAGGATCCTAGATATGGGATTCAAAGCCTTCGAGATTTTTGCCTTCATTGCTCCCTTGGGGACAGGGGAGTTTGATATCTCATTTGTCAGACCGGAAAGCTTGGATCTGTTCTGGCAAAGATACGAAAATGAATGGAAGAATATCCCCAGGTGGGAGGGGCTTATCCCCAAAGTGGTGTCCAGGCAGCCCCTAGTAAAGAACGTGACCATATTGGTCAGAAACGAATCCATCCCTGCTGCGGATATTATAGTGTGGCTGAGCCGGTTTGGGGAGGTGATGAGTCCGCTTAGGAAACAACTTGATGACAGGGGGATATGGACGGGTGGGTGGTCAGCAGTAGTGAAGCTGCAGGTTATAGATAACCAGATAAAGCATATACCATCGTCAGCCTTCATTGGCAAAGACAGGCTGGTGATTTTCTATGCTGGCCAGCCCAAAGTCTGCTATAGGTGCGGAAATAGGGGACACTTTGCGTCCACATGTAGTGTGCTAAAGTGTTCTCTGTGCCAGGGGATTGGTCACCTATCCAAGGATTGCAGCCTCATCAGGTGCAACCTCTGTTTGCAGCTGGGTCATTCCTATAGCCGGTGCCCAGAGGCATTACACAACATGCCTGAGGTAATGGAGGAGCTGGCAAGGATAGATGCTGAGGAGGTAAGAGAAAGTTTGGGCCCTGAGGGGCAAAGTGCGGCAGTACCTCCAGAGTTAGGGGAGTCAGTTGAGTCTCCTGTTGTTTCTGTTTCTTCCCCTGCTGTAACGTGTTCCCCTGTTATTGTATCTCCCCAGGTGTTGTCTGCCTCTCCTCATGTGTCTCCCTCATCAGAGGTGTCAAAAATTAATGAGGCTGCCAAAGGGGCTGGGATAGCAGATCATGTTATGGCCCCTCCTCTAGTGCTGCTCCCTAAGAGGCACAAAAGGTCATCAAGGGCCACTAGGGCCATGGAGAGGGGACGGGAGGAAAACCAGCAAGGTCTGGATTCTGGGGTGGGTGGACCTGGGAGAGAGGATGAGGCTAAGGAAGAGGGATGGTCAGTGGTAGGAAGGGGTGGTAGAAATAGGCCAATCCTATCATCTGCATCATCTTGCTCTTCTATTGAGGTGGGGGAAGTTTCCCTAGGGAACAAATATAGTTTGCTATCTGAGGATGAAGGTGATATTGTATCCCCTATGGAGGATGAGGAAGCAGGGGGTTCCCTCAAGAGGGTCAGATCCCCTGCTAAGGTTGGGAAAACAAAGGTTAAGAAACGGCCATCTCAATTATCTTAATGGCAGTTCCCGCTCCGATAAAGGTGGCAACCATTAATGTTGCCAGCATTAAATCTGTAAGTGCAAGAAGTACAGCCTTATTTTTGCTCAGCAAGATTGGAGCTGATGTTTTGTTTTTGCAAGAGACCAGGCTTGATAGCCTGGCTGATTTACACCTGGCCAAGAGGGAGTGGAGATGTGGTCCCTCTTATTGGTCTCTTGCGGCTGAGCCTTACAGCGGAGTTGCGGTGCTTTTTACCGGCATGGTAACGTGTCGGCGGGTCATTGAGGTGGAGATTGGAAGGTGTATGGTCCTAGACGTCCTCGTGAAGGGGCAGGAGTTACGCCTTATCAATCTATATGGTCCCCAGTCAAAATGGGATAGGAAATGCCTTTTCACGAAGATTAAGCCGTTCCTTTTTACGTCCCGGCAGGTTGTCTTTGGAGGTGATTTTAACACCATCACTAGGCTCAAAGACAGGAAAGGCTCCACTGACAGGCTGGGATATGATAGCGTTTTTTTAAATACGATAGTCAGGGATGCAGGTCTGGTGGACGCCTTAATTAAGTGCAGCCCAGACACCACGGGGTTCACGTATAGAAGAGGTAGAAGTGAGAGTAGGATAGATAGGTTTTTTTTAAAGGGGGACTCCGCTTTCTCGGCGCCTGAGTGTCGGGTGGTGGAGTTCTCTGATCACCTTTTATTGACTGTGACTTTGAATGCTTCAGATTCGCCGCTGAGGGGAAGGGGTGTCTGGAGGTTGGATTCGGCTCTGCTGGAGGACGAAGAGGTGAGACGATCCTTTGAGGATCTTCTTCAGGCTCAGGAGACCATCCTGGATTTCTGCGGCAGTAAGTCGGAGTGGTGGGAGCTTACCAAAGTGCGGATCAGCAGGTTTTTCAAGGCCCTAGGTAAAAGAAAACAGCTTGAAAAATACATTGCCTATCAGCAATTGCGGAGGAAGCTTGATCGCCTTGTCTCTGAGGGTGGAGATTCTGGGGCAATCTCAGAGATTAAGCTGCTCATGAAGAAGTATCAGTATGATTGGCATGCCTCTGTCAGGAATGGACTGGCCAGCAATGGTGGGACTCACCTGCCTTTTGATCTGCAGTACCAGGGCTGGCCAGCGGGTGCTCCCAGCAATCAGAGACTCAACCTTTCAGCCAGCTAACACCTGGAACTGATGATGCTGGGGTATTTAAGGGATGGCCAGACCCACAGACTCTGCCTTGGTGTTGTGTTTGTCCTGGGCCCTGTATCTGTCCTGCATCCTGTTTCTGTCCCTCTGCCTGACCCTCTGTACTACGCTGCTTGTTACCTGTTTTGATCCCTGGCTTGTGACCCTGACCATCCCTCTGCCTGACCCTCTGTACTACGCTGCTTGCTACCTGCTGAACCTGGCCTGTGACCCCGACCATTCTCTGCTTGCTCCCCCTGTACCTACCTGCCCTATTGATATTGACCCGGCCTGCCTGACGACGCTTGCTTGTATGTACTGTTATCTGTGGGTGATTGGTTGGGTTTGTTTGCACTGTATTATGTTTAGTATTGCACTGCGTTTATGTTTGTATGGTTAGTGTTAATAAATTGTATTGTTTATCACATATCTGAAGTCTGCGTTTCCCTGCATCAGTCACACACCTCTGGTCATACCTGGGAGCCCTGACAGCCTCTTTGGTTCTGGAGAGGGACTACGGAAAATATCACTCGCCCGACCCTTACCAGAGCTGCAAACAGAGCATAGCAGTTAAAACGATCAGTGGTCTGAGGGATAGTACGGGATCCTTAACAAAATCCAGGTCAGGGATCTTGGAGGTCTCAAGGGCTTTTTTTGAAGATCTTCTGAAGGAGAGGCACCTTGATTGGGCAGGGATGTCAAGCTTCCTGGATACTACACCAGGTTTGGAAAATAACAATCCGCCTGCAAGTTTGACAAGTGTGATCACGACTGAAGAGGTCGCCAAAGCGATAGATAGTTTGGCCATTAAGAAGACACGAGGGCCAGACGGTTTGACAGCTGAGTTTTTTAAGACCTTTAAATCTCGCTTGGCACCTCACCTAGCGGAGGTGTTTAATTGCTGTTTAGATGAGGGTTCACTCCCTCCCTCCATGAGGAAATCAGCTGTGATCTTGCTGTCAAAAGGTAAGGACTCAGCGATGATTGAGAATTGGCGCCCCATTAGCCTGCTCAATGTCGATAGAAAGATTTTGGCTAAGATCCTTTTCTGGCGCTTGTTGTCAGTGGTGGACGGTCTACTTTCGCAGCAGCAGCACTGTTCGGTCCAGGGCAGGAGCACCTTCTCAGCGGTGTTAGCTGTCCGGGAGGCTCTGGGGCGGTGCAGGGCTGATGGTTGTGGGAAGTATTTGCTGGCGCTGGATCAAGCTAAGGCTTTTGACCGGGTTGATCACAAGTACCTCTGGCATCTCCTTGGCAGGTGTGGCCTGGAGGGGAGGTTCATTGGATGGTTGCAGACATTGTATAAAGGGGCTGAGAGCTTCATGTTGGTCAATGGTTGGGTTGGGCAGCCCTTTGAGGTTGGTTCGGGGGTGCGCCAGGGGTGTCCGCTAAGCCCTTTGCTTTATGTCTTTGCCATCGACCCCTTCATCAGAAGGCTAGATGGTGGGGTGTTGGGCGGGGTGTCCAGGGGTGCTACTGGTAAGTCACCTCTGAGGGTCGTGGCTTATGCTGATGATGTGTCTGTTTTCATCTCTGGGACTAGTGAGGCGCAGGAGGTGGTCTCGGTGATGGAGCAGTATGCGGAGGCTTCAGGCTCCAAGATTAATCATGACAAATGTGAAGTTTTCTGGATGGGTAGGGAAGGTGAGGGTTTCGAGCTTCCGGATGCCTTCCCAGAGCCCCGCCAGAAGATCAAAGTGTTAGGCATCGAATTTGGACCTGATGATTACAGTAAAACAAATTGGGAATCCAGGTTGTCAGATGCTGATGTCAAAGTGAGATGCTGGAAGGGTTGGCGGTTGTCCTTAAGGGAAAGGGTCGACCTAATTAAAACCTACTTGCTCCCCATTTTCTTGTACGTCAGTTTCGTCTGTCTCTTGCCAGAGTCTCTCTACATGAGGGTCTACAGTTGTTTCTTCCAGCTGTTATGGGGGAACAGGCTGAACCTTGTGAAGCGGAATGTG
Source organism: Staurois parvus (assembly GCF_062004578.1). Lineage (NCBI taxonomy): Eukaryota > Metazoa > Chordata > Amphibia > Anura > Ranidae > Staurois > Staurois parvus. The sequence continues at coordinate 397,734 of NW_028318235.1, forward strand.
ACTTACCGATCCCGGCGGGAGGGTGGCCTAGGTATGGTCAACCCGATTGTTTTCTTCTCTTTGATGTTTATAAAGCATAACATTGGTAATATGTTGAAAGAGAACCCGCCGACATGGGTGAGCCTTTTTCAAGTTTGGTTTAGACCTTTTCTGGGATGCTGGGAGAGAGGCGGGCCAGTGAGAAGCTTGCGGGTCAAGCACGGTAAGCTCCCGACTTATGTCGCCCCGTGCTTGAAGATTCTTAGGCGGTGGTGTGTGACTGCGGAGGAGGTTAGGTCACTCCCTGGGAGGCTTTTGAGGGAGAGGATTGTGGCCTCTGCGTTTCATGCACCGCTGGCCTTGAAGGATTGCCCAGGCCATATTCTGAGGGAGGGTTTGCGCTTGTTAAATATGGAAAGGATTCCCTTGAAATTTAGGGACCAGGCCTGGCTTGCGTTCCACGGTAGGCTTTACGTGAGGGGAAATTTGAAGCACCGTTCTCTGGATGACCGAGGTTGTCCGAGGACGGAGTGTGGGGGTGAAGTGGAAAGTATGGACCATTTCTTGCTTCAATGTCCCTTCAATGTAGAGGTGTACAAAGAGGTGGGGAGGGCTCTAGGCATCCCTTTCCTGCACTGCATGTCTTATGCAGAGTGGGTATATGGGGCATTAGAAAGTCATGCTGGCTTTGATTTAAACACACTTTTTCTAGTTTGTCTAGTTGTCCGTTATTTCACCTGGAATGCACGGTGTCAGGTCTCCTTGAGGCAGAAGGTCCTTCCTGTCCAGGTGGTGGTGCGTGACATCCTTGGTGAGGTGGGGAAAATTCGGGGTCTCGAGAAAGACAGGCTGCGGCGAAGGGTCTGGATAGAGGCGTGGAGGAATATCAGGCCTGTAGCAGCAGTCTGTTGATCTCTTGGTGTGGTTGCTGTCCTGTGTCTTTTCTCTTCTTTCACTCCCTTAGATTTTGTTGGAAGGTTGTTTTTTTTTTAAATGGCTACGTACACCTGAAGGTCTAGGTTACTTAGCCTTTGTTGGGTAGAGTATTAGGCTTTTTCTTTAAAATTGTATATAGGCTGCTAATTTACAATAGGTGAGGTTTTTTTCCTCACAAAGGAAAGGTTGTTTATATATGTTGGGTCAGAAAGGCATAAAACACTTGAGCAAGTAAATCTGTGCTGTGTAAGGTATATATAAATATAGATGATATATAGGGCTGTCTTATTGTTTATATTTGTCATGGGAGAGTTATCCAGTATTTTTCTTTGTCTGATACCAAGTAGGTGGTTTATGTTATTTATATTTTTTTACTTTTGTATAAAATGTTGCTGGTTGCAAGATATTTTTTTCAATAAAAATATTTCCAACTTTTTGCAATTACCTTTTGAGGCTTTCCCTCCTTATGGAGGGTGTCAATGATGGTTTTCTGCACAACTGTCAGGTCAGCAGTCTTTCCCATGATTGTGATTCCTACTGAACCAGACTGAGAGACTATTTAAAGGCTCAGGAACCCTTTGCAGGTGTTATGGCTTAATTAGCTGATTAGAGTGGGACACTTTGAGCCTAGAATATTGCACCTTTTCACAATATTCTAATTTTCTGAGATTGCGGATTCAGGGTTTTCATGAGCTGTAAGCTATAATCATCACAATTATGACAAATCACGGCTTGAACTATCTTGCTTTGCATGTAATGAGTCTATCTCATATATTAGTTTCACCTTTTAAGTTGCACTACTGAAATAAATTAACTTTTGCACGATATTCTAATTTTTCGAGTTTCACCTGTATGCTCTTTTTTTGATGAAAAATCTCATCCAACAGCACTGCCCACACTGATTTATGTATATTCTGAGAGCAAGTTCCTGTTGCTGTCAGAATAAACAGGTCAGTGCTGCAGCTGAAAGCATTCCTGCAAGCAGAAATGGTTAACAATAAAACATAAACAATAATACAGTAAAAGTAGAACAATCACAAAAATGACAACAAAAAAAACTATAACTATTTTTGGTTTTTAAATTTTTTTATTTTTTTGGCGGGATTTGTACTTTTAATTTTTTTTTTTAAGTTCTTTTTTTTAAAACTTTAGACATTTTTAAAACAGATGGTAGGGTCTCTCCAAATGCGATAGCCAGTTTCCTGACTACCTAACATCTTTCGAGACCCTGTGTAAATGTGCCCTGAATGGTGCCGTGTTGTACCCTATACTAATACTCTACTAGTGTATGGTAGAGGCGGAAGCAGGTCTTGATGCAGAGGCCAGGTTGGTCAGGACAGGAGGGACAACAAAAGCGGTTGTCATGCCTAATTCCATGTCTGGTACAGACACAACATCTTTTTTGGGGTCTTCTTTGGGTTGGGGTACCAGGAATGGTATCGGGAAAATGCCTCTCATGCAGCCGGCTAACTGCATCTGGGATGGGGGTTTGGAGCGCAGCACCTTCTGGATACAAAAGGGCCCTGATGATCTCTAACTGGAATTTTAGGTAGGATTCACTATGTCCAGTTGCTTTGTAGAGAACAGAAGCGTTATATAAAGCCAATTGAAATAAATAAACAGACACTTTTTTGTACCAGCGTCTGGCTTTTCGGGAAACTATGTACGGGTTCATCCTCTGGTCATTGTAGTCCACCCCTCCCATGTTAAGGTTATAATCATGGACACAGAGGGGCTTCTCAACAACACCAGCTGTCGTGGCAATTTGGATGGTCGTATCTGCGTGAATGGAAGACAGGAGGTAAACGTCCCGTTTGTCCTTCCAGTTCACTGCGAGCAATTCTTCGTTTCTCAAGCAGGCTTTTTCCCCCTTTCTAAGATGGGTAAATACAAGCCGTTGGGGGAAGCCCCGGAGATTAGATCGCACAGTGCCACATGCGCAAATTCCCAGATTGAACAAATGTCTAAATAGTGACACGCTTGAATAAAAATTGTCCACGTATAAGTGGTACCCCATATGGAGAAAGGATGACGCCAAGTCCCAAACTATCTTGCCACTGCTCCCCATGTAGTCTGGGCATCCGGGGGGCTCCATGTGACTATCTTTTCCCTCGTAAATCCAAAACTTATATGTATAGCCTGTTGCCCTCTCACAGTTCTTATACATCTTGACCCCATATCTGGCACGCTTGCTGGGGATATACTGTTTGATTACAAGGCGGCCAGAAAATTGAATGAGGAACTCATCGATGCAGATGTTTTTATGGGGAGTATACAAATCTGCAAATTTTTGGTTAAAGTGATTTACGAGGGGCCGAATTTTGTGGAGCTGGTCAAATTCAGGGTCACCCCGAGGACGACCGAGTGTGTTGTTGTTGAAGTGCATAAAACGCATTATCGTCTCATATCTATTCCTGGCCATGGCAGCAGAGAACACGGACATGTGAACAAGGGGGTCTGTGGACCAATACAACCGCAGTTGATTTTTTTTATTAATGCCCATGTTGAGGGTTAGGCCCAAAAAAACTTTAAATTCGGAAACCGTAATGTGTTTCCATGTGAATGGTCTGGCAAGGTTTGAATTTGGGTTGGCGGCGATAAATTGTCGGGCAAATAAATTGCTTTGATCCACAATCAATGCATAAAGATCATCTGTGAAAAACAGCTCAAAAAAATCAACGGGAGTAGTTAAATTTGCTGTTTCCACCTGAATTCCGGGTTGGGCAGTGAATGGGGGAAGTAAGTGTGCTTCAGAATTTGTGGGCTGTCAATCGGGATTTGCAAGCACATCCGGAAAGATACTAGGGGCTCTACGGGCCTGTCTGCGAATTCTTGGTGGCCGCAGGACACTACTTGTGCTCGCCACTGCACCAGCTTGTACTGCAGTTATGGGACTCGACACGTCACCAAGTGATACTGCATTGCTGGTATGTATAAGACCAGAACGGACTAGGCCTCTGGTGCTCACCAGTTCACCAAAAGGTAGTGCGGTACTAGTACTGACACTCTGCTGCATATGAGAGTCATCATGCGTTTGTACCACCTCAGTAACCTGGGAATGGGGTCGGGTATGCCTGATCTTAGCAGGGACCTCTTCTCCGTCGTCTGAGCTATCTGTCAGGGTGCCGCTGCTGTCTATAGGTTCGTATTCTGAGCCTGATTCTGTCAGGGAGTCTTCCCCCTTCGCTCTCACCTGACATGCTCAGAATCCTGTTGGCCTCTTCACTAGTGTACCTTTGCTTGGACATTTTGGCCACTAAATGTATAGGTACCTAGTGCAACTCACGGGAAAAAAAGCGCCTGGCTGTCAGGGACTGCTTGAACTGCTACAAAAAATGTACCCACAAGTGCTAACAGAGATCAGGTCTGATTCTGTGAACACTGCGGTTTTGTGTGTAATGTATCAAGTGACAGTTATCTACTGACACTGCACTTGCTGGGGGAGAAGGGGGGGGGGGCTTGGGGCTAAACGCAGGTGCTGGCAGGTGTCGGGGCTGATCCCGCTAACGCTGCGTTTTTGGGGATACTATAGTAACGTGAACGCTGGTATAGTGCTGATCTGATCAAAGATATTGATCCAATCAGACACTATACTAGCAATGGAGGTTTAGCGTGCAAGTGAGCGTGTTCCTGGCAATCAAGGGGTCAAATGTGATTACTTGTGTACTAGCGGCAATCTGAAGCTATCTGGGAGGGGCGCTAACTGACGCTAACACTATCGGAAGTCACCAGTGACACTAATACAGTGATCAATAAAAATCTGTTCACTGTAATCAATGACACTGGTGACAGGGCAGTGAAGGGGTTAACTGGGGGGGGGGGGGTGATCAAGGGGTTAAATTGGATTACTGGTGTACTAGAGGCAAACTGGCGCTATCTGGGAGGGGCGCTAACACTATTGGAAGTCGCCAGCGACACTGATACAGTGATCAGTAAAAATCTGTTCACTGTGATCAATCCGATCCAACTCCGCCTCAAACGCACCTTCTGGCAGGTTGCGGAGAGCCTCGGGACACTGGTTGTATGAGTGGCCAAGGGTGCCACACAGGTTACACCTTATCTCATTACAGTCCCTGGCCAAGTGCCCAATCGCTTGGCACAGGGAGCAGCACACTACCGGGCAAGTGGCCGCAAAATGCCCCTTGCTACCGCAGTGGTGGCACACCCGTGGCTGGCCTGCATAAAAAACAACTAGCCTATCCTTTCCAAGAAAGGCAGAGGAAGGCATGTGCTGCAACACGTTCCCTTCAACTTGCAGCCGCACCGTGGCTGTCCACACAGCCGTCCACATCTTTCTCTCATCAAGGATCTTGTGCAGGGGCCCCATAACGTCCCCATACCTCCCCAACCACACCATGATGTCCGACGCCGGCACTGACTCGTTCTGGGCCAGGATGGTAACTTTTTTTTATAACATTCTGCCTGGAAACGAGTTTTGTGGCAAGACCAGCCCACCTTGGGCTCTGAGCATACCCCCCTCATACTTTTGCCAGAATAAGTCTAGCGACTCCGGCCGCATGAATGAAACATCGTACTCCCCTGTTCCAACAGGGGCTATGAAGGCATAGATATCTACCGCTCTAAAGCCCATCTCCAGAACCCTGTCTATTACCTCCCTATGGCTTAATGGGGGGCCCTCCATGGTCCATTTGAGCTGGACCATGTTCCTACGTGCTGCCGAGGTGGGTAGGTTCCCCGCACGTGCCTGGAACGGCCTAGCTCGCTCCTGGCCGCCTCTCACCGCAGCCGAATAACTCACAGATCGTACTGCCGGAATACCTGCCACCGGGACCCCAGAAACAGAAGGCTCAGGGGTGGGGGGAGCCACAACAGGGAGTACAGGGCCCACCTGGGCCGACTCAGACATACCAGAACCCAAAGGACACGGAAGCTGGGAGCCCACCCCGACAGGGGGGACACTCTTGGTAACTTGACCTGGGGAGACTATAACCCCAACCGGGGGACCCAGAGGGACTGACACCACACCCAGAGCACCACTGCCTTTCCAGGACGCGGGACCAGGACTAAAGGGGCCGGGGAAACAGCAGCACCCGCCACCAGACCCTCAGGGGGACCCTGCACCTCAGACGAACCCACTGATACTTTACCGGATGTACCAGAGTCCTCAGGCACATTACTCGGTTGAGCAGAGTCCTTAACCATGTCCACAGGTAGCGGTTCCCCCGCCTTGATCAGCAGCCCACTCTCCACTGAGCTGGGGATACGATGGAGCTTCACATAGGCTGCCCGCTCTTTGGTAAACACCTTTGCCGGCTTCCGTGGCATGACGTCATCTCCATTATCCCCTGACTCTTCCGACGAGAACTGGAAGTGACGTGCCTGTAGACCCACCTCCACTTCCTCTGAGAAACTGAGAGCTCCAGCCGGTTCCGCTGACTCCGCCTCCTCCACCAAGGTTCCCCAATTGGCAGAGCGCTGCCCAAGTGGGAGGGACTCCAAAATCCCCGCGTCCTCGGCGTCCTCCATATCAATAGCCGCCGTCTTTGGAGAAGGTGCAGCGGGCTCTGCCTGCCCCTGCCTCAGCTCCTCACCGCTCACCACCTCAGAATCCTCCATGGAGGAGACCTCTTCCACCGGACCGCCTGACTCTTACTGCTTGCCGCTTTAAAGCGGGCCTCATTCAAAAAATTTTCACGGAGCATACCGCTTCTCTTCTTTAGTGCCGCCACATACTTGCCCTGAAGGGCTACACGTTTCTCCAGGGGCTCCAATTCTGGCTTTAAGGCCTGCCATTTCGAGCTCCAGACCCGCTGGTAGGTCTGGCGGAGCTTCTTGAGCTCCAAGCTCAATTTCCCAAGCTTCACCTCCTCCTTTTCGATGGTCCTGACTCGGGCTGCCACCCGGTCCCTATAAGCTCCGTAGTCCTCCTCCTTCTTCGGGGCTGTTCCCAGGTCCTCGATAGGAGGAAATTCAAGGCCGGTACTAGGCTCCTCCTGGGGCCTCCGACTGCTGGACTCGGGCCCAGGATCCGCCATCCTCCCTGGGCCTGAGCAGGGCACTTTAGCCCCAGGCTTCTCGGGCCTACCTGGGGCTTAGCAGAGCACAGTCCAACACAGCCTCTCCACACGGTGTCAGGAATGGAGATATTTTATTAATAAATATAAATAAATATAAATAAATTAAATAAATACAAACATGAAACTCATGCACAAACAAAAGTCCAGAAACTGCTGAAAAGGAAAAACTTTAACAAAAACCGCCCTTTAGGCTCACTATATAGTAGTTCCAGGCCTGTATTGGCCTATTACTTAAGTCCAAAAAGCCTTAATGACCAGAGAAAGTTCATCCCTAAAAGAAGAAAAAAATCCATATATACAGTACATAGGCCTTTATGGCCAAAAACATGCCCATATCCAAGAACATATATAGCACAGGATATTCCCATGCAGTAGGCCTATTTGGCCAAAGAAAGGACACATGCAATTTCCAATCTCCCACAATACTCGGCCTTTATGGCCTAAACTCACCATAGAAAGAGAACTTAACAACATTACAAACTTACCAGAAGGAAGGCCAAGAAACATAGACCTTCAGCGTCGCGACCGTTCATAAAATGGAATATTTCTTGACAAAATCTAGGGGGGTTAAAAAGGAGAAAAATAGGGACAGATGCCACCACCTGAGATCAGCAGACAGCAGCTACAGGCCTGATGTTCCTCCACGTCTCCATCCAGGCCTTCCACCACCACCTGCCTTTCTCAAGGCCCCTAACTTTCCCAAACTCACCAAGGATGTCACGCACCACCACCTAAACGGGGAGGACTTTTTTCCGAATAGAGACCTGACACCGTGCGTTCCATGTGTAATACCGGACCACTACACTAACTAAGAACAGGGTGTCCAAATCAAAATCCCGGCGGCTTTCAAATGCTCCATACACCCACTCTACATAAGACATGCAATGGAGGAAAGAGACACCCAGAGCCCCACCCACCTCTCTGTACACTTCTACGTTAAAGGGGCACTGAAGCAGGAAGTGGTCCATAGTTTCCACTTCACCCTGACACTCCGACCTCGGACAACCATGGTCATCCAGAGGATGGCACTTCAAGTTGCCCCTCACGTAAAGTCTGCCATGAAAGGCGAGCCAGGCCAGGTCCCTAAACTTCAAGGGAATCCGTTCCAGATTTAACAAACGTAAACCCTCCCTCATGATATGGCCTGGGCAATCCTTCAAGGCCAACGGCCAATCGCCACAATCCTCTCACCTAGGAGTCTCCTAGGGAGGGATCTGACTTCCTCCGCTGTCACATGCCACCGCCGGAGTAACTTCAGGCACAGGGCCACATAAGCCGGGAGCTTACCGTGCTTGACCCGCAGGCTTCTCACTGGCCCACCACTCTCCCAACTACTCAGAAAGGGCCTAAACCAGATCTGGAACAGTCCTACCCATGCAGGCGGTCTCTCTGCTAACATACTACCAAGATTATGTTTCAGGAACATCAGAGAGAAGAATACAATCGGGTTGACCATACCTAGGCCACCCTCCCGCCTAGATGAGTAAGTTACGTTCCTCCTAACAAGGTTCAGCCTGTTCCCCCATAACATTTGGAAGAAGCAGCTGTAGACCCTCGTATAGAGTGACTCTGGCAAGAGGCAGATGAAGCTGACATACAAAAATACAGGAAGCAGGAAAGTCTTGATCAGGTCAACCCTTTCCCTCAAGGAGAGCCGCCACCCCTTCCAACATCTCACCTTGACCTCAGCATCAGACAGTTTGGCTTCCCAAATTAAATTGCCATAATCAGCAGGGCCAAAATTGATGCCTAAGATTTTCACACTCTGTTGAGGCACTGGGAAGGTGTCTGGAAGTGAGAAGCTCTCACCCTAATTACCCATCCAAAGAACTTCACATTTGTCTCGATTGACCTTGGAGCTAGACTCCTCAGCATACTGATCCATCATCGAGACCACCTTCTGCGCCTCCTCAGTCCCGGAGATGAAGACAGAAACGTTGTCAGTGTAGGCAACGACCCTCAGGGGTGGATCACCAGCAGCACCCACCGGCACCCCACCCAACGCTTCACCATCTAGCCTCCTGACAAAGGGGTTGATAGTGAAGGCGTAGAGCAGAGGACTCAGCGGGCTCCCCTGGCGCACCCCCGATCCAACTCCAAAGGGCCGCTTAACCCAACCATTCACCAACATGAAGCTCTCAGCCTCCCTGTATAACGTCTTCAACCAGCCAATGAACCTTCCCTCCAAACCGTACCGGTCCAGGAGACGCCAGAGGTATTTGTGATTGACCCGATCAAAGGCCTTTGCCTGGTCCACTGCCAGCAAAAACTTTCCCCATCCTTCAGCCTTACACCGTTCCAGAGCCTCCCGGACAGCTAACATCGCTGTGAAGGTGCTCCTGCCCTGGACCGAGCAATGCTGCTGACGAGAAAGCAAAACGCCTGCCACTGACGACAAGCGCCAAAACAAGATCTTGGCCAGAATCTTTCTATTGACATTGAGCAGGCTAATGGGGTGCCAGTTCTCAATAGCCGAAGGATCCTTACCCTTTGACAGAAGGATAACTGCAGACTGCCTCATGGAGGGAGGGATCCCTCATCCAAACAGCAATTGTAAACCTCCGCAAGGCGAGGCGCCAAGCTGGACTTAAAGGTCTTAAAAAATTCAGCTGTTAAACCGTCTGGCCCAGGAGTCCTCATAATGGCCAGACTGTCAATAGCTTTGGCCACCTCTTCTGCAGTAATTTCCCCAGTCAAACTTGCAGACGAGACGCTACCCTCCAGACCCGGTGTAGACTCCAAAAAGCTCAACATCCTTGTCCGGTTGAGGCGCTTCTCACTCAGCAAGTCCTCATAAAAAGACCTAGAGACTTCCAGAATCCCTGACCTGGATCTTGTCAGGGACCCCATACCATCCCTCAGGGCAGAGACCGTCTTAACCGCTGCACCCTGTTTGCAGTTCTGGAAAGGGTCGGGTGAGTGGTACTTCCCATAATCCCTCTCCAGAATCAAAGAGGTGCGCCGGTCATACTGGTACTCTCTGAGGAGAAGCTTAACCTCCGAGATTGCCCCAGAATCTCCACCACTGGAAACAAGGCGGTCGAGCTTCCTCCGCAACCGTTGGTAGGCGTTATATTTGTTAAACTGCTTTCTCTTACCTATGGCCTTGAAAAACCTGCCGATCCGCACTTTAGTAAGCTCCCACCACTCCGACTTACTGTTGCAGAAATCCAGCACGGTCACCTGGGCCCGAAAGAACTCCTCGAAGGATTGTCTCACCTCCTCGTCTTCCAGCAGGGCCGAATTCAGCCTCCAGATGCCTTTCCCTCTCAGTGGCGTGTCTGAAATATTTAAAGTCACAGTAAGCATAAGGTGATCGGAAAACTCCACTGCCCGACACTCAGGTACCGAAAAGGCAGAGTCCTCCTTCAAAAAAAACTATCCTACTCTGACAATTACCTCTCCTAAACGTGTAACCAGTGCTGCTCTTAACCAAGGCATCCACCAGACCTGTTTCCCTGACTATAGCATTCAGAAAAACGCTGTCATATCCCAGCCTGTCATTGGAGCCTCTCCTGTCCTTGGGCCTAGTTACGGTGTTAAAATCACCTCCAAAGACTACCAGCCAGGACGTAAAAAGGAAAGGTTTAATCCTTGTGAAGAGGCATTTCCTGTCCCACTTGGACTGCGGCCCATAAACATTAATCAGACGCAGTTCCTGCCCCCCACAAGGACATCCAGGATCAGACATCTTCCAATCTCCACCTCAATAACCTGCCGGCACGTTACCATGCCGGTAAAAAGAACCGCAACCCCGCTGTAAGGCTCAGCCGCAAGAGACCAGTAAGAGGGCCCACGCCTCCACTCCCATTTGGCCAGGTGTATATCTGGGCAACCTGGTCTCCTGCAAAAAGAAAATATCAGCAACCATACCACTGATCAAAAATAATGCTTTTTCTCGTGCACTTAAAGATTTCAGGCTGGCAACATTAATGGTTGCCACCTTCAACGGAGCGGGAACTGCCATTAAGGAGATTGAGAAAGACTTTTCTTGACCTTCCTTCTGGACTTTCGAGCAGGATCCCTCACCCTCTTCAGGGACCCACCTCCCTCCTCATCCTCCATCTGGGACGTGGGGTCACTAGAAGCCCCCCCTTCCTCCCCCGACAGAGGCCCAAACTGATTATCCTGGGCCAAGTCTTCCACCTCCAAGGAGGAGACTGACCCCGCCTCAGAAAGGACAGGCTGATTCTGCTTCCCCACAAGGGACCAACCCTCCTCCACCTGAACCCCATCCCGCTCCTCCCAAACAGGACCATGAGCCTCCCGAGAGACCCCCCCCCCACTCCGCCTGCAAGGGAGAAGGACCGGGGGAACAGGCACAACAGACCTAGATCCTAACTCAACCACCCCCGCCCCTTTGGCGGCCTCAACCAATTTCCTCCCTCTGCTGGGAAGGGGGACAGGTGCTACAGAAGGGACTGCAGGGGACTCTACTGGATCAGACTCAGCAGGGGTAACTGAAACGGGCTGGGCCTCAGACACCTCCCCTCCTAACCCGGAAGACACTGCAGAAGCCACACCAGCCCTCTCCACCCCCAACTCAGCCTCCTCAGCATCCATCCGGTCCAGCTCTGCTGCCAACTCATCTACAGGCAAGTTGCGTAGAGCCTCAGGACATTGACTATAGGAGTGTCCTAAAACACTGCAGAGATTGCAACGAATCTGGTTGCAGTCCCTCGCCAAGTGACCGATTTCCTGGCATAGGGAACACCTAATAACAGAAAAGGTGGCGGCAAAATGCCCCTTGCCACCACATCTGTGGCACACCCAAGGCTGACCCGGATAAAAAATGATCAGCTGGTCTTTCCCCAAGAAGGCTGAGGAGGGGATGTGTTGCAGGACGTGACCGACCACCCTCAAACGGACATGTGCCGTCCATCCTCCTGTCCAGATTTTCCTATCATCCAAAATTTTCTGAAGGGGTCCCAACACATCTCCATATCTCCCCAGCCAGACATCTATATCCGTGGCCAGAACAGACTCATTCCGGACGAGAATTGTCACCTTTTTAATCATGTTCTGATGTGAAATAAGCTTTGGGGTGAGACCCGCCCACCTGGGGCTTTTGATGTAGGTGGCCTTGAATTTTTGCCAGAAAAGGTCGAGCTGATCTGCTCTCACAAGGACAGGTCATACTCGCCCATGCCCACTGGGGCAATGAAGGCAAAAATGTCGACCGCCTGGAATCCCATTTCTAGGACCCGATCTATAACCTCTTTGCGGCTCAGAGAAGGACCATCCCAGGTCCATTTTAATTGCACTACATTCCTGCAAACCGCAGATGTTGGCAGCTTCCCCGCCCTTGCTTGGAGTGGCCTAGCTGTCTCCTGACCCCCTCTTAATGCCGCCGAATAACTCAAAGCGGGCCTGGTCATAGAGGGACCCACTGCAGAGGGATCTGAAACAAGAGGGTCCACAGCCGGAGCAGCTGAGACTGTAGAGCCAGCCCCAGATGAAACGGGCTGAGCAGAGGCCAAAGGCTAAAGGATTGGACCAGCAGAGGTGAGACTCCCTGGGGAGACCTGAGCAATAGCAAGGGGACTAGGGGAACTAGGCACTGCACCAGGAGCAACCACCACCCCCAAGGGACTGGGACTAGGCGGGACCTGGACCGGAGCACTGACGGGCAGTAACACCAACCCCTGAACTTACAGAGGGAACCCCCACCACAGACCCTCCAGCACATGCATCCCCAGCCACCAGGCACATTACCACCCAATGGGTCAGAGTCCTGCACCACGTCCTTAACCGCCGGTTCTCCAGCTCTTGCCAGCAGACCACTCTCCAGAGCGTTAGGCATACGCTCGAGCTTCACATACACCGCCCGCTCTGTTAGAACCGGCTTCGGCGGCTTCCGTGATGGCACTTCCTCCACTTCGCCATCAGACTCCTCCAAAGCAAAGCGGAAGGCATTCGCCTGTAGTACCTGTCCCACTTCTGCCTTGAAGCAAAGCTCTCCCGCTGCATCCGCTTCCTCCATCCGTGTCCCCCAATCAGCCGACTGCTGCTGCCCAAGGGGGAGGGAACCAGACTCTCCCGCACTCACCGCGGCCACTGCGTCTTCCTTACGGGGATCAGTGCCATGCAGGGAAGATGCAGCGGGCTCAGCTGGCCCCTGCACCTGCTCACCTTCCACCATGAGCTCCTCTGACAATTCCTCCTGCTCGGAGGCCTCCTCCACCGGGCCCCTCACAGCTTCAATACTGCGGCTTCTTGCTGCCTTGAATCTGGCGTCTTTCTGGTACTTTTCCCAGAGAATTCCACTCTTGCACTTCAGCGCCGTCACATATTTTTCCTGCAGGGAAACTCGCTGTTTCAATGCTTCCAGGCCTGGCTTCATTGCCTTGCGTTTGGAGCTCCATACACGGTCATACTGTGATCGGAGCTTCTTCAGCTCCAAACTGAGCTTACCGAGCTTGGCCTCTTCCTTCTCCACCGCCTTGGCCAGGGCAGCCACACGGACCCGATACTGTGAGTAGTTCTCACCCTTCCTAGGGGCCGCTCCCAGGTCCTCCACTGGTGGAAAGCTGGGACCGGTACTAAGCCCCTCAGGGGACCTTCTTCCTGCAGGGCCAGGCCCAGGATCCGCCATACTTCCTGGGCTGGCTGGGACACTCAAGCCCTTGGCTTTTCAGGCCTTTCTGGAGCTCAGCTAAACTCTCCAGCATACAACCACACCCGTCAGGATTCACCACTGGTGGTGGGACTCACCTGCCGTGTGGGCTGCAGTACCAGGGCTGGCCAGTAGGTGCTCTCAGCAGCCAGAAGCTCACTCCTGCAATCAAGCCATCACCTGAGGCTGATTGCAGGAGGTGTATTTAAGGAATGGCCAGGCCTGCAGTCAGTGCCTTGGTGTATTGTACCCATGAGCCCCTGTACCTGCATCCTGTCTGCTTCCTGCCTGATCCTGACTTTGCTTTGATCCTGACTCTGCACGAACTCTGCCTGTACCGACCTCGGCTATTCCTGACCACTCTTCCGCCTGCTCCTTATACCTTGTCTGCCCGTTAGCTACCGACCCGGCCCGCCTGACTACGTTGTGCTTTTATATATATATATACATATATATATGTATATATATATATATATATATATATATAAGTTTAGGTTTGAGTTTGTTTCACCTCGTTGTATGTATTTGTGTTAGCTTTGGGTTTGGTTTGTTGCACTGCATTTATGTTTGTGTTGTCCTTAATAAATTATCTTGTTTACACGCTATACCTGAAGTCTGTGTTTCCCTGTGTCGGTCCACACACCTCTGGTCATTCCCGGAGCCCTGACATTACACCAAGGCCAGTCCTGACCAGAAGTGGCTGCACAGGGAAGCCATCTTGGTTTATTGTTCTGAAGGATGCACCCTGAGGATGTTGTGTATTTGTCACTGCTAGTCCTAGATGACAGAGATTATGCCTATCATACTCTGAAGGAGTATGTCAGGGATCAGCTGCTAGAATGCATACGGATCGCTCATTTCCTAGTAGATCAAGGCACAGAGTTCTCTGAGGTGCAACCATTGAATCAGTGTCAAGGTCCTACCTTTTCCCTGAGGTTATGTTACTCCATGTGCTGGCGTCCATCTTGGATTCTGCTGTGCATGATGGGAATCCTTTTTATGCCTTCAGGTCTCTGAGGTCCACCCCCCAGAGGGGCGTGGCTGATGACATATAAGCCTGTGGCCCGCACATGCTCTTTGCACTTGTGTCTTGTGTCTTTGTGTTGCTGTTACTCTGTTCTGACTCTCGTGACTCTCCTGGTATTCTGATTCGGCTTGTGACTTGACTATTCTTTGTATTCTCCTTTGATCTGACCCTCTGTTGCTGAACCCGGCTTGTGACCTGTGATTCTCTCTCATCTGCTGTCCTGTACTGTTTTGTCCTGTTGTTGTTGACCCCGGCTTGTCTGACTACTCTTTTGTTTCTTCCACCAGCTACATGCCATTGGCGGCGGCCATTACCGCAGCTGAGGTGTCTCGGGGGCCGCGACCTGGTTCCTGGCTGCGTCAAGTCCATCCCCACCATCAGGGGCCCTGGTGAAGGGCAGCCTGGAACTTAGACTCTGCGCCCTGAGGGACTTCGGTCTGTGGGTGGTGGTTGTCGTCAGCCAGTGCATTACATTGTTAGGCCTGCCTGTTCGTTCCTCGGCTCCTGCCCTGACAATCAGGTTTGTGCAGAGTTGGCTTCATCTGGTCACCCCTGAAAGCAGGGATGACGTTTTGCCGCCATTTAGTACAGACCAAGTAGAGTCACTGGTATGGTTGTTGGAGGATGATGTGGATTGTTTCTTGGAGCATTATTCAGCATGTTCACAACAGGTGCTAATGGATTGTATAAACGCAGTGCAGTCTTTGGTCAGACAGGCTTTGTGTAAGCTGAGCTTTGTTCAACCAGTACTACAGACATGGTCAGATTTGTTACATCCAGTCTCAGTCAGCTTGCAACAACCCAGTCCTGCTTCTAACCATTCCTCTGCTCAAAGCTCTCTTCCTCCAGTTCCCACAGCAACCCCAGTGACAGCCCATTATACCCTGCTATCTACCACGTCAGTCCCCTGTTCCCACTCGCTGCACCTATCCTGCCTTTAACCCTGTAAAGAAGTCATCTGTAGAAGCTGCTCCCTCCGTTTACAGACCTGCGTTTACTTACAGTGCTCCAGTAACTAAAACCAGGAAGAAGCGGAAATTCTTTCCAACTAGCACCATCCTGCCAGTATCCAAACCGGTCAGCCTGCGGTCTGAGAACCCGCCTTCTGTTATCCAACCTGGTGCCCCGGTGCCCGCTGTTCAGCCTGATGCCCGGATGCATGATGACCCAGTGTACGCTACCCGGCCTGATGATCCTACCCGGCCTGATGACCCGATCCAGCCTGATGACCCGATCCAGCCTGCCGCCCCGGTGCCCGCGGTCCAGCCTGCCGCCCCGGTGCCCGCGGTCCAGCCTGACGCCCCGGTGCCCGCGGTCCAGCCTGACGCCCTGGGGGCCCGCTGTCGAGCTTGGTGACTCGGTGCCCGCTGTCGTGCCAGATGACTCGGTGCCCGCTGTCGAGTTTGGTGACCCAGTGCCCGCTGTTCTGCCAGATGACTCGTGCCTGCTGTTCCGCCAGATGACTCGGTGCCCGCGGTTCTGCTAGATGACTTAGTGCCCGTGGTTCTGCTAGATGGCTTGGTGCCCGCGGTTCTGCTAGATGACTCGGTGCCCGCTGTCATGGCAGATGACTCAGTGCCCGCTGTCGAGCTTGGTGACCCGGTGCCCGCTGCTCTGCCAGATGACTCGTGCCCGCTGTTCTGCCAGATGACTCGGTGCCCGCGGTTCTGCTAGATGACTCGGTGCCCGCGGTTCTGCTAGATGGCTTGGTGCCCGCGGTTATGCCAGATGGCTCGGTGCCCGCTGTCGCACCAGATGGCTCGGTGCCCGCTGTCGTACCAGATGACTCGGTGCCCGCTGTCGAGCTTGGTGACCCGGTGCCCGCTGTTCTGCCAGCTGACTCGGTGCCCGCTGCTCTGCCAGCTGACTCGGTGCCCGCTGTTCTTCCAGATGACTCGGTGCCCGCTGTCGTGTCAGATGACTCGGTGCCCGCTGTCGTGCCAGATGACTCGGTGCTCGCTGTCTTGCTAGATGGCTCAGTGCCCGCTGTCGAGCTTGGTGACCCGGTGCCCGCGGTTCTGCCAGATGACTCGGTGCTGTCTTGGAAATTCACTTTCAACGAATTTCTCCTTACCGTGAGTGTCCGCAGTTGGATGCGCAGTAATCCCCCATAAAGCTGTGCGAACTTCGCTTACCACAACTGCAGCTAAACTCCATGATTCCTGCGCCTCCAACTGGTTTAGCTCTGTTGAGATGTGGGGAAAATGGAGCTCCTGTTACCCAGGAATGATCACACGACACTCTCAGGTTGCAGTTGGAATTCACTCTGAGACTGGCTCCAACCCCAGCCTCCTGTTTTATTACAAGCACACACACGCCCCCCCCAGGTCAATCCCCTCCCACAGAATAATGTATAGGGAGTAAATATATTGTAAGTCCTCCTGCGCTTTTATGGACCACCCTCCCTTTTCCCTAGTTTACAGCCGCTTACACTCCTACTGATACTAAAAACAGTGCTCAAATAAATATTATAATAGTGTAGCGCTAAATAACTTAATCAAAACAATCTGTATGAAAGTGATAAATTAAATGTATTGACCTTGTGAGAAATCTCACAGTGCCTATAAGTGCTCATCACACGTGTCACTTATCTCATAAATAATATTAAACAACATATATCAGAATAGTGCTATGTTAGAATCATTAAACATATTTTTGTGTTAGTGCCACTTCAAATAAACATATAACGTGTGATCGTGCCAAATCACTATAAATTAATATATCGTCCAATGTCCAAAAAACAATATAAAGCAATATAATCCAAGTGATGCTTAAATGCACATGCAGTGTGTTATCATAGTGCCACTCGTGAAAACACACTCTTCCACTTTGGCTGCAATGCCTCCTCACCTCCTTTCAGCGACCCCTAGGGGCCCACAAGCCTCTAGGATCACCTTGGATCCTCAACACTCCTGGATGGTACCTCTCAGGCTATCCTCCTATCCTCCAAATAGGAGGATAGCCTGAGAGGTATCATCCAGGAGTGTTGAGGATCCAAGGTGATCCTAGAGGCTTGTGGGCCCCTAGGGGTCGCTGAAAGGAGGTGAGGAGGCATTGCAGCCAAAGTGGAAGAGTGTGTTTTCACGAGTGGCACTATGATAACACACTGCATGTGCATTTAAGCATCACTTGGATTATATTGCTTTATATTGTTTTTTGGACATTGGACGATATATTAATTTATAGTGATTTGGCACGATCACACGTTATATGTTTATTTGTAGTGGCACTAACACAAAAATATGTTTAATGATTCTAACATAGCACTATTATGATATATGTTGTTTAATAATATTTATGAGATAAGTGACACGTGTGATGAGCACTTATAGGCACTGTGAGATTTCTCACAAGGTCAATACATTTAATTTATCACTTTCATACAGATTGTTTTGATTAAGTTATTTAGCGCTACACTATTATAATATTTATTTGAGCAGTGTTTTTGGTATCAGTAGGAGTGTAAGCAGCTGTAAACTAGGGAAAAGGGAGGGTGGTCCATAGAAGCGCAGGAGGACTTACAATATATTTATTTATTGCCTAGTACCTATCCTTACCTCTAGCAGCCACTATGGATGTCTTTGGTTTCTTGGAAAACAGGTCTATTAATTTAGAGGAAGTCTTTAATCAATCCAATACGGGACCAATGGGTGATTTAGAAACACAATATAGGAAGTTAGGCCACCTAATGGAGAAGAAAGTGTCGCTGTGGTGGGACATAGTGACACATGAAAAGTATTTAAAAGACAAATTAGTGCCCAGAAGAATCAGATGGGATGTACCCATCTGTGATGGACTAACAGATCCAGAAGCAGTGGAAGAATGGTTTAATTTTTTCCATGAAAAAGGCCTGGAATTGGTCATGTTCCTACTGAAAAGGAAACAAAGAAAATTGAGAAATTTGGACAAACAAATAGGTGAAATGAAAGAAAAAATTGTACCATTCAAAGATACAGTAGAGGTACAAAACCTAACGAATCGCCTCAACAAAGACCTAGAAAGAGCAGACCAGGAAGTGAAATACAGGAAGACAAAAAAATACCAGAGAGATCTAAATGATATGAAAAAAAATCAAGTATTCAAATGGCAGTCAGTGGATAATGAGGTTGAGTTGGCCTCAACCAACACTACTCCAGTTAAAGAAAGAGAGGAAAATAAAGGCGGTCCTGCACCAGTATATAAGAATCAAGAATCTATTCAAGTGCGATATAATACTCAGAATTATAGGACACCAAAAAATGGATACAAACCAAAAAACGGAAATGGTGGGTATAGGGGACCCAATAACAACAATAAAAAAGGTCCACCATATAATAATAGACCCTATTATCAAAATAATAGGCCGTACTTCCCACCGGGGCCTAATTATAATAATTTTCAGCCAAGACCATATATTCCAAGATCATATGAACCCAGGTTTGAAGGCCCAGACCCATATGATAGGTGGGATCCCCCAAGATATGAATATAGAAGCCCCATACCCACCTACAATAGGTTTGAGCCATTGAGGCAGGAGTATAGACAAGGGGATTTTTTAGAGAGATACCCAGGGGAAAGGAGCCCACAAAGAGAAAAGAAAAAGAGCCCAAGAAAAGGAGGGGATGCAGAGCCGGATTTAAAAAACAAAAGAAAAAGAGAACAATAGGAGATGGGGTGTTTAACATTAGTGGCTCCTCATTATCCAAAGAGGAGCTTATGGTATTAGATAGAGGTCTGAAATATGCCCCCCCTGCATCCATTAATAAATTTAAAGTTTATATAGATACTCAAAAGTTTTTCAGAAGATTAAATATAAAAAAATATTTTATAGGATTACCAGGGGCGAAGAATTGTGTTAGTAGTGCCCCGAATAGTAGTTTTACCCATACTAATCTTAAAAATAGATCACTTTTTAATCCACAGAATAATAATAACAGTCAAATAGAGGTTTTTAAGAAATTAGTTAATCATGATTTAGAGAAATTGAAGGTTCCCATAGTCAAGAAAAATATAGGCTTGGAAATAGGGATCAAGAGGTTATCCAAACAAGAAGATATAGTAATAAGGCCAGCGGATAAAGGGGGTGGGATTGTGATATTATCAAAAGACTATTATTTGAAAGAGCTCTCCACTCAGCTAAATGATGAATCTACATACCAAGTGTTAAGGAAGGATCCTACATTATTGTATAAAAAGGAATTAGAAAAACTGGTAAAGAAAGGTATGGAAAAAAAGATTCTAAATAAGAAAGAATCCAAATATTTAGTCCCTGATTTGTGTAGGGTTACCAGTAATTTACACAGTCCCAAAAATACATAAAAATGATAAGAATCCACCTGGCAGACCAATTGTGAATGGTATAGAATCGGTACTAGCTAGGATGGGGGAATATATTGATGAATTTTTGCAACCAGTGGTCAAAAGTACAAAGGCCTATCTGAGAGATACTAAACATCTGATACAGATTTTAGAAGAGTATAAAGGAACAAAAAGACTGTATGCAGCTAGTGCGGATGTGGCGTCATTGTACACAATAATAGGACATGATGACGCAATGAAATCAGTGGACTGGGGACTTAGAAAATATAGTAATTTAACATGGACCCAAAGGAAATATCTGCTGGAATGCTTGGACTTTTCCTTAAGTCATAACTATTTTTGGCATAGTGGTACCTATTACAAACAAATAAGAGGCGTAGCTATGGGCGCTCGGTATGCACCAAGTGTGGCGAATATCTTTATGGCATGTTGGGAGGAAATGGAGATATATACTAATTATCCGGAAGAATTAAAAGTATACAAGAGGTTTATTGATGACGTCATAATAATATGGGAAGGAGAAGAAACAGCATTGGTGAACTTTTTGAATAAATTGAATAATAATGATAAAAATATAAAGTTTACATGGGAACACAGCAAGGAGGAAACTAAATTTCTAGATTTAAATATAACACTTGGGAATGGCACATTTATAACAAAAACGTTTTTTAAAAATGTGGACCGGAATGGTTACATACCAATGGGAAGTTGCCATTATCCTCCTTGGCTATACAATATACCGAAAGGTCAGTTTGTGAGAGTGAGGAGGAATTGTACTAGACATGAAGATTATCTGAAACAGGCAAGTAAATTGGGGTCCAGATTCGTAGAGAAAGGATATTCAAGAGACATGATCACTCAGAAAATAAGAGAAGTTGGAAATATGGAAAGAGGGGTACTGTTGAAGGATAAAAATAAAGAAGGTATTAAGAATGACGAGTTACCCATAGTATTGGATTACAATATCCACTACAAAAAAATAGAATCTATTTTCAAAAGACATTGGAATATTTTGAAATTGGACCCTATGCTAACTACAGTTTTATCAGATTATCCAAGGTTTGTGTATCGTAAAGCACCTACGGTTAAATCTAGGGTGGTAAAAAGTGTGCTAGATCCTCCATACACGAATAAACTGACATTTTTGAATGACATAGGTTTTTTCCCATGCAAAAATTGCCTTGCCTGTAAAGCCACAAAAAACATTAAACGAAAGAGCTTCAGGGCTAATACTACTGGACAGGAATATACTATTGAAGACTTTATTACGTGTAAAACCATAGGAGTGGTGTACTGTCTGGAATGCGAATGTGGATTCCAATATATAGGTAGAACAAAGAGACCACTATGGAAGAGACTAGGGGAACATGTGAGAAATATCTTAAAAGGGTATCCGAAACATAATGTGTCAAGACATTTCTCCATGCATCATAACAAGGACCCTAGTAAAATGAAATTTTGGGGTATAGAAAGACACAAAAAGCATTGGAGAGGTAGTAATAAGGTTAAATCGTTAAGTCAAGCTGAGTCACGTTGGATATATAATATGAGAACCTTGGTCCCAAGAGGTCTAAATGTTGAATTTGACCTCAATTGTTTTATTAGTGATTTTTAATAGTAGTTTATCATCTGTGAATGTATATATATTTTTTAAGCTGACTGATATATGTTGTGGATTAATTTAAGATATGTTTTAATAATGTGATGTATGGGTAAACTGCAAGCATAAAGGATTTTAGATATTTTTATAGTTTAATTTTATTTTTATAAAAAAAAATATATTTTTTTATATATATTTATATATATATATGTGTATATGTGTTTTTTTATACATATATATATATATATTTGATTATTACCGTGGCATGTCTTATTTGTACATATGTGTATATATGTATACGCATACGTGTACATTATTTGGGTATCTTAATATACTTGGTCAAATCTGTAGCCTGGGTGAACAGGTATTAATGAATAAAGTTTTATAAATAATGGTGTGTATAAATTAAATTAAAATAGAATTATGAGCATCATTTTTAACATTCACACATTTTTTAATTAATAAAATAGTTTTTAATGTTTTTATATATATTTATTTAATGAAATTAATAAAGGATTTTATCAAGTATTAATATATGTCAGCATAGTTAAGAATGATAGCCTAATGTTGAAGGATGTGGAAATATAACAATCGTATATAATTAGATTATAACGATTTGAACACTAGGTTGTTATCATAATAGAAATCCCTGGGAGTAGGCTTTAAGAAAATGGCGGCGGCCATGCACATGCAAATGAAGGGGAGGTATATATACCTCCTAATATGTATAAATTAGATCCGCGTCTCTATAGCGATACCCCGATGAAGTCACGAGGTACGTGACGTAACGCGTAGGCACGCAGAGACGCAGTTTCCGGAGTCCGGAGTGACGCACTTCCGGTACGGGACGCCATTTTCCAAGAGTAACACATGAGTGCAGTTTACCCATGCAGGGGAGAAGAAAAAACGCTGTACACAAATGTGAGTTGCTTCTTATTTGCCCTATAAATAAAAATATTTGCTGGATTTGAAAATTACTACACTTTGGAAGATCTCTTTTTTTGAACTCACTACTATGAGAGTGAGAATTCACAGAGGATCGCTATAGAGGACTCCATAAGGCGTAAAGGTGTGGAGGAGGCCAAATAGGAGGATAGCCTGAGAGGTACCATCCAGGAGTGTTGAGGATCCAAGGTGATCCTAGAGGCTTGTGGGCCCCTAGGGGTCGCTGAAAGGAGGTGAGGAGGCATTGCAGCCAAAGTGGAAGAGTGTGTTTTCAAGAGTGGCACTATGATAACACACTGCATGTGCATTTAAGCATCACTTGGATTATATTGCTTTATATTGTTTTTTGGACATTGGACGATATATTAATTTATAGTGATTTGGCACGATCACACGTTATATGTTTATTTGAAGTGGCACTAACACAAAATTATGTTTAATGATTCTAACATAGCACTATTATGATATATGTTGTTTAATATTATTTATGAGATAAGTGACACGTGTGATGAGCACTTATAGGCACTGTGAGATTTCTCACAAGGTCAATACATTTAATTTATCACTTTCATACAGATTGTTTTGATTAAGTTATTTAGCGCTACACTATTATAATATTTAAATGTATAGGGAGTGTCTATACACAGAATGTACATCCTGTTTGGAGTGTAGCATTCCCTCTTATCTATACTGGAAACCAGTTACACCAGTCCTCCCCTCCCCCATGGTGGGCTCTCTGTGGAGAGCGAACTTCCCATCCCTTACATGCTATCAGCTCCTAGTAGTATGTACATTCTCTGTACAAGCATCCCTTAGATTAAACAGTGCCAGTCTGTATCTGAATGGGCCCGATACGATCTTTATTAAAACACATCCATCCAGATACAGTTCAGGTCGATAGTGGCTTGTAAGATATACATGAGCCTACACGCGGAGTTCGCACTGCCCGGCGCCTGGCCTTACGAAGTCCATGTGGTACTATGCTGCTGATATGTGAATACAGGCCCGCGGCATTCGCATTGAATGCCGTGGTGATATACATGCCGGTCTATAAGCGCAGATCTGCCATCTCATCCATTACCGAGCTGAGTACTGTAAATGCGCATGGCCTAATTGCAGCCTTCAGAGCTTTAATTAAACCACACGAGAGACATATGAATAACACTAATATATGACACATTTAAAGTTCAACCTGTAATACAAAAATTTCCATGACAGTGCCCGCTGTCGTGCCAGATGACTCGGTGCCCGCTGTCGAGCTTGGTGACTCGGTGCCTGCGGTTCTGCCAGATGACTCGTGCCCGCTGTTCTGCCAGATGACTCGTGCCCGCTGTTCTGCCAGATGACTCGGTGCCCGCTGTCGTGCTAGATGACTCGGTGCCCGCTGTCGAGCTTGGCGACCCGGTGCCCGCTGTTCTGCCAGATGACTCGGTGCCCGCTGTTCCGCCAGATGACTCGTGCCCGCGGTTCTGCTAGATGACTCGGTGCCCACGGTTCTGCTAGATGGCTCGGTGCCCGCTGTCGCGCCAGATGGCTCGGTGCCCGCTGTCGCGCCAGATGGCTCGGTGCCCGCTGTCGTACCAGATGGCTAGGTGCCCACTGTCGAGCTTGGTGACCCGGTGCCCGCTGTTCTGCCAGCTGACTCAGTGCCCGCTGTTCTTCCAGATGACTCGGTGCCCGCTGTCGTGCCAGATGACTCGGTGCCCGCTGTCTTGCTAGATGACTCGGTGCCCGCTGTCTTGCTAGATGACTCGGTGCCCGCTGTCTTGCCAGATGGCTCGGTGCCCGCTGTTGAGCTTGGTGACCCGGTGCCCGCAGTTCTGCCAGATGACTCGGTGCCCGCGATTCTGCCAGATGACTCGGTGCCCGCTGTTATGCCAGATGACTCGGTGCCCCCTGTCCAGCTTGGTGACTCGGTGCCCGCGGTTCTGCCTGATGACTCGGTGCCCACGGTTCTGCCAGATGACTCGGTGCCCGCTGTCGTGCCAGATGGCTTGGTGCCCGCTGTCGAGCTTGGTGACTCGGTGCCCGCGGTCCTGCCAGATGACTCGGTGCCCGCGGTCCTGCCAGATGACTCGGTGCCCGCTGTTCTGCCAGATGACCGGTGCCCGCTGTCCTGCCAGATGACTCGGTGCCCGCTGTCCTGCCAGATGACTCGGTGCCCGCTGTCGTGCCAGATGACTCGGTGCCCGCTGTCGTGCCAGATGACTCGGTGCCCGCTGTCGAGCTTGGTGACTCGGTGCCTGCGGTTCTGCCAGATGACTCGTGCCCGCTGTTCTGCCAGATGACTCGGTGCCCGCTGTCGCGCTAGATGACTCGGTGCCCGCTGTCGAGCTTGGTGACCCGGTGCCCGCTGTTCTGCCAGATGACTCGGTTCCCGCTGTTCCGCCAGATGACTCGTGCCCGCGGTTCTGCTAGATGACTCGGTGCCCGCGGTTCTGCTAGATGACTCGGTGCCCGCTGTCGCGCCAGATGGCTCGGTGCCCGCTGTCGCGCCAGATGGCTCGGTGCCCGCTGTCGCGCCAGATGGCTCGGTGCCCGCTGTCGCGCCAGATGGCTCGGTGCCCGCTGTCGAGCTTGGTGACCCGGTGCCCGCTGTTCTGCCAGCTGACTCAGTGCCCGCTGTTCTTCCAGATGACTCGGTGCCCGCTGTCGTGCCAGATGACTCGGTGCCCGCTGTCTTGCTAGATGACTCGGTGCCCGCTGTCTTGCCAGATGGCTCGGTGCCCGCTGTTGAGCTTGGTGACCCGGTGCCCACAGTTCTGCCAGATGACTCGGTGCCCGCGATTCTGCCAGATGACTCGGTGCCCGCTGTCATGCCAGATGACTCGGTGCCCCCTGTCCAGCTTGGTGACTCGGTGCCCGCGGTTCTGCCTGATGACTCGGTGCCCACGGTTCTGCCAGATGACTCGGTGCCCGCTGTCGTGCCAGATGGCTTGGTGCCCGCTGTCGTGCCAGATGGCTTGGTGCCCGCTGTCGAGCTTGGTGACTCGGTGCCCGCGGTCCTGCCAGATGACTCGGTGCCCGCGGTCCTGCCAGATGACTCGGTGCCCGCTGTTCTGCCAGATGACCCGGTGCCCGCTGTCCTGCCAGATGACTCGGTGCCCGCTGTCCTGCCAGATGACTCGGTGCCCGCTGTCCTGCCAGATGACTCGGTGCCCGCTGTCGTGCCAGATGACTCGGTGCCCGCTGTCGTGCCAGATGACTCGGTGCCCGCTGTCGAGCTTGGTGACTCGGTGCCCGCTGTCCTGCCAGATGACTCGGTGCCCGCTGTCGTGCCAGATGACTCGGTGCCCGCTGTCGTGCCAGATGACTCGGTGCCCGCTGTCGTGCCAGATGACTCGGTGCCCGCTGTCGAGCTTGGTGACTCGGTGCCCGCTGTCCTGCCAGATGACTCGGTTGCCGCTGTCGAGCTTGGTGACTCGGTGCCCGCCGTCGTGCCAGATGACTCGGTGCCCGCCGTCGTGCCAGATGACTCAGTGCCCGCTGTCGAGCTTGATGGCTTGGTGCCCGCTGTCGTGCCTGATGCCTCGGTGCCCGCTGCCCCGCCTGATGGCCCGCTGCCCCGCCTGATGGCCCGGTGCCCGCTGCCCCGCCTGATGGCCCGGTGCCCGCTGCCCCGCCTGATGGCCCGGTGCCCGCTGCTCCGCCTGATGGCCCGCTGCCTTGCCTGATGGCCTCTGTCCGCTGCCCAGCCTGCTGTGCCTCTGCCTGCTGCCCAATCTGATGTGCCTCTGTCTTCTGCCCAGCCTGATGTGCCTCTGTCTTCTGCCCAGCCTGATGTGCCTCTGTCTGCTGCCCAGCCTGATGTGCCTCTGTCTGCTGCCCAGCCTGATGTGCCTCTGTCTGCTGCCCAGCCTGATGTGCCTCTGTCTGCTGCCCAGCCTGATGTGCCTCCGTCCGCTGCCCAGCCTGTTACCTGACCCTAGCGGTGGAACATTTTGCCCACTAAGGACTGTTTGGAGCATCCTGAGGACGCTCCTTGAGGAAGGGGGGTACTGTCAGGAATGGAGATATTTTTATTAGGTGAACTTGAAACCAGCAAGTAAAATTATTTTATACAAAAGTAAAAAACATACAATAAATAACTCAAAACTTTCCAGTCCAATTATACACGGGATACTTCATCACAAAGAACAGCAAGATTTATAGGCAAAAGGCATTTTAGCCACTAGGGCTTGCACTAATAAAATATCCACAACCTGCAAAGAAAACATTATGGCTTACCTGCCAAGAAAAAAGCATAATATAGGCAAAGGAGGCCTTTATGACCCCCTTAGCCAACACTACACACTATACTGTGTTTCTATTAGTGGCCTTTATGGCCCATCATCTCTGTAAAGAGAAAGCATCGGCCTTTACGGCCAAACGACATGATTAGATACTTCAATTTTTAACTACATTCCACACACTTAACTGTACTTGCATGAAAAAAAGGCCTTTATGGCCTAACCAATACATATTATTTATACTAACACTAAGACCAACCATTTAGCCTAGAGTCCTACCCACTCTGGACTGCTAGGCATAACACAAGAAACTTATAACCTTATCTACACCCAAGAAAAGACTAAGAAACTCAAATCTTCAGTGAATGCAGCCTTTCATAAAAAAGCCAAGCCTACCAAAATCTAGGGAGGTGAAAAGGAGGAAACAGGGACAGGGACCACCACCCGAGATCAACAGGCTGCAGCTACGGGCCTGATATTCCTCCACGCCTCCATCCAGGCCTTTTGCCGCCCCCTGTCTTTCTCAAGACCCCGAATTTTCCCAACCTCACCAAGGATGCCACTCACCACCACCTGGACCGAAAGGACTTTCTGCCGAATGGAAACCTGACATCGTGCATTCCAGGTGTAATAACGGACTACTAAACTAACTAGAAACAGTGTCCAAATCAAAACCCATGCGGCTTTCAAATGCTCCATACACCCACTCCGCATAAGACATGCGGTGTAGGAAAGGGACACCCAGAGCTCCACCCACCTCTTTGTACACCTCTACATTGAAAGGGCACTGAAGTAAGAAGTGGTCCATAGTTTCCACTTCCCCCTGACGCTCCGACCTCGGACAACTACGGTCATCCAGAGGACGGTACTTCAAGTTCCCTCTCATGTAGAGCCTGCCATGGAAAGCGAGCCAGGCCTGGTCCCTAAATTTCAAGGGAATCGTTCCAGATTAATCAACCGTAAGCCTTCCCTCATAATATGGCCCAGCAATCCTTCAGGGCAGCGGGGCATGAAAGACGGTTTCCACAATCCTCTCACCCACGAGCCTCCTAGGGAGGGATCTGACCTCCCCCGCCGTCACATGCCACCACCTGAGTAACTTCAGGCTCGGAGCTACATAAGCCGGGGGCTCATCATGCTTGACCCGCAGGCTTTTCTCACTCTCCCAACGGTCCAGAAAGGGTCTAAACCAAATCCGAAAAAGTTCCACCCACGCAGGCGGTATCTCTGCCAGCATATTACCAAAACTATGTTTAATAAACATCAGAGAGAAAAAAACAATTGGATTGACCATACCTAGGCCACCCTCCCGCCTGGATGAGTAGGTCACATCCCGCTTGACAAGGTTCAGCCGATTCCCCTATAACATGTGGAAGAAACAGCTGTAGACCCTCGTATAGAGCAATTCTGGCAAGAGGCAGACGAAGCTGACATACAGAAAAATGGGGATCAGGAAAGTCTTGATCGTGTCAACCCTTTCCCTCAAGGAGTGCTGCCACCCCTTCCAACATCTCACTTTACCCTCAGAATCAGACAGCCTAGCCTCCCAATTTAACTTGCTGTACTCAGCAGGGCCGAAATTGATGCCTAAAACTTTTATTTTCTGCTGAAGCAAAGCTCTCACCATCCCTACCCATCCAGAAAACTTCACATTTGTCCTGGTTGACCTTGGAGCCCGACGCCTCGGAATACTGATCCATCACTGCGACCACCTCCTGTGCCTCTTCGGTCCCAGAAATGAAAACAGAAACGTCATCGGCGTAGGCCACGACCTTCAGGGGGGGGTCCCCAGTAATACCCACCGACACCCCACCCAACACCCCACCATCTAACCTCCTAATGAAGGGGTCAATGGCGAAGGCGTAGAGCAAAGGGCTCAGCGGGCACCCCTGGCGCACCCCGGACCCAACCCCAAAAGGCCGCCCAATCCACCCATTCACCAACATGAAGCTCTCAGCCTCACTATACAACGTTTTAAGCCAGCCAATAAACCTCCCCTCTAGGCCGTACCGGTCCAGGAGATGCCAAAGGTACTTGTGATCAACTCGATCAAAGGCCTTTGCCTGATCCACCGCCAGCAGGAACTTTCCCCAGCCTTCAGCCTTACATCGCTCTAGAGCCTCCCGGACAGCTAACACCGCTGTAAAGGTACTTCTGCCCTGGACCTAGCAATGCTGCTGGCGAGAAAGTAAGCCGCCCGCCACTGACGACAAGCGCCAGAACAAGATCTTAGCCAGAATCTTTCTATCGACATTGAGAAGGCTAATGGGGCAGCAGTTCTCAATAGCCGAAGGATCTTTACCCTTTGACAAGAGAATTACAGCAGACTGCCTCATGGAAGGAGGGAGCAACCCCTCATCCAGACAGCAATTGTAAACTTCCGCAAGGTGGGGGTGCCAAGCTGGACTTAAAGGCTTTAAAAAATTCAGCTGTCAGACCGTCTGGCCCAGGAGTCTTATTAATGGCCAAACTATCGATGGCTTTGGTCACCTCTTCTGCTGTAATTTCCCCTGTCAAACTTGCAGGCAGGACATTACCCTCCAGACCTGGTGTAGAGTCCGAAAAGCTCAGCATCCTTGTCCGGTCGAGGTGCTTCTCGCTCAGTAAATCCTCATAAAAGGACCTAGAGACCTCCAGAATCCCCGACCTGGATCTTGTCAGGGACCCCGTACTATCCCTCAAGCCAGAGACCGTCTTAATTGCTGCGCTCTGCTTACAATTCTGGAAAGGGTCAGGCGAGTGGTACTTCCCATAATCCCTCTCCAGAACCAAAGAGGCACGCCGGTCATACTGGTGTTTCATGAGAAGTAGCTTGACCTCAGAGATTGCCCCAGAATCCCCACCGCTAGAAACAAGGCGGTCGAGCTTCCTCCACAGCCGTTGGTAGGCAATGTACCTATCAAGCTGTTTTCTTTTTCCTAGGGCCCAGAAAAACCTGCCTATCCACACCTTGGTGAGCTCCCACCACTCCGACTTACTGTTGCAGAAATCCAGAACGGTTTCCTGAGCCTGAAAAAATTCCTCAAATGATCGTTTTACTTCCTCCAGCAGAGCCGAATTCATTCTCCAGATGCCCTTCCCTCTCAGTGGCGTATCTGAAACATTTAAAGTCACTGTAAGTAAAAGGTGATCAGAAACCTCCACCGATCGACATTCAGGTACCGAGAAGGCAGAGTCTTCAAAAAAAACCTATCTATTCTACTCTGACAACTGCCTCTCCTATACGTGAAACCAGTGCTGTCCGGGTTGCTCTTAACCAAGGCATCCACCAGACCTGCTTCCCTGACTCACGCATTTAAGAAAACGCTGTCATATCCAAGCCTGTCATTGTAGCCTTTCCTGTCCTTGGGCCTAGTCACGGTGTTGAAGTCACCTCCAAAGACAACCTGCCGGGATGTAAAAAGGAAAAGGCTTGATCCTTGTAAAGAGGCATTTCCTGTCCCATTTGGACTGCGGTCCATAAATGTTAATTAGGCGCAGTTCCTGCCCCCTCACAAGGACATCCAGGATCAAACACCTTCCAATCTCCACCTCAATGACCCGCCGGCACGTTACCATGTCGGTAAAAAGAACCGCAACTCCACTGTAAGGCTGAGCCGCAAGAGACCAGAAGGAAGGACCACGCCTCCACTCCCTCTTAGCCAGATGGACATCAGCTAGACTGCACAACCTGGTCTCTTGCAAAAACAAAACATCAACATCAATCCTGCTGAGCAAAAATAAAGCTGTATCATATTTTTTCCCCTTTGTTTTCATTCACCTTCTCTCAGGCATAACATATGCCCTTTTTGAATACTACATATGTGAATTCAGTGTTGAGTATGGCCTGATTCCCTACATATGCAGTGACCAAGATTCCACAGCTTTGGGGCTAAGCTGTATGTAATTTGAGCATCTATGACAGGTAGTACTTTTGTTTATAAATGCATATGATTGTGTCTATTGTTTTACATGTATGATCCTGGATGATGCTCATTTGGCTTATTTAGATTTATTTATGCCAGTTCTCCCTGAGGAAGCGGGATTTGTCCTGTGAAATGCGTTGGAGACTTTTGCATATGATACCCCTTATGACCATCTGGGGATATAGTTACCAACCACTGGAAAAATGTGTAACTGCAGTTTACAGAAATAACAACACCTATGTATTAAATTTTGCATTTTAATCGTTTTGAGCGTGTTAACAAAGGTGTATTTTAACTTTTTGGTCCTATTCGTTTTTTTCTATAGGGATTTATTGTTTTTTCAGTACATTCTTTGTCAATCACATCACCCTGTGATGCAAGTCCATGCCAATCACGATGAATGATGGACTCCAACCCACACGAGCAACCCCACTTGACTGCTCCTGTTGCTTGCTGGCACTGTATGACATCTTCTCTTTCCTTTCTGCTGAAGTAAACAAAGAGACAAGATCACATGATGATGTAAATTACCATATATAGACATGTCCATATGTGGTCGGTGATGTCACTGGGTGACCCAGCCCTTTGTGACATCATAGACCAACTATGGTCAAGTCAATGTTCCAAATGTAAAATAACGCACCTAGGGGGAAAAAAAATCCTGGCAGACAGCAGGGATGTATCATGGATAAATTAAACTGAACTGAAAACTGATGATAAACTGTATGCTGAATCCATTTTCTCTTTGAAAAAAACTGATGAATGGATGATGCCCATGTGAAAGGAGCCTTATGGGTAAGAAAGATTTCCACATGTAAGGTCTGCTACAGTTCCCTGTATAATAGAGAATGAAAGCTTGTCACAATTCCAAAAAGGGTGCAGAAAGCTTGCACAGCCATCTACACTGTCCACAGCCCCTGTACCTGCTCCATAGGGACTCCTTCAAGAGGCATCATCAGTGCATTATCAGCAGATCAATGTTTTGCCCACTTTTCAAGCGTCAGTATGGAGTAGAGTATTGCTGATTTCAGTGTCTCAGCTGTGGGAATGCTAATGCAGATCAATGTCAGAAGGAAATCAACACCACGTATGGACATCTTTTTTGTTACAAGTAACTTGGTAGTGTGCTGGGTATTTTCTTTCTCTCTCAGAAAGCTGAAACTAGAAAGTAAGAGAGTGAACTTACTGACTACAAATCTATTGACCGATAGAGTGCTATATATATATTTCAATGTATTTACCTGAAGTGCTGCTTTTCCAACAATTAAAGAGCAATGAGACAGACCATAGGATATTAAGATTCCTGCTCCTGTAATATTTTGGTATTAAATTCATTTTAATTTCATGTTCTGTTGTACATAGTGTTATCTCAGTTAACAAAAGTTTAAATATTTGTCTCAGGTAATGAAAGGAGCATGTTTCTAATGTTATCTGGACAATTTTCTAGGTCATTTTTCATTCCTTATCCCAGGTGTGTAAGATCCCTTGATTATTGCTCTTCAGGACTATTTTATGTTGCTTTTAATTGCTTTAAAGGGATAATTTTATATTGCTTTTTCATTGACAAAAGCCATCTCAACCTTTTTAAAATATATCTGCCCATCATTTCAGTGTAAAGGACAAACCCAACTCTCCTAAATAATATTGAAAGTAGATTTTATGGCATGTGTATGTATTTTTATTCTTTCTTGTGTTTTGTAGAATTTAATTGGTCTGTGTACCATGCACCTACACTCTGGGCTCGTGTGGTTTTTCCTTGTGATAATGGGAGGTCTTGGGATGTCTGTTTTTCCCGAGGAAGCAAAACCGATCATCAGAGTTGGGGCTGAATGTGAGTCTCATTCTTTTTACCATTTTTCATTGCTGATATTTATATTAATATGAAGAGAGAAGGAGATAAAGCGAAAGAGGTGGAAATATAATTGGAAATCATATGAATACTTTGACATTTTAAGTAAATAAATGACAACTACACACAAAGTTTAATGTGACTGTAGATAGAGTGCATGGCCATTAGCAGCATGGCCATGTGAATCAAAAGATAAATTGGAGGAAAAGCCTAAAGCTGGCCATACATGGGTCAGCTTTTCCTTCAATCGGCAGATTCAATGTGGATGTGGGCATCTTCACTGCTGTGTCACTGTATTCTGAAAGTGGAGGAATCAGCATGGCTCTCCCACCATTAAAATATACTGATCAGTACTGCAGTATATTGACTGGATACACTGATTGAGAGAGAATTTACCAACAAGCCAGTACATGAGATGTTAATAGAGAGATCTACGTGTCATGAACGGAATGGCCATACATGTTCTAGAGGTATGTGGACACAAAGACCAGGCTCAAAATAAACTCTTCTTAATTTTCAGGCTCACAAAGTACTTGGTTTTCACCAGTGGTTTTGGTGATGAGGTTGGAATTGTGCATTAATAGTATGCAGCCCTTTGTATTGCTGGTAATAAATTATAACTTGTGTTTTTGTCCATAGTCACATTTGTGAACAGGAAAAGTGAAGGGATGTATTCAGCTGGGCAAATATGTGGCCAAAGGGGTGAGACAGGAAGGTTGCTGTGGATTGTAGCCACTTGAGTTACTAGCGCAAGATCAAAATCATTGTGGGGTGCAGAGATGTAGTGAGGAAATATAACAAGGGTCAAGGGAAGGGGAGTACAAGCAAGATTAGAACACAAAAGCAAGTAGGTCTGTGAAATTCAACATTCTAGAGATCAGAAGCAGATGGGTATGCATATGTAAGCAAAGTCAGGACAGACAGTGAGAATCTAGGAATTGGGTCAAACAAGCAAGTATATAGAGTGAGAAAGACAAGAACTGGTATAATAAAACATGGTTAGCAATATGAGTCCAGAACAATGGAATTATGAATTCTATTCAAAATCAGACAGAAGCACAACCTACAAACAACAATCTGAACATTATGACAGGCAACAATATTGCAGACCCTTTTAAAGGATTATGGACCAGGATAAGGAAATGTGCATCAGACCGTGTTCCCTCATGGGCACAGTTCATCAGAGGAGGATAAACAGAGCAAGTATACATGTATCAGAGCAGAAAATGATAGTTTGGAGTACGGGGAAAAGCCAGACTTAATTGCAGGAGAGGGAAAAGTTACAACAGCTGCAAAATAGAGAAAATTAAGTGGTAAACCATGTAGCAAGAGGAAAAAGTGGACAGTAGAACCCACAAAGGATATGAGGAGCATCAGCAGGCTGTAATAGAGTAATGGTAGGGTTTATTTACTAAGGCTGGAAAGTGAAAAATCAGGCTCACTTCTGCATAGAAACCAGTCAGCTTCCAGGTTTTATTGCCAACGCTTAATTGAACAAGCTGAGGTTAGAAGCTGATTGGTTTCTATGCAGAAGTGAGTCTGATTTTGCATTCTCCAGCTTTAGTAAATAAACCCTACAATATCAAACAGAAGGGGAAACAAAGCAGGACAGACCGAGTGTCCCAGATGGAAAACTCTTTTCTGTCCAACTGTTGACCAGCCAAAAGACCAAATCCACCAAAGGTAGGTATCTAGCAAGCTGCAACACAAATCCAACTGATGTTCTGACTTTATCTAAATTGTCTGAAGATCCACATAAAGACAAATTACACAAACTAGTGCAAATTTATTGTCCATAAACGTGTATCTAGCATGGATACTTTATCATTCAACTCACCTGATAGGCTGCCATACAATATGGTAAGCTTTTGCTACTGTTAAGGGGAAATTATGGTGTATTTTTACTAAAAACACATTTTGAGTTATTACAATATTTACTTTTAAAGTACATTTTGATTTTACCTTACATGCTCTTTATTCAATGTTTTCTAATAGTATTAAATAAAGATTTTGATATATTAAATGGAGATATGCAGGTTATCCATTAAAGGTACCGACACTTCCATCTAGAGCTCTGTATATGGTAGTATATGATACTTAGCTGTCCCACCCCACCCTTTTGCCATGAGGACTTTGCTACAGGATGGTCGACACATGAGTTGATGCATACTCTTTCATAGATCCATTTACTCCATTTCCACATCCTCCTCTGAGTACCCCATGGGGAATACATTCACGGATAGCATTGGTGGAAACTATGTCTGTTCAGGCAAACATTGGCTCTGTTTAAGGCCTGCAGGACACCCATAGCACTCAGAGTGACAACAAAATGCGTAAAGGATCAGCGAGTGCTTAAAAGTAGCTGCTATTACACATCAAGGTAACCAAAGAAAACCTCAAAAGACATATGAACATAAAAGCGCAGCGCTAAAAGTCAATAATGGTAAATCCAATATTATAAGGTGCTAGTATGCCAATCATTAAATCTCAAGTAAGATAAAGATAAAATATTAAATAAGTGTCCATAAATGTGACAGTTTGTGCTAAGGTGCTAATCAATCTTATTCAAATTGCTGATTATTCCAGTATTCAGTGATGTGCCATAAGGTGTGGTAAAAAATATGCACTCACCAGATGCATATTTTAAATATGCATGTAATATATATAGCCAGAGGTCCCTATTAAGGGTGAAATGGATGAGGTAAACTGGATATGGATTCTCCTTCCTCTGGATAGTGTGTAGCCCTGCGGATGGGTTCTGGATGTGTAAGGATGTATTTTTTATTATTATTATTATACAGTATTATTTATATAGTGCCAACAGTTCGCTCAGCGCTGTACATTACAATGGGAGACAATACACGAGACAGTACAATAACAATACAGTGCGATACACGAGGGGTTCGAGGAGCTTACAATCTAGGAGGGAGGGGATAGTGGTACGGGAGGAAAAGCTGTGGGGGATGGAGTGGCAGGAAGAGTGGAGGAGATCGGCAGTTAGCAGAGGGTGGGGTGGGCTTCCCTGAAGAGGTGGGTTTTTAGGGTGCGCCTAAAGGAGAGGAGAGTGGGTGATAGTCTGATGGATTGGGGTAGGGAGTTCCAGAGGATGGGTGAAGCCCTGGAGAAGTCCTGGTGGCGGGCATGGGAGGAGGAGATCAGGGAACTAGAGAGAAGGAGGTCTTGTGAAGAGCGGAGAGTGCGTTTTGGGTGGTATTTGGATATTAGGCCGGTGATGTAGTTTGGGGCAGAATTATGGACAGCTTTGTACGTCAGTGTTAGCAGTTTGAATTTGATTCGTTGGGCAATCGGAAGCCAGTGGAGGGATTGGCAGAGGGGGGTGGCGGAAATGGAGCAGTTGGTAAGGTGGATGAGTCTGGCCACCGTATTCAGGATCGACTGAAGTGGGGATAGCCTGTGGTGAGGCAGGCCAGTGAGGAGGGAGTTGCAGTAATCGAGTCGTGATATGATGAGGGAGTGGATGAGCTGCTTAGTAGTTTCTGGGGTTGGGAATGGGCATATTTTGGCGATGTTGCGAAGATGGAGTCTGCACGAGTTTGTTGGAAAATTCCCTCCTCTGGATCCTGTGGAGTACTACAGCTATATTCCAGGATAAACTCTGCAAATCAATTTAGCTCAGCATGGAGCCAGACAAAGAGTTTCCCATAGTGCAGTATTGTACTCGCGCATGTTTTTGATCTCTGACAAGATGGCACATGCGCGTAATGCGCATTTGCCATCTACCATATATAAGTAAACGGCGGACTTCATGGCGGTATTGGCAATCCCTTCTGAAGAAGTGCGTGGCACGAAACGCGTCAAGGAGGAGCCAATACGCCATGACGTCACGCCGCCGGAGCCTCATGAAGGTTCGGCAGCCATCTTGCTTGGTGGATGGTTGGTCCCTCTCCACATCTTACTGCACCATACTGCGTTTTTATGCTTATACTGATTTTTACCACGTGGATTACTAATACATTTTTAATTTACAATACTGCACTATGGGCAACTCTTTGTCTGGCTCCATGCTGAGCTAAATTGATTTGCAGAGTTTATCCTGGAAGATAGCTGCAGTACTCCACAGGATCCAGAGGAGGGGGTTTTCCACTTCAGGCTGTAAGCACCCATCCATCCTTTAAAGGGGATCTCAGGCAGAAATACATCCTTACACATCCAGAAGACATCCGCAGGGCTACACACTATCCAGAAAAAGGAGAATCCGTATCCGGTTTACCTCATCCATTCCACCCTTAATGGGGACCTTTGGCTATATATATTACATGCGTATTTAAAATACGCATCTGGTGAGTGCGTATTTTTACCACACCTTATGGCACATAATACTGAATACTGGAATAATCAGCAGTTGGAATAAGATTGATTATCACCTTCGCACGAAATGTCACATTTATGGACACTTATTTAATATTTTATCTTTATCTTACTTGAGCTTGAATGATTGGCATACTAACACCTTATATTATTGGATTTACTATTATTGACTTTTAACGCTGCACTTTTATGTTCATATGTCTTTTGAGGTTTTCTTTGGTTACCTTGATGTGCAACAGCGGCTACGTTTAAGCGCTCGCTGATCTTATATGCATTTTATGACCCTCTTAACCATTTTTTAGCTGAAGCTGCTTTATATATACTATTTCATTTAGCATATTACTTATATTTATCATTTTATACCGTATGTATATCCATAATGGGATATATATTTGACATTAGATCCTCGATAACTTATCTCAGAGGATGTTTTTTCTCTGGATAATGATATTGATGACCTTAGAGGTCTGTTTATACATCTATAAAATTTAACAACATCAGAAATCAGAACACTATGGGATATCTCATATCTCAAAGTATATTAACCACCTTCCGTCCGCCCTATAGTACAATGACGGGTGCAAGGTGGTTCTCTCGTTCTGACAGGACGTCATATGATGTCCTACCAGTCTCACTGCGCATGCGTGGCTCAGGGAGCACGCAGCGCTGCGATTGCTGGTGCGCTGTGTCCCTTGGACACAGCGGATCACGGAAAGAGCTGAAGATGTCGGCATGTGATCAGCTGTGTCCAATCATCAGTGCCACGTGCCAGTGCCCATCAGTGCCACGTGCCAGTGCCCATCAGTGCCACATCAATGCCACATATCAGTGCCCATCTGAGCTGCCTTTCAATGTCATCCATCAGTGCCAGTCAGTGCCGCCTATCAGTGCAAGTCAGTGCCGCCTATCAGTGCCAGTCAGTGCCGCCTATCAGTGCCGCTTAATTATCAGTGCCATATATCAGTGTCATGTATCAGTGCTGCCTTTCAGTGCCCATCAGTGATGCCTGTCAATGCCCATCAGTGCAACCTACCAGTGCCTCCTCATCAGTGCCACCTATCAGTGTCCATCAGTGCAGCCTATCAGTGCCCATCACTGCAGCCTCATTAGCGCACATCAGTGAAGGAGAAAAATCACTTATTTACAAAATTGTATAACAAAATCTAAGAAAAAAATAAATTTTTTCAAAATTTTCAGTGGTTTTTGGTTTATTTAAGAAAAAATAAAAATCCCAGAGGTGATTAAATACCACCAAAATAAAGCTTTATCTGTCTCAAAAAAATGATAAAAATTTCATATGGGTACAGTGTTGCATGACCGCGCAATTGTCATTCAAAGTGTGAGAGCGCTGAAAGATGGAAATTGGCCTGGGCAGGAAGGGGGTATAAGTGCCCTGTAGGCTAGTGGTTAAAGAACATGTGGTCCCTAGGTCTCTGCGGTGGGATATATCCCCAGAAACGGAGGATGTTTGTAGCATGGCAGAGTGGTATCAATTTTTTAATAGTGCTGGCCTGGATTTTTTTAAATTTCTGGTATTAAGGAAGAAAAAGAAATTGATACACCTTGATACCGAAATCCATACAGTACAGGAAAAACTCACTCCCTATAGAGGTAAAGACGAATATAAATTGGAATCAGATAAACTCAAAGCACATATGGAAGGGGTAGAAAAGGAACAGAGAACGAAAGAGGAAAAAATACACCAGAGATCATAAAGATTATCAAGACCACTTCAGGTGGCAAATGGCGAAGGATGAATACCAGCATGCACCTACACCCATCTCTAGTAATTTTACTGCCCCTCAGAATTTTAGACCTAATTATCCAAATTGATTCCAACAAAGAACATCAGGGTTTAATGATCAATATAGATCCCCGCCAGGCCACACAAGAATAAAAATTTTAACATACCTGTAAACAATAGATTTGATCCATTACAATATCTCCCAGATGAGAATATTGGTTCCAGGGGTCTACGCTGGCACCCAGAACAATATGAAAAGACACGTAGAGAAACTCATCCTCCTGGATATCAATACGGATCCAATTTTAATAACTACAACCAACAAGGCAGATAAGCACCTAGGAACCGCCCCAACAAATTCCAGCATAAACCACAATATGCTTCACCTAGGATTAATAGAGGAATGCCTCAGTGCTTCAACAACAGACCACAAGGTAGAGGCCCCCAGCAAATTCCCTACTTTCAAAGCTACAGTGCTCCCCCATCTACACCCAGATTCAACACAAGTCAATATGAACATAATGGACAATCTGCACAGGCTTGTTTTTTAGGGGATGGAAGGACACGCAAAAGAAGCGAAACTACAGAGGGAAGAGAGGTGGGAAGAGAACTAACAGATACAAAAAAGAAGCGAATGTAGCCAGAAAAGGCATATTCAATCTGAGTAATACTAAACTAACACAGCAGGAACTTAGTTTACTTGATAAAGGACTGAAATATGCCCCGAAAAATAAATTAAACAAATTCCAGGTTACATACTGTAGATGTCCACAAGTTCGTAAGACAATTATCACTAAAAAGATATTTTGCCAATAATCCGATAACATACGATAAGGCCACAGACAGTACTACCCATTCCAAATTAAAGAACGCCTCTTTATTTAACCCACCCCCACAGTCACATTCTTACGTCATTGTATTCAAGGAAATGGTTTTAAAGGATCTGGGTAATATACCAGTCAAACACCGCCACAATAACCAACTCTTGGACAAAGCAGTTAAAACGCTTCTTGATAAGAAAGACCTGGTCATTAGACCAGCAGACAAAGGAGGGGGCGTAGTAATCCTTAATAAATTTGATTACACGACAAAAGTTTACAGCATCCTAAGTGACACCAGTACATCCTCTCTATTACCCAAGGACCCTCTCCCATCCTAAAAACGTTCTCTAAAAACAATCATTAAGAAAGGGTATGAAAATAAGGTAATTAATAAAAAAGAAAAGGAATTTTTGTGCCCCACAACACAACACCTAGTGTCAGGGATCCCGGCCGCTCAGCGTCGCGCGCATGCGCAGATCGCCGACTCTTCCTGGCCGGCGAATACAGAGATCGCGGCGGCGGCCGCGCATGTGCAGTAGCGATCGCGGCCGCACCAATGGAAACTCAGGGCGCCCTATTTAAATCTGCCCTGTGCATTTCCAAAGTGCCGCAAGGTCTTGTTCCTGTTCCTGTGTTCCTGCTAGTACGTTTCCTTGTTGCCAAACTCTGCCTGTTCTGATTACGCTGACCCTCTCCTGCTCTGACCCCGGCTAGTTCCTGACCATCCCTCTGACTGACTCTCTGTACCACGCTGCCCGCTACCTGCTGAACCTGGCTTGTGACCCCGACCATCCTCCGCTTGCTCCCTCTGTACCACGCTGCCCGCACGATACCGACCCGGCTAGTCTGACCTCGCTCACTCCTAGCAGTCGTCCATCCATCCCGCTCGGATCGGGATCTGTCATCCCATCCATCCCGCTCGGATCAGGGTCTGTCATCCCCTTCACAGCAGACTCATCCCGGGCACATACCCTCAGCGGGACCCCTCTGCCACCGCCGGGGGTGCCCAGGGACGCGACCTGGTTCCAGTCTTGCACCAAGTCCATCCCCACCATCAGGGGCTCTGGTGAAAAGGCAGACTGGGACTTAGACTCCGCGTCCTGGGAAACCCCGTGCCGTGGACCACTAGAGATCCCGCTGGGCGGAGCCTGACAGTACCTTGCGGCCATGACTGAGTCTGGAAGGGGAACCTTCCCCCTGGACGATCTGTGCCAACACATTGCCACCCTCACAGAGGGGGTTAGGCTCCTCCAGGAGGGCTATACAGAATTAGGTGACCGTTTGCAGACCTTAGCCACCCCTACCGGACAGGTTAAAGAGCGCCCTGGGGAAACACTAGTTCTGACATCTGCACCGGAGCCCCGAGTTCCCTTACCGGAACATTTTTTCGGGGATCGAGGTAGATTCAGGAGGTTTCGTATTTCCTGCCAGTTATACTTCGACCTCCAGCCTCGAACGTTCTCATCAGAAACCATAAGGGTCGGGTTCATTATTTCTTTATTACAAGAGGAACCCCAAGCCTGGGCCCACCGACTACTAGAAAACCGAGACCCTCAGTTGGGTTCAGTAACAGCATTTTTTAAAGCGATGGCGCTCTTATATGACGACCCAGATACGGCCACGACGGCCGAAATGTCCCTACGTACCCTAAGGCAAGGTAATCGGGCAGTGGAGGAATACGCCGCCGAATTCAGGCGTTGGGGTGGTGACACCAAATGGAATGAGGCGGCCCTGTCTCACCAATTTCGCATTGGGGTTAACCGAACCACTGAAGGACGAGCTGGCCCGAGTTGACATGCCTGAAACTCTTGAGGGCCTAATAACCTTATCTATCCAGATTGACCGCCGGTTGCGGGAACGTAGGAGGGAAAGGTCCAGCCAAGAGCAGAGATCAGCCAGGCGACTTCCAGTCCAGACCAAGTCTCCACGGGTCAACCGGAACCAGGAATTCACGAATACGTCAAATCTCAGGTCAGCAGGAGGGGTTCGGTCTCCACTAACGTCTGAGGAGCGCCAGAGGCGTCAGGTAACTACCGCAATTATAGACTCTGGAGCATGTAGTTGCTTCATAGATCTGGATTTCGCAGCTCAGCAGCAGATTCCTTTACAGTCAAAGGAGACAGGGTTAAATATCTTCTTAGCTGACGGGTCCCAAATTAGGTCAGGGGTAGTGGACCGTGAAACTCCACCTATTTTTACTACAGTGGCCAACCATCACCAGGAGCTTCTCCGCCTGGATGCCATCGCATCCCCCCTGTTTCCGGTGATCTTGGGCCTCCCTTGGTTACAAGCCCATGACCCGCAGATTAATTGGAAGTCTGGATCAGTTCACTTCACGTCATCCTATTGCCAGCAGCATTGCCTCCCTAGTGCGTCTCCGGCACCGCAGGCTTTGCTCTGTCTGGATATGGAGGCAGAATTGGCTCAAGCCATTCCTTTAGCCTACCATAGTTATTTAGATGTATTCAGTAAGCGGGGGGCAGAGGTCCTGCCCCCGCACCGAACATATGACTGCCCGATTGATTTGCTCCCAGGCTCGGAGATACCTTTTGGGCGAATATTTCCGTTAACTGAACGGGAATTAGGGGTTCTAAAGGAGTATATTGACGAAAGTCTCCGCGAGGGGTTTATTCGGCCCTCCACTTCACCAGCTGGGGCTGGTATCTTTTTTGTGGAAAAAAAAGACAAATCCCTACGACCCTGTGTAGACTACCGAGACCTGAACAAAGTAACTGTCAAGAATCGTTACCCGCTACCTCTAGTCCCTGAGCTCTTTCAGAGATTAAAGTCAGCTTCTATCTTTACTAAACTGGACCTGAGGGGAGCATACAATCTAGTCCGCATCAGAGAGGGGGATGAGTGGAAAACAGCATTCCGCACTAGATTCGGGCATTTTGAATACTTGGTCATGCCCTTCGGCCTATGCAACGCGCCCGCCACTTTCCAACACTTCATTAATGATGTATTTAGGGACTATCTGGACATCTTTGTTGTCGTATACCTAGACGACATCTTGATCTTTTCCCCATCCTTAGAGGTCCATAGGGGGCATGTGAGGTACGTTTTGGAACGACTCCGCCAACACGGTCTATATGCTAAGGCAGACAAGTGCTGCTTTGAGCAGCATAGCATTTCCTTTTTGGGTCTGACCATTTCCACTACAGGTATAGCCATGGATCCCCAAAAGGTGTCAGCTATCTTAGATTGGCCTATACCCACTGACAAGAAGGCGGTCCAACGGTTCATAGGCTTCGCAAACTTCTATAGAAAGTTCATTAAGAACTTTTCAGGTTTAGTTTCCCCGATTACTCAGTTAACCAGACAGGGGGTCTGTTTTCAGTGGACACCAGAAGCGCAGGAAGCGTTTACCACTTTAAAAGAGGTTATTCACTGAGGCCCCTATCCTGAGCCATCCTGACTCATCTATGCCCTATATCCTGGAGGTGGATGCATCTGAAAACGCAGTGGGGGCGATTTTGTCGCAGAGGAAGGGCGTTAAAGAGCTCATGCACCCAGTGGCCTTTTTCTCTAGAAAACTGACTTCCGCAGAAAGGAATTACGATATTGGGGACCGGGAGCTTCTAGCAATCAAGGTGGCACTAGAGGAATGGAGGTATTTATTAGAAGGGGCAGTACACCCAATATTGATATTCACAGATCACAAAAACCTGGAATATTTGAGGACAGCAAAGCGCTTGAGACCACGTCAGGCTAGGTGGGCACTTTTTTTTTCGCGATTTGCTTTTCACATTACCTATAGACCAGGATCAAAGAATACTAAGCCCGACGCGCTTTCCCGTATGTTCGGGGACCCTGAAGAGACGCCCCGACCCGACACAATCTTGTCCTCAGGGAACTTTTTGATCCTACAATCTGAGCTCCGCTCCAGACTGCAGACCGCATCCATAGGCATGCCAGGCACACCCGGTATTTCCTTAGTGAATCGGGAGGGGCTTCTTTGGAAAGAAGGCCAGATTGTAGTTCCCGAGGAGACCCGTACCTTGGTACTTGGATACTGCCACGACCACCCGTTAGCGGGACATTTTGGAATACGCAAGACCCTGGAACTATTGCAACGCACCTTTTGGTGGCCCACTATGGCCAGGGATTGCGAGAAATATGTTAAGACTTGCACCGTGTGCCAGAGGAATAAAACTACCAGAAACAAGGCCTGGGGCCTATTACGCCCACTACCAATACCTGACAGACCTTGGAGCATGATCTCCGTTGAC
This sequence comes from Staurois parvus, assembly GCF_062004578.1. Taxonomy (NCBI): domain Eukaryota; kingdom Metazoa; phylum Chordata; class Amphibia; order Anura; family Ranidae; genus Staurois; species Staurois parvus. Next base: position 441,282 of record NW_028318235.1, read on the forward strand.
TTTATTGTAGAGCTTCCCCCCTCCCAGGAACACACAGCAATCTTTGTGATTGTAGACCGGTTGTCCAAGATGGCTCATTTTGTACCCTTAAAGGACACACCGACAGCCCATGAGACCGCACAGGTTTTTATCAGGGAGGTGGTAAGACTCCACGGAATCCCCAAGGATATTGTGTCAGATAGGGGGGTTCAGTTTACGTCTAGATTTTGGAAAGCTCTATGTGAGACGCTTGGGATTAAACTGTCATTGTCCTCTGCATATCACCCACAAACAAACGGCCAGACAGAACGAACGAATCAGACACTTGAACAGTACCTCAGATGCTACACTACCTTCCTCCAAGACAACTGGTTGACCCTCCTGCCGCTAGCGGAGTTCGCCTATAATAACGCGAGTCATTCTGCTACAGGCCAGGCTCCTTTTTTTGCAAATTATGGGTTCCACCCCACTTTTTTGCCGGATTTGATTCCGGAAGTCACGGTTCCGGCCACGCAGGACATGCTGAGCTTTTTATCCTCTAATAGCAAATTGCTCCAAGAGGCGATGGCAAAGGCCCAGGAGAGCAATAAGAGGGCTTTTGATAAAAAGAGAAGAGGGGAGTTGAGTTTGCGGCTGGAGGACCAGGTTTGGTTGTCCACCACAAATTTAAAGATGTCCTGCCCATCGAAGAAATTGGCTCCCAAATTCCTGGGTCCATTTCGGGTCAAACGCAGGATCAATGAGGTAGCATACGAGCTCGCTCTGCCTGAATCTATGAAGATTCATCCGGTCTTCCACGTATCCCTACTAAAACCAGCAACTCCAGACCCCTTCCCGGACCGAAGGTCTAAACCACCGGAGGCAGTAAACGTGGATGGGGAGGAGGAATTTGAAGTTGAGGCTATCCTGGATTGTAGGAAAAGGGGAGGCCAGACTCAGTTTCTGGTGAAATGGAAAGGGTATGGGGCGGAAGAAAATTCGTGGGAGCCGGCCCAAAATGTGCACGCCCCAAGACTTGTGCAGAGATTTTTTCGGAACCAGGCATTAGGAAGGGGTCGGTTGGGCATCCGGAGGCTGCCCGTAGGAGGGGGGCAATGTCAGGGATCCCGGCCGCTCAGCGTCGCGCGCATGCGCAGATCGCCGACTCTTCCTGGCCGGCGAATACAGACATCGCGGCGGCGGCCGCGCATGCGCAGTAGCGATCGCGGCCGCACCAATGGAAACTCAGGGCGCCCTATTTAAATCTGCCCTGTGCATTTCCAAAGTGCCGCAAGGTCTTGTCCCTGTTCCTGTGTTCCTGCTAGTACGTTTCCTTGTTGCCAAACTCTGCCTGTTCTGATTACGCTGACCCTCTCCTGCTCTGACCCCGGCTAGTTCCTGACCATCCCTCTGACTGACTCTCTGTACCACGCTGCCCGCTACCTGCTGAACCTGGCTTGTGACCCCGACCATCCTCCGCTTGCTCCCTCTGTACCACGCTGCCCGCACGATACCGACCCGGCTAGTCTGACCTCGCTCACTCCTAGCAGTCGTCCATCCATCCCGCTCGGATCAAGATCTGTCATCCCATCCATCCCGCTCGGATCAGGGTCTGTCATCCCCTTCACAGCAGACTCATCCCGGGCACATACCCTCAGCGGGACCCCTCTGCCACCGCCGGGGGTGCCCAGGGACGCGACCTGGTTCCAGTCTTGCACCAAGTCCATCCCCACCATCAGGGGCTCTGGTTAAAAGGCAGACTGGGACTTAGACTCCGCGTCCTGGGAAACCCCGTGCCGTGGACCACTAGAGATCCCGCTGGGCAGAGCCTGACACCTAGACTTCCGGTGTTATACTGTCCGCCCAAAATACACAAGAATTCCACTAAACCTCCTGGCAGACCGATTGTGAATGGGATTGGTTCTCTTTGTTCAAAGGTAGGGGAATATATTGACCACTTTCTACAGCCATTGGTTGTTCAAACACCTGTGTATCTTAAAGATACCAAGCAGGTACTTAACGAGTTTAAGGATATATCAATAGCAGCAACTACCTTTTTAGTCACTGCCGATGTAGCATCACTCTACAGTAATATTAACCATGAGGATGGTATGCAGGCAGCGGATTTTTATTTGAGCAACACTAATACAATACCATCATCCCAAAAGAATTTTATCCTAGAACTACTACAATTTGCCATGGATAGGAACTATTTCTGGTTCGATAAGAAATATTACTTGCAAAGAAAAGGAGTAGCCATGGGCTAAGTTTGCCCCCAGCCTGGCAAATCTATTCATGGCAAGATGGGAAGAGGACATGATATATGCCAGAGAGTAGCCAGAATTAATCCTTTACAAAAGATACATAGAGGATGTAACAGCGTATACCCAGAGACTGACGCAGTCCTCCATTTTGTTAAGAACCTCCATCTTGGCAAAGGGGTTAACCATCCTGACAAACATATTTCCCCCTCATTCTCCCCCTCCCTTTCTGAGAGTCCCAGCGACATTTGGCCAGTGTGTATGTGTGTAGGAGTGTCACAGGAGGCCAGGGCCCAGCAGGGGCCTAGGGGCTATAAAGTCCCCAAGGGATCTGGGGCCTAGCTGTCCGAAGAACCTGTAAAATGTAACACCTCATGTAAGATAAGGCAAGATTTCCCTGAAGTTCAAGACATTCCAAGGAAGGCGGGACCAGCTAACACTTGTTAAAATCCAGTTTTTCCCTATGTCTCATATCTTGGAATATGAGAGACTTACATAAAAACCGGGCATATGGTCAGATTGGCCACGAGAAGGCGAACAGTTAGGTAGGTCACTCGCATTGTCTCGAATACATAGGAAAGCCAATAAATAGATCTCGTTAACCGTTCAGTGTATAATTTCATAATTCATATCTAATCAATCCTCAGACATGTCTGCATAATCTACCCGCGGGTGGAATGTCACTTGTGCAGATGGAAAGTTATGGGCCAAAATATGAGTTACGGGAGATTTTGGCTCTAGTTTAGGTATCCGCCCATACCTACACGTCTAAACGGGGTATTGGTCCTTGACTTCAGAGACACCCACTGCTGGTGAACTACAAAATAAGCTGTCAGGCCTAAGAGAGCTGAGTTGAAGACATCTCCCATTTTAACATCAATACCACCTGGGGAGACCCGTGCCCTTTTGCTCTGAAACGTGGATCTCCTAACCCAGGACTTTAGCAAGTACCTTAACCCTTTCACCTCTCTCTGATATCTCTTTGCTGTGCTGTTGGTCTCTGTATATTTATATATATATATTAGTTACATCTTTTTCTGTAAATATTTTTATTGCACCCGTTTGACCTTTTAGTAATAAATCTTTCCTTCTGAAAGTGTTGAATTGTTTCTATAGCGCTTTATTGCAATTTACGAATTCCTGCCTCTAAAGAGAACACTACTGTGTTTGTTCAACCCTCTGTATAACCGTGTTATACAGACGATTACCTCAACCATTATAGTGTTATAACTGATATCGCCGAGTTTCCTCTTTCTCTGTACAAAAAGGAGGTGGTGGCAGTGTGAAGGGTTAATTGCGTAATTAACCTGACCCAGTAACAATCTCTCAGGCTGCCGGTACATCGATTGTGGTCCAATTAGCTGGAAAATCGTTGTGCAGGGTGCAGCTGGGTGTGGCATTGTTACGCATGAGACATCGCGGTTTTAGATCGGCTAGTCCTAAATAGTCATTACTAAATAATCTTTCAAAAACACAAATCGCAATAGTTCATCCCAGTGGACAGTTGTCACCACCCCTCATGGTTGTCCAATATACCCAAGGGGCAGTTCATGAGGATCAGGAGGAACTGCACAAACACCAGCACTTACCATTCCCAGGCCTTGATCTTTAAGCATTAGCCTACAGCGCACTTATACCCCCTTCCTGCCCAAGCCAATTTCAGCTTTCAGCGCTGTTGCACTTTGAATGACAATTGCGCAGTCATGCAACACTGTACCCATATAAAATTTGTAGAATTTTTTTTGTGACAGATTGAGCTTTATTTTGGTGGTATTTACTCACCTCCTGGGTTTTTTATTTTTTCTTAAACAAACCATGATGATCTGTGTACATGTTCCCTCCGAGGAATGCCGATTACCGGCTCTCCTCTCCTCACGAGCTGACAGCTCGTGGGGAGAGAAATGCCGATAACCGGCATTTCCCTGTTTACATGTGATCAGCTGTGATTGGACACAGCTGATCACATGACTGAGCCGACATCTTCGGCTCTTTCCGTTGGCTCTTTTCCGAGGGACACAGCGCATCGGCGTGCTCCGGGAGCCACACATGCGCGGTTAGAATGGGAGGACATCATATGACGTCCTGCCAGAACGAGAGAACCACCTTCATCCGTCATATTACTATATGGCAGGTGGGAGGCAGTTAAACACTTGCCTACTGGGCACTTATACCCCCTTCTTTACCAGGCCAATTTTCAGCTTTCAGCACTGTCGCACTTGGATTGACAATTGTGCGGTCATGCAAGATTGTACCCATATGAAATTTTTATCATTTTTTTTCTCACAAATAGAGCTTTCTTTTGGTGGTATTTAATATCTGTTGGGCACTTTACTTTTTGCGCTATAAATAAAAAAATTGCAAATAATTCGAAAAAAAAAGTTTCTTTGTTTCTACTGTATTATAAAATTTTTCAAACAGGTAATTTTTCTCCTTCACTGATGTGCGTTGATGAGGCAGCACTGATGGGCACTGATAGGCGGCACTGATGGGCACTGATAGGCAGCACTAATGAGGTGTCACGGATAGGTGTCACTGATGGGTGGCACTGACTGGCATCACTGCTGGGCATTGACTGGCGGCACTGCTGGGCATTGACTGGCGCAACTGCTGGGCACTGACTGGCAGCACTGCTGGGCTGCACTGATGGGCACTGCTGGGTGGCATTGGTGGGCACATGTGGGTGGCACTGGTGGGTGGCACTCCTGGGCACAGGTAGGTGGCACTTCTGGGCACAGGTGTGTGGCACTGCTGGGTGACACAGGTGGGCGCACTGCTGGGCACAGGTGGGTGGAACTGGTGGGCGGCACTGCTGGGCACTGATGATCAGTGCCCTGATGATCGGTGCCGATCCCTGCTCTGACAGCTTGAGGAAAATGCAGCCGAGAACCGGCAATTGCATTTCCTGGTGATCAGCGTGTCATTGGACGGAGATCCATCATGGAGATCGCCGGGTGCGCGCAGGAGAGGGCGTTCTGGGAGGACGTCATATGACGTCCTCCCAGAACTGGCCGGCTGCAGTGTAGCCGTCATTCGTCTATCTGCGGTTGGCAAGTAGTTAAACATAGGTTCATGGAAAAGGGTTATGACGAACCCACACTGAACAATACAATGGAAAGTGTGGCCAATATGAATAGGGAGGACATGCTTAAAGTTACTGAAAGACAAGTACATACCAAATTTTGCCCGTTCATAACAACATTCAAGAATTCGATACAACATAAGGCTATCAGCAGGATTATCAATAAGAATTGTGGGATTTTAAAAACAGATCCAGTTCTTTCACAAATACTGCTGGCAAAACCAAAGATCATATTCCGCAAAGCAACAGCACTCAGGAATAAGACAGCACCGAATGTAGTTTTACCAACCAACAACTACGTCCTTTTTTTTTCTGAACTTAAAGGGTTTTTTTCTTGTAACAAATGTATAATATGCCGATGCAATAATGAAAGGAAAAAGAAAATAGAAACATTTTCATCCTCCATTACTGGTAGATCTTAAAATATTCAGTACTTCATATCGTGTAATAGTCGATTTGTAGTGTACATGCTTGAGTATCCTTGTCGGAAACAATACATAGGACATACGACAAGAAGGCTCAGAGACAGATTACGTGAACACGTATATAATATTAAAAGGGGTTTCAGAGAACATTCCCTCTCAAAACATTATAGATACTACCACAATAAAGACCCCTCCACACTGAAATTCTCAGATCCTGCAGTGCCAGACGTGTCCCCCTGCTTAAGCCAGTACATGTCCGGGCCCATCTGACGTTTGCTAGAGAGCATTTGGATGATCCAGAAGAGGATTGGGAGAATGTCATATGGTCAGATGAAACCAAAATAGAACTGTTTGGTAGAAACACAACTTGTCGTGTTTGGAGGAGAGAGAATGCTGAGTTGCATCCATAAAACACCATACCTACTGTGAAGCATGGGGGTGGCAACATCATGCTTTGGGGCTGTTTCTCCGCAAAGGGACCAGGACGACTGATCCATGTACAGGACAGAATGAATGGGGCCATGTATCGTGAGATTTTGAGTGCAAACCTCCTTCCATCAGCAAGGGCACTGAAGATGAAACGTGACTGGGTCTTCCAACATGACAATGATCTCAAACATACCGCCCGGGCAACGAAGGAGTGGCTTCGTAAGAAGCATTTCAAGGTCCTGGAGTGGCCTAGCCAGTCTCCAGATCTCAACCCCATAGAAAACCTTTGGAGGGAGTTGAAAGTCCGTATTGCCCAGTGACAGCCCCAAAACATCACTGCTCTAGAGGAGATCTGCATGGAGGACTGGGCCAACATACCAGCAACAGTGTGTGCCAACCTTGTGAAGACTTACAGGAAACGTTTGACCTCTGTCATTGCCAACAAAGGATATATAACAAAGTATTGAGATGAACTTTTGATATTGACCAAATACTTATTTTCCACCATAATTTGCAAATTCTTTCCAAATCAGCCAATGTGATTGTCTGGATTTTTTTTCTCATTTTGTCTCTCATAGTTGAGGTCTACCTATGATGCCAATTACAGGCCTCTCTCATCTTTTTAAGTGGAAGAACTTGCACAATTGGTGACTGACTAAATACTTTTTTGCCCCACTGTATATGCCCTCTCTCCTTAGTTCATACATCCAGTCAGGTCCATAAATATTGGGACATCGACACAATTCTAACATTTTTGGCTCTATGTCAGGGATCGCGGCATCCTGTCGGCCGGCGCATGCGCGCTGGCGACGGCTCACGCCGGGACACAGGCACCAGGTCCCGGCGAGCCGCGGATGACAGGACGCCGCGCATGCGCAGTGGAGTACTGCACCCTGTGGCGTTCTTCTCTAGGAAGTTGACACCGGCGGAACGTAACTATGACATTGGAGATCGGGAGCTCCTGGCCATTAAATCCGCTCTAGAAGAATGAAGGTATTTACTGGAAGGAGCCACACACCCAATCCTAATATTCACAGATCACAAAAACCTTGAATATTTAAGAACGGCAAAACGACTGAGACCTCGCCAGGCGAGATGGGCTCTTTTCTTTTCTCGATTTACATTCCATATAACGTACCGACCCGGTACTAAGAATACAAAACCAGACGCTCTGTCCCGCATGTTTGAGGACTCCGACGACGCAGTGGTACCTGACACCATCTTACCTTCCGGAAGCTTCCTCGCTCTACAAACGGAACTTCGCTCCCGACTTCTCGATGCTTCTGTAGGACTACCAGTTCCGTCTGGGTCACCCCTCCAGAACCACGGTGGGCTGTTTTGGAAGGAAGACCGGATCATGGTCCCAGAAGAAGTGCGAACCTTGGTCCTAGGGCACTGCCACGACCATCCAATGGCGGGTCACTTCGGGGTTACGAAAACTCTGGAACTACTACGGCGCTCGTGGTGGCCGGAAATGATCAAGGATTGCGAGCGTTACGTCCAGACCTGTCCCACCTGTCAAAGGAACAAGCCCTCCAGGAGCAGGGCATGGGGATTGTTACGTCCATTACCTATACCCAAACAGGCCTGGCAGATGATAGCCATGGATTTTGTGGTCGAACTCCCACCATCCCAAGGCTTCACAGCAATAATGGTGATTGTCGACCGCTTCTCAAAGATGGCACATTTCGTACCCCTGGAGAAGACCCCATCAGCACTAGAAACAGCACGGATCTTCATTAAGGAAGTAGTGAGGCTTCATGGGGTTCCCGAAGATATAGTGTCAGATCGGGGAGTCCAATTCACCTCCAGGTTCTGGAACGCCTTGTGTAAAGCGCTGGGAATCAAGCTGTCGCTTTCATCCGCCTACCATCCACAGACCAACGGCCAAACCGAGAGGACCAACCAAACGCTGGAACAGTACTTACGATGCTACACATCCTACCTTCAGGATGACTGGCTGACGTTGTTGCCCTCCGCAGAATTCTCGTACAACAACTCGTATCACTCAGCTACGGGTCAATCCCCGTTCTTTTCCAATTACGGGTATCATCCCACATTCCTCCCTGATCTGATGCCTGAAAATCCGGTACCGGCGTCTCAAGACATTTTGAACTTCTTTTCTGTCAATAACAAAACGATTCAGGAAGCCATCATTAAAGCCCAAGAGGACAGTAAAAGGGCGTTCGACAGGAACAGAAGAGGAGAGTTACTGCTTCAACCAGGGGATCAGGTCTGGCTGGCAACGACCAACTTGAAGATGCTGTGTCCTTCAAGGAAGCTGGGACCCAAGTACATTGGCCCATTTCCGGTAAAACGAGTAGTCAACGAGGTGGCCTACGAACTCGAGCTTCCGCGAACCTTCAAGATACATCCTGTGTTCCATGTGTCTCTCCTGAAGCCACACAGACCGGATCCCTTCCCGGACCGTGAATCCAGACCTCCCGAGGCAGTCACCATAGGTGACCAGGAGGAATATGAAGTGGAGACTATCCTCAGTTGCCGAAAGAGGGGGGGCCAGACGCAGTTCCTGATAAAATGGAAGGGTTATGGCCCTGAGGAGAACTCTTGGGAACCCATCCAGAATGTTCACGCCCCCAGGAATTTTTTCGTGGCCACCCGCGGTGGAGAGATCAGTGGGGCTCCCGGAGGGTGCCCATAGGGGGGGGCAATGTCAGGGATCGCGGCGTCCTGTCGGCCGGCGCATGCGCGCTGGCGACGGCTCACGCCGGGACACAGGCACCAGGTCCCGGCGAGCCGCGGATGACAGGACGCCGCGCATGCGCAGTGGGAGCCGCGGGCGCGCCTCGGGTGGCCAATGACAGCCCGGGGGCGCATCCTGGGCGGCCAATGACAGTGCAGGGCACAATATTTAAAGATGCCCTGCACTGTCAGTAATTGCCGCAAGGTCTATCTGTGATTCTGAGTTCCTGCACCCGTCTAGTGACCCTGTTTGACCCTGACTACGCTGCCTGCCCCTGTGATTGACCCGGATTGCCCTGACTACGCTGCCTGCTCCTGTGATTGACCCGGATTGCCCTGACTACTCTGCCTGCTCCTGTGATTGACCCGGATTGCCCTGACCATTCTACGGACTGACTTACCCTGCTGATCCTGCGTGTGACCCGACTACTCTTTGCCCGCCGATTCTGTACCCCGCTTACCCCCACGGGACCACGATCCGTTACCACCCTGCTGGGGCCGTCATCCTCTTCACATCTGGCTCTCCCGGTACCTGCATACGTCCCCGGAGGTCTCCTCAGCCACTGGTGGGCCTGCTCAGAGGTCGTGACCTGGCCCGGGACTGTTTCAAGTCCATCCCCACCATCAGGGGCCCTGGTGAAAGCACAGCCCAGGCTTAGACCCCACGCTCTGGGTAGGTCTGTCAGTTGGCAGCCTGAGGCACCACCTGGCGGATCATAACACTCTATACACCACCACAATGGATTTGAAATAAACGAACAAGATGTGCTTTAACTGCAGACTGTCAGCTTTAATTTGAGGGTATTTACATCCAAATCAGGTGAACGATGTAGGAATTACAACAGTTTGCATATGTGCCTCCCACTTGTTAAGGGATCAAAAGTAATGGGACAATTGGCTTCTCAGCTGTTCCATGGCCAGGTGTGTGTTATTCCCTCATTATCCCAATTACAGTGAGCAGATAAAAGGTCCAGAGTTCATTTCAAGTGTGCTATTTGCATTTGGAATCTGTTGCTGTCAACTCTCAAGATGAGATCCAAAGAGCTGTCACTATCAGTGAAGCAAGCCATCATTAGGCTGAAAAAACAAAACAAACCCATCAGAGAGATAGCAAAAACATTAGGCATGGCCAAAACCCAGAAGAAGTCACGAGGTACGTGACGTAACGCGTAGGCAAAACGTAGACGCTACTTCCGGTATCCGGAGTGTCGCACTTCCGGTGTGGGACGCCATTTTCCTGGTTATCAGGAAGTCACTATTAAGAGGTTGCAGTTTACCCTGAGAGGAACACACTGAGACTGTAAAACCGAATGTAAGTCACCTGTTATTACTATCTATGAATAAACCCTACTGATTGGAAATACTACACAATGGAGGATCTGTTTTTCCACTCACTGTCTTTGTGAGAGAGAGCTTGCAGACAACCGGTGGTGAGGAACCTGGGAGGCATAGCAGTGAAGGAGTGGAGGAGACCTGATAGGAGGAATATCAGGAACGTGCCAATACCAGGAATCTTGAGGATCCAGGGTGATCCTAAAGGCTTGTGGGCCCCTTGGGGTCGCAGGAAGGAGGTGAGCAGGCATTTCAGCCAAAGTGGATAAGAAGTGTGTTGGTTCACGTGTGGCACTATCTATACACACTATGCATGGTTATCAAGAACACTTCGAATAGATGAATGTCAATGAGAAAATTGGACATTGAATGAAGTTGAAGTGGCACCGTCACTTGCTATTTATTGATCTATTTATTGTTTGGAGTGACACTATCACTTTTATTATTATTTTTTGATTTAAGGTCTCATTTCTCACCCAGTGGTATTAGAGCACTGAGAAGATCACAGCACTTGTCACATTCATTTTATATTTTATACTTTATATTCCGATATTGTTGGTTTTGTTTATGTTTTAGTGCTATTAGTGGCATAAGAGCACTGTGAAGATTACAGCACTGGTCACATTCACATTTTCATTTTATATTTTTATAGTTTATTTATGGCATTTATGGCATTTTTTTAAAGCGCTACACTAATTTATACAGATGGCCAAAACAACTGTTTGGAACATTCTTAAAAAGAAGGAATGCCCCGGTGAGCTCAGCAACACCAAAAGACCCGGAAGACCACGGAAAAAAATTGTGGTGGATGACCCGAAGAATTCTTTCCCTGGTGAAGAAAACATCCTTCACAACAGTTGGCCAGATCAAGAACACTCTCCAGGAGGTAGGTGTATGTGTGTCAAAATCAAAAATCAAGAGAAGACTTCACCAGAGTGAATACAGAGGGTTCACCACAAGATGTAAACCATTGGTGAGCCTCAAAAACAGGAAGGCCAGATTAGAGTTTGCCAAACGACATCTAAAAAAGCTTTCACAGTTCTGGAACAACATCCTATGGACAGATGAGAACAAGATCAACTTGTACCAGAGTGATGGGAAGAGAAGAGTATGGAGAAGGAAAAGAACTGCTCATGATTCTAAGCATACCACCTCATCAGTGAAGCATGGTGGTGGTAGTGTCATGGCGTGGGCATGTATGGCTGCCAATGGAACTGGTTCTCTTGTATTTATTGATGATGTGACTGCTGACAAAAGCAGCAGGATGAATTCTGAAGTGTTTCGGGCAATATTATCTGCTCATATTCATCCAAATGCGTCAGAACTCATTGGACGCCGCTTCACAGTGCAGATGAACAATGAACCAAAGCACACTGCAAAAGCAACCAAAGAGTTTTTTAAGGCAAAGAAGTGGAATGTTATGCAATGGCCAAGTCAATCACCTGACCTGAATCCGATTGAGCATGCATTTCACTTGCTGAAGACAAAACTGAGGGGAAAATGCCCCAAGAACAAGCAGGAACTGAAGACAGTTGCAGTAGAGGCCTGGCAGAGCATCACCAGGGATGAAACCCAGTGTCTGGTGATGTCTATGCGTTCCAGACTTCAGGCTGTAATTGACTGCAAAGGATTTGCAACCAAGTATTAAAAAGTGAAATTTTGATTTATGATTATTATTCTGTCCCATTACTTTTGGTCCCTTAACAAGTGGGAGGCACATATGCAAACTGTTGTAATTCCTACACCGTTCACCTGATTTGGATGTAAATACCCTCAAATTAAAGCTGACAGTCTGCAGTTAAAGCACATCTTGTTCGTTTATTTCAAATCCATTGTGGTGGTGTATAGAGCCAAAAATGTTAGAATTGTGTCGATGTCCCAATATTTATGGACCTGACTGTAGGTCTTCCCTTTCCTATTCTATTTGAATTTTTGCCTCATTTTATCTATTTGGGAGTTTTCACATTTGCATACATTCCGATATTCACATAGTTAAAGAATATATGTCCTTACCCCTTTTATATTGCACAGAGTATTGCACATTGTTATGCAGGGATTTTACTCTACTACCAATTTTACCTTGATTATCATTTTTATAGTTTTTATATTCCTTATCTTTGGACACATTTTTATGCATTTTTTTCAGTTTGTGTTATTCTATTCTATTTTATGCTATTAGATTATATTTTTTACAGTTTGCTATTTTTTTGCTTATGTATATTTTATGGTTCATATCCTAGGATGCTCTTATCTACTATGCTTTGCGATCATTATTTATATTCATTCATGTCTTATGATTATATCACGTTGATATTTTACCATGGATTTATCCCACTATCACAATTATTTTTAATAATTTCTTTATCATAATTATTATCATAAGATTACTAATACTCTATGATTAACTTCTTTTTAAATTATACATTTTATCTATTGTCCGTTTACCAGCTATGTGCTATCATGCTCCCGTCCTATAACAGTCAGACGGGATATGGTTTCCAAGGCAACATTACCATCTCTATTATATAGCTTGTTTTTTTTGTTTAATAGTACCATTATGGCTCATTTCAGTGGCCCAATATAGTCAATAACCTATTTTTAACATTTTTCTGTAGTATAGTTTTTCTACGGGACTTCATAACCCTGTCTCCTGACTTATTTACAATGGTTGCAGTTGATCCATGGCAAAATGGCTCCCGCACATGGTTTTGATCTCTAACAAAATGGCACGTGCATAATGCGCATGCTACATCCACCATATATAAGTAAACGGCGGACGTCATGGCTTTATTGGCAATCTCTTCTGAGGAAGTGCGTGGCGGCCATCTTCCTTGGTGGACGGTTAGTCCCTCTCCACACCTTACTGCACCATACTGCGTTTTTATGCTTTTACTGATTTTTACCACGTGGATTACTAAAAAGTTTTTAATTTACAATACTGCACTATGGGCAACTCTGTCTGACTCCATGCTGAGCTAAATTGATTTGCAGAGTTTATCCTGGAAGATAGCTGCAGTACTCCACAGGATCCAGAGGAAGGAGTTTTCCACTTCAGGCTGTAAACACCCATCCATCCTTTAAAGGGGACCTCTGGCAGAAATACATCCTTACACATCCAGAAGACATCCGCAGGGCTACACACTATCCAGAGGAAGGAGAATCCGTATCCGGTTTACCTCATCCATTCCACCCTTAATGGGGACCTTTGGCTATATATATTACATGCGTATTTAAAATACGCATCTGGTGAGTGCGTATTTTTACCACACCTTATGGCACATCACTGAATACTGGAATAATCAGCAGTTGGAATAAGATTGATTAGCACCTTAGCACGAACTGTCACATTTATGGACACTTATTTAATATTTTATATTTATCTTACTTGAGCATGAATGATTGGCATACTAGCACCTTATATTATTGGATTTGCTATTATTGACTTTTAGCTCTGCACTTTTATGTTCATAACTCAGAGTGACAATGCTTTCCTTGCACTGGAACAGGACTTTATTTCAACACTGGTCTCAGCATTGGGTAGGTCAGTTGTTGAGCAAGAATTTGATGCAAACTTTTTCTGCAACCATGTCACAGGTTTTCAGACAACTAATAGCTTTAACACAGGACTTAAAAGTGCAGGGCTCCTTCTCTACTCCCACCATCTCTACCTGATGTGGTGACCATTATGCCTGTTATGGAAGGGGTAGACATAGTGAAGAATGAGTAGGACCTGGAAGTTCGAGGAGGCCACAGAAGATTTCTCAACCCCAGGCTCCTATACAGCTGATGTTACTGCTTCACGCAGTGTGCTTGCTGATGTAGTTATGCTCTTTACTACAGTATGTAAAAGCCTTGGCATTGTCACACTTGATTCTCCTGTGTATTGCCATACCTCACTGAGTACTTAGAGACCGTCTAAGTCTAAAAAAGACATTTCCTGTTTAGGAAATAGAATGGGCAATCAATGGCAATTTGGAGAGTCCCAAAAAGATCTTCACTCCTCCAACAGTTATCAAACTCCATTCAATGGAAAGAGTTTACGAAATAGTGGACTGTTCAGGTAGTTGACCTTGCCATCTTAAACAGTTATCTTATGGTACCCATAGTCCTGCAGACCCAGATCTGCAACCAGAAATTTAGGTTAGTCAAACTGCAACTAGAAGGACTAAAGCAATGAACAGGCAACAGGATCTTGTATTCCAGGATTGTCCTTTGGTGGAACATTTACAGCAATTACCCTCTGCTTTGCTCCTTTGTGTTGATGCCCTGGAACAAGCCATTAAATAAATCTATAGAATGGCTCTAAATTTGTCCATATATGCAGAACATTGCATATATGGACAGCTCTTTGGTCTTCACCATAGTGGAGTTTGGAGTGTGACTGTTTGAGGTTGTGGACAGGTGTCTTTTATACTGATAACATTGGTTCTAAAATCCCAGACAGCCGAAGATGCCTGTAAAAGATACCTCACAACTCTTTGGCCTCCTGTCTCTTTGGTGAAGCACTTGACAGATTCATCTGAGATGTCACAGGAAGAAAAGGTCCTTCTCCCATAACTGACGGTTCCAAAATCCCCTTCTTCAGAGGCTTCCACCTTCAAAATGCAGAGCATCTTAACACTCTTACTTCAAGGGCTTCAACTGCTAAGCCAAAATTCTGCCCTTCCTTTCAGTGCATGATTGGAACACATATTCCACCAAGTCTACCCCAAAAACAACTTCCCAGTGAAGAGGAGTCCTCACTCCATAGAGTGGAGGACGTCTTTTGGAATTTTCCTCTATCTGGAATAGACATCCCAGACCTGTTGATTCAGTTGGAGGTTTCAAAGGGGTTCAAACCAATCTGCTCAAGGACAGTCATATTTGCAGAATGCCCTAAACCATCTTTTGTAACGGAGTGGTTGTGCAAGTACCTCTGGAGGAAAGGTTCAAAAGATTCTATTTAAACCTATTCAGGGTATCAAACTGAACAGAGATTTTAATTCTATCCTGGACCTTAAATCCCTTATCTGCATTTTCCCATCCACCCACATCATCAGTTTTTTTTCTGTGCTTTACAAACACTTGCAGTTTATCACACTGCCCCAGGATATTCAAAAATGTGATTGCACCCCTTCTTGCCCTCTTAAAGCAGACCTAAAGGGTACCTCTTCAACACCTTGGCTGGCACGTGATGATGTCACTCCTGCTCATGCACAGGAGCCAGTCATCCAGGCACACAGAGACCATCCCTGTGCTGTTAGCTGAGCTGCAAATGTGTAACTCAGTTTACAGTGTGGGAGAAGACAGTAAGCAGGCATGTAAGGTAATTTTATTGCAGAAGAGACATTGCACGTTCTTCAATAAAAGCCTGCTTGGTCTGTCTGTTACAATGTAGCTTCAGTTCCATTTAAAGAACTCAGGGCAGGGACATATAATCAAATCAGTGGGCCTGTGTGCAAAATCAAAGGTGGGCTCTATCTATGGAGGAAAAAAAAATGTGGCGTGCAAAGCGAGCCGTGGCGCAACGTGGGTGTGGTTTACATTGCCATAAATATTGGGCATGGCTTAAAGGTAAGGTTAAATAAGGAATGTACAGTGCAAAATGAGGGGGCAAAGATGCCAAGTGTGAACCTTCCCCCATACCAAAAAGGATTAATAGTGCATAGAGTGGCTGGGTTGGCATAGTGGACAAAAATGACAACCCTAAGATAATACCACCACTGAAAAAAATTAACAGGAAAGAGAGGGGTGTTTCACTTGTGCAATGTAGTCATAGGAAAGGTAAAGCAGAGTCAATCTTCCAATTTTTTCTTTGAGAAACAAGGTAGCTTATAACTCACAGGTGCAGGTGGAATTCATATATGATTATGCCACTGTCCTTTAACACACTGTATACTCTTAATTACTGTGCCACAATTGACAGTCTTACAGACACACACATAAACCTCAGGACAAAGGATCATTTAAAAAAAAAAACAAAAAAACTACATTTGCTTTTCTGCACACAGTGCTACCACTTTGTCCGAGCCAACCTTACAGAAGAACTTCATTAAAATCAGAAACTTTTGAGACAATGAACACCATGGTCTGGACTACGTGCAGTGGGGCAAAAAAGTATTTAGTCAGCCACCAATTGTGCAAGTTCTCCCACTTAAAAAGATGAGAGAGGCCTGTAATTGGCATCTTAGGTAGACCTCAACTATGAGAGACAAAATGAGAAAATAAATCCAGACAATCACATTGGCTGATTTGGAAAGAATTTATTTGCAAATTATGGTGGAAAATAAGTATTTGGTCTATATCAAAAGCTCGTCTCAGTACTTTATGTATCCTTTGTTGGCAATGACAGAGGTCAAACGTTTCCTGTAAGTCTTCACAAGGTTGGCACACACTGTTGCTGGTATGTTGGCCCATTCCTCCATGCAGATCTCCTCTAGAGCAGTGATGTTTTGGGGCTGTCGCTGGGCAACACAGACTTTCAACTCCCTCCAAAGGTTTTCTATGGGGTTGAGATCTGGAGACTGGCTAGGCCACTCCAGGACCTTGAAATGCTTCTTACGAAGCCACTCCTTCGTTGCCGGGGCGGTATGTTTGGGATCATTGTCATGTTGGAAGACCCAGCCACGTTTCATCTTCAATGCCCTTGCTGATGGAAGGAGGTTTGCACTCAAAATCTCACGATACATGGCCCCATTCATTCTGTCCTGTACATGGATCAGTCGTCCTGGTCCCTTTGCGGAGAAACAGCCCCAAAGCATGATGTTGCCACCCCCATGCTTCACAGTAGGTATGGTGTTCTTTGGATGCAACTCAGCATTCTCTCTCCTCCAAACACGACGAGGTGTGTTTCTACCAAACAGTTCTATTTTGGTTTCATCTGACCATATGACATTCTCCCAATCCTCTTCTGGATCATCCAAATGCTCTCTAGCAAACTTCAGAGGGGCCGGACATGTACTGGCTTAAGCAGGGGGACACGTCTGGCACTGCAGGATCTGAGTCCCTGGCGGCGTAGTGTGTTACTGATGGTAGCCTTTGTTACATTGGTCCCAGCTCTCTGCAGGTCATTCACTAGGTCCCCCCGTGTGGTCCTGGGATTTTTGCTCACCGTTCTTGTGATCAATTTGATCCCACGGGGTGAGATCTTGTGTGGAGCCCCAGATAGAGGGAGATTATCAGTGGTCTTGTATGTCTTCCATTTTCTAATTATTGCTCCGACAGTTGATTTGTTCACACCAAGCTGCTTGCCTATTGCCGATTCAGTCTTCCCAGCCTGGTGCAGGTCTACAATTTTGTTTCTGGTGTCCTTCGACAGCTCTTTGGTCTTCACCATAGTGGAGTTTGGAGTGTGACTGTTTGAGGTTGTGGACAGCTGTCTTTTATACTGATAACAAGTTCAAACAGGTGCCATTGATACAGGTAATAAGTGCAGGACAGAGGAGCCTCTTAAAGAAGAAGGTACAGGTCTGTGAGAGTCAGAAATCTTGCTTGTTTGTAGGTCACCAAATACTTATTTTCCACCATAATTTGCAAATAAATTCTTTCCAAATCAGCCAATATGATTGTCTGGATTTTGTTTTCTCATTTTGTTTCTCATAGTTGAGGTCTACCTATGACGCCAATTACAGGCCTCTCTCATCTTTTTAAGTGGGAGAACTTGCACAATTGGTGGCTGACTAAATACTTTTTTGCCCCACTGTATATACAACATAAATAACTGCAGGAGTCAGGAGTAAGCAACTTACAGCACAGTATATTGAGTGCAGAAGTAAGTAAGGGAGGAGGTAAGATAGGAGAGTAAAACAGAAACAGAGACAGAAGGGGTGAAAGAGAGATGGGGAAGCTAAAGAGGTAAGGGAGGAGGGGGAGAAAGTGGGTAAGAAAAGAGGGCGAGGAAGGGTGGATAAGAGAGTGATGAGAGGGGGAGGATGAAAAGGAGAGAAGGGGGAAAAAGAGTGAGAGGAGGAGAAAGTGATGGAGAGAGAGAAAAAGAGAGGGGGCAAAGATCGAGACGGGGAAGAAAAGAATTGGCAGAGCAATAGGCGGTGAGGGAGATGGAAGATTGTTCTCTGTACAGGAGTGAGTCACTCACCAATTATGCCTCCCCCCAGGCTGGTCTCCCATAGGGCAGCTCAGGCTGTGGCAGCTAGCAGCCATTATTTTAAATCTGCTGCTTAGCTGCCTAGAGAATTTCTCTCACTTAGTTGCCAACATTCCAAACAAATTTCTAGGCACAGCTTTTTTTGCTGTGTGTTCAGCAAGCCATCATAGGCGGAGAATGCCGCAATTACAGACGGGGCATTCATTTAATATGAGTGTGGTTCTACAAGATGCATATTGTTAACCTAATGGTATCCTTTACTTTTGTTTTTCTTTAACAATGACAACAGCTCTCATATATATGGTTAAACAGAACAAAAACCGCTGGTAATAATGCCGGACATAAAGGATGCGATTTTCTTTCCTGCAACAACAGGTTGCAGAAATAAAATCATTCAATTCCCAAACAAAATGGGTACAATTAGCCTGCTCATAGATGGCTTGAATCTTGGCAGGCCCCTGCTAAAACGGTTGGGATTCAAACAATCTATGCCAGCTTAAAAGTAAACACATACAGTGGGGATCGAAAGTTTGGGCACCCCAGCTAAAAATTTGTATTAATGTGCATAAAGAAGCCAAGGAAAGATGCAAAAATCTCCAAAAGGCATCAAATTATAGATTAGACATTCTTATAATATTTCAACAAAAGTTAGATTTTATTTCCATCATTTACACTTTCAAAATAACAGAAAACAAAAAAATGGCGTCTGCAAAAGTTTGGGCACCCTGCAGAATTTATAGCATGCACTGCCCCCTTTGCAAAGCTGAGACCTGCCAGTGTCATGGATTGTTCTCAATCATCATCTGGGAAGACCAGGTTATGTCAATCTCAAAGGTTTTAAATGCCCAGACTCACCTGACCTTGCCCCAACAATCAGCACCATGGGTTCTTCTAAGCAGTTGTCTAGAAAACTGAAACTGAAAATAGTTGACGCTCACAAAGCTGGAGTAGGCTATAAGAAGATAGCAAAGCGTTTTCAGATGTCAATATCCTCTGTTCGGAATGTAATTAAGAAATGGCAGTCATCGGGAACAGTGGAAGTTAAAGCAAGATCTGGAAGACCAAGAAAAATATCAGACAGAACAGCTCGCAGGATTGTAAGAAAAACAATTCAAAACCCACGTTTGACTGCACGATCCCTCCAGAAAGATCTGGCAGACACTGGAGTTGTGGTACACTATTCCACTATAAAGAGATACTTGTACAAATATGGTCTTCATGGAAGAGTCATCAGAAGAAAACCTCTTCTACGTCCTCACCACAAAAATCGTCGTTTGAACTTTGCAAATGAACATATAGACAAGCCTGATGCATTTTGGAAACAAGTTCTGTGGACCGATGAGGTTAAAATTGAACTTTTTGGCCGGAATGAGCAAAGGTACGTTTGGAGAAGAAGGGGCACAGAATTTAATGAAAAGAACCTCTGTCCAACTGTTAAGCATGGGGTTGGATCAATCATGCTTTGGGGTTGTGTTGCAGCCAGTGGCACAGGGAACATCTCACGAGTAGAAGGAAAAATGGATTCAATAAAAGTTCAGCAAATATTGGATGGTAACTTGATGCCATCTGTGAAAAAGCTGAAGTTAAAGAGAGGATGGCTTCTACAAATGGATAATGATCCTAAACACACCTTGAAATCCATGGGGATTACATCAAGAGGTGTAAACTGAAGGTTTTGCCATGGCCTTCACAATCTCCTGACCTCAACATAATTGAAAATCTATGGATAGACCTTAAAAGAGCAGTGCGTGACAGACAGCCCAGAAATCTCAAAGAACTGAAAGACTTTTGTAAGGAAGAATGGGCAAAGATACCTCAAACAAGAATTGAAAGACTCTTGGCTGGCTACAAAAGTGTTTACAAGCTGTGATACTTGCCAAAGGGGGCAGTACAAGATATTAACTCTGCAGGGTGCCCAAACTTCTGCAGATGCCATTTTTTTGTTTTCTGTTATTTTGAAAGTGTAAATGATGGAAATCAAATCTAACTTTTGTTGACATATTATAAGAATGTCTAATCTGTAATTTGATGCCTTTTGGAGATTTTTCCATCTTTCCTTGGCTTCTTTATGCACATTAATACAAATTTTTAGCTGGGGTGCCCAAACTTTCGATCCCCACTGTACATTGTTCCCAAGGTTTTAAATGAAAACAGGCAGTGTGCAATATTCCGGAAGAGGGGTGTAAAGGATATGACCGGGGAAGTATGAACAGAAGGAGTGTGGAGGGTATAACAGTGATCGGTATCTACAGGAGAGGAGTGTGGGGAATATGACCGTGGGCGTGTACATACAGGAGAGGGGTGTGGAGAGTGACAAGGGGCAGTATACATAGGAGAGGAGTGTGGAGGGTACGACTGTGTGCAGTACGTACCAGGGGCGGACTGACAGCTCACGGGGCCCCTGGGCAATAGGGGATCATGGGGCCCCTGTGTCCTTGCCCAAACTCAAAAAAGCCTATGAAAAAGGTACCAGGGGCATCTCATGGGGCCCCCTACTGACCCCGGGCCCTCGGGCAGTGCCCGAGTTTCCAAATGGTCAGTCCGCCTCTGGTATATACAGAAGAGGAGTGTGGAGGGTATGATGGTGGGCAGTACGTACAGGAGAAGAGTGTGGAGGATATTTATTTCCTCATTACACTTCCTGACTACCTATCACAGTTTTGGAGGCCCTGAAATGCCAGGATAGCACCAAACCTCCCCAAATGACCACTTTTTGGAAAGTAGACACCCCTAGGAATTTGATAAGAAACATGGTGAGTATTTTGCAGATCTCATTTGTTGCCACACGTTTTTGGGAAGATTTCAAAACCTTGTGAGAAAAAAATTAGATCTGCAAGATGCTCACCATGCCTCATTTTAAATTCCTTGGGGTGTCTACTTTCCAAAAAGGGGTCATTTGAGGGGGTTTGGTGCTATCCTGGCATTTCAGGGCCTTCGAAACTGTGATAGGTAGTGAGGAAGTGAAATGAGGAAGTTACGCACCTTCAGGCTTTCAAAGTGATCATTGGATTTCAGGCTTCTGTATGTGGCTAGGCTCCCAAAAAGTCTCACACATGTGGTATCCCCATACTCGGTAGAAGTAGCAGAATGTATTTTAGGGTGTAATTCCACATATACTCATGGCTTGTGCAAGAACTATATCATTTAAATGACAACTTTGTGTAAAAAAAAAAAAAGTTTTTGTCATTTTCCAGAAACTTGTGGAAAAAAATAAATCTTCCATGGACTTAATATGCCTCTCAGCAGATAGCTTAGGGTGTCTACTTTCTGAATAGGGGTCATTTGGGGGTGTTTGTACTATCCTGGTATTTTAGCACCTCAAGAAATGTGATGAGCAGTCAAAGTAAAAGCTGTGTAAATTCCATTATCTATATCATAGTTTGTAGATGCTATAACTTTAACACAAAGCAATGAATTTACACTTATTGGGATTTTTTTTACCCAAAAACATGTAACAGAATACATTTTGGCCTAAATTTATGATGAAATTTTAGTTTTTTTGGATATTTTTTATGACAGAAATGAGAAAATATTTTATTTCTCAAAAATTTTTTGTTTATAGCGCCTAAAATAAAATAAGTGCACAGGTGATCAAATACCACCAAAAGAAAGCTCTATTTGTGTGAAAAAAAGGACAGAAATTTCATTTAATTACCATATTGCATGTCAGTTAAACTAGTGCAGTGCCGTTGTCAGGGATCCTCGCGGCGCTGGTCTCGGCGCAGGCGCAGTGCGCCGCCTTGTGCAGGGACGCGGGCACTAGGTCCTGGCCGGCCGCGGCGTCCGGATTCGCGCATGCGCACTAGGAGCCGGAGGCGCGCGCCTGGCACCAATGACGGCGCAGGGCGTGATATTTAAACAGCCCTGAGCTGTCATTCAGTGCCTTCTGGTCTTACCTGCATTCCTGATCCTGTGAACCTGTATCCTGTAAGTTGCTGACCCGGATTGTACCTGACCACGCTGTATTCTCCTGCTCTGACCCTTGGCTTGCCTGACCTCTCTCCCGGATGCCCCCTATTGGATCTGACTTTCTGTTACTGACCTGGCGTGTGACCCGACTATTCTCTGCCCGCTGCTTTGTACCGCACCATCCCCACGGCTACCGACCCGGCTTGTCTGACCTTGCACCTGCTCAGCCATCCATCCCATCGGGGTCACCCGACCTCCTCATATCAGGCTCTCCCCTGTGGGAGCCCCTGGCGAATACCCATACCACTGACGGGTGTGCTCAGTAGTCACGACCTGGTCTCAGGGTACTCCAAGTCCATCCCCACCATCAGGGGCCCTGGTGAACAAGTGCTCTGGGGCTTAGATTCCGTGCTCTGGGGATGCCTGATCAGTGGAGCGCTAGTGGTACCGCCGGACGGTCCCTTACAGTACCAGAAGGCCATGACTGAGCCTAGAGGAGGGCCCTCCCCGCTGGAAGACATTTGCAGGTACTTGTCGGCCTTGACACAGACTGTGGCGGCCCTACAGGACAAGTGCATGCATCTGGAAACCGTTTCCAGACCCTCTCTGTATCTGACACTACCCCGCAGGCCCCTGTTTCTGCGTCTCCGGCTGGAGAGGCTCCTGGGCCAGCCATGGGGGCTTCTGCCCCACCACCTATGGCGGAACCCCGAGTACCCTTGCCGGAACGTTTTCGCAGAGACCGCACTCGCTTTAGGGCTTTTCGAAATTCTTGCCTCCTGTTTTTTGACTTACAACCCCGCACCTTCGTGACAGAGTCAGTTAAAGTGGGATTCATAATCTCCTTATTACAGGACGAACCCCAGGACTGGGCCCATCGGTTAAGGGAGAACCATGACCCTCACCTTGAGACTGTGAATGACTTTTTTGAGGCTATGGCCATCCTATACGATGACCCGCAGCGGGCAGCCTCCGCCGCATCGACATTATACACACTTAGACAGGGCCGCCGGGCGGTGGAGGAGTATGCTTCGGAATTTAGGTGATGGATGGGGGACACACGCTGGAACGAGGCCGCTCTGCGGCACCAGTTCCGTATGGGTCTTTCAGAATCCCTTAAAGATGAGCTGGCCTGAGTAGGTTTACCCGAGTCTCTAGAAGATCTCATAGCCCTGACAATTCAAATTGACCGGAGACTACGGGAACGCAGATTTGAGAGGTCCGGTCAGGGTTGCGGAAATACATGGGCTCCGATCCAAGGCCCTGGTCAACAAACCAGAGTGGATACCCAGATCCCACCTCCCGGGGATGCTCAGGAACCTATGCAGCTGGGTCTGGCTCGGCCTAAATTATCGCCTGAGGAACGCCAGCGGAGACGATCCCAGAACCTCTGCTATTACTGCGGTGAAGCCGGTCATGTGGTACGATCCTGCCCTCTGAAAATGAGTAAGCCAACCTCTTTTTCCTCCTTATCTATTGGCAATGTCAGTCCTTCCCAGTACTTAGTTGTGCCCCTCTCCTTCCAGCTTCCAGAAAGAACCGTGGAGGTGACAGCCATAGTTGACTCGGGGGCATGCAGTTGTTTTCTGGACTTAGACTTCGCTCGCCAGCAGGAGATTCCCCTACAACCCAGAAAAAGGGGCTTTAACATATTTTTGGCAGATGGCTCCCAGATTAAATCAGGAGTGGTTAATCAAGAGACTCCCCTCATCGCCACCACAATAGCCAATCAGCATCAGGAGTTCCTCCGCCTAGATGCCATTGCGTCACCCCTTTTCCCAGTCATTCTGGGGCTCCCTTGGTTGCGGGCCCATAACCCCCAGATTGACTGGGAGACCGGGTCTGTCCTGTTCCCCTCTCCATACTGGCAGGAACACTGTCGCACTTCGGGCCCAGCAACCCCCCAAGCCCTCCTGTGCTCCGAAGGGGACTCTAATCTAAAACAGGTTATTCCCGCAGCTTATCGTGACTTCTTGGATGTTTTCAGTAAGCGAGGGGCAGATACCCTGCCCCCCCACCGCCCATATGACTGTCCCATTGACCTGTTGCCTGGCTCTGAGGTCCCTTTTTGGCGGATTTTCCCCGCATCTGAGCTTGAGTTGGGTGTCCTTAAGGAATATATTGAGGACAATCTCCAAAAGGGGTTCATCCGCCCCTCCACTTCACCAGCAGGGGCAGGGATCTTCTTTGTGGAGAAAAAGGATAAATCTCTGAGACCTTGCATCGATTATCGTGAATTGAACAAGGTCACGATTAAAAATCGTTACCCTTTGCCCCTGGTCCCAGAACTGTTTCAGAGCCTGAAATCCGCGGCCGTATTTACCAAATTAGATTTGAGAGGGGCCTACAACCTGGTTCGCATAAGGGAGGGGGACGAGTGGAAGACAGCGTTCCGTACTCGTTTTGGGCACTTTGAATATCTGGTCATGCCATTTGGGCTGTGCAATGCCCCAGCCACGTTCCAGCATTTTGTGAACGATATCTTCAGGGACTACCTTGATATTTTTTATAATCGTCTACTTGGATGACATACTGATCTTTTCACCCTCACTTAAGGATCACAGGATTCATGTGGTAAAAGTATTAGGGCAGTTGCGCCAGCATGGGCTATATGCCAAAGCTGAGAAGTGCAGCTTTGAGCAGCGTAGTATTACTTTTTTGGGTCTGATTATCTCCACCACGGGGGTCGCGATGGACCCTCAGAAGGTCTCGGCGATTCTGGATTTGCCAGTTCCCTCAGATAGAAGGGGCATCCAGCACTTTATTGGGTTCGCGAACTTTTACCGAAAGTTTATTAGGAACTTCTCGGGGTCTGGTCTCCCCCATAACTCAGCTGACCAAACAAGGAACCCGTTTCAGATGGACGCCAGAGGTTCAGGAAGCCTTTGAGACCCTGAAAAAACTGTTCACCACAGCACCCATTCTTGGCCATCCAGACGCTTCCCTGCCGTACATTCTGGAAGTAGATGCGTCAGAGAATGCGGTAGGTTCCATCCTATCCCAGCGAAAAGGCACCAAGGAACTCCTACATCCTGTAGCATTCTTTTCAAGGAAGCTTACTCCGGCCGAGAAGAACTATGATACTGGTGATCGAGAACTGTTGGCCATTAAAACGGCATTAGAGGAATGGAGGTACCTGCTGGAAGGAGCCACGCATCCAATCTTGATCTTCACCGATCATAAAAACCTCGAGTACCTGAGAACGGCCAAACGGTTACGCCCACGACAGGCGAGATGGGCGCTCTTTTTCTCCAGGTTCTCATTTCATATTACATACAGACCTGGTTCCAAGAATACGAAGCCCGACGCGCTGTCACGCATGTTCGAGGACCCCAAAGAAGAACCAGTACCCGATACCATTCTGTCCTCAGGGAACTTCTTGGCCCTCCAAACGGAGCTTCGGTCGAAACTTCTGGACGCATCCACGGCTATGTCAGCCCCATCTGGGGTGTCCCTCCAGGACAAGGGGGGACTCCTATGGAAGGAGGGGTTGATCGCGGTACCTGAAGGAGTCCTAACCCTAGTCTTGGGACATTGTCATGATCACCCAATGGCAGGACACTTTGGCCTAGCAAAAACCCTGGATCTTCTCCAATGCTCATTTTGGTGGCCGAACATGGCTAAGGACTGCAAACTTTACGTTAGATCCTGCGCCGTCTGTCAAAGGAACAAACCTTCAAGAAACAAGGCTTTGGGACTGCTGCGCCCACTGCCGATACCCGAACAACCATGGCAAAGGATCGCAATGGACTTTATAGTCGAGCTCCCTCCGTCCCAGGGCCACACCGCGATCCTTGTGGTCATCGATCGACTGTCTAAGATGGCCCACTTCTTACCCTTGAAGAATACTCCGTTGGCATCCGAGACTGCATGAATTTTCATTCAAGAAGTAGTAAGATTACATGGAGTCCCAGAGGACATCGTATCAGATCGAGGAGTCCAATTCACGTCTAAATTTTGGAGGGCTCTATGCAAGGCATTGGATATCAAATTGTCCCTCTCCTCCGCGTTCCACCCGCAGACCAATGGGCAGACAGAGAGGACTAACCAGACCCTGGAGCAATACCTGCGTTGCTACACATCCTTCCTACAGGATAATTGGCTGCCACTCTTATCCCTGGCAGAATTTGCCTATAACAATGCAAACCATTAAGCAATGGGGCAATCCCCGTTTTTTTCAAACTATGGATTTCACCCTGTCTTCCTCCCTGATCTTGTCCCTGAGTGTCCAGTTCCGGCCACACAAGACGCACTTACTTTTTTCTCCACCAACAACAAATTACTTCAGGAGGCCATCGCTCGGGCCCAGGAGGATAACAAGAAAGCGTTTGATAAGAAACGAAGGGGGGACCTGGTGCTGCAGCCTTGGGATAAGGTCTGGTTGGCAACAACGAATTTGAAAATGTTGTGTCCTTCAAGGAAATTAGGACCAAAGTTTGTAGGGCCTTTTTGTGTGAAGCGAATGATTAACAAAGTGGCATATGAGTTCATCCTCCCTGAGACGTTCAAAATTCACCCAGTATCCCACGTGTCTTTGCTGAAAACAGTGGTCTCAGATTCCTTTCCAGATTGAGAGTCCAGACCTCCAGAGGCCATAACTTTCGAAGAGCAAGAAGAATTTGAGGTAGAAGCAATCCTGAAGTGCCGAAGGAGGGGGGGTCAGACCCAGTTCCTAATTAAATGGAAGGCTTATGGCCCGGAGGACAATTCCTGGGAACCTGCCCAAAATGTCCATGCACCTAGACTTGTCCGGGGGGTTTCTTCGTGATCACCCGTGGTGGAGAGATCGGGTGGGCATCCGGAGGTTGCCCGTAGGGGGGGGGGGCAATGTCAAGGATCCCCGCGGCGCTGGTCCCGGCGCAGGCGCAGTGCGCCGCCTTCTGCAGGGACGCGGGCACTAGGTCCTGGCCGGCCGCGGTGTCTGGATTCGTGCGGGCGCACGCCGGGCGCCAATGACGGTGCAGGGCGCGATATTTAAACGGCCCTGAGCTGTCATTCAGTGCCTTCTGGTCTTACCTGCATTCCTGATCCTGTGAACCTGTATCCTGTAAGTTGCTGACCCGGATTGTACCTGACCACGCTGTATTCTCCTGCTCTGACCCTTGGCTTGCCTGACCTCTCTCCCGGATGCCCCCTATTGGATCTGACTTTCTGTTACTGACCTGGCGTGTGACCCAACTATTCTATGCCCGCTGATTTGTACCGCACCGTCCCCGCTGCTACCGACCCGGCTTGTCTGACCTTGCACCTGCTCAGCCATCCATCTATCCATCCCATCGGGGTCACCCGACCTCCTCATATCAGGCTCTCCCCTGTGGGAGCCCCTGGCGAATACCCCTACCACTGACGGGCGTGCTCAGTAGTCACGACCTGGTCTCAGGGTACTCCAAGTCCATCCCCACCATCAGGGGCCCTGGTGAACAAGTGCTCTGGGGCTTAGATTCCGTGCTCTGGGGATGCCTGATCAGTGGAGCGCTAGTGGTACCGCCGGGCGGTCCCTTACAGCCGTATAGCAAAAAAAAATTGCGTAAATTGCAGTATCTATACCATAGTTTGTAGACGCTATAACTTTCACACAAAGCAATCCATATACCGTTATTGGGATTTTTTTTTTACCAAAAACATGTAGCAGAATACATTTTGGTCTAAATTTGTAACTAACTTTGAGTTTACTATATATTTTTATAGCTTAAAGTAAAAAATATAATTTTTCTTCCAAATTTTCTGTCTTTTTTTGTTTATAGCGTGAAAAATAAAAAGCGCACAGGTGATCAAATACCACCGATCTCTATGTCTCGATCTCTTGTGTGAAAAAAAAGGACGTACATTTCGTTTGGGTACAGCATTGCATGAATGTGCATATATCAGTTGAATTAGTGCAGCGCCAAGTAGCAAAAAGAGGCCTGATCATTAAGTCGGGTAAATCCTCTAGAGGGCAAGTGGTTAATAAGAATTCTGTACAATAATATATATGAAAAAATGTTTTTTATGAATATATGCGTGATGGTATGTCAGCTGTAATAAAGTCTTAAAGAGGGTTATTTCTGTCTGCATTCATGCTAGGGACGAGCAGCTAAATACTCAATCTTCCTCTTTTGGCATTTTCACAAGATAAAAACTTCATAAAACAGTTTGTACTTATAAGGCTGGTACTACACAGTCTCTTTCTCTCACTCTCTTTTTATCTCTCTTTTTCTATTTCTTTCTCTCTGCAATCAACATATTCTGATCGCCCCAGGTTTTGAGAGAATATATTGTACATTATATTGTATTATATCTAGCTCACATGTGTTTAATAGATAGATCAATGCATAGATATTGGTAATTTAATTCACTTTAATGGATTCCACTGAATGTAAATGTTCTGTCTTTTCTTTCTGACTGGTGTTTATCTTAGATCTCGGGACATACCCTGTATTCATAGGAAATGGTCACAACAGAATTCCTGCAAAAGAACAAGAGTCTTTAAATGTCCAAAAAATGTTAAGGGTGAACAGAACACTTTACATTGGGGACAGGTAAGTTGATGCTAGGGTAGAATATTTTCTAATTGCTTGTGGGAGTATATGTTATTACATTAAAATATAACTGAAAGAGGTGCATGTCTGTACTATGGCTGAGTAAGCAGCACACACTGTAAACTGTTGGGCAACTGCATTTCATTATCACAGGACATAAAACAAATGTAAATGGTACCTGAAAATTATGCCTAAACAGAAGCAGCTACAAGACCAGAGGACTGATACTTTCATACTGAAATGTTTATCTGCCTTCCAGCCCTCAGACAGTCCGGGCCCAGTTTTATCCAAGATGGTGCCTATCCAATTCCATGTACCTAGTGGTTATATTGATGGGGATACCCTTTTCAGAATCTTTCGGGTAGGAAACCTCCAACATGACACAGAGTTGTCTCAAACATTTATCTTAAAGAGATTTAAACTGACTGACTCCCCTAATACTTTGACAGTGGACCTCTGAAAATGGGACTTTGATGCCCTGGTAGCATGAATGAATAAATTGTTCTAAGAGGACATCAAGGCCTTACAGCAACTGACTTCCCAGCTAACTATCAGAGTGGGTTCTATGGAAACCACTGTGGCCTACACAACAAACCCTATGTAAGCAGTGGAATTCCATCTCTCTTCTGCCCTCTCAAATCTTACCCATCCACAACTACATGTGGAAGACCTGAAAGGCCGCATCCGGAGGAATAATGCAGAGGATATTTCCTCCCACACACCATTGTACAAAACTGAGTTGGAAAATCAAAGTTAACAGGACAGTTTTCTCCATGCAGGTACAATTTATGGGTATACACAGTGTTAGGCAGACCCGAATAATAGATTTTGTTTTACAATTGTATTTTCATAGCCACTGAACCTTTAACGTTTCAGGCTTTTCAGAGTTTTTGAAGTTCATTTTTTTTAGTTTAGGTGTATCTGTTTTATGACGGGGAACCCCCAGAAAACCAATAGCAACAAACTTATTATACCTGATTTTTTTGGAGGATTGGCACCATTTCTACATCAGGGTCACTGTGGGTGCCCTGTGTTAGTGGGCCTGCTCTGTAGGGCTGACTGTGGAGCTCCTCTGAGACCCACAGGGTCTGAACAGTACACGTTGGGGCCTAGCAATGGGAGGGAAAACTCTTCTCCATAGAGTTGTAACACTTCAGTGCCCTGGATTTCTCCACAGTGTGGTTGTTATAGGTTTCCTTAGATATATTTCTATCATTTAAATTGATCTTTTTTCTGAGGCCCTCATTGTCACAAGTCTACCCAGTGGAGGGCAGGCAGGGACAATTTGGATTGCTCTCATTGTGATAGCATTGAATTGCACATATACTTTATAGCACTGATTATGCTACTATGTAAAGAAATGTATATCCACCAATCTATTGGTGGTCATGCAGAATAAGTAAGTGATTTGTAATTATTCTCTGGCATATCCCAGGTATCTGTTGTGGAGGGTACGGGCCCCACAGATGTTTAGAGATCCTGAAGAGACTAACCAAATTTCATTATGACTACTGGCGCAAGAGCAGGGGTTGCAGTTGCAACCTTGCCCCTGCTCCAGGGGGCCTTGGGGACCGCCTGTCAACTCCTGTTCTTTAAAGCAGAAGCAGATTCCGCGTATCACAATGTGCTGTTTTCCTTCTAATTTGCTGAAAGAGTTAACATCCACCCCTTAGTCATCTTGTCTAGAAGGCTTGTCCATTTAAATATATTATCTTCCTCTGCACAGCCTCCTGCTCTCATGCCCTGTGATCTCTTATCTAGAACTGGACACAAGATGAAAAGAGAACAAGAAGAGTTGCAGCTGTTCGGAGGCTGATAGCCCTTCTTCCTGAGTTAGTCCAGTCAGTGCTCAGTGCAGGGCAGACAAGGAATCGCCCTTGGCAGGCTCTCTAGTCCAAACTTTGTACAGACAGGTAAAATGTGTTCATGTGGCGCTTGTTCATCAAACAGCAGCATTAATTTTCACATTATGGATACTACAGTCTTGCCTGCAAAGTGTTCTGGGAATGGTTAGGACACTTATTGCCTGTATTATTTGAGTATGTGTAATGGAAATGTCCTTCCGTGTGTTCCTGTTTTATTTTTTTTTTTTGCTTACAGACAAAAGAGAAAGATGAACACCTAAAGAAACCAGGGCTGGTTCACACCATGCCTGCAAAGGAATCACACGGGAATGTGCTGTGTGTTCCTGTGCAATTCACACTGCAGGCAAAAAACTCTGTAGTGCATGCAGTATGAATGGGCTGATATTGCACTGCGCAGAATTGCATGTGAATTGGACAGGAACTGCAGAGTGTCACTGTGCATATCACATGCAGTTTCTGGTATGAACCGATACTGAACTAATGGAGTGAAATTAAATGAAGATGAAAAAAGAGGGAAAGAGAAAAGGAGAGAGAGAATGGGAGAGAGTGAGAAATGGAAAGAGAAAAAGAGATATGGGGGGAGAGAAGGATAGAAAAAGAGAATGAGATAGAAGTAAAATCTAAGAATTTAAGAGACAGCAAGAGAGAAAGAGTAGAGTGCAAGAATGAAAGAAAGAGAGAAGAGGAAAGAGAATAGGAGAGGAGAAGAGAGAGAGATTAATGATTTCAATGGGGGGGATGAAAATAAAAAGGTTGTAATATATTCTTGCAAGTGTTTTTACATTCTACATTGGGGGCTGCTTACAAGTATTCAAAATAATTGGAGAGGTATATCTAAATGTGGACAGCTTCTCCAAAATCTTTTGAAATACCCTCTTAATATGTAAATAAAGGTCTGAAATAACTTCAAGTATGTAGGGGTCCCAGGTCAACTTTTGAATTGGGTCCCACAAGCTTAACATTTTGCTTCTGATGATGACCATAGTGGTCACTTCTAACATGCCAGTCATTTATGTACTCAGACTCACACTGTGGGAGACCTAAATCCTACAATAACGGGCCAATATTTTAGGGTTCATTAGAATGCTGTCAGTTTGTAGTTAGACATGATTATATATGGGGCGTGGCTTGATGGTGGACCAGAGCGCACACTAGTTCTCAGTGCACCGGCCTCTACTCTTGATCCAATCAGTCATACTGCGGTGTATTCTCCCACTTCTGGCAACAACCATTGTCTTTTCACTGTAATTATCCTCTGGTCACCACCATGGTGAAAAATGTGCGGAACCGGCAGAGAAACTTGCCAAGTTCCACCATCAACATGGTTCCGGCTCCCACAAGGTCTCTACTGGCCGCTGTCGTGAATCTGTCTTCACCCCAGACTTCAGACACAGAAGACTCTTTGGTGCCTTGCATCGCTCCACTCGGAGTTTGAATTGCACAACAGGGTGGCTGCGGAACCCACCTTCTTGATTATCATGCAGGCCATCAGAGATTGCAAAGCCGGCCTCACTGCCCAGATTGGGACCATCCATGTGGACTTCTCTTTACTCAAACATGTCCAAAACTTCAGGGAACACACTGGGGTAGCGGAGGAGCTGATTAGCACAGTGAAAAATACCCTGGCTAACTATTTTGGTAAGGGATACTACTAGAGAAATGGTGTCTCTGCCTGATAAAGTGGATGATCTTGAAAACAGGTCTAGAAGAAGCAATCTATGCTTTATGGGGTTTTCTGAAAAAATCTGAAGGTATCTCCCTGAATCCTTCCTTCACAAGTGGCTCCAGTCCACTTTTGGCCCTGCTGTTATTTCCGCCACTTTTGCTATTGAGCGGGCCCACTGCACCCTGCTTTGCCCTCTCCACTGCCATGGCCTATGATTGCTCGCATTCTTAACGTCCAACACAAGGTTACCATTCTACGTGCAGCCCGCAAGAAGGGCCAGTTTTCCTACGATGGCAACTTCATCTCCATCTATCCGGACTTTTCGGCGGAAGTCCAAAAGCAATGTGCCTCCTTCACTATGGTTAAAGCTCACCTGTGGGCTGCAGGCCTCCCTTATGTCATGCTCTACCCAGCCAAGCTTAATGTTACCTCTGCTGTCAAAACCATTTTCTTCATGTCTCCTGCTGTAGCGACCACCTGAGTGAACAATGCGGTCGGTCCTCTACGATAGGATGATAGGTCTCACTAGATAAGTACTGGCTACTCTTTTCTTTACCCTTTTTGCCCACCCTGGTGGTACTGTGTCTATAGCTGAAGCCATGTCTATAGTCTACAGCCATGCTATCCAAGCTACTAGGCCATTAATGTTTTCTATGGTTTCCTGTACTCTCTGAACCTCATGGAATGTCCCTACTACTGCTGTATCCTTCCTCCTGCACATTGCACATATTTGGTTAATACCTGGTGGGAGGAATACTTTAGAGACAGGCATGTCCCCCTTTCCACTTCCCCCTGCCCCCCCTTTCCTCCCTACCTGCCCCCCCTTTCCCTCCATTTCACCCCTTTTCCCATCCCCCCTTTTTTTCTCTCCCCTTTTTCCTTTCCTCTTCCCCTTCCTTTTCCTCAAACCAGTCTTCCCTGAGGTATTGTTAGCATCTGCTGTGGCATTTTGGATATGGGACATATCCTTAGCTGTAGGACTTTAAACACAAAAATATATTCTGGTTTATGACACTGACTTTGGGACTATCTCCTTCTGGACCATTTGATTAAGGAATTCCATGTTTGTGCACCCAGTTTACTTTGCCATAAGAGTGGGTTGTGTCAGTCACAGGCATGAATTAAGTCGGTTTCACTACATCAAGCTTCTCCTTGGCAATTGCCTGTTGTTTTTTTGGTTTCAGGGTCTTAAGCGCTCTATGATTGGGATGGATAAGCAGGGTGGGTTGGGTGGGGAATTTTTGCTTTATGACTGTTTTCTACAGCCTCACACTGTTGCCTTTTTTATGATTGCACTTTTGTCTCAGTGCCTATGCTGCTATGGTGCTCTGATATTTGATATAAGACAAAAAATTTTCCCCTCTGTATTTTTGAATTAATTTGTGCTGCCATAAAGTCTATGGTAAAAGTAATCACATCTTTGTTTATACAAAAGTAAAGCCAAAAAATGCTTAAAATATGAGCTCTGATATATCGAGTCCCCATTACTATACAGAGATAACCCTGTTGATGGCAGAAAGATTACACAAGGATTTCACATATTCTACTTCTGCCTTAAAAGGAAACCCCAACATGTTTCGAAATACAACTTTTACCATCTTCATCAAGGGGATCTAAGATGCAAAATACATAATTATTAGAACATCACATAGTATGCAATAATATAGAGTGCATTGATTTAATCCCAAACATTAGCTAAGCCTGTCTTCCTTCAATCTGCTAATTAAGGGGAGGGGTTAATTGCTCACAGGTGATACAGGTCCTATATAAAACTTGCTGTAGAGCTCACTCTGACCTTGCTCATTTTTGAGCTTGTCTGTATTTTGCTTGCCGGAACCTTTGACCAAGTGGACATTTGATAAGTGGAGTTGAAAAACCGGAGTTGATAACAGGAGATTATAACAGGAGTCTACTAACCCGTAAGTGACAACTGATTTTTCCTGTTAATATTGTAACTGGGATATGAGTGCTAGCAGGGTTGAAAGTTTTGTGCAGTGCACAGTGTGCTGCATGTATGCAGCAATGGAGCAGCAGCTCCAGGATGGATGCCGCTGCGACAGATGCGAGCGGCTTGCCCTTCTGGAATCTCGCATTAGTGATCTGGAGGAGCAAGTTGTAACACTGGGCAGAACTGACAACCTTGAAAGTTGCTTCTGCTCTCTGAGCAGGTAGCTAATGGGATTGATGTGGAGGGCGGAGGGGCTAATCAGGATTATCAGGTAGGAAGATGGGTTACTGTAACGAGAGGGAGTGGTAGGGGCTCACAGAAAAGGAAGGCTGGCCCAGGGTTTGTGCACCCAAACAGATTTGCCAAGTTGGATGAAGATGTGGGGGTGGCAAGCTCAAGGGTGGCAGCCCTGGATGTCACTGCTATCCCTAGCAGCTGGGAGGGCAGACCATCTATGAGGGGTGGTGATGGTAGTACAGGAAGGCTTAGACAGCTGGTGGTAGTAAGGGATTCTGTGATCAGAAGGACTGATAGAATAATTTGTCCCCAGGATCACCTCAACCGAATGGTTTGCTGTTTTCCTGGTGCCAGGGTTCGGCGTGTGGTGGACCAGGTTGATAGATTACTGGGAGGGGCTGGGCATGACCCAGCTGTCTTGGTTCATGTTGGAACCACTGACAGAATTCATGGAAGGTGGAGGCTCCTTAAGAATCAATTTAAAGAACTAGGCTGCAAGTTGAGGGGAAGGACCTCCAAGGTGATATTCTCTGAAATATTACCTGTGCCATGTGCAACTCATGAAAAGACAGGGAGAGATTAGAGAACTCAATGCATGGCTGAAGACCTGGTGTAAGAGGGAAGGATTTGGGTTTCTAGAGCACTGGTCTGACTTTTCATTGGGGTGCAACCTATATGCTAGAGATGGTCTGCACCTAAATGGAAGGGTGTCTGCTGTGCTGGGGGAGAGGTTTGTGGGAATGCTGGAGGAGTATTTAAACTTGGATTGAGGGGGGAGGGAGAATTAGATTATAACGGGGTAGACAGATCAGACAGTGGTCAGTACTTATTGGTGGGTGGAATGGGGAAAGCTGGGGGGGGAGGCTATGGCAGATAAGAAGGTTCCCATGTTACAAACAACCAGAGGAATTGGTACCTTTTTGTATGAAAATAAAAAATATGCAGTATATGTGTGAACAAGGTGTCAATCAATTAAAGTGTTTGTTCACCAATGCCAGAAGTCTGCCAAGCAAAATAGGTGAGTTGGAAGCTTTGTTGCATGCAGAGAACTATGATTTCATTGGTATTGCTGAATCTTGGCTTCATTCTTCACATGACTTGGCCATTAATATTCCTGGCTATGTTCTCTTTCGGAGAGACAGAGTAAATAGGAAAGGTGGTGGTGTGTCTGTAAGAAGTGATCTCAGAGCGAGTGTTAAAGATGACCTAGTTGATGGAGAGTGTGATGAGGCTGAAGTATTATGGGTGGAACTACACATGGGGTGCGTACTACAAAGGTAATCATTGGCATTTGTTATAAGCCTCCCAGTGTTAATGAGGAGGTGGAAACTCAGCTCCTTGCACAGATCGAAAGGGCTGTAAGGGCTGGGAAAGTGATAATAATGGGGGATTTTAACTACCCGGAAATTGACTGGAGTAATGGTACTGCAGGAACAGTTAAAGGGCAAAACTTTTTAAACCTACTACAGGACAATTTTATGGTACAGTTCATAGAGGCCTCTACTAGGGATGATGCTCTGCTGGACCTGGTAATCTCAAACCATGCAGAGCTTATTACAAATGTCCATATAAAAGAACATCTGGTTATCAGTGTCAGGAATCTGGGTATGACCAGAAGGGTGGGCTGACACAGGGAAACGCAGGCTTCAGGTATAGTATAACAATACAATTTATTAAAGCTTAACAAGAGATAAACGCAGTGCAAAACATAACACAGTGCAACAAACCAAACCTTCAACAAACAACCATACATACAACACTAAACGTAGTCAGGCAGGCCGGGTCGGTAACAAACGGGCAAACAAGGTACCAGGGCAGGCGGGAGAGTGGTCAGGGCTAGCCGAGGTCAGTACAGGCAGAGTTCGTGCAGAATCAGGGTAGAAGCAACCAGGATGAGGATACCGGGGCCAAGCGAAACAGTACAACAAGGCACTGACTGCAGGTCTGGCCATTCCTTAAATACACCTCCTGCAATCAGCCTCAGGTGATGGCTGACTGCAGGAGTGAGCTTCTGGTTGCTGAGCACCCGCTGGATAGCCCTGGTACTGCAGCCCACAAGGCAGGTGAGTCCCACCACCATTGGCGAGTCCATTCCTGACAAGCAGTGACCATAACATGATTTAATCTATTGTTAGCTGTAAACAGCAAACACATAAAGGGAAAAATAAAAATGCTCAATTTCAAGAGAGCTAATTTTCCAAGGCTGAGAGCTGCCCTCCAAGACTTAGACTGGGAGGGAATATTGGCATTGATGAACACAACACAGAAATGAGAGTTCTTCAAAAAGACTATGTGAACACACTGCAAAATATATTCCCATGGGCAACAAGTTTACAAAGCTAAAAATCAAACCTATGTGGCTTACGGCCAAAGTTAAAAAGCCTATAGATAATAAGAAAAGAGCTTTTATTCAATATATTAATGAAGGAACACTATCATTGTTTAAACATTACAAAGAATAACAGAACATGTTAAAAGGAAATAAATGCCAGAAAAATTGAAATCGAAAGGTAGATTGCAAATGATAGCAGGACCAACCCTCAAAAATTCTTCAAATATATTAATAGTAAAAAGGTTTGGTCCGAGCATGTAGGCCCTTTACAAAATAATCTAGAGTGGGTGACTGGGGGACAAAGAGAAGGCAAATTTATTTAATACCTTCTTCAGCTCTGTGAATACAAAGGAGAATGGGGGAGCTCTTGTCCATAATGGGCATGGTATTGACACAGCTCCAGATGATCCACATTGGCTCACAATTGATATGATCCAAAAATATTTAGACAGTATAAAGGTGAATAAAGCACATGGACTGGATGGCATACACCCATGGGTCCTTAAAGAATTGAGCTCTGTTATTTCAAAGCCATTGTTTCAAATTTTTAGGGACTCTTTAATGACTAGCATAGTACCACTGGATTGGCGTAAGGCAAATGTGGTGCCAATATTTAAAAAGGGGCCAATCTTTACCAAGTAATTATAGACCTGTTAGTTTAACTTCTATAGTTGGGAAGATACTGGAGAGTTTAATAAAAAGACCACATAGATGAGTTCTTGCTGGGAAAAAATATTTTAAGCAACAGACAGCATGGATTCATGAAAGACAGAAGTTGTCAAACATCTGATTTATTTTTATGAGGGGGTGAGCAAAACCTTGGACAGAGGGATGGCGGTGGAAGTGGTATACTTGAATTATGCAAAAGCGTTTGACACAGTTCCCCACACATGGCTAATGTGTAAGGTAAAGTCTGCGGGCTTGGAAAAATCTGTATGTAAATGGATAGAAAACTGGCTAAAAGATCGTATTCAAAGAGTAGTGGTTAATGATTCATACTCTGAATGGTCTAGGGTTGTCAGTGGTGTACCCCAAGGGTCCGTGTTGGGACCCTTACTTTTTAATATATTTATGAACGATATAGGGTCTGAGATTGACAATCCCATTTCAGTGTTTGCAGATGACACCAAGCTGTGCAGTGGAATAACGTCCTTACAGGATGTCTTCAACTTTAAGCTGACCTCAATGCACTGTTTAATTGGGCAACTATGTGGCAAATGAGGTTTAATGTTGATAAATGTAAGGTTATGTACTTGGGGGCTACGAATATGCATGCATTATACATACTAGGGGAGTACAAATGGGAGAAGCAATGGTGGAGAAGCATCTGGGAGTACCAGTAGATCACAAGCTTAATAATGGCATGCAATGCCAAGCTGCAGTTTCTAAAGCGAGCAAAATCCTCTCTTGTATTAAAAGAGGTATAGACTCCAGAGAGAGAGGGATATATTACCCCTGTACAAATTAGTTATACCTCATCAGGAATATGCAGTTCAGTTCTGGACACCAATTCACAAAAAGAACATTGGGGAACTGGAGAAAGTACAGAGAAGGGCAACTAAACTGATACGAGGCATGGAGGAGATCAACTATGAGGAAAGATTAGAGGAACTGAAAATCTCTATTGAGAAGAGGAGATTAAGGGGGGATATGATCAACATGTATAAATACATCAGTGGTTCATATTGTGAACGCGGTGTACAGCTATTCACCCTGAGGTCATCACAGAGGACAAGGGAGCACTCTTTATGTCTGGGGGAAAAGAAATTTAATCTCCAAACACGGAAAGGTTTCTTCACAGTGAGAGCTGTGAAAATGTAGAATAGACTTCCTCAAGAGTTGGTTCTGGCCAGCTCAGGGGTTTGCTTCAAAAAAAGGCCTTGTAAGGGATTTCCAGCAAGAAGAATCACGATCGGAAATGCGCATAGGAATTCCTGCAGGAGAATTGCTGGTTGTGTGCATGCGCGCAGAAATGCGCGATCGCGCACAAGCACAGCGAAGATTGGTGCCAGACGGCCTATTTAAGGAGTGCCTCTGCTCATGTTCAGTGCTGACTGGTCTTCAGCTCCCCCCGTGTATTGCTTGCTCCTGTACGATTCCTCCGTTGCTGACCCGGCTTGTTCCTGACCTGACTTTGATTGCTGTCCTGTTACTGGCTCCTGACTTCGGCTCTGCTCCTGACCTTGGCTTTTCCTTCTGATTCTATACCATGCTGCCCGACTGTTGATGACCCTGGCAATTCCATGACACTGCTCCTGTCTCTTGTCCTCACCACCTGCTTTGCTCTGCTGCACGCCTAGCAATCTACAAAACCTGCTCTGCCTGCTACTCCTGTGCCAAAACCAGAGGATCATCAGCCTTCCAAGGTCTTCATCTACAAGAGCTGCACACAACAATCACTGGCGCTCTTGCCCCCCTGGTCCCTAGACTCCCTCTGTTCCAACTTCAGCGGGGTCAGGGCTAGTGACACAAGTGAGGCCGACCTCATCAATTCAGTCACCCATCAGGTACGTGACAGCCCTTAATTGTTTCTTAGATACACAGAATATAACTGGATACTAACATTTATAGGTAAAGTTGATCCAGGGAATATCCGATTGCCTCTTGGGGGATCAGGAAGGAATTTTTTTTCCCAGCAGGAGCAAATTGGATCAGGCTTTGCTGGGTTTTTTTGCCTTCCTCTGGATCAACTGTGGGTATAGGATTATAAGTTTTTTGTTTTTTTTTTCTTCTTCTTCTTCTATGGTTGAACTGGATGGACTTGTGTTTTTTCAGCCAGACTAACTCTGTAATATACCTTGCAGTTTGGGAATAATGGACAAGAACCAGAACAATTAAAAACAGGTGTTTTTCTGGGCACCCCAGTCACACACCATAGGGGGCACCTCCAGCATCAGACTTACTGGGGGCTAAGCCAAAGGTTGCACCGCAAAACAAAGAGACCACACACCTGCATATGGTGTGCCATGTAACTACCATACTATCCATATAAGTGATGTGGAAGGTAAGAATGCAGTCACTGCATGAGTAAGGTTCTTGTTATACAGTATTTTAAAGACAGTGTAATAGAATAGTTAAATGGCACACCAACTTGAGTGCAGGTATTACCCAATTTGGATTATAATTTGCATCCATATAGTAAATACATTTTTTTATATTATTTTTTGTGCAGGTGTGTAGTCTGTTTGCTTCACGGTGCGACCTTTGGCTTGGCCCCCTGTAAGTCTGATGCTGGAGGCGCCCCCTATGGTGTGTGATTGAGGTGCCCAGAAAAACACCTGTTTTTAATTGCTCTGTCCGTTATCCCCAAACTGCAAAGTAAATACTTTCTGTATTAAGTACATACAGTATGTTCTTTGCTAATGTTTGGGATTAAGTCAATGCACTCTGTTATTGCATATTATGCAATGTTATAATATTTCTATATTTTTCAGTTTAGATGCCTCTGAATGAAGATTATAAAAGTTGTATATCGAAACATGTTGTGGTTTCCTTTTAAGGCAGAAATATAATATGTTAAATCCTTGTGTAATCTTTCTGCCATCAACAGGGTTATCTTTGTATAGTAATGGGGACTCCATTATACCAGAGCTCATATTTTAAGCATTTTTTGGCTTTTTACTGTTGTATGTGTGATGAGATTACTTTTTACCGTGGTGTTTTTTGAGCTGCCATAACGTCCAAGGGGAAAATTTGTTATCTTGGCATACTGTATATAGGACAAGCAGCACACCTTTCTCTATGTGATCAGTCTTCCAATAATGATATTTGATATGTTTATTCTGTCAAATTATGTAACATATCCGTGCCAATATATTATAAGATCTAAAGTTGATTTCTTGGAATGTTAGGGGTCTAGGTTCACCTCACCAGCGGTCTCTTGCATTCTCCTTTCTTAAGAAATACAAACCACATATCATGCCTTTAAGAGACCCATTTAGTGGGCTCTAAATTTGTATCACTGAAAAAGCCATGGATTGCTAAAGTCTCTCATGTTGAGTATTCAGCATACTCTAAGGGCGTTACTGGTTTTACTGGCCAATTCTCTTCAGGCTGAAGACCTTCAGGTCAAAACTGACCCAGGCGGGCGTTTTGTTTTGCTCTCCCTACAAATTGTGGGCCTGAACTTTACAATAGCAACTGTCTATGTCCCCCTTCCTTTTCAGCCTGAGATCCTTCATACCCTGACCTTACGCTTTCTTGATTTTGCTACTGGTCTCTTTCTTCTGGTTGGTTACTTCAATGCAGTACCAGATCCCCCTCAGAGACCACTTGAGAGGGGTGGGCAGGACACCAGCTTCATTTCTAGATTCAATACAAACTTATGATTT
Source organism: Staurois parvus (assembly GCF_062004578.1). Lineage (NCBI taxonomy): Eukaryota > Metazoa > Chordata > Amphibia > Anura > Ranidae > Staurois > Staurois parvus. The sequence continues at coordinate 482,358 of NW_028318235.1, forward strand.
TACTGATGTGTGGAGGTGGAGGCATCTGGATGTGTGTAAATTTTCTTGTCATTCACACTCCTGCCAAACAATGTCCCGGATAGACCTAGCCTTTAAAACACCCTCCTTGCTTGCTTTAGTGTTTCAGGTTGAATTTCTACCGCATGGTGTGTCTGATCATGCCCCCCCTGACTATTGACCTCTCTCTCCTTCCTCTTGCCAGTAAGGGTGTCTGGCATATAAATGCACAATGGCTAGAAGACCCCACAGTTAATGTGGCCTGTGCCAATTATATAGCTACCTATTGGACAACAAATATTAATACAGTCTCCCTGCACATGGTGTGGGATGCCTTTAATCCCTCCTCTAGAGATAGTTTTATATCCATTATAGGTATTCTAATGAAAAACAACCAGATTACTACAGAGGAGCTTGAACAGGATTTGCTCCAGGCAGATCAATCTTACTCCCAAGCCCAAGCTTCAGACACTATAACAACCTGGTTACATAGGTGCAGAAATAAGTTGTATAAAGCCAAATGATTTTTGAACATGGTAACAAAGCAGGACATCTGCTGGCATTTCTTGTTTGTCCTGAGTACTCCCTCGTTCCTACCCCCTCTACAACTACCTCTGCAGGGACAGTCTGCACATCCACATCTAATATTCTGAATGTCTTCCCCTCTTTTTACTCACTGTAAACCTCTTCTGTTGCCTATACAGATGCAGCCCTCCCTGCTTATTTTTCAGGTCTTGTATAGCACTGTCCGTTTACTCAGCGCTTTACATACATATATATTGTACATTCACCTCAGTCCCTAACCCTCAAAGGGCATACAATCTAAAGTCCCTAACTCACATATATACATACTAGGGCCAATTTAGACAGGATTCAATTAACATACCAGCATGCCTTTGGAGTCTGGGAGGAAACCGGAGTACCCGGAGAAAACTCACGCAGGCACAGGGAGAATATGCAAACTCCAGGCAGGTGGTGCCATGGTTGGGATTCAAACCAACGACCCTAATTGTCAGGGCTCCGGGTATGACCAGAGGTGTGTGGACCGACACAGGGAAACACAGACTTCAGGTATAGCGTGTAAAACAATATAATTTATTAAGGCAACACAGACATAAACGCAGTGCAACAAACCAAACCCAAAACTAACAAATACGTACAACAAGGTGCAAAAAACCCAAACCTTGATTATATATATATATATATATATATATATATATATATAGAGCACAATGTAGTCAGGCGGGTCGGGTCAGTAGCAAACGGGCAAACAAGGTACAAGGAGTAGGCAGAAGATTGGTCAGGAGTAGCGGAGGTCGGTGCAGGCACAGTTCAAGCAGAGTCAGGATCAGGCAGGAAGCAGACAGGATGCAGGTACAGGGGCTCATGGGAACAATACACCAAGGCCCTGACTGCAGGCCTGGCCATTCCTTAAATACACCTCCTGCAATCAGCCTCAGGTGATGGCTTGATTGCAGGAGTGAGCTTCTGGCTGCCGAGAGCAACCGCTGGCCAGCCCTGGTACTGCAGCCCACAAGGCAGGTGAGTCCCACCACCATTGGCGAGTCCATTCCTGACACTAAGACTGCCAGGCAGAAGTGCTAACCATTTAGCCACTGTGCTGCCCACTGGAAGGGGTCTCTCTACCTAGGCTTATGGACCAACACAGAAATGCTGGATATCCCTACTTCTACCAAAAAAATATAATTGGCTATTTCTCAACTCCCCCATTACAAAACCCCTGGATTAGATCATATCCCAGCTGAATGGTATATTAAATACAAATATATCTTAAGTCCTTTCCTTCTTCAAAAAAATTAATCGGCCCTAGACAGTGGTGTTTTGCCTCCTATGTGGGAGTCTCTTATTGTATTACTTTTGAAACCACAAAAGGACCCAGCCAAATGTGACTTCCACAGACCAATATCACTCATCAGTGTGGATGTTAGGATATTGATGAAGGTCCTAGCTAATTGTATAAATAAGGCGATTGCTAATTGGTCAGTAGCGATTAGGGGGACTTCATTCCAGGCCGAGCTACTAGGATGAATATCAGATGCCTTTTTCATAACCTTCAATATTCTCATGTACAGTAGTTCAAGCCACAAGACTTATTGTATCTATAGATACACCAAAAACTTTTGATAGTGTGGAGTGACCTTATCTCTTTCAGATTCTTCGCCTTTTTGTCTTTGGCCCCCACATTATAGCCTGGATCCAACTACTTTCTGTAGAACCCAAAGCCAAATTTTGCATTATTGGTAATATCCCGGATTCCTTTTCCATATATAGAGGGACCAGACAAAGATGCCCACTGTTTTTTGATCTAGCCACAGAGCCCTTGGCAGCCCATATTAGATTTGCTCCTGGCCTGTCATTTAAGAAGCTGGAGGAATGTGTCTCTCTCTTTACACTGATGACACCTTGGTGTACGTAACTGATTCTGGTGACTCACTTAAATGCTTATTAAATATTGTGGAGGACTTCGGCAATTACTCTGGCTTTCATGTCAACTGAGAAAAAGCTAGTATGTTTCCCCTAGACCCAGTGGCAGTGGCCCATGTTCACCCAAATTCTTGTCTACAGATAGTAGACTCCTTTCGGTACCTTGGAATGACTGCACAATTGCCGTTACGATCCTATCTTGTTAACAGTGTACTTCCTCTGGTGTCCCTTCTGAGGTTGGGCAAAGGATGGATCTTCCAATTCTTAATAATTTTTAAGAAGATAAATAATTTTATCTTCTTAAAAATTATTTTTCTCCCCAAATTTTTATTTACTATATGCTGTGGCCAGTTCCCCATGAAAAGTCCCACTGAGTGTTTCTAAACTGCTGGATTCTATATGTTGGGACTGTGGCAACAGCAACATTCCAGAGTAGTCCTAGATTTCCTTAAACGCGCTACACACATGGCCAGTTTGGCTTTTCCAGAATTTTATTATTACTACTTAGCCTCCCAACTAGTATACGTTCAGGATTGACTTATCCCTTTCCCAGGCAACATCTGTACTGAAGTAGAGGAAGCTATTGTTTCCTCATATGAATCTTTGCATAATTTGGCATATAGGCATGAAGTCCCTACTCCTTGAGGGTTCTACGATCCTTACAACATCTCTTACACAAAAACAGATGTAGGAATCTATTTGGCGTACTTCCTCAAATACACCGCACTGGACAATGCTGCCCTTTTAGATTTTTCTCTGTTCCAGACCTCAACGCTGGCCTGCTAAAGGGGTTAAATATCTGCACCAACTTTATGCAGGTCCAACGTTTAAATCTTTATCTCAATTGCAAGCCGACTTTCATCTTAAAAATACCTATTTATTTTATTATTACCAACTCTGGCATGCTATCTGGAAACAATTTGGCTCCTTGACCAATCCCACCTGTGTATCTGCTTTTTTGATCCTCAGGCCCAAATAGATTGATCCATGACTACTACTTGACGCAATGTGTGAAGGCTCACCCTAGATATGCACAAGCTCAGCTGAAATCAACTTCACCTGATCTTTCACTTGATGAGTCAGATTGGTCTGACGTTTAACTTTATTACACCAAGATGGTTATAGCCTCCAGTGACTGTATTATTCAAGTCAAGCTGTTTCAGAACAGCTATTACATTCCTACCAGACTACACATACTAGGCCTGCGTTCCTCACCAGCTTGTTTTTGGAGCTGTGGAGCAAATGCAGACTTCCTTCACTGCCTGTGAAGTCTCTGCTTTTGGTCATAAGTTAATACTTTTCTCTCCTCGGCTTTGGGATTGCCCAATATTTTACACCCCAAGAATTGCCTTTTTGGCATTTTTTGAGATTTTGTGAATAAAACACACCCTCCTATAACAAATATTCTGTATCCACAATATCCCCTTGGCCGCCACAATAATACTTCCACCCAGGAAGCCCAAAATCAAGATGTATTCAATAGTGACCAACAGAAAAGTCCAAAATCAAAAATGTGTTCATGAATGTCCAAAAGAAATGTCCCAAAAAGTCTCAATACATTTCCATATAAACTGGTGATATCTTCATACTTTCCAACAATTTCCATTTTTTTCTCCCAGAAGATTCCTCCTCTCTTTATACCTCAAAAAATTAAACTACACATAGTGCATTATCCTTAAAACATAACAAAAATTGTAATTAATACTTATACTTGTAAAGCCCATTTTCCAACCCTTATTTTCCAAAATGTCTCCTGTACGTAGGCAGGAGTAATTACATCTCAAAATACAATGGGGTTGATTTTGTAAAACTGGAGAGTGCAAAATCTGGTGCAGCTGTATATGGTAGCCTATCGGCTTCTAACTTCAGCTTCAAATAAGCTTTGATAACGAAAAAAAAATCTGGAAGCTGATTGGTTTCTATGTAGAGCAGCACAAGATTTTGCACTCTTCAGTTTTAGTAAATCAACCCCATAGTCTACATAAACTCTCTCTCAATGTTAGTGGTTTAAACACCCCAGAAAATGACATGACAAGTAATTCCCTTCCACTTTTCACGCATGTTCTCCAGTTAAGAAATCTAGAAGGATAAGTACACTGCTCTAAAAAAATAAAGTAACACTTTTTAATCAGTGTATAACATCAAGTCAATTAAACACCTGGGATATTGATCTAGTCCGTTAAGTAGCAAAGCGGGTTGTTGATCAGTTTCAGCTGCTTTTGTGTTAATGAAATTAATGACAGGTGCACTAGATGGGCAACAATGAGATGACCCCCAAAACAGGATTGGTTTTACAGGTGGAGGCAGCTGACATTTTTTTCCCTACTCATTTTTTCTTTTTCACTAGTTTTGCATTTGGCTAGAGTCAGTGTCACTACTGGCAGCATGAGGCAATACCTGGACCCTACAGAGTTTGCACAGGCAGTCCAACTTCTCCAGGATGGCACATCATTACATGCCATTGCCAGAAGGTTTGCTGTCTCCCAGCAAGGTCTCAAGAGCATGGAGGAGATTTCAGAAGATAGGCAGTTTCTCTAGGAGAGCTGAACAAGGCCATAAAAAGGTCCTTAGCCCATCAGCAGGACCGGTATCTGCTCCTTTGTGCAAGGAGGAACAGGATGAGCACTGCGAGTGCCCTACAAAATGACCTCCAGTAGGCTAATTATGTGAATGTCTCTGACCAAACAGTTAGAAACAGACTTCATGAGGGTGGTCTGAGGGCCCATTGTCCTCTAGTGGGACTGTGCTCACTGCCTGGCACCATGGAGCAAGATTGGCATTTGCCATTGATCACCACGGTGTAAGGTCAGGTTCAGTTACCAGTAGCTATAGCAGCAGACCAACCAACAGGATAGGTAAACAAACAGGTCACCCTGGCAGATGATGCAGGCCTGAGGTGCAGGGTCTAAGCACTAACCCGTATTCACCAGAGCTCCTGATGGTGGAGATGGATTTTGCTGCGTGTTAGTACCAGGTCGCAGTTCTTAGGATCGCCCCACCAGGAAGTGAGCAAGCCAGGATCCAGTAACTGAGATGGCAGGTAGGGATCTTGCAGAAGCGTAGTCAGTAAACAAGCCAAGGGTCAGTAATAAGTGGTAGCAGGTTGGGATTGGGCAAAATCATAGTCAAAGGTCAGTAGCGAAAGCATGGACGGCAGCAGGAGAGACAAAAGCAAGATACTGGCTGGAGAAGGCACAATAATCTGGCAACCAGGACGTGCAGAGACATGGCTTAAATCAGGAAGTTCATGGGAGGAGCAAGGAGTTCAAGGTTCAGCAGAAAACAAGGCAGGATTGTCCAATAGATCAGGCAGAGTGTTATCCAGCATCCCAAGTAGCTCAGTGGGAAGAGTTACTGCCAGACACAGTAGATGTCCCAAGTTCAAGTCCAGGCCCTGACACCAGAATTGGTAGTGGCGCCCTGTGCTTTTCACAGATGAGAGCAGGTTCTCACTGAGCACATGTGACACGTGAAAGGGTCTTGAGGAGCCATGGCGAATGTTATGCTGCCTGTAACATCGTTCAACATGACCGTTTGGTGGTGGGTCAGTGATGGTCTGGGGAGGCATATCCATGGAGGGACACACAGACCTCTACAGGCTAGACAATAGCACCCTGACTATTGAGATGAAATCCTTGGACCCATTGTCAGACCCTATGCTGGTGCACTGGGTCGTGGGTTACTCCTGGTGCATGACAATGTCTGGCCTCCTGTGGCGAGAGTATACAGGCAGTTCATGGAGGATGAAGGAATTGATACAATTGAATGGCCCCCATGCTCGTCTGACCTAAATCCAATAGAACACCTCTGGAATATCATGTTTTGGTCCATCCGACACTGCCAGGTTGCACCTAAGACTGTCTAGGAGCTCAGTGATGCCGTGGTCCAGATCTGGGAGGAAATACCCCAGGACACCATCCGTTGTCTCATTAGGAGCATACCCCAACATTGTCAGGCATGCATACAAGCACGTGGGGGCCATACAAACTACTGTGTACCATTTTGATTTGCTGCAATGAAATTTCAGCAAAATGGACTAGTCTGCTGAATTATTTTTTCACTTTGATTTTCGGGGTGTCTTTGTATTCAGTCCTTTGTAGGTTGATAATTTTCATTTCCATCAAACGATGGGGCATCTTTACTTTCCTAACACATTACCTAGTTCATATCAGTAAAGATATCCAGCATATTTTTCCCCATTGAGATCTGATCTGTTTTCAAAGCGTTTAATTTTTTTAGCAGTGTATTTTCATTGCCTACATACTTCCTTGGGCCATCCGCGCAGAACACAAATACGCCGAAGATGTCTTTTCACAATGGGCCTCATCAGTATCTAAAACTTGACAATGGGATCCACCTACCCAACCAGTCTCAAATACCCTTCTTTGAATCTAAAGTACATTAACATTTTTGTCTAATTTCCATTGTAATTATCAGAAGTCGAAATGCTCATTCTGAACCTCTGCAAAATGACTTCGCAAAAACTTAAATCCACCTTTGTCATTAAGTAGGCTTCTTCCTCACATATCCGTTACCTTGGTAAGTCAGTTACCAAAAAAGCCCACTCAACTTTCCAGCGTTTTAACTTTCACCACTTATCTCCTTGTTTAAGAAGAACCTGGAAGTGTCATCTTCTCAAGAGTTCTCATGGATGGGCAGATATACTCAAAAAAATCTACTGTCCTGAAACTTATATCTTCTTCAGTTCTTGTCCATATTTCACCCTCCTTTTTACAACCAGTCGATCTGGAACAAATTTTTCTGGTCTTCCAAACCAGCACATATTAAGCATACATTCCTTCAGAGACCTAAAACAGATGTCGCAAACCTAAATTCCCACCTGGGTTGCAAAATGGCACATTTCTACCTCTCCACAGCAGTGACAAATATTCTGCAACACACTTTCTGAAAAACTCTAAAAGGATGACCCCCCCCCCACCCAAATGAAGACCATGAATTTGCCATAGGCCAATCTATACTTACATTCTATGACCCATTTTGAATATGAGTGTCATGCTGAGACATACTCTCTCGTTCCTGTCTAAATTACTATTTACAGTGGTATCTGAGGCAGTACTTTGCTTTCTGGACAAATGGGAGAGAGACCTTCAAATCACTCTATCCTTAGAACACTCTAAGATTCTCACCTTGTCCTACAAATCTTCAGCTGGACAATACACACCTTGTATCCACCATGGACAGAAATGTGTTAGAGATGTTGGGACAGTATGCTACATGTCTTCAGGTCCTGTCCAAGTGTTCAGCCTTTTTGGGCAAAAATTCATAATGTAGCCTAAAGGTACAAAGATGGACTGGTACCAAAACACTTTCTTCTACATCAAAATACAGTCATTTTAGGGGCATGGCTTGACTGCAGCCAAGATGGCGGCTTAACACTGGAGCTCTGGCATTTGGCAGAAAACAGCGGCTCGCAGCTTACAGGGGCTTCGTTCACTCACTCCAACTTAGTGGTTCGACTCCCCCACCTCCAGGTAACATGCCTAGAAAGCAAAAAGAGGGTCACAAACCCCAGAAACTTACAGCATACTTCTCCCAGCCACAGCTGCGGCGTAGCCAAAAGGGCGCTGGCTCACATTTCTCTTCTCCAGCAACCCCTTGTTCCCTACACAGAGATCAATATGGATTCTATGGCAACATAGAGTTGACCACAATATCACAAGCCTCTACCCCATTGGTCGGAAACCTTGAAAAATCCAGGATCAGGATGGACGATTCAAATCTGCAGCAATGTGAGGTGAGCTAAAACCCTGACTCACAGGAGGACACTAGAGAATTACCAGAGCCCATTGCATCATTTCCCACCTCAAATCAACCTATTTTAGATACCACTCTAAAAAATGTTAATTTCTCTCAGAAGCACTATACATACTGACATGATGGCCTGTATGCGGAAATTTAACAACGAGCTTACAGCTGTAGGGGACAGTTAACCACATTGAAAATAAGATGGCGGGAATACGCCTCCACAATCAAATTGATGCAAATTATTCAAATGAAGAACAGGTGTGGTTGAAGGCAAAACGTGCTGACCTAGAGGACAGGTCTAGGTGGAACAATGTTAAAATCAGAGGAATCTCAGAAACTGTACAACCTGCATTACGTCATTCCTATGCTACTACTATGTTTTCATCCCTAATGGCTGACCTGTCCCCTTTGGAGCTTACAATAGACAGGATACATCATATTCCCAAACCACCGCACATCTCAGAACATGTAACCAAGAACGTATTACTCCGCATCCACTTTTTTCACATAAAGGAATGACTAATGTTGTTAACACGAAAAGAGGAACACTGCTCCACCACTTATTCTGATCTTCAATTTTACACAGATCTATCATAACATACACTACTACTACTTAAAAGTTTGAATAATATCACAAAGGCCCTCCGGAACCATAACATTGGGTACAAGTGGGGCTATCCTACGAAGGTTATCATTACAAACAATGGCACCACGCCTGTCATCACATCGCCTAACAAAGGTTTGCAACTGCTGAAAGCCTGGAATATTATTGCCAATGATGCACCAAAAACACCGCCTCTCAGTAGCCCTAACAAAATAATACCAGATTGGAAACGTGTATCCAATTCTTGAATACCATTCAGTGCCTTAAGGACTCTTCCAGATATTTGAACGTATAGCCCAATACAGCACTTTCCGCCATTAGGAGCTCAAGCCAAATATTTCGCTGCCACATGCTTAAGCAGAGTTCTCTGCACTTGGGTTTTTTAAAACCCCAGTTTATACAAGAGTTTGTTTTCTATTGGTTTTCGGTTATCAGTGTTCCTATTGTTTCGTGGACCAGGATATTGGACTGTACTGCCATCTCCCCTTGCTATGCAAGATATGTACTCAAATACCACTATAAGGCCTTTATATACATCCAACTCTGCAACAACGATCGCCTGTTCCCAGAGGTCTCCATGCTTAGTTCAGAAGAGTGATGACAGCAAATTAAAAATTTACCAACATGACAATCACCATTTTATCTGTTAATGCACATGGCCTGAATCATCCCACCAAAAGAGCTTCACTGTGGAAAGAAGCGGACAGATCACATTGTGATATCTTGTGTGTTCAGGAAACACATTTTCATCAAGAATCGGCACCTAGATGCACCCATAAAAATTTTCAACATTATGTTACTGCGAATATGCCTGCGAGAGGTGTGCTGATTGCGATAAGGGACTCTGTCTCATTCCAGCTACACAAGAAAATGAAAGATCCAGCAGGGCGTTTTTTGATCCAAATATGTGATATAAATAACACTAGATTCACACTAGTAGCTATTTATGCACCAACTATGCATCAGATTAGTTTTTTGAATAGCTTGATGAGAAAAATTAAGAAAATACAGCAAGGATCAATCCTTCTCTGTGGTGACTTTAACATGGTTCCAGATCCACATATAGATTCCACAGCGGATACTTCTGCTAGAGCACTATCTCTCTTGCCTTTTATGCATTCTCATGATCTATGTGATGCATGGCGTTGTGTAAATGCGAATAGATATTGTACATACCCTAGAATTGATTTATTCTTGACAGACAGGTGGCTCCTACAAAAAATCACTCAAGCTAAAATTAATATCACATGGTCGGACCACGCATCAATACTTCTTACTGTGGCTGACGCATATCCAAAAACATCAGCCATGGTGTGGCGTGCCAACTCATATCTTATACACAATTCTACTACTCAAGAAGTTCTTGAGAGCCACCTGAATACTTTGAAATTAATTCACCTTCCACGAATAACCTGTGTACCCTGTGGAATGCCCACAAAGCGTACATCCGAGGCATTTTTATTAAACTGGGTGAGAATGAAAAGAAACAGACAGCGCAGGTTGGATGATCTTATCTCAGATATACGCTCCATAGAGGATCAAAACAAGGTATCAACTTCTCAACAATTAACTGTTAAACTATCTCAATTAAGGCATGATTTGCGGTAGGCACTCTTGCATATTTATGAAAAACAGGCCAAAAGAGTTAAAATGCAATTCTATTCCTCTAGATCCCATAACAAGGTCTATGATCCTCAACATATTGCGGACCTATTTAGTGAGTATTATGGTTCTTTATATAATTTGGGCCAAGATATTCAAACAAAAGCAGCCCTCTCTACTCAATATAGATAATTTTTTGACTAACATACAGATGACGAAACTTTCTAGCTCACAACTTCAAAATTTGAATACTCCATTTTCCTTATCTGAAGTTCTCCAAACTATAGAAACTCTGCCCAGCAACAAATCTCTTGGTCCGGATGGACTAATTGGGGAATATTACAAGAAATTAAAAAATATTATCTCCATATCTTATAAGGGTTTATGGCGAGGCAGCATTGAAGACATACTTTCCGCCAGCGATGTTGGAAGCTATGATAGTGACATTACCTAAACCAGGAAAACCACCTGAAACCCCCTTAATTTAGGCCAATATCTCTTTTAAAAATCGATATAAAAATATACGCAAAAATGTTGGTGTTGATTCACCAAGATCAGTCAGGCTTCACCAACGGAAGGCAGACTTCTGATGCTACCAGGAGAGTGATTAATATCATTAATTTGGCTCGAAAGCACCGGACGCCCTCTCCTACTTGCGTCGATGCAGAGAAGGTGTTTGATAGGGGGAATTGGTTATTTTTGCAAAGAGTACTCAATAATACTCATGTACTCAATAATACTCATGTCTGGTATGTTGTCTAAACCCTTCCAAATAACAAATGGCACTCGCCAGGGATGCCCCTTATCTCCACTGATTTTTAACCTTATAATGGAGCCATTGGCCTCTAGTATTAGACAACACCCCGATATAACAGGTTTCCAATATAAAAGCAGTAAACATGTTATAAGCTTATTTGCAGACGACTTTATATTGATGTTGACTAACCCCTTGTCATCCTTAAGTAATGTTGCACAGGTACTCCTTCAGTATGGGAAAGTATCATATTATAAAGTTAATGATGCTAAATCTCATATACTTGACCTAGGAGTAACTACAAACAAAGATAAATTACAGTCTAACTTCCCCTATCTATGGCAGGATTCAGGTATAATGTATTTGGGAATTACACTTGCCAATCGCCCGAGCGACTATTTAAAGCTTACTACCTATCTCTGGAAACTAGATTAAAGAAAGGTCTTTTACCTTTAACTAAGCACGCATTATCATGGTCCGGAAGATTAGCGGCATTTAAAATGAAGATATTACCCCAAATTTTGTACGTATTTCACTCTGTACCCATATCCGCTAATAAGAAATTCTTTCACACTCTACAGTCTATCCTACATAGATTTTTCTGGGAAGGGAAAAAAGCATGATATGCATTTACTAAATTGATTAAAACGAGATCCGCAGGTGAGATGGGACTACCAGTCATCTCTGACTACCATATAGCTGCAATCTTGGCTCAATCTGGAGGGAGCTTGAGCAAAACACAAATTTCAAGTGGGAATTTATACGCGTACTTACTACCTTAAAAATGAACCAAAAAATCTATCACCAACAATCCTAGCGACATTGAGAGCTTGGAAAACACTGACCCTCTCTTTTAATAACCCACTTTCATCTCCTAGAATACATGTACCTGTTCCAGTATCTATATTTGCTATTTTATTAAAAGAACTCGACTCGGTCAATGGGAAAAACATGGTATACAGCAGGTAACAGACTTGGTAGACTCTGCTCTGAAAACTTTCACTGCCTTACAGGTAGAATTCCAGCTACCGGAATCAGAAAATTATACATATCTCAGGCTAGCCTCTTTTATTTGGAAAAGCACCCCCATTAAATATGAACTCCCACGGATAATTGGACGCTTTGCTACATCCAAATCTATAAACAAAGGTGGGATATCGAAATTTTACAGTCATCTTAGAGATAAAATAGTATTTGTTAAGACACCTTCCATATTAGCCTGGGAAAGAGATCTCAATAGCACTTATTCAGCTGTACAATGGCAAAAAGCTCTAAAGTATACATTCTCCATGACTAAATGTGCTAATCTGTGGGAAATAACTCATAAGATCATCTTAAGGTGGTATCTTACTCCGCACAGGAGTTTCAGTCTACACAATCTCCTTTATGCTGGAGAGGATGTCAACATACTGGAACTTTATACCATATTCTTTGGTCATATAGTAAATTAGACAGCTTCTGGCTCTCAGTGTTTGATATCCTCAACCAAATTACTGGATTACCTATCCCAGCTTCTCCGTCATTAGCCATCTTGAACCTAGGGATTGAGGATATTCCTCCTTCCTATAGACAATTCACAACACATTTAGTTTTGGCTGCAAACTTGAAAATCCTACACATATGGAGATCCTCAATCTCCCCAAGTATAAATGAAACTGTACAGAAACTTCATACCCACTTCACATATGAAAATATGCTTGCAGTTAATATGGGTAAATATGCCATCTTTAATACATCCTGACAGACTTGGAATCAGTGGTACTTATCCAGTTTCTTGGGCATTGTATCATTGGAGCATTTCCATTATGTTATTTAAGTTTTATAATCTATCTTCGTTACAACTGTGACTTAAAGAAATAATTATATTTGAAAGTAAAGGATATAGCATGCTCATGACATGGCAATCTATTTCTGAAAATGTTTCATAACTTCGAGATGATGTCTCAGTTGATTACTGTCACACCTTATTTGATTTTGTTTCTGTTTATGTGAAATACACGATAAAGAAATATTGAAATTAAAATAGTCATTTTAATTGCCTACAAAGTAGTGCGACATTTAATTAGTGTACCATGCTTGTGCATTCCTGTACTGTGGAAATCCATGTCTCCACTGTCCATGCTACAATGATTCCACAGGCTAGAAAACATCAGACACATGTAGAACCCGACAAACTATTTAAAGGATATTTATGAAGGGTTCAAGAAAACCTGTTTTTACTGGATCTCATACTCCTGCACAGAAGAATCCAAGTAAATTCTGGTAGCTGAATGTCACACTATTGGAACCTTTTCCACCCTCATGCCTCTGCTAGTCTGACAACCTGACTTCTGACTTTGCTTCAAACTAGGGATTGGAGTCTGTTGTCTCTTACCACCTGGTATACCTCTTTTCTAAAGTGGTATTAAACTCAAAAGCAAACATTGTCAGAAATGGTTTCAGCTGCAGGTGACACTGTGCCTTCCAGACATTTATGCTGCAGTCCTGGTGTCCACCAGTGGTTGCCTCTCAGCAGCCAGAAGTTAATGGAAATCAGTCATCACCTGATGCTCGTTGCAGAGAGAGAATTTAAAGGATAAGTTCATCTTTGGGAACAGGTTACATGTTCCACCTGTTTTTAGGATGGAACATGTAAGATGTTTCCACTGCTGCAACCACTGCCGGTTTCACCCCCCCTCAGCTCACATGGCTCTGTGAATGAATGAACTACAAGTCCCAACAGTCTTTGCAGTTGTCATCTTGTAGTGCTCGGTGAACTACCACGGCGCTTTTGAGTGCTTTGGTAGTTCATTGAGTCCTCCTGTCACACTGTATCCTGTACAAGCAAACAGATACACTGACAGTTTGCAGGAGTCCTGCATGGCACCAGGGATCTGCTGATTTCTGGTGCAATGCTTTCCAGGCTCCAAAAAAAAAAAAAGTAAATGCACATTTTTTTTACCTGCAAAAAAAAGGCATGTATTTTTTTTTTAAGTGAATTTATCCTTTAAGCTCTACCTGTGTTACTCCTCTTTGCCTTGGTGTTTGTCCATGTGCCCCTCACCTGTGTTCCTGCATTCTGATCCTGGTTCTGACATTCTGTTCTCTCATTTACCCTCTCCCTGTCCTGGCTTGCTTTGTGCTCCTTTTGCTTGATCTCCCATGTATGACCCTGGCTCTGACACCGACTATGCTTTTCGTATCCTGGTATTTGTATATATTTGGTTTGAGTTGCTCACTTATTAGATTCTCTGGTTTGATTTATGCAGTTCTGATATATTGGAGGTGTGTTTATATTATTGTTATTCACTTGTTCTTAATTAAATACATTTTACCTTATACCTATGCCTGGTGTTCTCTGTGCTGTGCCTGATGTACAGCTGGAGGATCCTGTGCCTGATGCCCAACCAGAGGGACCCACCTGCCTCTGATGCCCGATGACTGGCCTGCTTTTGATGGTCCTCTGCCCGATGACCCGCCTGCCTCTGACAGTCCTGTGCCAGATGACCAGTCTGTTTCTGATGGTCCTGTGCAGACGACCCACCTGCCTCTGACAGTCCTGTGCCAGACGACAAGTCTGCTTCTGACGGGTCCTGTGTCCAGTGACCAGCATGCCTCTGATGGTCTGATGATCCGGTGCCAGGTGTCCAACCTGATGGTCCTATGCTTGATATCCAGCCTGCCTCTGATCCTCTGCCTGATGACCAGTCTGATCGTATAAATCCTGTGCCTGCCACGCAGCTGGGTTTTACAGAGTTTGCATCTACTGCCCAGCTAGATTCAATTGATTCTATGCCTGCTGCTCAGCTGGATTTTAATTCAAAGGTTGAGTGTCCACCTGCTTATATGTATGAGTTCCTTGATTCTTCACGTGCCTTACATGGGTTACCTGCTTGGCCTGAGATTTTTTTTGTGGTTGCCTCGGTTGAGTCCCTCTGACAATGTGTTGCTCCTAGGACGCCAAAGCCTGGTGGTCCGGACATACCCTTGGTAACTGATGGCTGCATTTGCCTTCATGGCCCTGGTAGTGGTGAGCTTTCAGGGAATGGTACCATTTGTGCCTTGTCCATCCCCCAGAGGGGTGTGGTTGATCACATATAAGCCTGTTCTCCACACGTGCTCTTTGCATTCGTGTCTTGTGTGTTAGTGTTGCAACAGCTCTGTTTATACTCTCGTGACTCTCCTGGAATCTGACTCGGCTTTTGACTAGACCATTCTCTGCGTTTTCCTTTGATCTGACCTCCCGTTGCTGAACCCGGCCTGTGACCTGTTATTCTTGTCTACCGTTCTGTACCGTTTGTCCTGTTGTTGTCGACCCGGCCTGCCCGACTACGCTATTGTCTGATCTGGTTCCTACCAGCTACACGCCATTGGCGGCGGCCATTACCGCAGCTAGGGTGTCTCGGGGGCCGCGACCTGGTTCCTGGCTGCGTCAAGTCCATCCCCACCATCAGGGGCCCTGGTGAAGGGAAGCTTGGGACTTAGACTCCGCGCCCTGAGGGACTCCGGTCTGTGGGTGGTGGTTGTCGTCAGTCAGTGCGTGACCCTGCCACTAGACCTGCCTGTCCGTTCCACAGCTCCTGCCCTGACATTACACGAATGCCATGAATCCTGACGGTGCAGGTACGCCTTCGCTTCCCAGTCGCCAGACTTGATCAACAGGATCTCCTGTTGGATCAGTTCGCTCAGGCATTGCAGACTCCGCTTGCACGCACCTTACTCCTGGTGCTATTAGGCCGGTTGTCACTCCGGTGGTCACCCCCACTGCTGCTCCGGTTGTTGCGCCTACCGCCGCGGCTGCTGTGGCACCCGCGGTGCCCAGAGGTATGACTGGTTCAGCCCCTCTTCCTCAGCGCTTTGGGGGTGAGCCGAGTCAGTGTCGTGGGTTCCTCAATCAGGTGGGCATTTATTTCGAGTTAATACCCAACGCTTTTCCGACTGAGAGGTCAAAGGTGGGTTTCCTAATCTCGCTGCTCTCAGACAAGGCCTTGGCCTGGGAAAATCCCTTATGGGAGAGGAATGACCCGGTGATTCACGAGTTTTCCGCTTTTGTCGACGCCTTCCGTAGGGTATTCGACGTACCGGCTCGCTCCGCCTCGGCTGCCAAGCTGCTCATGTCCATGCATCAGGGTTCACGGACCGTTGCCGAGTATGCCATAGAGTTTTGTACCCTGGCGGCAGAGGTGGGCTGGAACAATGAGGCTCTGGTGGCTGCTTTTTCTCATGGTCTTTCAGACGCATTGAAGGATGAGATTGCAGCCAAGGAACTGCCTGTGGTGCTGGAAGCACTCATTTCCTTCCTAATCCTGATTGACACCAGGCTCAGGGAGAGGCTTTCACTCAAGGAACGCCTGCGGGGGCCTCCCAACCTACTGGTGCCTGCGTTTTCTGTCCCACCCGTTCCTCCCTCTCCTCCCACGCCTCCTGGGGATGACTTGTCTGGTGGTGAGCCCATGCAGCTGGGGTTTGCTCGCCTTTCCGAGGGAGAGCGGGCTGCTTGGCTTCAGGAGGGTCGCTGCCTGTACTGTGGCCTTGGTGGGCACTTTTGGCAGTCCTGTCCGGTCCGTCCAGGAAACGCTCGCAGCTGAGATCCTGTCGGGGACAGATCTTGGGTGGAGTCTCCTCGTCCCCGGCGTTCTGCAAAGATAAACCACTGATCACCGTTGTCCTCTCTTGGGCGGAGTGCTCGGTGATGGCCCAGGCATTGATAGACTCTGGGGCCGGTGGGTTGTTTGTGGACAGCTCATTTGCCACCCAGCACTCCATTTCCCTGCAGGCTCAAGTTACCCCATTGGTTCTCGAGGCGATAGATGGCAGGCCCCTGCAACCGCCTCAGGTTACCCACGAGACCCTGCCGGTTGAAGTAGCTATTGGGGCTGTTCATAGGGAGTTGGCCTGTTTTCAGGTAATTTCTTCCCTGCACTATTCTGTGGTTTTGGGGTATCCCTGGCTCCAGAAGCACAATCCAACCTTTAATTGGCGAACGGCCGAGATTCTCTCGTGGTCTCCACAGTGTGGGGCCAGGTGCATCCGTGGGCCGGTTAAGGTGTTGTGTGCCTCCTCGGACTCTGCGTTGCCCACCGACTATGGGGAGTACCTGGACGTGTTTGACAAGGTGTGCGCTGGTGCCTTACCTCCCCATCGTTCTTACGACTGCGCCATACCCTTGCAACCCGGTGCCACAGCTCCGCGTGGCAGGGTGTATCCTCTTTCAGTTGCGGAGAATCAGGCCATGGAAGAGTACGTTGCGGATGCACTTTCCCAGGGGCACATTCGTAAGTCTACTTCCCCAGCAGGAGCGGGCTTTTTCTTCGTAAAGAAGAAGGGTGGTGAATTTAGGCCTTGCATCGATTATAGGGGTCTCAATCTAATCACCATCAAGAATGCCTACCCTATCCCGTTGATTATCGAGTTGTTTGACCGCCTCAAGGGAGCAACGGTCTTTACCAAACTCGACCTCAGGGCGGCATACAACCTCATACGGATCAAGCAGGGGGACGAGTGGAAGACCGCGTTTAACACAGAACCGGTCACTATGATTCCCTGGTGATGCCCTTCGGGTTGTGTAACGCGCCCGCGGTCTTTCAGGAGTTCATAAATGATGTCTTTCGTGACTTGTTGCAGCAGTGCATGGTGGTTTACTTGGATGACATCCTGGTTTACTCTGCCTCCATGTAGTCCCATATCCAGGATGTCATGCGGGTGCTGCAACGGTTACGTGAGAACGAACTTTTTTGTAAGCTCGAGAAGTGTGAATTTCTCCGGTCCCAGGTTGCCTTTTTGGGCTACATCATTTCTGCGGTGGGATTCTCCATGGACCCTCAGAAGGTTGCGGCGGTTCTGCAATGGCCTCATCCCAATGGTCTTCGGCCCATTCAGCGCTTTTTAGTTTTCGCCAACTATTATCGGAAGTTCATCTGGAACTTCTCCACGCTGGCAAAACCTCTCTCAGACCTAACCAAGAAGGGCAGTAATCCTCACGAGTGGCCATCCGAGGCCATCGTAGCTTTTGAGGCTCTGAAATCCGCCTTCGCTTTGGCTCTGATACTGTCTCATCCCAATCCTGGGTTGCCCTTCATCCTCGAGGTTGATGCATCCGAGACGGGAGTAGGCGCTCTCTTGTCTCAGCGTCGCCCGATGGACCCCTACTTCCCTGTGGGTTCTACTCCAGGAAGCTTTCCTCTGCAGATTGCAACTACCAGATTGGAGATAGGGAGTTGTTGGCCATCATTCTGGCTCTCAAGGAATGGAGGCACCTGCTCGAGGGCTCCGCGGTTCCGGTCTTCATTCTAATCGATCACAAGAACCTGACGTATCTTTCGGAGGCCAAGAGATTGACGCCCCGTCAGGCCAGATGGGCCTTGTTCTTGTCACGTTTCAACTATGTGGTTTCCTATTTGCCTGGTTCCAAGAATGTCAGGGCCGATGCATTGTCGCGGCAATACTCTGAGTTGTCCAGGGAGGACTCTGAGCCAACCTCGGTCATACCTCCGGATCAGATCCTGGCTGCCATTTGCACCAGTCTGACTTCTCCCCTTGGGGAACAGATTTTGGCGGCTCAAACTGACGCTCTCCCCGAGAGACCAGATGGTAGATGTTTCGTACCGGAGGGACTGCGCACCCGCCTGCTGCGTACCTACCATAACTCCAGGACTGCCGGGCATCCGGGGAGGAACCAGTTGTCCTGGGTTGTCTCTCGGTTATTCTGGTGGCCAACTCTCCGTGCCGACATCGCCGCTTATGTAGCGGCATGTTCGGTCTGTGCCCACAATAAATCTCCACGGCATCTTCCATTGGGTCTTCTGCAACCCATTCCCAATGGGGAGCGTCCTTGGTCACACCTGCGCATGGATTTGATTGTGGACCTCCCTGTGTCTCGGGGTCATACGGTCATTCTCATGGTCGTCGATCGTTTTTCTAAAATGTGCCATTGTGTTCCGCTCAAGAGATTACCAACGGCGCAAGAACTGGCCACGGTTTTTGCCAGGGAGATTTTTCACCTGCATGGGTTGCCCAGGGTGATTGTCTCGGACCGCGGGAGTCAGTTCTTGTCTAGGTTCTGGCGCGCCTTCTGCTCCCAGTTGGGTATCAGGCTCTCCTTCTCTTTGGCCTACCACCCGCAGTCCAATGGGGCTGCGGAGCGTTCCAACCAGGCCCTGGAACAATTTCTTCGCTGCTATATCTCGGACCATCAGGACGATTGGGCCGATCTCCTGCCATGGGCGGAGTTTGCCAGGAACTCGGCTATCAACTCCTCCTCCGGGATGTCTCCCTTCATGGCCAACTATGGGTTCCAACCTGCGGTATTACCTGAGAGGTTCTCACCACAGGACATACCGGCTGTGGAGAACCGTCTTGCTGCCCTGCGTTCTTCATGGGGGCAGATCCAGAGGTCCTTGAAGGACTCAGCACAGCGCCAGAAGTTCCAGGCTGATCGCAGATGGCTGCCCGCTCCTTCATACCAGGTCGGAGATCGGGTGTGGTTGTCTACTCGCAACCTCAATCTTCGGGTGCCCGTACCCAAACTGGCCCCCAGTTTTGTTGGCCCTTTTCGTATCCTCGCAAGGTTAATCCGGTCGCCTATGCCCTTGCCCTTCCTCCTGGGATGCGGATCTCCAATGTCTTCCATGTATCCCTGTTGAAGCCTCTGGTCTGCAATCGCTTCACTACCTCCCTGCCTCAGCCCCGTCCCATCCAGGTTGATGGTCATGAGGAGTATGAGGTGAGCCGGATCCTGGACTCTCGATTGGTGCGCGGTCGGGTGCAGTTCCTGGTTCATTGGCGTGGTTATGGTCCCATGGAGCGTTCCTGGGTTCCTTCCGTGGATGTTCATGCTCCTGCCCTCCTCCGCGCTTTTCATGCCCGCTTTCCTCAGAAGCCTTTTGTTGAGCCGCGGAGGGGGAGGGGCCCTTGAGGAGGAGGTACTGTCAAGGTCCAACCTTTTCCCAGAGGTTATGCTGCTCCATGTGCTAGCATCCATCTTGGGTTTCTGCAGAGCATGGTGGGAGTCTTTTAAGCCTTCAGGCCTCTGTGGTCCATCCCCCAGAGGGGTGTGGTTGATCACATATAAGCCTGTTCTCCGCACGTGCTCTTTGCATTCGTGTCTTGTGTGTTCGTGTTGCAACAGCTCTGTGCATACTCTCATGACTCTCCTGGAATCTGACTCTGCTTTTGACTAGACCATTCTCTGCGTTTTCCTTTGATCTGACCTCCCCTTGCTGAACCCGGACTGTGATTCTTGTCTACCATTCTGTACCGTTTGTCCTGTTGTCGACCCGGCCTGCTCGACTACGCTATTGTCTGATCTGGTTTTTACCAGCTACACGCCATTGGCGGCGGCCATTACCGCAGCTCGGGTGTCTCAGGGGCCACGTCCTGGTTCCTGGCTGCGTCAAGTCCATCCCCACCATCAGGGGCCCTGGTGAAGGGCAGCCTGGGACTTAGACTCCGCACCCTGAGGGACTCCGGTCTGTGGGTGGTGGTTGTCATCAGTCAGTGCGTGACTCTGCCACTAGGCCTGCCTGTCCGTTCCACAGCTCCTGCTCTGACAGTGGAATACTTTGCCTATTGATTGAACTTGGTAGCAGGGCATCTCAATTGGAACCCGGAACTTTTTCAACCTCCGAGGAACCTTTTCTCTGGACTTGTTCAGCAGATGGTTATTTTTTATGGACTCCTTCAACTATGGCTTATTGGACGTCCGAAGGCCGCTCCTTAGGGGGGGTGAACTGTCAGCAATGGGTTCACCTGCGGGTGGCACTGTGGCTCCCAGACCTATAAAAAAAAGCTAAGAAAAGAAAGTCTATGCAGCAATCACATGTAACGATTGGTAATCTGCTATATATTACAATTTTGGTTTTGGGTTTAATACCATCTTAACCCTTCCTCCCTACCTCTCCCCAGTCCTGTA
This sequence comes from Staurois parvus, assembly GCF_062004578.1. Lineage (NCBI taxonomy): Eukaryota > Metazoa > Chordata > Amphibia > Anura > Ranidae > Staurois > Staurois parvus. The sequence continues at coordinate 503,415 of NW_028318235.1, forward strand.
GACACACTTTTTTTGTATTACCCACATACAGGTGACTCCCAACATCTCACTGTAAGAGACAGAGTGATTTTGTAGATTACTAGCAAACACATAGCTTCATAGTAAGAATCTGAATATAAACAGTGTCACATTTGACAGTAATGTTATCAAAGCAGTCAACAAACCTGGGGACATGGTTGGCAAGCGAGCTGCATGGCAGCTTAAGACACAAGCTCTGTGATCACCCAGTACCCAAGAGGCTTATCAGTGACTCATCCAAAATCATCAGTGCCTCTTTAACCCCTCACACCCTGGATACATCATTACACCTGCCGGAGCAGAGCTACAGTGGTGGTTTCATCACGCCCACCGGGGAGCTGGATGCGGTATATATGATATGCTGTTATTTTCTTTTTTCATGTGAATAGATGCCTTAGTTTTTAATAAACCTGTTTTAATACTGCACCATGAGCAATTCCCTTCCTTTTGCATGCATACTTTGGTGTGATTGGCCCCTTGAGTTTGCCGGTTTGATTTGCTTTGGCGTGGAAGTTTGAGTACTAGTGAAGGATCTCTTTCCAGGCTTCCACCTATTAACCCTAAAATGTTGTTAGACCTTCTGTATTCAGAGGTCTATACATTTGGTAAGCTGCTATAATATTCCTTCTGGTGGTGTGCACAGCAGTGAAGATTGGAGTTGCTCAGCATCACTGGGGTCATTTTCTGTTTATATGAGCTTGCACCTTTTTTCATTCACAACTCTCTCAGCACTTTATATAGCTGAATATTTTTTATGAATTTCTGGACTCTTTATTCACAGCGCTACACGTACTTGTGGTTGGAATTTTTATGAATTCTGCATTTTGATTTATTTATTATTTACTGTTTAGAGTTTCGGTTTGTCCCATATATGCACTTTAATCAGTTATGTATTATTTATCATGTTTTGGCAGTGGAAAACATTTATTTGCAGATCATAATTTTTGTATCTGGTGCTGTTAATTTTACACTTCAATGTTTTAAGTTTTGCACATATTTAGTTTGTGATCAAAGACTTCAGCGCAAAAAATCTTTTCCGATTTTTTTTTTTTCCCTGGAGATACTTCACAGCATGACTTGGAAACATAAGGCAGAGCAGCACCAGAAGAAACTGAGTTTCTCCCTCAACCGGCGCACAGCAGCTCTTGTTATGGCGGGGTTCTGGCTCTTCTTGACACAAATCCGAGCAGAGACCGCAACAGCAGCTCAGCCACAGAACTCAGCAGGATATCCTCTCATCATTACCTCTTCATAGTCTGCTTCGTCAGCCTACTCTCCATCTGCAGTCAGCCCAGCCAAATCCAAAATCACCACATTAGGTTCTCATGCTGCTGGGCTAATCCTAAATAGTAGTACTTATGACTTATGAGGCACTACAGATCCTATCTCTGAGTTCCCTTCTACCAATCAACCAGTCCTTGATACTACATTGAAAGACATGCTTATTTCCCTCACAAATTCATTCTGACATTGTCATGTTGCATCAATCTAAAGCTTGGCGAAAGAGTAGATCATGCAGAACTGAAAATGGGAGAATGTACTAATATTTTCAATGTAGTTGTTGATTTACATAATGATAGAGGAAGAAATATGGCTCAAAAATAGGATTGCAGATCTTGAGGATAGATCACGCTGAAATAACATCAAATTACGGGGCGATCCTCAGACTGTGCAGCCTTAACCACTTGACCTCCAGAGGATTTACCCCCCTTAATGACCAGGCCTCTTTTTGCTACTCGGCACTGCACTAATTCAACTGATAATTGCGCAGTCATGCAACACTGCACCCAAACGAAATTTACGTCCTTTTTTTTCACACAAATAGAGCTTTCTTTCGGTGGTATTTGATCACCTGTGCGCTTTTTATTTATCCCCAGTGACACCAATACAGTGATCAGTACAAAAAAAACACTGACACTGTACTAATGGCACTGGGGAGGAAGGGGTTAAGTTTATTTTTCAGGGAAGGGTTATCTGTATAAGGGGGAGTGTTTTACTAGGGGGTGGGGGTGTGTACTGCAGGGGACACCGCTGATCGGGAGAGAGAGAGAGAAACTCTTCTGTCCCAATCAGCTTGTCCTGGAGCTGTCGGGAACTGACAGAAAGCACACCTACTGCAGCTGTGCTCTCTGTCAGCTATTGCCGCCGATCGCTGGGACATAGCCGGTAACAATCAGCTGTGACCCGGCGACTGACATCCGTGGCTGTGATCGGCGGGACAGGTAGGGTGGTGGCGCGCCTCGCGCGAGCCCCCTACCTGTTTACAAAACACACGTTTTATAACGTGGTTTTGCCTGCCCGTGCCGCCCTGCCGCCGTATTTCTACAGCCGCTGGGCGGCATGTGGTTAAATTGATCTACTTTTGGGGTCACCCCACTAAGCTGATTGTAACCAGAGATGGCACCACCACTAGAATCCCCAATCTAGAAGAAGGCCTGCAACTTCTCAGAGAATGGGATATCTTACCTGAGAATGATACCTTCTCTTCCCCTACTTTTATCCCAACTATTGCTGTTGCTGAATGGCACACAAACGCAAGACAAAATATCAATGCTAAAGAGTCATCTTGTTTATTCATTAACTATCTTCCAAACTTGGCCACTGAGTGTTCTACCCTGCATTTGTTAAGTTTCTACTGTAGAGCCTTTTTTTACCCCAAAAATAATGTGCAGTTAACACTGCTTACTAGTCCTATATGGGATCATGGTTTTGACCTGTTTGTTATTTGTTTATGTTCTAAGTTTTTTCCTTTATGCTTTTTGATCTCTGGAGCAATTTACGCATGTCATGGTGATATTGAAACTATCTCTGCTGTTGGTTTATCACTCCACTATATTGGAACATCCTTCAATCTATGACTGAACGTACCAGCTGGACAGCAATTTTTATCTTACATACGTCACATCTAAAACATGGCTTTGAGAATATTCTTGGTTAATGTTAATGGCTTGAATCATCCTGCCAAATGATCCACCGTGTGGAAAGAAGGACGAACTGAGAAATGCGATATTGTGTGTCCAAAAGATGCAATTTCTGACTTCAGCTACCCAAACTTTCTCTCACAAGAGCTTCCCACATATTTATATGGCCAATGCCTCAGGAAAAAAAAAGAGAGGTGTACTTGATGCAATTAAAAATACTGTTGATTTTTAACTACTCAGATCTATCTCAGAACCTGAAGGTTGTTACAGTATTTACCCCGACACCCCCCCCGGACAACCCAAAGGGAGCCTGCTCCTGGCCTAAATGAGCCCACCTTTGCCTCCCACAACGCAACCCTGCCCAGACCGCTGAGCTCAACGGACGACCTCAACCTGGTAAAGCCTACCATCGCCCACCACAGCGCAACCTGACCTGCCCGGACCTGAAACCCACCTGATGACCCCCGGGATCACAGTGCGGGAGAAGGGCCGACTGTTGGTTCTGCGCTCCCCCAGCCTTACTACGCCCATCACCCATATCTGATGCCCACCTCTCACAACCTTCTCTACACCCCATCTCCACCACCTAGAAAACACCTCCGCTGCTGACGACCACCCTTCATCTCCACCACCTGGAAAACACCTCCGCTCCTGACAACCAACCTTCATCTCCGCAAACCAAACCTCACCCCTCAAACCAGACTTTCACAAACTGATACTCACAGCTTAATTACCCCTGACTACAACCTGTTGATCTGAACTCTACCCATCCTGCGCCTATGCATGAGAACTCTAGCTACCTGAAGATACAGCGATGAGATACGCCACTGCACGCTAGACTATCTGCAACCAAGCTTACCACCACACCTGTCCGCCACTCCGTTTACCTCCCTAAAATGCCTCCCCCACTCCTCATACTCCTCCATTCCCAAAATCTCTTCTCTATATCCCTCTGCTCCTCCCAAACGTCTGTTCATTGCGCCCTCACTGCTTCCTTCTCCCCTCTACGGCACCCACCACCTCCTCCTAATGCTCCACTGACCCGAACACCTCCACTGGTAGACTTACACGCTCCTGCACATCCACCTTTCTCCCATGCCACCTTTCTCACCCTTCTCCTAACCGCCGGTGACATCTCCCCGAACCCTGGCCCTCCACCACCTCGCCCACCCACAAGGCACCCTCCCACTTCCACGTCCTGCTGCAACCCCCTCAACCTAGTACCTGTCCCTCTGCACCCCAAACCCCCCCCCCCATTTTAATGTGCACTTCTGAACGCCCGATTGGTTTGCAACAAGCTCACCACCATCCATGACCTCTTTGTTTCCCGCTCCCTCAACCTCCTAGTGATCATGGAAACCTGGATCCAAGCCACTGACTCCACCTCCCTTGCAGCACTCTCCTATGGAGGTCTGATCTGGACCCACTCACCCAGACCCAACGGTCGAAAAGGTGGTGGGGTTGGTCTGCTCCTGTCACCACTGAGCACCTTCCGAGTCCTCCCAAACCCCCCCTCTCTATCCTTCTCCTCCTTTGAGGCCCACTGCATCCGACTTTTCTCTCCAACCCCCTTGAGGATTGCTGTGATCTACCGGCCTCCTGGAACCGTATCCCGCTTCCTTGAAGACTTTTCCGCCTGGCTACCCTTCTTTCTCTCTTCCGAACTACCCACCATCATCCTTGGAGACTTCAACATCCCTGTCAACATCAATAACCTGGCTACATCTCAATTCCTCCACTTAACCTCCTCTTTTGCACTCACTCAGTGCATACAATCCACCACCCACCCCGACGGGAAAATCCTGGACCTCTTCTCCCATCTCTGCGCCCCCCACAACCTCACAAACACCCCCTTCCCTCTCTCTAACCACAACCTTATCACCTTCTCTGTCTCCTCGTCCTCAAATGCCTACCCCCCCAAATGTCAAACTAGTACCAGCCGGATCCTCCGCAACCTGAACCCTGCCCCCTTCCACTCCGCAGCTGATCAACTTTTCGACAGCATCCTTCCCCCTATCCTGCCCCGACCTGGCCACGACTGCCTAGAACAACTCGCTGTCATCAGCTCTAGACTCGCTAGCGCCTTTAACCACATGAAGCATCAGACCCCACCCCCCCCCTGGCCTGACAGGCTGATCATACCAAAAACTCTCAAACGATGCAGTCATGCGCTGGAGCGACTATGGCGCAAAACCAGATCCCGACTAGTGTTCACCTGCTATAAATCTGCCTTCCACACCTACACCTCCTCCCTCCACGCTGCCAAATAAGCCTACTTTCTGACCCTCATCAATACCCTCTCCTCTAATCCTCGCCGGCTCTTCTCCACTTTCAACTCTTTACTCTCTCCACACCCACCTCCATCCAGTACATCACTCACCGCCCTAAAGATTGCCAATCACTTCAAAAACAAGATTGACACTATTCACAGGGACATCGCTGCTGCTCATACCTCCACCCCAACTACCTCCTCTCACACAGCAACCCCCTCAATACCCCTCCCCCTTGGCTTCACCACTGTTCAGACCTCCACCCCATCTTACATCCATCTAACCCCATCAAACAATCCTCACACAGTAGCCCCCTCAACACCTTCGACCTCACCACCACTGAGGAGGTCACTAAGGTCTTCTCTAAAGCCCGCCTCACCACCTGTCCCCTCAACTCCTACGATCTCCCTCCTCCATCCTACGCTCCCTCACCCACATCTTTAATCTCTCCCTCTCTTCTGGCGCATTCCCCTCCCCTCTGAAGCATGCACAAATCACTCCCATACTTAAAAAGCCCTCCCTGGACCCCACCGACCCGAACAACCTTAGACCCATCTCCCTGCTGCCATTTACATCCAAACTCCTTGAGTGATTAGTCTATACTCGCCTAAGCTCCCACCTCAACGACAACAACCTCCTTGACCCCCTACAGTCCGGCTTCGGTCCCCTACACTCCACCAAAACCGACTTACTCAAACTCACAAATGACCTAACCGCCAAAGCTAATGGCCACTTATCGGTGTTCCTACTCCTCGACCTCTCCACGGCGTTCGACACAGTCGACCACCCCCTCCTCATCAAGAAACTACACTCCCTTGGCCTCAGAGACTCCGCTCTCTCCTGGCTCTCATCCTACCTATCACATCGCTCCTTCAGCGTTACATATAACACTACCGCCTCCCCCCCCACTCCCCCTCTCTGTTGGCAAGGCTCTGTCCTCGGGCCCCTTCTCTTCTCCATCTACACCTCCTCTCTTGGCCAACTGATACACTCTCACGGCTTCAACTACCACCTCTATGCCGACGACACGCAAATCTCCCGACCCCTCACCTCACCCCTACAGCCTCCGCCCGAATCACCAGTCTACTGAAAGACATATCAGATTGGATGTCGCTCCACTTCCTTAAACTGAACCTCTCCAAAACCGAGCTCCTAGTCTTCCCCCCCAGCCCGTGCCCCCCCCCCCACTGACTTCTCAATCACGTCCAACCATGCCACCATCAAGCCCACCGCGCAAGCCAGAGTACTTTGTGTCATACTAGACTCCAATCTATCCTTCCAGCCCCAAGTCCAATCGCTAACAAACTCATGCAGACTCCACCTCCGCAACATCACCAAAATACACCCATTCCTAACCCCAGAAACTACTAAGCAGCTCATCCACTCCATCATATCACGACTCGATTACTGCAACTCCCTCCTCACTGGCCTGCCTCACCACAGGCTATCCCCACTTCAGTCGATCCTGAATACGGCGGTAATCAACAATCGAAGTAGGCAATGCAGGGAGAGGGGAATCTTTTAAATAATTGCATATGAAATGAAGCCGGGCTTCAGGGTCCACACTGGGAGGTGTACCAGGGAGATCATATAGAGAAGCATAAAACTGCTGAAACAAATCTGCAATGAAGTGAGAATCTTTTACACGACCCCCACCAGTCACCAGACTATAAACATGGCGTACGGATTGGCGCTTTTTTAATTGCCAAGCTACATTTGTTCCCGTGCTCATAGAAACGGTGAGCATAAAAGCAAATTTTATCTAAAGCCTTACAGTCTAAACATTGAGAGAGAATGACACGTAAAGTGTCTAAAGTTTGGGCATCTGAGGAATCAAAATATCATTTGTTTAGTTCCCAGAGCATGAATCTTATCCAGCAATTCCCCAATTTCCTTCATCTTCTCCCTCTTTCGCCTAGAACCATGGGCAATCAGTTCCCCCCTAATCACTGCCTTATGACTCTCCCAGACCGCCTGCATGAACACGCCCCTAGCTGAATTAATCTCAAAATATTGTAAAGAGTGGGATATTGCCTCAACCACCATCAGATCATCCAACAAATTCTCATTAAGTCGCCACACCATTTCAATCCGGTAGGCAGCCGGAGGGCAAATAGAGAGCACTACAGGAGAGTGATCAGATATGGTAATGGAGCCAAAAGAGGATTTAAGCACATCACGCAAATAAAACTGATCAACGAATAGAAGATCCAGACGGGAGTAAGAATGTGTCTTAGAATAGTAACTATAATCTTTATCCCGGGGATGCATTACCCTCCAGCTGTCCACCAGGTGATGTTCCCGCAAAAGTCGCCTAACATGTCTCAGCGCAAGAAAAGATAGAGAAGCTCTGCCAGATATGTCTTTCAGTTTCTTCAGGGTGACTGACAAAAAAATCAACAGTGTGGACATTTGGAGCATAAAGTGTAGCAAAAGAATATGAATGACCATACAGAGAACCTTTCAAAAATATAAAGCGACCTTCAGGGTCAATTGGGATAAAAAGGAGGAATGGACAGGATCTGTGGATAGCAAATCGAGACCCCCCTGGCCTTGGCCACAGGAGAAACACCATGATACCACTGATCAAAAACCCCAAGGGGCATATGCGGGGTCAGTTTGGCAGTGAAGTGCGTCTCCTGTAAGAAAATCACATCTGGGGACAGATGCCGCAGTTCCTGCCAAAGGCAACCCCTCTTCTGGGGAGAACACAACCCGCGGACATTATAGGTCAAGACATTCAAAAGTGGTCAGTTTACTAGCCATGAGAACAATATATGAGAGAGCATATTTAGACTGGTAGTTATTTTGAAATCTCCATTTAGCCAAATGAAGCACACTGGGTAGATATAAAAAAACAAAAAAGGAGGGACTCCGCCTCTACAGACACAGGGATGGAAGCTAGCAGAAACCATAAAAAAGTAAAAGAAAAGAAAAAAAAAAAAAAGTATAACACAATCCGTAAAAAGGCGGATCGTCTAAAAAGGTGGCCCCCGTGGGAAGGAGGAAAGGAACCACTCCCCAGGGGGGCCGCCCCGACTGCAAATACGCCAAATATAAGTCCTCCACCAGAGGACCGGCCTAAGGTGTGGGACGTGACTGAGGACACAGCAGGGGCGCCACCCGGCCGCCCCGGGACAAATATACAGCGTACCTGTACACAGATACATACATATAATTAGATATATACATGCTCATAACCATGAGCACACATACATCCCCAATTATATTTCACAGAGGCTACAAAGGCTTTTTGAGAAGATTACGTGCAACCGGTAGGGTAAATGCGTTCAGCTTATACCACAAAATGAAGAAAAAAAAAAAAAAAAAACACAGATCCTTGACAGATCAATCAGAATGGGAGGAGGTCAGATCCGGACCCCTGCAGCCCATGCAATTCCTTTTGCGAGACCCTTTAGAAGCTTGTTGCCATCGTGGGAGCAGAATGGAACTGTGCAATTGCCAATCTGGAAAATGAGCTGGAGAAAGATCCAATGTGGTAAGGAAATGTGACAGGTCATCTTTGGTACATAATGTTGCAGTCTTTCCATGTCAGGATGCAGTCAGATGAAAAACGGGAAGCCCCACCGACATGGCACCTGGGCTGCATGTAAGGCATCAACTAGAGGGTGAACAGCGTGCCGCTGCATAAGGGTTCGCCTGGATAAATCCGGGAAGATTATAATAGTAGCCCTATCAAAATCAATATGTGGGAAGAAGCGAGCCAGTTTCATAATTGCCTCTTTCACAGAATATTTATGTAATTTACAGATAACGTCCCGTGGATTGTCAGCATCTTGAGGGACAGGCAGAAAGGCTCTATGAACCCTATCCAATTCAATTACGTCAGTTGCAGAGTCCCCCAAAATTTGGCGAAACAGGCCCCGAGTAGTAGGAAGGAGATCCAAGGCACGGGTAGCTTCAGGCAATCCGCAAATGCGAATATTCTGTTTCCTGTCTTTATTTTCTTGATCATCAAGCTGGTCCAGTAAAGTGTTAAACATATCTTCATGATGGAGAACAGTCTCTTGTATAGTAGTAACTGTTTGCAAAACATCTTCATGAGTGGTCTCCATTGCTTCAACTCTATGTCCCAGCACCACTGTGTCCTCCCTGAGCCCCTCTATGGCCTGCTTGCATGAAAGTTCCACAGCAGTAATCAAGCTTTGATATGCTCCCTGATATCCCACTCGCCCTCAGTGACACCTAACTCTGCCAGAGGGGAGGACCCAGCAGCCGATCTGAGGGGGGACGAGGGGCTAGGGCACTGTACCAGCGAAGAGAACGATGGTGCAGGGGAGCCGCCACTGTCCGTAGGAGAGGAGCATAGGGCAGCCTCGTGGTCAGGTGCGATCTTGGCCACGGACCCAGAGCCGGCCTGGTGCGCAGTAAAAAAAAAAGTTTGCAGCCCGATGTTCCACGATCTGCCACCTCCGGGCGGGTGGGAGGAGGTGCGGCGTTGAGGTGGCATGAAACGGGGGAGGCAAGGGAGCTGCTGCTGTAACGATAATTCTGTTGCTGGTGGCCGGAGCTCAACATCCACACGTTTTCACACCATGCCGCTCAAGCCACGCCGCCGCCCCAGAAAAGCTATTTAACAGAATTATTATAATACAGGATTTATATAGCGCCAACAGTTTGCTTAGTGCTTTACAATACAAAAAGGAGACAATACAGCAACAATACAGTTCAATACAAGAGGGTTAGGAGGGCCCTGCTCCTAGGAGCTTACAATCTAAGAGGGAGGGACAGGTGGTACAAAAAGGTAATAACTGTGGGGGATGGCCTGGTAGGAGGAATAGAAGATTCCGTTATTAGCTGAAGGCAGGATAGGCTTACCTGAAAAGAGGTTTTCACAGATCGACTAAAAATGGGCAGAGTAGGCTATAGTCTAATAGATTGGGGTAGAGAGTTCCAGAGAATGGGGGAGGCTCTGGAGAGGTCCTGGAGATGAGCATGGGAGGAAACAAGGGAGCTAGAGAGCAGGAAGTTGTAGGAGGAGAGGAGAGGATAGTTTGGGTGATATTTGGAGACAAGATTGGTGATGTAATTTGGGGCAGAGTTATAAGTGGTTTTATATGTTATTGTTAATGTCTTGAATTTTATTCGTTGGGCAATGGGAAGCCAGTGGAGGGATTGGCAGAGAGGGATGGCAGATATAGAATGGTTAGTAAGGTGGATGAATCTGGCAGCAGTATTCATGATAGATTGGATAGCCTGTAATGAGGTAGGCCAATGAAGAGGGAGTTACAATAGTCAAGGTGAGAGATAACCAGGGAGTGAATAAGTTGCTTAGTAGTTTCAGAGGTTAAGAACGGCGTACCTTGGAGATGTTGTGGAGGTGAAGTCTATGAGATTTGGGGCTGAAAGGACAGATGGGAGTCTAGGATTACACCTAGTATCCTGGCATGAGGGAAGGGACTGATGGTTGTATTATTGATCTTGATGGAGAAGTCAGGTCAGGGGCAGGGGCTGGAGGGAATAGCATGTGCTCAATTTTAGAAAGATTGAGTTTGAGGAAGTTGAGTGACATCCATGCCGATATGTCAATTAGTAGGTTAGTAATGCGAGAGAAGACTGAAGGGGTGAGGTGAGGAGCAGAAAGATAGATTTGTGTGTCATCAGCATAGAGATGGTGCTTAAAGCCATGGGAGTTTATCAAGTGACCAAAGGGAGGAGGTGTAGATTGAGAAGAGAAGGGGTCCTTGAGGGACCCCTACAGAAAGAGGAAGTGGAGAGGAGGAGACAGAATTATAGGTAACGCTGAAGGAGTGCTGCGACAGGTAGGAGGAGAACCAGGAGAGAGCAGAGGCCAAGAGAGTGGAGTTTGAGGGAGAGGGGATGGTCAACAGTATCAAAAACCACAGAGAGGTCAAGTAGTAAGAGTATAGAGTAGTGGCCTTTGGTTTTAGCAGTTAGTAAATCATTAGTGAGTTTTAGTAGGGCAGTTTTAGTGGAGTGTAGTGAGCAAAATCCAGACTGTAAAGGGTCAAGAAGGTTGTTGTCCATGAGGTAGGAGCTCAGGCGATTGTAGACTAAGCGTTCTAAGAGTTTAGAGATAAACGGTAGCAGGGAGATGGGTCTTAAATTGTGCAGGTTGATGGGGTCCAGCGAGGGCTTTTTAACTATTGGAGTGATGTGTGCATGCTTTAGAGGGGTGGGGAAGGCACCATTAGAGAGGGAGAGATTGAAGATGTGAGTGAGGGAGCATAGGGTAGAAGAAGAGGGTGACCATAGTAGTGAGGGGACAGGATACAGGAGGCACGTAGTGAGACGGGCTTCTGAGAAAACTTTAGTGACCTCTTTAGTAGTAGCAAGGTCAAAAGAGGAAAGTGTTTAGGGAGGTTTAGTATAAGGTATGCTAAGTGAGATAGATGTCTGTGCAGTGGAAATGCCCCTACGAATTGTATCAATCTTGTTTTTGAAATGATTTGCAATCTCGTAAGCAGTGAGTGAGGTACTGGGTGGAGGTGGAGAAAGTAGAGCGTTAAATGTAGAGAAGAGATGACGAGGACTGGATGACAAAAAGGTATTAACCACTTGCCTACAGGGCACTTATACCCCCTTCCTGCCCAGGCCAATTTTCAGCTTTCAGCGCTGTCGCACTTTGACAATTGCGCGGTCATGCAACACTGTACCCATATGACATCATTTTTTTGTGACAGAGCTTTATTTTGGTGGTATTTAATCTCTGAGTTTTTTATTTTTTCTTAAACCAAAAACCGCTGAAAATTTTGAAAAAAAACTTTGTTTTTGTTGTTTTGATGAGGAGGCACTGGTAGATTGCACTGATGGGCAGTGACAGGCATCATTGATGGGCACTGAAAAGCAGCACTGATATATGACACTGCTTGGTGGCACTGACTGGCAGCATTGATAGGTGGCACTGACTGGCACTGATGGGTGACACTGAAAGGCAGCTCAGATGGGCACTGGTAGGCACTGATATGTGGCATTGATGTGGAACTGATGGGCACTGGCACTGTTCAGCACTGATGGACACTGACAGGTGGCACTTCTGGGGCCACACTGATCATCAGTGCCCTGATGATCAGTGTACATGTACCCTCCGCGGTATGCCGATTTACCGGCTCTCCTCTCGAGCTGTCAGCGTGACAGCTCGTGTGAAGAGGAATGCCGATAACCGGCATTTCCCTGTTTGCATGTGATCAGCTGTGATTGGACATAGCTGATCACATAACCAAGCTGACATCTTAGGCTCTTTCCGTAGATCAGTGATCTGCTGTGTCCCTTGGAGGGACACAGCGCACTGCCGATTGCCGTGCTGCATATGCGCGGTGAGAATGGGAGGACGTCATATGATGTCCTCCCAGAACGAGAGAACCACCTTGCGCCCGTCATTGGACTATATGGCGGGCTGGAGGTGGTTAATAAGAATGGCAATGTAGGCTTGTTTGGCAGCATGGAGGAAGGCATTGTATGTTAAGAAAGCAGATTTATATAGGGTGAATGTTTTCTGGGATTTTGGTTTTATGCCACAATCGTTCCAGTGCACGACTATGTCGCTTAAGATTTCTGGTGTTGTCAGTCTGTCACGGTTGCGTCTTGGAAATTCGCTTTCAACAAATTTCTCCTTACCGTGAGTGTCCGCAGTTGGATGCGCAGTAATCCCCCATAAAGCTGTGCGAACTTCGCTTACCAATACTGCAGCTAAACTCCACGATTCCTGTGCCTGCAACTGGTTTAGCTCTGTTGAGATGTGGGGAAAATGGAGCTCCCGTTACTCAGGAATAATCACACGCCACTCTCAGGGTGGTGTCGGAATTCACTTTTGAGACTGCCTCCAACCCCAGCCTCCTGTTTTATTACAAGCACGCACACCCCCCCACACACACACACACAGGGGGGGGGGTCAGGTCAATCCCCTCCCACAGAACAATGTATAGGGGGTGTCTATACACAGAATGTACATCCTGATTGGAGCATAGCTTTTCCTTTTATCTATACTGGAAACCAGTTCTCCCCCTTTCCCATCATTTACATGCTATCAGCTCCTACTAGTATGTTCATTCCCTGTACAAGCATCCCTTAGATTAAACAGTGCCAGTCTGTATCTGAATGGGCCCGTTACAATCTTTATTAAAACACATCCATCCAGATACAGTTCAGGTCAGTAGTGGTTTGTAAGATATACATGAGCCTACACGCAGAGTTCGCACTGCCCGGCGCCTGGCTATACAAAGTCCATGTAGTACAATGCTGCTGATATGTGGCTACAGGCCCGCAGCCTACCGCCGCCGCCGGCATTCGCATCGAATGCCGTGATGGTATACATGCCGGTCTATAAGCGCAGATCTGCCATCTCATCCATTACCGAGCTGAGTACTGTAATATATACATTGTAAATGCACATGGCCTAATTGCAGCCTTCAGAGCTTTAATTAAGCCACACGAGAGACATATGGATAACACTAATATATGACACATTTAAAGTTCAACCTGTAATACAAAATTTCCATGACATTCCCTCCTGTTTTATCATATTCTCCTCATGTCCCTTCTTGATCTTCTTCAGCTTGATAGGTGTCGTCTCAAAACCTCAAAGAATTGGGCTCAGACCAGTGTTCCTGTAGTTGTCCCTGAGAATAAAGCTCCACAGGGTACCTGAAACAACAAGACTCGACGCAAACAGGATTGATTGAAGCAATGCTCCTCAAGAGCGTTGGAGCCTTCACTACAGGAAGGCTCTTGCAGAAACCACGAACGGAACTTTTTCAAACTGGTCCGGTAAATGGAACCGGACTTGTGGTATAAACAAGGCTTGTGATCCCACGGTGGTCCGGGGAGATCCAGCAGCCGATTCTCAAATTGCCCCTGCAAACAGGGCCACACAAGGCTGGTCTCGACCCAGACAGTTTTCCAAAAAGTGGAACAAACAAATCTTGCAGCTTTATACACAAACAATGAGGCTTGAAGCTTGCTTGGAGATCTTGGGGAACATGGTCTTCAGGGAGATGAATCAGAGGGAAGCCAGGACGTAACCTGCAGAGAAGGTGGCTGGTTGTTGAGGTCTTCCTCTGATCAGTGGTTGGAGTAGGATCCCAGGAGCGGGCATGGAGATGTTGTCGTCTGCCCAAGCTTGGCTTACATGGCTGATGAGGCAACAGGAACATCTCACCGCGGCATATAAGAGGCAGAGGAAAAAGAGAAGCATCAGGACATACACTCCCACTTCCTTTAACCAAGATCTGATGGAGAACAGGAAATCTCCCCATCCTCCCAAACCCTTGAACGGATTCCAACCCTCACTAGTTCCAATGAACTCACAGAACCCCCCCCCCCCTTTGGCGGCTAAAAGGTAATCAAGGCCATCTTCTCCTGAAGCACCAGAATTCCCATCTGCCGTTGTTCTTGGGCAATTTCTCTGACAGCCTCTATGGTCTCGTTAAACATACTATCCACGATGACAGAAGAATTGTTCAGGCACTGTCAGGGCTCCCAGGTGTGACCAGAGGTGTGTGACTGACGCAGGGAAACGCAGACTTCAGATATGTTATAAACAATGTAATTTATTAACACTAACAATACAAACATAAACGCAGTGCAATACTAAAACATAACACAGTGCAAACAAACCAAACCAAACCACCCACAGATAACAGTACATACAGTGCAAGCGTCGTCAGGCAGGCCGGGTCAATATCAATCGGGCAGGTAGGTACAGGGGGAGCAAGCGGAGAATGGTCGGGGTCACAAGCCAGGTTCAGCAGGTAGCGGGCAGCGTGGTACAGAGAGTCAGGCAGAGGAGAATGGTCAGACAAGCTAGGGATCAGGAGAATGGTCAGACAAGCCAGGGATCAGAGCAGGGTCAGCAGAGAATCAGACAGGAACAGGAAACAGGGCCCAGGAGAAACACAACACCAAGGCAGAGTCTACAGGTCTGAATGTCCCTTAAATACACCAGTATAATTAGTTCCAGGTGTTTGACTGGCTGCAAGGTTGAGTCTCTGATTGCTGGGAGCACCCGCTGGCCAGCCCTGGTACTGCAGCTCATAAGGCAGGTGGGTCCCACTATTGCTGGCCAGTCCATTCCTGACAGTACCCCCCCTCAAGGAGCGGCCTCAGGACGCTCCAAACAGTCCTAGCTGGGCAAAATGTTCCACCGCCCGGGTCTGGTAACTGGCGGGATATCAAAGACTGGCACACCGGGCAGGACTCCGGGCAGCGGCACACCGGGCAGGGGCACACCGGGCAGAGGCACATCGGGCTGGACTCCGGGCAGAGGCACGTCGGGCTGGACTCCGGGCAGAGGCACATCAGGCTGGACTCCGGGCAGAGGCACTCCGGGCAGCGGCACACCGGGCAGAGGCACTCCGGGCAGAAGCACATCGGGCTGGACTCCGGGCAGAGGCACATCGGGCTGGACTCCGGGCAGAGGCACATCGGGCGACAGGCATCGGGCCCCCAGGCGGGGCGACAGGCATCGGGCCCCCAGGCGGGGCGACAGGCATCGGGCCCCCAGGCGGAGCGGCAGGCGCCGGGCCCCCAGGCGGAGCGACAGGCGCCGGACCCCCAGGAGGGGGACAGGTGCCGGGCCCCCAGGAGGGGCGCCGGGCCCCCAGGAGGGGCGACGGGCACCGGGCCCCCAGGAGGGGCGACGGGCATCGGGCCCCCAGGTGGGGCGACGGGCATCGGGCCCCCAGGCGGGGCGACGGGCATCGGGCCCCCAGGCGGAGCGGCGGGCGCCGGGCCCCCAGGCGGAGCGACAGGTCTCGGGCCCCCAGGCGGAGCGATAGGTCTCGGGCCCCCAGGCGGAGCGATAGGTCTCAGGCCCCCAGGCGGAGCGACAGGTCTCAGGCCCCCAGGCGGAGCGACAGGTCTCAGGCCCCCAGGCGGAGCGACAGGTCTCAGGCCCCCTGGCGGAGCGGCAGGTCTCAGGCCCCCAGGCGGAGCGGCAGGTCTCAGGCCCCCAGGCGGAGCGACAGGTCTCAGGCCCCCAGGCGGAGCGGCAGGTCTCAGGCCCCCAGGCGGAGCGGCAGGTCTCAGGCCCCCAGGCGGAGCGGCGGGCGCCGGACCCCCAGGCGGAGCGGCGGGCGCCGGACCCCCAGGCGGAGCAACAGGTCTCGGGCCCCCAGGCGGAGCGGCGGGCACCGAGTCACCAGGCACGACAGTGGGCTCCGAGTCAACTGGCAAGACTGCGGGCACCGAGTCAACTGGCAAGACTGCGGGCACCGAGCCAACTGGCGGAACAGCAGGCTTCGAGTCGTCTGGCAAGACTGCGGGCACCGAGTCGCCTGGCAAGACTGCGGGCACCGAGTTGTCTGGCAAGACTGCGGGCACCGAGTCGTCTGGCAAGACTGCGGGCACCGAGTCAACTGGCGGGACAGCGGGCACCGAGACGTCTGGCAAGACTGCGGGCACCGAGTCGTCTGGCAAGACTGCGGGCACCGAGTCGTCTGGCGGAACAGCGGGCATCGAGTCGTCTGGCAAGACTGCGGGCACCGAGTCGTCTGGCAAGACTGCGGGCACCGAGTCGTCTGGCAAGACTGCGGGCACCGAGTCATCAGGTACCGGATTGTCTGGCTCGACAGCGGGCATCGGGTCACCAGGTATGACAGCGGGCACTGGGTCACCAGGCATCAGGTCACTTGGCTCGCCTGCGGGCACCGCGTCATCTGGCAAGGCAGTGGGCACCGAGTCACCAGGTACGACAGCGGGCTCTGAGTCAATTGGCACGACAGCGGGCACCGGATCAGGTACCGGATCATCTGGATCAACAGCGGGCATCGAGTCAACTGGCCTAATAGGATCGTCAGGCTGGATCGGTTCATCATGCTGGGTAGAGGCATCAGCCTCAATGCAGGCATCCGGCTGAGTAAAGGCATCAGGCTGAGTAGAGGCATCAGGCTGAGTAGAGGCTTCAGGCTGAGTAGAGGCATCAGGCTGAGTAGAGGCTTCAGGCTGAGTAGAGGCTTCAGGCTGAGTAGAGGCTTCAGGCTGAGTAGAGGCATCAGGCTGAATAGAGGCATCAGGCTGAGTAGAGGCATCAGGCTGAGTAGAGGCATCAGGCTGAGTAGAGGCATCAGGCTGAGTAGAGGCATCAGGCTGAGTAGAGGCATCAGGCTGCGTACAGGCATCAGGCTGAGTACAGGCATCAGGCTGAGTAGAGGCTTCAGGCTGAACCACGGAAGGCAGGTTCACCGGTTTGGATACTGGCAGGATGGTATTGGTTGGAAAGAATTTTCGCTTTTTTCTGGTTTTAACTACTGGAGCACTGCAAGTAAACGCAGGTCTGCAAACGAATGGAGCAGCTGGAGACAGAGAAGAGCTGGAGGATGGAACAGAGGAGGGAGCAGTTGCTACAGAGGGCTTTTTTACAGGGTTAAAGGCAGGATAGGTGCAGCGAGTGGGAACAGGGTACTGACATGCGGTAGATAGCAGGGCAGGAGGAGCTGTTGGGAATGCAGGAATAGAGCTTTGAGGAAATAGATTAGAAGCAGGACTGGGTCTTTGTAAGCTGACTGAGGCTGGGTGCAACAAATCTGTCCATGTCTGCAGTATGGGTTGAACAAAGCTGAGCTTACACAAAGCCTGTCTGACTAAAGACTGCACTGCGTTTATACAATCTCTTAGTGCCTGTGGTGAACATGTGGAATAACGCTCCAGAAAGTAACCCACATCATCCTCTAATAACCACACCAGGGATTCTACCTGGTCTGCACTAAATGGTGGCAAAAATTCATCCCTGCATTGGGGGGTACCAGATGAAACCAACTCAGCACAAACCTCAATCAATGGCTGCACCTCAGAGAACTCTGTGCCCTGATCTACTAGAACATGAGCGAGCCGTATACATTCTAGCAGTTCATCCCGGGTATACTCCTTCAGAGTTTGATAAGCATACTCCCTGTCATCAAACACTAGCAGATATAAATACGCAACCTCATCCAGATCCATCCTTCCCATCAACAAACCAAGATGGCTTCCCTGTGCAGCCACTTCTGGTCAGGATTGGCCTTGGTGTAATGTCAGGGCTCCCAGGTGTGACCAGAGGTGTGTGACTGACGCAGGGAAACGCAGACTTCAGATATGTTATAAACAGTGTAATTTATTAACACTAACAATACAAACATAAACGCAGTGCAATACTAAAACATAACACAGTGCAAACAAACCAAACCACCCACAGATAACTATACATACAATGCAAGCGTCGTCAGGCAGGCCGGGTCAATATCAATCGGGCAGGTAGGTACAGGGGGAGCAAGCGGAGAATGGTCGGGGTCACAAGCCAGGTTCAGCAGGTAGCGGGCAGCGTGGTACAGAGAGTCAGGCAGAGGAGAATGGTCAGACAAGCAAGGGATCAGGAGCAGGAGAATGGTCAGACAAGCCAGGGATCAGAGCAGGGTCAGCAGAGAATCAGACAGGAAACAGGGCCCAGGAGAAACACAACACCAAGGCAGAGTCTGCAGGTCTGAATGTCCCTTAAATACACCAGTATAATTAGTTCCAGGTGTTTGACTGGCTGCAAGGTTGAGTCTCTGATTGCTGGGAGCACCCGCTGGCCAGCCCTGGTACTGCAGCTCATAAGGCAGGTGGGTCCCACTATTGCTGGCCAGTCCATTCCTGACAGGCACTTCATAAGTTCTATTCCCCAACCTGTCCATGAGGGGAACCAAGCCCATGCCTGGTCGCCCTCAGAGAACAGCTCCCTGCGAACGCTCCCTGCTGTCAGGGCTTCGGGTATGACCAGAGGTGTGTGGACTGACATAGGGAAACGCAGGCTTCAGATATAGTATAAACAATATAATTTATTTAAGACTAAACAATACATAAATGCAGTGCAAGACTAAACATAAACACAGTGCAAACAAACCAAAACACCCAACAGATAACAAAAGAACAATACTAAGTGTAGTCGGACGGGCCGGGTCAGGAACAATCAGGCAGACAAGGTACCAAAGGAGCAGACTGGAGAGTGGTCAGGAATCGCAGCGGTTAGGACAGGCGGAGTACAATCAGAGTCAGGGATCAAGCAGGATCAGACAGGAAGCAGGTACAGGGCTCTTGGGAAAACATGCACCAAGGCCCTGATTGCAAGTCTGGTCATTCCTTATATGCACCTCCTGCAATCAGCCTCAGGTGTTTTGGCTGACTGCAGAAGTGAGCCTCTGGTTGCTGAGAGCACCCGCTGGCCAGTCCTGGTACTGCAATCCACAAGGCAGGGGAGTCCCACCACTATTGGCAAGTCCATTCCTGACACCTGCCATCCTTACCTTCTTGTGGACCATCAGCTCTTCATGATCCATCACTACATAGGATGCGGGGACTAGCTTTATGAGGGCACACAAACCTTTTGCGTTCTGGGGAAATGTTCTATAGGCTGCCGAACCACACAAAAAATAGTAAGGACCTGTCAGAGCAGAGCAGGAGGAGTTTTTTGTTCGGCCTCTGGCATTGAGCAACAGTTGCACAGACTGGGGGATTGCTCCCTCAGTCTGCACATCACATCCGTCCTTCCAACAAACGTGGTCTGGTCGGTCAGTGTGGTTACTCAGAAGGGAAGTCTGGTTAGTCAGATTGACAGTTATACCTCCCTCGCAGGTGGTAGTCCCAACAAACTTGTTACCTGTGCCAAAGCTGATGTTAAAGCACACCTGAGGGCTGCCTAGTTACCCATAATGGATTGATGAGTGCCCTACAGGAGCTAGAGCTAATGTTGGTACTGAAACTGATGTTACCTGCTAAAAATGTGTCATTAAGTTCTACAGACAAATGTCTACGTGGGGGCTGACCAGGGGTCCCTTGCTTTTTCATGCCAACACGGATGTCATATAGGGCATGAACAACGGCCATTGCGGACATGTGATGACTGGGTGGGGGCTTAGAGCATACCCAACAGTTGGTTTTGTTGGCGGTTCTGGCTAGTCGCAGATGCATTTTAAATAAAAGGTTGGGGTATCTGCCGTCTTTTCCTCCGTTCACACACATGTAAAACATACAAACAAAAAGAAAAAGGAAAATGACACCCCTCATTCTCTGGTGTAGCTGAAAAGCTTCTTGCAGTGGCTTGCGTGCACCCAGTTGTCTCGTCCCTTGAGCTTGAGTGAGGTAGGTGTCGTCAGCTGGACTTGGTATGGTCCGGTGAATTGTGGCTCGAGTCCGGTTCTTTGATGTTTCTTCAGGATGACCCAATCACCTGGCTCAATAGAAAGAACACCTGTTATTGCATTTGGATCGGGGAGCGATTTGCGAACCCGATGGTATATCTTCTGCAGCTCCCGTTGCAGAGATTGCACGTAAGCTGTGAATGCAAAGACGACAACTGTTGAGGAAAGTACAACCCTGTTTTGGGAGGTCCCCCAAACAACACCTCGTAGGGTGACAGCCCATGTGGTTGCCGAGGGGCATTCCGGATGGAATAGAGGGCAATGGGGAGACACTCAGGCCAAGGTTTTTGGGTATCGGCCATGATTTTGGAGATCCTGTTTTTAAGGATTCCGTTGAGATGTTCACTCTTACCGCTACTCTCGGGGGGATACGGGGTGTGTAGCCCTTGGTTGATGTGAAGGGCTTTACATACCTCTGCAAAGATCTGTCCAGTGAAGTGTGACCCCCTATCGGACTCGATGGTTTCAGGTAGACCCCAGCGGCACACAACCTCAGACAGGATTTTCTTCGCTGTGGTACTAGCGTTGGCACACGTCATGCAACTCACATACCCTGGCCAGTGCCCACAGCTCAGCTTCCTGAGCTGACATATGTGCGTTCAAAGAGCAACCAGTGTGTGGCTTACCATGTTGGGTGTAGTACCTGGACCCATCGACAAAAAGGTTTTTCGCTTTCGGTAGTGGCGTTTCCTTCACCGGGCTGATCGCCGCTGACTCCAGTTCCATCAGAGAAATGCAGTCGTACCCTTTGGAAAAGAGGTTAGTCGTGGAAAAAGACGACATGTTAGCAGAAGAGGTGTTAGTATTGTTAGTCGGGTTGTAAGATTCAGCACTGTCATTGCTGTCCTCCCCCCCTTCTCGTCTTCCAACACAGGAAGAAGAGAAGCTGGGTTAAGAATAGTGCATCGTTTGATAGTGAGGTTAGTAGGGGTTAGGAGGGCTTTCCCCTTGCCTTGGATGTCCTGTTTTCGCAAGACCGTTCTTGCTGCACTGGTGCCAGTGAGGCAAGGGAGGGGATATTTTAATTCCTCTAGAAAAAGATGGACCTGGGCCGACACCAATTTGCCAACTTCCTATGAGGATCCATAGGAGCTACTTACCACGGTGGTGACAAGGGCGGAGGACTCATCAGGAATGAACTGCCACTGACCTTTAGGTAATTGGGGACAGCTCCTCCTCATGTGCCCCGTTTGGTGGCACTGAAAACACCTGGGAGGGGGCCTATCCTTCCTGTGACCCAGATCCCTTGGTTTTTCGTGTGGGGTCTGGGACATAAGAACTTTGGCCTTGTCCTGTTTTCTCCTATCCATTTCCCTCTCTATTGCAGCAAGAGTGGAAAGGATAGCAGGGATAGACATCTCATTATATTCGGGTCGGGCCAGAGCCAGCCTTTCCCGAATTTTAGTATCTATGCCTTCCAAAAATTTGGCCGCAACAGAATGTGCGTCGCGGTCACCTTTACCCCTTCAGTTGGAGCATCAGGTCCAACTTCCAGATCAGCATCCAGTGATGTCTGCTTGAGGCGGCACAAGAAGCAGGCGCTTTCCTCATTAGGACCCTGAGTGAGCTTCATCATGTCCGTAGTAGAGGTAGCACCATACATTTCTGGAAGCTTTGCCTTTAGCTGTGCACAAAACTCTTTGCAGGGTGCTCTATAACCACTCATGAGGAGATGACTTCAGGGGGCAATCACTGCACTGGCCACTTCCATGCCCACCTTTGCCTGCAGGATCTGCGCACAATCCGAACCGCTCATACCATAGTTGAACTGGTTTTGTCAAAACATTCGAGCAAATCCTCTCGGATTGACTGGATAGTCCGGGAGCTCAGCCAGAATAGTGCAGATCTCTGCCGGGGTGAAGGGGACATGCCAAACTACCCGTTCCCCTAAGGTCCACTCCCCCTGTGCATTGGGAGGACCTTCAAATTGCTGCACCCTGACTGGATAGGCCTCGGTCCGGGAAAAGTGCAAGGGCTGGCCCGGCTTCATCGGTGGACTTAGATTAACCACCTCGCTTACTGCACCTTCAGGTTTGAGGTCCCTCAGATCAGGGTATAGCTGGGGGGCAGGGGTCTGATCAGTGGCTCGTAGCGCTTTGATGCAATCCGCCCTGTTTCTTAACCGGGTGTCTATTCCCCTTGATTCGCAGATAGTGCAAATCGGCTGTTGAGCAGACTTCGTAGTTAGAAACAGAAGGAGCTGGGGTGAAGCAGGAAGAAGGGAGAGGTAGAGGCTGAGGCATAGATATAGAAGACACGGAAGGTACGTCAAGAGTGACGTCACTAGCAGAAGAGACAGGTGCAGTTATACTTATCTCAGCCACTGTTGGTTGTTTGGGAACCCCAGCAGACCCTGATCCTGCCTGCCTTAGTAGAGTCAGCCCTGAAAGAGCTTCCTCCACCTCTGACACTGGATCCTCCTGTTTTATTCCCTCTGGAGGCCAGGTATACATCACCTGGTTCTTCTGGACAGACACCAGTTTATGTATGCCCTGCTTCCCTAATTGGATTGACCTGTGAAGCCATAGCTGTGCGATCTCTAGTTCTGACACCTGCATCCGTGGTTCAAATTCAGAGATTAATTTTTCCCACCTCCATGCGTCAAATGTACCTTCCCGGGGAATTTCCCATCTGGTACCCTTCGACCAGTTATTCCATCTTTTGAGGGGTTCTGTAAACTTCCCCCCCAAACTCCCCTTCATCAGTTGTGCAGCTGTCCTTACCCTGAAGAGGGCTGGTTCCCCCTCTCTCTTCATGGACTGACTACTGCCCATCGTGACTAGTCACTGGTATATATCCCGCGTCCGGGTACCTGTTTACCTCCTGGAGCACTCTGTGGGATCCTACCAAGAGGCCTGATTCCACCACTTTCCCAGCACAGCGTAATTTATGTGATTCTTATCGATCACCCGAAGCGCATCAAGTGGCGGTCAGACTGAGAGCACACCTCCCACTCCCACAGCGCAATTTATGTGATCCTGACCACCCAAAGTGTTTGTGGTAACCAGGCTAAGCGTTACACTTCCCTGGACCGCCCACTTATGTGGTTCTCATCACCCACTGTGTTTGGCAGGCCACACCGCACAATGATGAAAGTGGCTTTTCTCTCCCTGCACACAGTAGCTAACACAAGTCAAAACAAAAGGAGGGGTTCTTTGCTTGTTACTTATGGGTCACTGGTTGCCCGGAAACCTGCTAACTGACCTTTAGGAAAATTGTGTAAAGAAAAAAACGTCCCTAATACACACAGAAAAACCCTTTTCAACTTGAAAAACCGTTAAAAAGGACAAAGTGGAGCCTTATGGAAAACGGGATGTTTCACAGTAAAAAAAATGACACAGAGGTAAACCGAAAAACTGCGCCAAAAATAACCCCTGTTGCTGACATGAAAATCGCTCCTACCAGCGCCACTAAACAATCCGCGCTACACACGTGATCTTCGCTGCAACCGCCTAAAAATACAAACCCGCTTTACAATAAGGAACTACTTTTAACAAGAAAAAACACACTGTACAAGAAATCTATGTGCAAAAACCCAAACTTCACCGCGCTCACTAAATGTGGCACACGTGAGGGGAAAAACTCACTTAACACACTTTAAATTGGCTGGCAATACGCAAATTTAAAGCTAAAAGCAAACAACTTAACTGTAAAAATTTGGATTAAAAAAAAAACACAATGTGGGTCAAATGCATATAGAAAACTGCATATACATTGCACAGAGATTACTGCACATGTGGTAGTCAACAAAATGGCCACCAGAGAAAGCACATGTGGTAGTCAACAAAATGGCCACCACCAGAGAAAGCATGGCAGACACTAGCCTCAAAATTGCCTCTAACCTCTTAAATAAAACAGACTTTTGGACAAAAAATACACTGGACAATTACACAACAATATACAGTACACATACAACACAATTTGGCACAATCACAGAACAGACATAGAAAAACCAACATATCACACTAACATGCGCATGTAACAGAAAAGACCCACTGCTGCATGCTTGCTGGGAGCAGTAGTACCGACAAAACACTGCACAGACTATATACACACAAAGGTCTTACAACAGTTAACGATTAATCTAAACCTTTCAGCACTGTAATAATTACCTCATGTGGAAGGAGGTAAAGCAACTCCCACAGTACCTACAACCTGCAAATACTTACCTAAACTATGCAAAAACTTTTACCCGCTAAAACATATACCCGTTTAATTTTTGGTTGAAGGATTTTTAAACTTGACCAAATCCAGCCAACCAAACCCCACCTCTTTTTTACCGCTGTTTTATTGCAGAGAAAAACCCTTGTCTTTCACCCACAAATCAAAATTTTAGGACAACTAGGTCCTTGCTAAGCGGAATTCACGTTAGCTAACAGAGAGCGAAATTAGCCACACATTTTGTTCTTCTACTTTTTTCAAGTATTATCCTTGGTCCTCAAGTCTTTGTATTAATATTGCACTTTGCGCCTGGTAATCCTTGTCTTTAGTGAAATTTATTTTTAATCGCATAAATTGTCCCCCTGGGATGTTATTCAACCAAGGCTGATAATGACAACTATTTTTCGGTATATACTGTACAAATTTCTATAATTTTTTTAAAATTTGTGTATAACTTGTGTCCCTCTTTTAATCTGAATGTCCAAAAATTTAATACCATCTGAATTTATATTCCACTTTATTGTAATATTTTCACTGTTTTTATTTAAGTTTTCATAAAAGATTTTTAGGTCTCATTGCCTTCCCAAATAATTATCAAGTCATTAAACCTTTTATACATAATTATTTATTTTATGGGATTCTTAAAAATGCTATCTTCCCATTTTGCCGTATAGAGGTTAGCAATACTTGGGGTGAACTTGGCACACATTGCTACTCCTCCTATTTCAAGAACTATTCATTATACCAAAAATTATGTTGTAAGTGTTGCACATACGGTAAATAATTCCACTGTGCGAAGGATGGATCGGGTGAAACCAGAAGTGCTTTATTAGGAATGTAATAAACACAGAAAACTCTTAATTACATGTGACTAGATATGTTTACTGTAATCACTGTCCTCTATACACTATGAAACAATTCAAGATGGCGCCCGAAGCAGCCACATGACCGCCAGCTCCGGCGCCCTGCACCCCATCCCCTGCCATCCAGGCCTCTGAGCCTGCCACCGAGGTCCACACCAACACCTTGAAGGGGCCTGGGACACTTCGTCCCTCCGGCGGAGCTCCGACAGCCGAATCAGATTGGAGGCCTACCGCGGCACCCGAAGCCGCAGTGTTTCCTGCCGGCCGTGGCCAGAATCGCGGCCGCAGCAGGACGCCTCCGCTCCTTGGGGATGCTGCCACCATCCCCACTGGTCCTACTGACACCTGGGAGGGGTCCGCTTCCACCTCAACGTCCCAGGACACTAGGTACTCCATCAGGGGCACCCACTACCCACCAGGGGCCCAGCCGCCATCACACCACTAGCCACCAGGGACACCCACTACCCACCAGAGACTGCAAGCCAATAGGGACCCTAGGCTACTATCCCATCGGGGACCGCAAGCCCACCACTATCCCTCCAGGGATCGCAAGCCCTCCATCCCACCAGAGACCACCAGCCCACCACCCTGCCCTCCGGCGCGCTGTCCCTCTGGCGAAACTTCGGCGACTCCTGGCCTACCACAACCACTAAAGCCGCGGCCTCTCCTACGAGCCGCAGCAGACCACGGAGGAGTGCGAACCGCGAAGGGCTGAGGATCGTTGCCGCGACGCCCCGCTCCGGGTCCCGCAGATTGAAGGAAGCAGCAACCACCCCCGCTGGCACAAAGAGGGTAAGCCGCCACCGGCCCCGACTGGGGAAGCCACCGCTGCCACATCTCCTCCCCACCATGCTCCACCCAACCGTGCCCCTGCCCCACACAGCCCTGAGCCACGCTCCATCCGACGGAGGCGCCCACCAACGCCTAGCCCATTCCGGACGCCGGCCTACACCACCTCCCGACGCCGGCCTACACCACCTCCTGTACTCCATCAGGGGCACCCACTACCCACCAGCCTACACCACCTCCCGACGTCGGCCTACACCACCTCCCGTACTCCATCAGGGGCACCCACTACCCACCAGCCTACACTACCTCCTGACACCGGCCTACACCACCTCCCGACGCCGGGCCCTCAACACCTCCCGAAGTTGTACACTCAACGCTGGGCCTCCAGCACCCATGATGCCGGGCCTACAACACCTCCAATCACTGCGTCCCACGGCTTGTCCAGCCGCCGCACCACTGTGCCCACCAACGCTGTGCCCCAACACCTGCGGACGCCAGCCTACAGCACCCACAGACTGCAACCAGCCATCTGCGGCCCCAGCCGCCCACCACTCCCACTCCCCTCCTACGATTGGACACTGATGAACTCCGACATGGCATAACGGACTCTTCCCATCCTCACGTCCTGACTGAAACCTCCCTCTCTATGCGGCTTTAAATGCCTGGGTGGTGGGGGGTGGGGCCTGACCATGGTGGCACTGGAGAGTGTAGAGTGAACACTCTCCGTTAGCCTCCCCGACTATCTCCTCCTCAAGTGTCCCAGCTTGTGGACCGGCTGCCCTGGAGAGTAGTGGACCCACCTGCCCGGCTGATGAAGGTCTCTGGAGACGGTGGGGAGCTGAGCCTTGAATGAGACAGCGGAGTGCCCGCTTCCCCGGGGTCATCTCGCGGTAGTGGTGAGACAAGGAGTGCGGTTGCCGGGAGACAGGAAGGTGCAGTCACGTGTGCGGCCGCGGAGGAGCACTGGGAGACAGAGTAGCCGGCCGGCGTTTTGGGAGGCCGGAGCAAAGCCGGCTTTCTATTGGACGGGTCCATGGTGGCACGGGTAAGTGCACGCTAAGCACCCCATGCCAGTCTCCCCGGATCTTGAGGATCTCCAGGCTTCCCCTGGAGGCTTTTGAGAAAGCTCCTGCTTCCCTGGGGTCATTTTGCGGTGGCGCTGCGACGAGGAGTGCGGCCGCCAGGAGACGGTTAGGATGGTGCAGCCACGTGGGAGAGACGCCGCTCTCCGGCTCATACTTCGGGAGGCAGATATAATAGTAGTGGAGAGGTCCTGCGAGCCCTGTGAGGAGAGAAACCTGCGACCTGGCACCTCGAGGTTTGGAACACAGATACACTGCCTCCATACTCCATATTGCTACTGTTGCCGTGTGATTATATATTATATATACTATAGTACTATAGCACTATACTACTTACCTCCCTCCTCCATACCTCTATATCACCCTACATGACTAATCTACCCTGTTAACAAATTATACTATCTCCATGCCACTATAGATACATCTCTAGCCTTTATTACTCCACACCATCGGGAAACTATATATTGTTTCTAGAAGAAGAAGTTAACCTCACAAAGAGTAACCCCCCTAGGAGAAGATTGCCACAGAAGAGATTCACACCCTGAAGGACATTTCAACTTGGAGAGTGAGTGATAACAGTGGTTTTATTGCAGGGTTGGCTTTTTTTTTTTTTGAGTTTATAATAAGATTCTCCATCTGTTGTCTAAGGAATTTGGACTTTGAAACCGGAGAGTCCTAGGGTGGGTCTAAAGATCTGACAGATTGTAAGGAAAGGAGTAGGGATAAAACTTCAAAATAAACATGAAATGCAAAAACAACAAAGGGGTTGGGTCTAGGAACCCCCAATCCAGTACGATCAAAAAATTTACGACACAGGGAAATTTCACGCCAGAAAGATCCCAGGGAGTCAGTGAAAAAAGTGAATTGGAAATAAGCCTGGATAACAGCCCGAGACTTTCCCTGGGCCCGGTGTATAATAGTCAACAATTAATGGAAGGCATTGAGTCGAGAGAAATTGAAAGGGACCTTCAAATACCAAATAAAAAGGAAATGGCGGAGATGTTTAAAAATCTGGAAATATCAATAAAGCAAGAGATGGGCACAATTCGGGAAGATCTGGAGCAATTGTTAACTAGGGTGGAGGAAACGGAGGAAAAAGTTCAAACACACGCCCAAACTTGAAAAAAGGGATAATAGACAATAGAAAGGACCTAAAAAGGTTGCTTTATATGATGGAACAACAAGAAAACAGAGCAAGGAGAAATAATCTAAGAGTGAGAGGAGTCCCAGAGTTGACCCTGGGGGAAGATTTAAAAGAGTTAATTGGTAAAATTTTGACCTCCATAATGGATAATCAGGACATGGCGATATGTAAACTGGATGGAGTATACAGGATTGGGAGGTATCAACGAGAAAAAGGAGTAGAGAAATTAAGAGACATAATTGTCAAATTTCATAACCACGGTGATAAAGAAGAGATATGGAAAAAGATGAAAGGAAGAACAAGTATTGTATATGGAGGGAAAAACATCCAAATTTTTGCGGACTTAACAGCAGAGACTTTGAGGAAAAAGAGATCACTGAAACCCTTATTAGAAGTGCTGAAAAAGCATAAGGTGAACTATAGATGGGGCCGTACAGCGGGTTTAATTGGTTGGAGGGAAGGAATTACAGCGGTCTTGAGGTTCCCAGAAGATGTGGGGGATTTTTGTGATAAATTTGGCATACAGAAACTAGAGATCCTGGGTTGGGAAGTGGAGGAGGGAGAGCCATATAAATTGGAGGAAGAAAATTGGCAGCCGGTTAGAAAAAGAAATAGAGAAGTAATGGATAAAGGGACACGGGGGAGGGTGAGGGGGGGGAGTGCGGTCATGGGAGGAGCTGAACCCCTAAGGTAGGGATCTGAGGTGGATAATGATCCAAAGGCAGAGGAGGCCTGGAGGGGATGGTGTGGGGGGGAGAGGGGGGGTGGTGGGATGTGGGGGGGGGGAGGGTGGAGGGGTGGGGGGGGTCGGATGGGTAATACTCTGCATAGGAGGGGTAAGTGTAAGAGGATGGGTAGAGGAAAGAGAGAGAAAAGAAAGAGCAGGACAACATGGAAGAAGTCCAGTTTGTAACTTTTAATGTAAAGGGGCTAAGCTGCCCTGGAAAGAGATTTAGATTATTTAAGGAGTTACAACATAGGACAGCCTCAGTGGTTTTTTTACAGGAGACACATTTGGATTTGGAATCTAAGATTAGGCTGTGGTCAAGATATTTTCCGACATGGTATTATGCAGATTCACCAATTAGAAGAGCAAAAGGGGTGGCTATAGGGTTCGCAAAAGATATCAGGTTTGAAGTGGAGAAGAGAATAACAGACCCAGAGGGCAGGTTTTTGTTTTTAAGGGGTAAGTTGCAGGATATTGAGTGTACAGTGGCTAGTATATATTGCCCAAACAAGAAACCGGAGATATTCCCAAGGGAAGTATTGCAGAGGCTGATGGATTTTAAAAGAGGTCGATTGATAGTAGCGGGGGACTTTAATCTCTGTATGGATCCACGGCTGGATACTACCTCCCATGTGAGGAAAGAGGAGAATAGGTCCCTGAGATTATTAAAGAAATCATTGAATGAATATCAAATAGTGGACATATGGAGAATTAGGCATATGAAAGATAAAGATTATACATTTTATTCGCATGTTCATGAGACTTACTCCAGATTGGATTACGTATTGGTAGAACATCAATTTATAGATTCCGTGGCAGAGGTTATGATCGGAGGGAGCTCTATCTCAGACCATTCTCCGGTTGTAATGAAGTTAAGATGGGGTAGAGAAGATAGAGGTGGTTTTGTGTGGCGGATGAATGAGGCACTTCTTCTGGATGAGGAGATCGATCGAAAGATTAAAATAGAAATTGAAAGATATTTTGATGAGAATGATACTGAGGAAGTGTCGGTTGCAACATTGTGGGAAGCCCATAAAGCCTATATCAGAGGACTGCTTATTGCAATAGGGGCAAAAAAGAAAAGAGAAAGGAGAGAAAAGATCAATAGACTTTTAAATGAAATATCTGATCTAGAACAGGCCCATAAAAGGAATATCTCGAAATAATTAAGGCAGAAGATAATAAAAAAGAAAGATGAACTAGAGAGGGCAGTAGAGGAAGAAAAAAGAAGAGTCTTTAATAAACTAACAAGTGAAAGGTATAGATGGGGAGATAGGCCGGGAAAACATCTAATGAGGGCGTTGAGGGAAAAGAAAAACAGGAATTATATAGAAAAAATAAGAAATTCCAAGGGTGAAATGGTCCATTCAACTAAAGGAATCGCTAGAGTATTTAAAGATTACTATAGTGAACTATATAACATTATACCCCAGGACACCCCTAATAATATTGATATAGTAAATAAAGAAAAAAGAAGCATATTCTTAAAAAATGCAGGTTTAACAAAACTAAGTAAAATCCAACTGAAATCCTTGGACTCAGAAATTACATCAGAAGAAATAGAAATAGCATTGAAGGAGACAGTGGTGGGGAAAAGTCCGGGCCCAGATGGGTTTACTGTAAAATACTATAAAAAATATAAAGAGATACTAATACCCAGATTGAAGACATACATGAATGCTCTGGGAGATGAGTTGGAAATTAGGGGAGAGTCCTTACAGGCCAATATAGTTTTAATTCACAAGGAAGATAAAGACCTTTCTCAGTGTGCAAGTTACAGACCTATTGCGCTGTTGAATGTTGACACTAAATTGTTTGCAAAAGTTCTGGCAAACAGGCTTAAGGTCATGTTGCCAGAATGGATACATGGGGACCAAGTGGGGTTTGTCCCGGGAAGAGAGGGTAGAGACAACGGATTAAGATCACTGTTGCTTATACAAGAGGGGAAAAAAGGGAAGACCCCAGTAATATTATTGTCAATTGACGCAGAGAAAGCATTCGATAGAGTGAACTGGAGTTTCATGATGGACACCTTGGTGGAGATAGGGCTGGGGGATAGAATTAGGAAGTGGATTGGCAATTTATATAAAGGCCCCACAGCCACTGTCATGGTAAATGGAGGAAGATCGGAGCTCTTCAGGATGTCAAATGGAACAAGACAGGGATGTCCCCTATCCCCATTGTTGTTTGTCTTGTCCCTGGAGCCATTGTTGTCGATGATAAGAAAGAATATCAATATAAAAGGAATAAAGATAGGTGACAGAGAACATAAGGTAGCGGCTTACACGGACGATCTGTTGTTTTTCGTTGGACACCCTCGTATTTCTCTACCAAACTTAATGAAAATACTGAAGGAGTATGGGGAAATATCAAACTTAAAAATTAATCCAACAAAATCTGAAATTTTAAATATAAATCTTAAAAATAGTGAAAAAGAAAAAATACAAGAAGAATTCCCCTTTGTGTGGAGAGAGAAAGAATTAAAGTATCTTGGGGTAAAATTGTCTGTTTCAATTAATAATATGTATAAGATTAATTATATTTCACTTTTAAACGAGATAAAAGAGGAATTGAAGAGGTTGGGAACTGGAAATCCGTCTTGGATGGGCCGTATAAATTTGATAAAAATGATAATTTTGCCCAAAGTTTTATATAAGTTTCAAATGATCCCAATTAAACTTCCAGAGGTTTTTTTTCAGGACACTAAGGAAAATGTTGTTGGGGTATATATGGAGGAAAAAAAAACCGAGGATACGCTATGAAACGCTGACTAGAATTAAAGAGAGAGGAGGCCTAGGGCTCCTAGATTTTAAGAGATATTATAAAACGGTCTTGATCGCGAGAATCTTTGACTGGACTCATAACCCAGGGAAAAGTTGGGTTAAAATTGAAAATATATTGAGTGGGTCCAATCTAAATAGAATTATATGGTTACCTACACATTATAGAGGTCTAGATGTTAACACAAGTGTGTACACTTTTATTGTTTTAAAAGTCTGGGATATGTTATACAGACTAAAGGGTTGGGCTTTCAATTCACAGTTAATGCCACTTAAAAATACAGATTACTTTGCACCTGGGAAGGAAGACATCACAGGGAAATGGATTATTAAACAGGACACGCAACTGAGAGATATAATGGTGGGTGAGGATCTTAGATCTTATAGAGAGATGGAGAAATTAAAGGGAGAGGTTTTTAGCAGAATGGACGAGGTCCGATATCACCAATTAAAACACTTTTTTGAGAATCTTTCAAAACCGGTGAGAATTAGAAAGGAGTGGAATTTATTTGAAAGTTTATTAGATACACGGGGAGATGGGAGACACGGAGTTGCCAAAATATATAGAATCTTAACGGCACTAGACACTGACACAAAATTAACTTATGTAGAGAAATGGGGAAAAGATATGGGCAGGGAGATAGATGAGGAACAGCAGAGGAAAATGTTTAGATTAACTCACGAAAATATTAGTATGAGAGAAGTAGAATTAAATTATAAGTGTTTAGTTAGATGGCACATTACACCGATTGTGGAGCACATGATGAAAAGGGAGAACTCTCCACTATGTTGGAGAGGTTGTGGAGAAGTGGGTACACTATATCACATATGGTGGGAATGCTCAAAGATACAGGTGTTCTGGGGGAAAATCGTACATTTAATGAGGAAAATTACTAAGATCGATATTAGATTGGATCCAGAGTTATGTCTTCTTCATATCTCTGAGCTTAGAGTGAGATCATATAAGGATTCAGGGATTTGGTACTTTCTGAGTGCAGCCAAAAGCTTGATCCCTAGGTTTTGGAAAAAAAGGGAGGCGCCGACAGAAGAAGATTGGTTTATCAGAATGAATCAGTTATGTGAGATGGAAAGACTTTATTACACACACATAGACGAGATGAAGAAGTACTATAAAAAGTGGGGAAAATGGGAAGAATTTAGACAGAAAGTGAAATATACTTGATTTATACCTATTTTAGAAATGAGTTTTAGAAAGAAAAGGATAATTTTTTTTTTTCTCTCTTTCTCTCTCGGATTAGACAAGAAAAGGCAGAGTGGGTGGGAGGGGGGAGGGGGGTTACGAGGATGGGTGTGGGTGGGGGAGGGGTTCAGGAGGGATTTAGGGTTGTGGGAATTAAATACATTACGAGGAATATAATGATCTTTTTATGAAGAAAATGTTTGTTAATTATTTTTGATTGAAAACCAATAAATATTTATAAAAAAAGAAACCTCCCTCTCTGACCCGATCAGCATTCTGCCCACCCTAGCATGCCACCTGCATGCTCCTCCTCGTTCTCTCCTCCATCCCAAAACTTGCCTCTCTACCCCCCTACTCCCCCAAAACAGCTCTACATCGCAACCTCACTTCTTCCCCCCCCCCCTCTACGGCTCTCACCACCTCCTCCTGATACTCCACTCCCCCGCCGACCCATATGCCACCACCAACAGACCCACGGTCTCCTGCACCTCCCGTTCCCATGCCACCTTCCTCACCCTCCTCCTAACCGCCGGTGACATCTCCCCGAACCCTGGCCCTCCATCTCCCCACTCCCCCTCCCGGCACCCCCCTACTCATGCCAACCACCGAACCCGCTCAATCTCATATCTGTCCCCCTCCTCCCCACATCCACCCCTCCCCTCTCGGCTGCACTCCTGAACGCCCGTTCGGCTTGCAACAAGCTCACCGCCATCCACGACCTCTGTCTCCCACTCCCTCAACCTCCTAGCGGTCACCGAAACCTGGATCCAAGCCACTGACTCCACCTCCCCTGCTGCCCTCTCCTATGGAGGCCTCGTCTGGACCCATTCACCCAGACCGAGCGGGCGCAGAGGCGGAGGGGGTCGGTATGCTCCTACCCTCTGAGCACCTTCCAGGTCCTCCCTAACCCCCCTCCCTATCCTTCTCCTCCTTCGAGGCCCACTGCATCTGGCTCTTCTCTCCCACCCCCCTAAGGATTGCGATAATCTATCGGCCTCCTGGTTCTGCATCCCCCTTTCTAGACGACTTCGCCGCCTGGCTTCCCTTCTTCCTCTCCTCCGAGCTGCCGACCATCATCCTAGGCGACTTCAATATCCCGATCAACGCCAACAGCCGGGCTACTTCCCAACTCCTCCTTCTAACCTCCTCACAGCACACTCAGTCCTCCACCCACTCCAATGGAAACACCCTGGACCTCGTTTTCTCCCACCTCTGCACCCCCCACGACTTCACTAACACCCCCTTCCCCCTCTCTGACCACCACCCTCCTCACATTCTCCATCTCCCCCTCCCTCAACTCCCCCCCCCGAAGAGTCTAACCATCACCTGCAATCTGAACCCGACCCATCTCCACCCAGCAGCTGACCGTCTGTATGACAGTATCCTCCCTCTGTCATACCCTTACCTGGCCACTACTGCATACAACGACTCACTGTTAGCTGCCCTTGACTCCCTGGAACCCCTAACCACATGTAGCATTAGACCCATACCGCTTTAACCCTGGCAAAACGACCACACGAAATGCCTCAAACGACGCAGTCGCGAGCTGGAGCGCTTATGGCGCAAAACCAGATCCCCTTGCGCGTTCTCCCTCTATAAAGCTGCCTACCTCGCCTACACCACCTCCCTCCACGCCGCCAAGCAAGCCTATTTCATAAACCTTATCAACAGCCTCTCCACCTGTCCTCGCCGGCTCTTCTCCACTTTCAAATCCCTGCTCTCTAACCCCCCCACCCCACCTCCACCCAGCACCTCACTCACCGCCCACGAGATTGCTAATCACTTCCAAAACAAGATTGATGCAATCCGTGAGGACATTGTCAACCCACCTCTCCACCCAGCCTCCCGCCCTCCTTCAACCCCTCAACCCTCCCCCGACCTCATAGCCGCACTAACCCCCACTATACCTAATGCCCCGCACACCATCACCTCCCTAACACTCCGCTCCTTCAGCCCAACTACCCCTGGAGGAGGTCTCTAAGGTCTTCACTGAAGCCCGCCTCACCACCTGCCCCCTGGACCCTATTCCCTCACAGCTCCTCCAGTCACCCGCCTCCGCCATCATTCGCTCCCTCACCCACATCTTCAATCTCTCCATCTCCACTGGCACCTTCCCCTCCCCTCTAAAGCACGCACACATCACCCCCATACTCAAAAAACCCTCCCTTGATCCCGCTAACCTTAGACCCATCTCCCTGCTGCCTTTCACTTCCAAGCTCCTTGAGCGCCTGGCCTACAATCGCCTAAGCGCCCACCTCACTGATAACCTCCTTGACCCCCTACAGTCAAGCTTCCATCCCCTGCACTCCACCGAAACCGCCCTACTTAAAATCACCAACGACCTGCTAACCGCCAAAGCCAATGGCCACTATTCTATCCTCCTGCTCCTCGACCTCTCTGCGGCCTTCGACACCGTTGTCCACCCTCTCCTCCTTGCCAAACTGCACTCCCTTGGCATCAGGGACGCTGCTCTCTCCTGGTTCTCCTCCTACCTTTCCCAACGCTCCTTCAGCGTCACCTACAACACTGCCACCTCCCCTTCCCTCCCCCTCTGTCGGGGTCCCCCAAGGCTTTGTCCTCGGGCCCCTCCTCTTCTCCATCTATACCTCCTCCCTTGGCAAACTTATTCACTCCCACTGCTTCAATTACCACCTCTATGCCGACGACACCCAAATTTACCTCTTCACCCCCCACCTCACCCCCTCACTCTCTGCCCGCATCGCCCACCTCCTAAACAACATAGACTGGATGTCGCTCCATTTCCTCAAACTTAACCTATCCATGACAGAGCTCCTGGTCTTCCCCCCCCCCACACCCTCTCCATCACTACTAACAACGCCACCATCTCTCCCACCCCACACACCAAAGTCCTGGGTGTCACCCTGGACTCACACCTCTCCTACCTACCCCACATCCAACTGCTATCTAGATCTTGCAGGCTCCACCTCCACAACATCTTCAAGATACGCACATTCCTCACCCCAGACACCAAACAACTCGTACACTCCATCATCTCACGCCTGTACTATTGCAATTCCCTTTGCACTGGCCTACCCAAACAAACGCTATCCCCACTCCAGTCGATCCTAAACTCAGCAGCTAGACTCATCCACCTCACCAACCGCTCCACATCTGCCTCCCCCCTCTGCCAATCCCTTCATTGGCTCCCCATTGCCCAACGCATCAAATTCAAACTGCTAACTCTGACCTACAAAGCCATTCACAAAGCCGCACCAAACAACATAACTGACCTGATACCCAAATACTACCCTACCCGTGCCCTCCGCTCCTCACAGGACCTCCTACTCTCTAGCTCCCTGGTCTCCTCCTCCCACGCCCGATTGCAGGACTTCCTCCATCCTCTGGAACTCCCTACCCCAATCCATCAGGCTGTCACCTACCCTCCTCACCTTCATGCGCACCCTGAAAACCCTCCTCTTCAGGGAAGCCTACCCCAACCTCACCTAACACCTGACCTCACCTAACAACTAACCTCCTCCACTCCTCCCACCACTCCATCCCTCACAGCCATTTCCTCCTGTACCACCTTCCCCTCCCTCCTAGATTGTAAGCTCAAAAGAGCAGGGCCCTCGAACCCCTTGTGTATTGTATTGTTACTGTCTTGTCTCATGTTCTGTCCCCCTTGCTACTGTACAGCGCTGAGCATACCCTTTGGCGCTATATAAATACTGTATATAATAATATACATTAATAAGTATTTTCATATGCATTAATAAACATCTTTAATTGCAATATTGAATATCTAGACCTCTGCAGATATGCTAGTAAACTATTCTGCATAACAACGTATTACAATAGAGAATCACATTCCCTGTATCTTAGCACCAAATTGCATAGCTGCAATATATATTCATGCTGCGAGTAGTCTGATTGCATAATAGGACAAAATGACTTGACATGTGCCCTGGTGGTCAGTGAATTCTGCTGTTACTATGTATCATGTTAAACAGCCTCCTGCTTACCTGTAATAAACACAGAAAACTCTTAATTACATATGACTGGATATGTTCACTGTAATCACTATCCTGCTGGAAACAAATTGTTAGATTTTTAGTGCCCACTTCTGTGTCTTCCTATTATCACAGGAAGTAGTTCTGCCCTCTTGTGATGATACAATAAAAATGCAATCTCTAGTATCTTCTATTGACAAAGATAGATTACCGTTATATTAGGTATTAGGCTTTGGATTTTAATTTTATGGGGCTGCCTATTTTCTACACCTCTTACACAAGCAGAATTTTAAACATTTTGATAAGCCTTTGATGTTTTTTGTCATGTACCTGGGTAGTGAGCCTGACGTGAAGAGGCAGACCTCTCGTACAACTCCGGCTCAAGGACCGCTGAAAGTGGGACAGTGGTCGCAGGAGCTCAGCAGGGTATGAGGGCCTGGGATCTGTCCGGTAACAGCTGTTGGACTGATGGGTAGCAGACCAGAGCAGTGTGCAGATGTATCCGTGCAGGATGGATGGATGCTGGAGCACCGTGTGCTGAAGAAGCAGAGTCAGACGACCTGGGTTCGATATTGACGAGACAGATCAGGCTTGAACGGCAGGCAGGAGAATAGTCAGGTCACAGGCCGGGTTCAGTAACAGGAGGTCAATCAGACAGGAGCAGGCAGAAGAATAATCTGAGGACATGCCAGAAGTCAGGACAGGAGGCGATCAAGCAGAAGTCAGGAACAGGCTGGATTTGGCAACAGGAATCAATCACAGAGGTCAGGAAACACGAGGAGGAAAAGACCATACGGCAATGAGACAACCACAGCAGCCAGTTTAAATAGCCCTCTTGGCGCCAGCATTAATGACAGGTGCGCATGCCTCTGTCCAGGCATCTGCTCGGCTTGCTAGAACCCTGCGCATGCGCACATTTGTGCGCCGTGGAGCTTCACCTGTACTATGGGCAAGCCTTTCCTGACAGTTTTATTTGTATATGGGAATATTTGTTTAAGGACCACTTAGCTGCCTTAATGGCCCCTTCATGATTGATAATAGTGTATAGAGGATACATCAGCTGTACTTAAAATTGTATTCCTATTTACATCCAAGTTCTGGGTTAATTGTAGGACATGTTTAGTATCTCTAAGGTATGCTGATGTTTTTTCCACTATTGGTTGTAGATAATTATCTACATATTCTCCTAATCTTGATGTTAATAAATCTGTTCCATTTACGATAGGTCTTCCTGGTGGATTAATGCTATCTTTATGTATTTTGGGGTCTGTGTATATAATGGGCAATTTACATGTTGATGGTACCAAGTACTTTTCCTCTTATTTAGTATTCCTTTTTTACTTCCGTATTGTATGAGATTTATCAACTCTTTCTTATACATTTTTGTGGGATTGCTATTTAGTCTGCTATAGGTTTCAGTATAATTTAACATATCTTTCATTGTGGATTCATAATTTTCTTTTGACAGAATCACTATAATTCCTCCTTTATCTGCCGGACATATAACGATAGCCTTTCTATTTTCAAGACTATCTATTCCCTTTTTCAAATCTCTATCTTTATATTTAGTTACTGATAGGGCCTCTAGATCTTCTATTACTAATTTTTTTTAAATGTCAATATATTTATTATTTACTATATTGGGATTAAAAGTGGATTTGTTTCTAAGATTGGTATGATAAATGGCTTCCTACTCTGTATTGTTATTTCCTATAATTGGATTTTGAGCATAATATTTTTTTAGGTTCAAATTTCTGACTAATTTTTTGTATACTGCTATACGTATCTAATTTATTTAAGCCCCTTGTTGGTGCAAATTTCAAACCTTTATCTAGAGTGTAAATTTCTTCTTTTAGGGGTACACCACTGAGAGGTAAATATACCCTCTCCCTTTAATCTTTGTGTTGGTGCCTTCCTCCTCTATACCCTCTTATTGGTTTTCCTTTGTAATCTCCCCTCTTTTGTTGGGGGTTCTAACTCCATCCTAAGAAAGGATTACTTAAAGGGGAATCTGATCCCTCTGGTGCTAATGGTGAATACCTGTTCTGTAGAGGTATGTGTTGTGGTTTTTGTGTAGGTTTTTTGTGATATTGAGGTCTCTGGGGTTTGGGTTTATATGGTGTTATTACCCTGATCTTGAGGTCCATATCCTTCATGAGGATAATATGCTGGTGGACCCCTGGAGTGGCGCCTATCAGTGCCCATCAGTGTAGCCTCATCAATACACATCAGCGAAGGAAAAAAATTACCTGTTTGCAAAACTGTATAATAGAACAAAAGAAAACTTTTAATTTTTGTTTATAGCACAAAAAATAAAAAAAACACCCAGTGGTGAGTAAATACCACCAAAAGAAAGCTCTATTTGTGTGAAAAAAAAATCATAAAAATTTCATATGGGTACAGTGCATAACCGCGCAGTTGTCATTCAAAGTACGACAGCGCTGAAAGCTGAAAATTGGCCTGGGCAGGAAGAGGGTATAAGTGGTTAAAGGGAAGATGACATTCCCCTGTCAGCCTCCAAGTCCCTGTGCCAAGATCCCCAATGTGGCTGATACAGGGGAATATATCTGCCACCCCAGGATGCCCTTGGTTTTACTTTTTTTTGGTAAATGTAGTCCAGAAAATGCTGAAATATGCAGTGTCTCTAGGCAATAGGACTACAGATCCTGAGATCCTCTGCTTCTGATACACATTTCCCACTCTGTCAGCGGTTAATGATCTGTTTACTCTGCACTGAACACTAGAGAGAAGAAAGTGAATCTCAGAATGTGCAGCAGATGTCCCTGAATTGCAGAATGACCCAGCCTGAACGTAGCTACATCTTCCCCCCACTTGAAACCTTTGGTCCCCAAAGGAACCATACCATTTTCAAACCAAG
Source organism: Staurois parvus (assembly GCF_062004578.1). NCBI lineage: Eukaryota > Metazoa > Chordata > Amphibia > Anura > Ranidae > Staurois > Staurois parvus. Next base: position 543,351 of record NW_028318235.1, read on the forward strand.
AAATACATACACATATATATACACTTTATATGGGTAATCTTGTTAGCTTTTCTAACAAGATTACTCATATAAAGTGCATACTGTATATACTCAAACACACGAACCATAAACATTTCTTTAGCTAGAACATAGACTTAAACAGCTCATATTATGGACACAAATTTGACAGGAACCTCCCACCAGTTACTGCAGGGGGGAGGTTGTCCTGTCCAGGAGCCACTGAAATTGGGGGTGAGCTGTAGCTGCCCTCCACTGAATTTCCACTCAGGTCAAAATTTCATTTGTTTCTCTGCACCTGGATGTCTGAAGCAGCCTGGGCTCTCATATGCTGTTTTCAGGCTCTCACACAGGCTATCCACATATCCTTTGTGGGATACTATCGAGGTATGATCTACAGACCTGCCAAAGGCTAGATCAACTGGTCGGCGAGCTTTCCTCCCAAACATCAGCCTGTACGGTGAAAATCCTGTGGTATCATTTTCTCTACGGTTGTAGGCATGTACAATGGCTGCAATATGCCTGCTCCAATGTTGCTTCTTTTCTGAAGAAAGAGTCCTAAGCATATCTAAGAGGGTACGATTAAACCTTTCTGGCTGTGGATCCCCCTGAGGGTGATAAGGGGTTGTTCTTAACTTTTAAATACCTAACAGGTCTAGCAGTCTTTTAATGAGTCTACTTTTAAAGTCTCTCCCCTTGTCAGAGTGAATATGTTGCAGCAGGCTGTAGTGGATGAAATATTTCTTGGGCAGGATCCTGGCTACTGTAGACTCTTGCTGGTCTCTGGGTGTACCAGGTGACATGGTCGGGTACTACCAGTACATTCCCCTGTCCATTTGAGTCAGGCTCTAGACACAGAGGCCTTGATTCACTAAGATGTGAGTGTATTAGCAGAGACTGACCATTCAGGCAGACTCCGGTCAATCAATCAGTCGTCTGACCAGCGTCTAGCAAGCTCATTGACGAGCGTCTATTGACTACTTTGCTATCACTGGCACATTTTTAGGTGCAATACCGGATATGTTCGCTAGATGGCGCACAAGCGCGGGCTTTATTGACATTGGCATTCTTATGATGGCAAAAGAATTCTTAGAATGTAATAAATAGTATACCTGTATTAGAATTTTCTATTTTCTTCTATTTCTTTTCTTGCTGTGTCTCCAAAATGATCAGGAAACTAATGCATTTACTAATGAATGTCATACATTCTGTACTCAAATGTTAAACATTTTCACACTTATATCTCAAATAATTTATATACTTCTAATTTCCCAATATAATTATATATCTTCATTCTCTTTACTCACGTAACTATTCTATGGTAAAGACAAGTGCAGCGCTATAAATGCATGTGATCAATAATGAACGCATGTAAAAACCAAAAAGTGCAAAGAATTGCAACAATGATGTAATATTGTAAATGGTGCTAAAATAAGTTCATAGAATCATTCCTGAATAATGGAATGTCCTTCGTGTGAGAGTACCAACTCAGAGAGTGCCTATGAATGGCACGTGTGGTCTCTCCGTGACGGACAGTAGTGCATGAACTTGTGAAAGGTAAACCACCCTTGGGACTGGTCTACACTCACCAGAACAAAAGTATTAATGTGCATGGGTTATACACATCACACATCTGGGGGTGCAGCGGTATGCTGGCAGTTATGGGTTAGTCATCCAGCTCCATCCATCCATCCATCAGGGTGGGTGCCCAAATGGTCCTGGGGAGGAATTAGCTCAGCCACAGGAGCCAGAAAGGTGCTTAATAGTGTAGTGCACTGTCACAGGGGTGGATGACCTTTCACGAGTTCATGCACTACTGTTCGTGGTTATATTTATCTTGTGTAATACCATTTTACTAGTCTATATCAGCGACCAGCTCACTCTATCATTTTTAAACAATGTAACTATTCTACATTAGAGCTCAAACTGTGTCTCCCACAGTGGTTTAGTGGTTAGAGCTCAGAACTTACAACACTTGGGTCCTGGGTTCTAATCCCAGTCATGGCTACATCCTAAAAAATGGAGATCAATTTTCTGGGTTGTGTCAGTGCCAGGAATATTGATCAAACAATTATGATTTTGCCTAATGACTAGAAAGTGGATGAATGTACTCTTCTGCCAATTAGGAAATGTGCAAGTTTCATGTCGTGTATATTTCATTGTAACATTTTTCTCTTTTAAATCTGTCTCCTTATACAACTTGACCCCCTCCCCCACCCCGTCATCACCTGTCCCATATGCAAATCTATGGATCACAGCCCCACTCTTTAACTATCTATTTACTGATCAAGTGAATGTGTCTCATTTTCTATCAGCTACAGCTCAGATCTCACATTATTATACAATTGCTGATTGTATCTCACCACTAGTCTGATTGAATTCACAATTCCTGGTCAGTCCCGTTCCCTGACCTCTAATAACCTTTAGGGCCAGTTCACACTACATGTGTTTCAGTTGCTTTTTCGGCATCACAGACGCACAGAAAGAAGGTTATATGGTTGTCAATGTCATAGTTCACATCAGCGCTTGCATTTTCAGTGCATTGCAGGTGCTGTAAACAAAGTTGACCACGCTGCATTGTTTCTGCACAGAACTGTACTGGAACACATTGAAACGTCCTTGAATGTACTAAAACGCACATGTCCCTAACTACATTGAATACAAAGAAAATAGAAAAAAATAAGTGGAAGGGATATAAAAATGCAATGTAAACATGTCCAAAACGCATTCAAAATGTACTGGAACACACTAAACATGCATGCCAAAAGGGCATGAAAAAAACCCATCAGGAACACATCTAGACTGTTTCTATAGTGTGAACCAGCCCTTAGGACTTGTTCACACCATTGGTGGTGCAGAAACGCATGCAAGAACACACATTTTCCAGCACAGCAAAGAAATGCAATGCCCTATGTAGATGTGCGCAGGTACCATGATGAAAACGTTGTTGCACCTACACACGTCTATTAAAAACAGCCCCATTCACAGCCACAAATACGCATGGCACCACACTACTGTGCGGTTAGGTGCGACAGACTTGGAAAATAACAAAAATAAGCCAACATGGCTAAAACATATCTTGAAAATATGGGGACTCTGATATCCGGCGACAGTCCGTTCACGAACGAGAAGCAATTCTGCACCCTAAAACCAACATAGAGGAAAGGGATGGTCAAATTGCTGTGCTGCTTCCAAACCACCTCTGGCATGCCAGGGTCATTATGCAGGTCCTCGATGCCAGTTCTTGCCTGCGGCCACAAAATATCCACTGGCCACGAGTGAAGGTGAGTGGAGGACGTGAAGGTGGATTTCTACCAGCTTCAACCGCAAGCAGTACCACTCCTGAAAAATGAGAGCAAATAATCATTGACACGTCATCATGACAGTCAATTCTCAGTGCAGGCTATCTAGAGTGTCTTTCCTTTTTAACCATTTCAAGAGTTCAAGGAAACATTCTTGGAGCATCTACTGTGTTTGGAAAGGCCAAAGGTCCCCCCCTCCCCCAGGCACACTAATGCTTATGCAGGCCATAGACGGGGAGAAAAACGGCCGATTTTTCTTTTAAAAAATGAAAAATTGGTTGTTCAAGCGGCCGACGTTACCAGCAATGGTAAAAAAAAAAATCGGCCGATTTTCATCCCGTCTACAGCCGGCAAAAAGTGTCTCTGCAGAGAGCTCCGCTATTTCTTTGACAGTTCCTTGACATTTACAGCGGTTGCAACAATGTATCTATTTGTATCCATTTAGGATACAGATGTTTTCATTCGGAAACAAATAGATACAATGTTGCAACCACTGTAAATGTCAAGGAACTGTCAAAGAAATAGCGGAGCTCTCTGCAGGGACACTTTTTGCCATACTGGAATTCCTCTCATTTTTCATCCTTCTTCTTCTTCTTCTTCATCATCATCCTCTTCTTCTTCTTCTTCTTCATCATCATCATCCTCTTCTTCTTCATCCTCTTCATCATCTTCATCCTCTTCTTCTTCTTCATCATCATCTTCTTCATCATCATCATCATCCTCTTCTTCATCATCATCATCCTCTTCTTCTTTTTCTTCTTTTTGTCTTCCTCTTGCAGGTCACTGCTCATGTGCAGATTTTTTATCAGTAAAAAATCGGCCAATTTGCCCATCATTGCCGCGAAAATCGGCCGATCCGCAAATTCGGCCGTTTTTTTCCCCAACTTTACCGAAAAAAAAAATCTGCCAAAATACCGAAAAACGGCCGAACAAATAGCCCACTAACGATCCGAAAATCGGCCGATTTTATTTTCGGCCGAAAAATCGGCCAATTTTCGACCCATCTATGGCCTGCATAAGATATGGTGTGGCCCTAGGGTCAATGTGTGTTTAGAATACTTCCAAAATGCACATACAAAAACACTACATCCAAATGCATGTTGCATTTCTATAGCATGTTAAACAGAAGAAAAATGCACTTACATAATGTTAACATACGCAAGTAAAAGTAGACAAAATCCACATCCTTTTATTCTGGCTTCACATACATGCATTGTGGTCTAACACCGCACTCCTGGGCAAATCACATGCAATTTGTGTGCGTTGCAATTAGAGACAAACATTTTGCACACCTCAAATTGCACCGCATCCGGGCCAAAAATGTGCAGGACCCTTTTTTCAGGGTATGCACATGTATTGTACTGTCCAAGGCATTGCACACTAAAAATGTCAAATGCGTTAGTGTGTACAGTGCATGAGTGTAAAATGCTTTAGTGTGTACAGTGCATGAGTGTAAAATGCTTTAGTGCACACTGCAGTGTACAACGCATTGCACACTGTAATACCGTGTACACCCACACATTGTAGACTGTAATGCACTGTACACTGTCATGCAGGATGGAGCAACGCATTGCACACTGTGATACCGTGTACACCCACACATTGTAGACTGTAATGCACTGTACACTGTCATGCAGGATAGAGCTACGCATTGCACACTGTGATACCGTGTACACCCACACATTGTAGACTGTAATGCACTGTACACTGTCATGCAGGATGGAGCTACGCATTGCACACTGTGATACGCTGTCCACTGTCATGCAGAATCCAGCAACGCATTGCACACTGTAATACCATGTACACCAACACATTGTAGAATGTAATGCATTATACGCAGTATACATGTCCAGATATTCAAAGATTAGCCATGAAGGCCTAGCTGGTTACCTATTGGGTGACCGCAGATAGCCGAATAACGCTACACTGCATCCAGGCAACACTGGGAGGGTGTCATATGACATCCTGGCAGAACGCGCTCTCCGTGATTGCTGTGTCCTAAGGACACAGCTGATCACGTGATGTGGTAAAGGCCAATCACAGCGGCTTTTTACCATGTGATCAGCCATGTCCAATGACACGCTGGTCACCGGGAAATGCATTTGCCGGGTCTTGGCTGCACTTTCATCACGCTGTCAGAATGTGTGGAAAGTACTGCCGAGAACCAGCAGTTATCAAAGCAGGGGTCGGCCCCGATGATCAGTGCCCACCAGTGCCACCCAACAGTTCCGCCCACCTGTGGCCAGCAGTGCCACCCACCAGTGCTGCCTCATCAATGCACATCAGTGTTGCTAAATTACCAGTTTACCAAATGTTATAATATAAACAGACTTTTATTCATTATGAGCTATTTTGTGGTTTATCGAGCAAAAAGTAAAACACACAGCAGCAAGTCAATACCACCCAAAGAAAGCTCTATTTGTCTGAAAAAACTGATATAAATTTAAGATGGGTACAATGTGGCATGACCGCACAATTGTCATTCAAAGGGTAACAGTGCAGAAAGATGAAAATTGGCCAGGACAGGAAGGGGGTAGGAGTACCCAGTAGGCAAGTGGTTAATATCATTGACCCATCAATACCTAGGAGCTAATGTACAGATAAGTAGCATGTGCACCAAGTGAGATTCTGCTAGGCCCCACCCACAAAATTGCAATTACTTGTCCCTCACATGTTATTAACATATTTGCAATGGCCACAGTTACTGTACATATAAGGATCATCTCCTCAGTTGAGAACTGTGCGCTCGCCCTGTCCAAATGCCAATAAGGTTATCAAAATTTTCAACCAACACAAAACCTCCAACCACTTGTCATCCACTTACACTCCCCACAACCACTTCCGGGTGCGCGCGCACGTGATGACGGACTTCCAGGATAGCCGTTCATGCGCCATGCGGACACCTGTTTGGTGCTTATTTGTTTGCAATCGCGCATTTTTATGTGCGGCTATGATAGCTTTCGCAAATGTGTGTTTCTTATTGATTTGTTTTTTTTAACCTTGGCTAATATTTGTTGCCAAAGGCCAAAAATCAACAAAGTGTGGACTATTTTATTACTGTAAATCAAATTGTAGAAAACCTGTAGCTGGCTGCACAGTGAATGTGACATTCATTAGTACATAACAATATTGTGGTGCAAGTGGGTTTTTTTTTTTGGTTTTGAAAAAGCCAATTTGCACCCACTTGCATATTCACGCTCTTACAAACTACATTTGAGCAGATTATATAAGTATACAAAGTAACTATTAAGGTTGTTCATATATTGAACATAAAATAAACACAAAAACATCGGTCAAATATTTATTGATCAAATATATCGTCATTTATTTGGTCAGCAGGAACAAGTAGGTACAGTCAATATCTTGGTGAGTCACAAAAATAGGATTGATGTGGCAAAAATAAAACACTCCTGCTCATAAGAGCTTACAATCTAAAGATACTTCTAGTGAACTGTGTGTGCTCAGGTTATAGCAGGAAACAAAGGGGAAGATGAATCAAGTAACATTTTCATGCACATAGGATTTACTTACACAATCACTTAGTATGAAGATCCATTCACAAAAAAAAGTCTTCAGATCAAAATATCAAGAAAACAAAGCATGTGAAAAAACCCTTCCCACCTCTACAAATCCCCTACACATACATTTGTCAGCAAGTTTGTCAGAAAAATGCATTGGAGTCTAAATAAGCAAGCAAAATTAAAACAAGGGCAGATTTTAAACAAAACGATTGACATGTGTGAGGCTTTCAATGCAAAGAGAAAAAACACAATCATTGTGCAATAACACACAAACACTTTACAAGGCCAAAAATATGCAAACATTTCCAGCCCACTTCCAAACACAGCCTGAGTGGTGTCTGGGGCAATTCAGCACAAAATCTCTTCTTCCCCCCAACCACTACAAGCAAGGACTTAGTCACAAACCACCCGGCCTAGTAACAGGCCAAATCACTCACTACTGCACATCTTTATATAAGCTAGGTTGTATTTGGAGCACGCCAAACAAGGCCCCACACCCAATGAAGCCACACCCACCACTGACCTTAATTTGGTCAGTGAAAGTGTTTTCACCTGATGAATCCGCTTCCTACCTGCATTAACCCTTGGTATATAGGCCCCACAAATCAGAAAGAAATATACAGTGAAATGTACGTGTGCAGCATACAACAGAACATTGAGCAGGGATGTGAAAGGGAACCCCAATTGGAACCATTATTGCTACTATGGTCACAATTCCCTCCAGATTCTCGCATGAGTTAAGACAGTCACATGACCACATCTTGTATGCAATACTGAAAATGACAAATCGATTTGACTAGTATGGTGAATTTCCCATCAATTGGTAAAACACTCCAGAAATCAAACATCACCAAACATTACACTCTGGGCAAAGCTGATTTACAAATCCTGCGACTTACAGTAAAGTTGACCATTTCAATGCAATTTTCAAGACATCTGACACAGATCTCTATGCAAATTGCCCCTAAAGTAGTACATGTACTACTATAGAAATCAGTGTTTGAAACGCACCCATGTGGTCGCTCTAATAGCAGACAATAGGGTGCGACTTTGCAGACGATTTACAACTTGCATGTTGTGCAAATCACATGCCAAGTCCCACTCAATGTGCACGCTATTGGAGCATTCATATTGTTGTGGTTCAAACTTGGTTGGAGCCGCAAGTAATAATAGAGTAATGAATACACTACTTTTCATGCAATTTGCTGAGAGATCGGTGTCGATTGTCTTGCAAATTGCACTTGAAATCACCATGTACCCTAACTTTGAAATCATGCAACTTCTATGCAAGTCACATGATGTGACTGTGGTGTCAATAACACCACTTAGAAATCTGCTTTAATGTGACCGGGTAGCCCCCAGTAACATTGTTTGCGATTGCCATGCAATTGGCATTACAGGCGACTTGCAAATCGTAGACCAAGTCGCACCCTATTGGCCACTGTAGGCTCTGTTCACATCGAATTGGATTGTGAACTCGTGCAACTTCACTGTAAGTTGGGCAATTGCTGCATCGGATTAGATGTGACAGTGGTGTTAGCCCCCAGTAACATTGTGTGCAATTTGCCATGCAAAGGGCAAGTTGCTGGCCATGCCAATCGCATGACAAGTCGCATCCAGGGTGTGCAATTTCAGGTGCGATTTGTGAATTGACATGGTACCTGATATTGGATATAATGAATGTGAATGTGAGTGTATTAACGTACGCCATTTGTTGCAGTGAGAGTTCAAAGGTATTTGAAGATTTTGGCCATTTATTAGCAATTTAACATCTAGACTCAAATAGAAATCGCAATGCTACATACAACTGAAAACACAACTAGTTAGTAATTCTCTAGAAAACACAGTAAAATTGGCAACTTAAACAGTAATTTTCAATTGCATATAGTGTGAACGAAGCAGGAAAATTAACAAAGGAAATAAATCTTTGAAGGCGTGCGGTCTGCTTTGCATTTGGTGGAAAAATCCATACCAGTATTTGTGACAAGTTTGATGTGTGGATTCACCAACCAAGTCTTTTCTCTCTCGCTCACTCTTCTTTGTCTCACTGGCTCGCTCTTCTCTCTCGCTCACTCTTCTGTATGTCTCTCTTTATCACTCTTCAGTATGTTTTTCTCGCTCACTCTTCTTCATCTCACTGGCTCGCTCTTCTCTCTCTCTGTCAGCTCTTTGCTTGCCAAATCCTTCACAAAAGTGGATGGAGTGTAAACCATCATTATCAAATCTATTAGTGCTCCAGGCTCTTATCTTACCCCATTGTATGACATTCACATAAGGTGCAGCTTTGAAGGTGTTTCAACAGACAAGGCCTCATTCTAATTCACATTTTAGGGATCACTTAGACAGAAAGCAAAGATGTTGCCAGAACATCTATTTGAAGACAGCCACACACGGAGATCATACTACTTCCTTGCCGTGGTTGGGATTCAAACCGACAACCCTAGAGCTGTGAGGCAGTAGTGCTAACCACTAATCCACAGAGCTACATTGCTAATCCAGCCTGTATTTCTGTGCTGTGAATCAATCTTAGGTCCCTGGGCAAGCCAGATATCTCCAATGTGACACAAATGTTGTGCTATGTTGCCAATTCACATGTATGATGGTTCTATGTATCCCAATACAAAGGATTGCAATACTAATACAGGCGTACCTCGGTTTACCAATGCCTCAGGGAACGTCATATTTGGGGTACAAATGCCAAACCATTTCAGTTAATTGGTCTGTTTACAAATGTTTGAATAATTTGGTATGGGCATGTGGCCTGGTATGGTTCAGGAGGGGGGGGAGGCGCTCGCTTGTCCCCCCCCCCTTTCCTGACCTGCTGGGCTGCATGCTCAGATAAGTATCTGTTATGGATTTTGGGGGGTACCCCATGCTGTTTTTTATTTAATTTCAGCATGGAGTTACCCCTTAACATCCATACGAGACCCGAAGGGCTTAGTATGGATGGGAGGGGGGACCCCACGCCGGGTTTTTTACAAATTGTTTATAATTCCCTGCAATACTTTTACATCAACTGTCAGTGGGGAACTCCGCCGACAGCTGAAACATGAGCGCTGCATTGGTTTTCGCTACTAAAATGCTGCATGAGTTGATAACATAACTCATGCGGGATTGTAGGAGCGACAGCCATGTGTTAATGTTTCAACTGTCAGCGGGGTTCCCCACTGACAGCTGAATGTAAAAAAAAAAAAAAAAAAAGCGTGGGGCACCCCTCCCATCCATACCAAGCCCTTCGGATCTGGTATGGATATTAAGGGGGAACTCCACGCTGAAATAAAAAAAAACAGCTTGGGGATCCCCCCAAAATCCATACCAGACCCTTATCCGAGCATGCAGCCCGGCAGGTCAGGAAAGGGGGGGGGGACGAGCGAGCGCCCCCCCTCCTGAACTATACCAGGCCACCTGCCCTCAACATGGGGGGGTGCTTTGGGGAAGGGGGGCTCCCCCCCAAAGCACCTTGTCCCCATGTTAATGGGGACAAGGGCCTCTTCCGTTATTGGGATAATTGGTCAGCCATTTTTTGGGATTTTAGCATATTTTGTTTACCAGTAAAGTTGAAAATTTTTTGTTCCAAATTTACTGATAAAAAAAATGTGCCAAAATCCCAAAAAACAGCTGACCAATTAACCCACTAACGGCCCGAAAATCGTTCGATTTTCTTTTCGGCAGAAAAATCGGCCGATTTTAGACCCATCTATGGCCTGCTTTACATGGGTCTAAAATCGTCCGCAAAAAAAATCGGCTGATTTTCAGCCCGTTAGTGGGTTAATTGGTCAGCCATTTTTGGGGATTTTGCAACTGTTTTTAATTGGTAAATTTGGATAAAAATTGGCCGATTTTGCAGATCGGCCGATTTTAGCTGCAATGATCGGCAAATTGGCTGATCTTTTAACAGATAAATAATCTGCACATGAGCCATGACCTGCAAGAAAAAGAATAAAAAAAAAGAATAAGAAAAAGAAAAATGCAGGCCTTAGATGGGGCGAAAACTGACCGTTTTAAAAAAAAAAAAATCGAAAACCCGCCCCATGTCACAGCAAGCATGTGACATGGGGCGGGTCACTCGGATGATGTCCCCGGCTGGCCCCGCCCCATAGCTATATAAGAAATGTCAGACTGTCTCCTGCATTCAGCTAGTTAGCCTCAGCGGAGAGACAGGGTGACATTTCTCAAATAGGTAAGGGGCGGGGATGATGTGCCCGGCTGGCCCCGCCCCATACCTATATAAGAACTGTCAGCTAGCCTCTTCTTCACAAGGCTGGAAGCCTCCGACGGGAGCGGAACCTTTTTTTTTTTTTCTTTTTTCGGGTCCCTGCCGCCGCCGCCGTGATTGACGTTGGATCTACTTCGGGGGACATTGTTTTAATAAAGGACTTGTCAAAGACCCTGTACTGTGTTTTTTTTACACCACACTTTTTTTTTTTGTGAAGGAGTCTGCGGGAGCATCTACCGCAGACTCCTTCACGTAGGGGGGGGGGGCCGGGATCTGGGGGCCCCCTTGTTAAAGGGGGCTTCCAGATTCTGATAAGCCCCCCGCCCGCAGACCCCCACAACCACCGGCCAGGGTTGTGGGGAAGAGGCCCTTGTCCTCATCAACATGGGGACAAGGTGCTTTGGGGTGGGGGGAGCCCCCCCTGCCTCAAAGCACCCCCCCCCATGTTGAGGGCATGTGGCCTGGTATGGTTCAGGAGGGGGGGGGGGGCGCTCGCTCACCCCCCCCTTTCCTGACCTGCCGGGCTGCATGCTCGGATAAGGGTCTGGTATGGATATTGAGGGGGACCCACGCTGTTTTTTTTTTTAAATTTCAGCGTGGAGTTCCCCCTTAATATCCATACCAGACCTGAAGGGCTTGGTAAGGATGAGAGGGGGGACCCACGCTGTTTTTTTTTTTGTTTTTTATTTATTTTTTACATTCAGCTGTCAAAATAAATATTATCTAGACCTTTGAAATAAGTAAAATCATTACAGAAATAATTATAAAGGATAAGAAACAAAAATAGAATCACTAGAACTAAGGAAATCTAATTAGATTACATGAAGATACGCCGAGTGCTGTTTATTAAACACAATAGACGCGAGCGAGTACCGGCTGTCAGAGGAATCCACAATCAGATTCACTATTAGTCAGTGGCTAAAAAGCAAACGCCCATGGCAGAAGTCTAAAATGTGTTCTGCACATGCTCAGTTGTATCTGCCAAAGACACTGCACGGGCTTCTAGATTTTTACTGTGTCGATTTCCTTGAAAAAAACGATTTTTAACACATTTTTAATTTTTTTGGAAATAGCAGATATTGTTTAAAGTGAAGTCCTGATATTTGGCAAAGCAAATTTCTAAGTGAACATGTCTCTGCAGTGATTTTTCATGGTTTTAGACTTGCTTCTTAGCAAGTCTGTTTTGTGAGTCTGATTTCGGGCGTGTGTCTTTTTGTGAATTAGATTGGGCATCTGCTTATGGGCTCTGCTCAATAGTGAATTAGGTTGCAGGGTAAAAAATGACGGACGCCCATGAAAATTGGGCTTAAGCCCATAAATATGCGCCCACGCCCAGTAGTGAATCAGGGCCAGAAAGTCAATGCATACCAACCTCATTGGCCCCTGACTTTGAAGATATCACATTGGGGCAGCTCTACTGGGTAAAGTCTTCCTCTATATGCAGCACATGCAGGAGTGGCAGTATCCTTAGACTTCAGTCTGCATGCAAGGCCAATAGAAGCAGTCATTCGCTAGATGGAAAATCCTTTCAGGCCCTAAGTGACCATGATTGTCATGTAAGGCAGTCAGCACAATCTCTATACTTTCTTGGCAAGAATATCTACCACTTGTCTTCAGGATCATCCAAGGAGCCCCTTTAGTAGACCACCCCGTTGTGTAACTGCAGATAACATTCCTTGTGTACTAGTTCTTCTTTTAGAGTGTCTGTCAGAAGTAGATCTGAGAGTTGACCCTCCACGGCCTTCAGTGTTAAGAAAGGATCAGATGGAGCATCTCCTCTGTAGTAGTTTAAGTCTGTTTGAAATTTTAGGTAGGCCTTCATCCCTGACTTAAGATCACAGATGTATTTGGGAACACCTGCGACTGAGACTCCAATGCCTTTGGCCCCTGTTGTCCCTCTGGCCCGATATTCCGTTGTCAAACAAAGCTTGTATCCTGGAGTCTGTTGAGCCCACTCTTCAGAAGAACTCCCGGAGTCATAGGGTCTCCTTGACAGGGAATCAGCATCTCTGTTCCCAACCCCTGGACGGTACTTCAAGCTGAAACGGAACCCTGATAGGGCGGCCACTCACCTGTGCCCTTTGGCAATCCATCTTGGCTGTGGTAAGGATATAAATGAGTGGGCTGTTAGTTTTGACCATGAAATCTGCACCATACAAGTAGTCTCAGTTTGTCCACCACTTCCCATTTCAGGGCCAAGAACTCCAATTTAGGGGTGGGGTAGTTCTACTCATATAGGCCATGGGTGTCCATGTTCCTGATATAACACCCCACCTAGCCCATCTTGAATGGTGTCCACATGCAGTTCATATGGTTTGGTTGGGTTGGCATAGGTTAGGATGGGAGCAGTCATTAAACTCCATTTTAGCTGTCAGCCTGCTCACACTGGTCAGTCCACTGATCTTGGATTGTCTCCAAAGGCTTTCTGGGCCCTCCCAGTTGTGTGCCCAGCTTTGTTGGGTCTAGATCATAGTCATCATTGCACCAATTCTTCAGCAATTCATTTACGGGCCGAGCTATTTAAGCAAATCCCACGACAGATCATTTGCAGTATGAACGAAACCCCAGGAATGACCTAAGCTGAGTTACATTGGTAGGTCTTGGCCAGGAGGTGACAGATTCCAGCTTCTGGGGGTCTTAAGCTATTCCTTCAGTGGAGACAACATGCCCCAGGTAATTGACTGAAGGCTGGCAAAAAACTGACACTTTTCTAGAGACAGCTTCAACCCCTTATCATGGAGTCTCTCCAGGACCTTCTGTAGATGTTACTCATGTTCTTCAAGAGCCACAGATGATTATATTGTCTAGGTACACCAACACTGATCAGGTTCATGTCTCCTACAGTCGTCTTCATCAGTCTCTGAAATGTTGCTGAAGCTCCATGCAGACCTTTGGGCATCCTATCAAACTTGAAGAACCCCAGTAGGGTCTTGAAAGCTGTTTCCCTGTCTTCCAGGTGCATGGGATTTGATAGTACCCAATTTTTAGGTCCAGCACACTGAACCATTTCACTCCAGACAGGCTCTGTAAGGCATTGTCTATTCCTGGAGTGGTGTACTGGTCAGGCATAGTCCTCTAGTTGAGTGTTCGGTAATCAATACACAACCTCAGGGAACCATTCTTTTTGTCTACCACCACCATGGGAGAGGACTCTGACTCTTGGATGATGCCTACTCTTTAACTCTGCTAGCTGTTCACATAGTTCTTCCACATCACCCAATGGGATCCATCAAACTCTCTCCCTGAATGGTTTGTCGTCCTGAGGCAAATCCTGTGTTGGGCACTCTTTGCATACCCCACGTCGAACTCACTCTTCAAGAGCATCTCCTGCATCTTAGGAGATGGGCTTTGACTCTCTCCTCCCATTCGGGAGAGAGCGGGATGTTTGCCAGGCAGAATGTCTGAGGGAAATCCATCTTTTGCTTCCCTCCCCTTCTCCCATCTACTTGGATTGGCATGATGGGAGAAAGTCCCACAAGTCTGTCAGGGAATTTGCCCTGTCCTGTTTGTATTTGTGGTCCTTTGATGATCTTCGGGATCAGTTGGGCCCCTGAGGACTGGTGCACGCAGACTTTCTGGCATCAACCATCTGTGGTAGACTGGCGTGGGTCGCCTGGTCACTCAGAAACAGCGGGAGGGGGGGGGGCTCTGCAAGGATTTGGGTTTCCCCCTGGGTTACTTTGTACCCTTCATGTTGAAGAAAACTGCTGAGGATGGGCACCTGGTTGGCTCCTTCACCAAGGCCCTCTGAAGTTCCTGCTGGCTTTGGATGCTGGGTCTCAGACTTCGATGGGCTTGGATCAAAACACTGGTAATGCCCCACTCCTCCCCTTGATTCACTGGCTTCTTGACTTGGGCAGCTATAGGGGTTAAAGACTGCTTAGACTCCCAAGACGTCTTCACCAGGGAAGACCGTGACCTTGGCTGCCAGCAGAGCCATTAGCTCTGTCAGTTGTGACACTTGGGTTCTCAAAAGTTCTGTGTTGCCATCAGCCACGCTAACCACTCTAACCCCAGCAGAAGGCTCTGACCCTTGGAGCTTGTTTTTGCTCTCCAACATAGACTCCACTTCTCGCATAGTCCAGAGTAGGTCAAGATACTTTAAGATTCCATCATCTCCCTGCATTTTCAGCTGAATGGTTATAGGGTCTAGGGGTTGTGCTCCCGTCAAAAACTTGTGTCCGGACCTAAACCACTCACTTGGGAGCCAGACCCCTTTTTTTAGTAATACCTGGTGCATTATCTTGTCTAAAAGCCTCAAATAAGTCAGATCGCTTATCCCTTTTATTTTGATAGGTATGCTCAAATGGGTACATGAGGTCAAAGGCTTTTTCTGTTCACCCAAACACATCTTGCAGGATACTCAAGTAAGCAATGCAATCCTGTTTGCTAAGTTTCAAGTTGTGAATGGCTTCTAAAGCCGGCCCCCTTAAACTCTCAGCATTTGTTTTTTCTGGGCCCCGTGAACGTCCCATTCATCTTAAGCATGCGTGGCTTGTTCCAGCCACTCAAAAATGTCCTCTCCGGCAGGCATGGGTTGCTTTCCGGAGAAAGCCCTCAGTTTCTGATATCCTGTCCCAGTGTATGTTGAGTTATTCTTTTGGCACTCCTCCATGTAGTCTCCCGAGGAAGCAAAGATTTCTTGTCCAATTGTGGATACAGATGCCAGTAGTGAAGCTCCTTCCAAAGGGGTTGCTTGGCTTGAACTTTCTGTACTCCTGGCTGGTACGTTCAAATGAATTAAGCGAGCTTCCGCATCGTTGGTCAACTGTACACTGGCTCCCTGGAAACAGCCGTGTATGCCTTTCCTCCATTCTACCAGGGCAGAAGAATGGGAGTTCTCTTGATCGGCCACACCTCTTCTGGTCAGGAACTAGTGTTTTTAACACCTGATCAACTCGCATCTCCCTCCAAGGTTCCCCAGGGATGTTGATTGCTACTCAAGATCCCCAGTGGCCATTTTCTTCCTCACAACACTGGATTGCAGTAAAGGGGTTCATCTTAATAGTCTCTGGGAGGCTGTCATGGTAGCTTGCTAGCAGAAAAGGAGATCCAGGATGAGCCCCCCCCCCCTCCCCCGAAGGAGCCACTGATGATTTTGGGTTTTCTGTTTTGAACCTCAATTCCAAGAACAAACTCAGACCCCTTGACACACCTGATTGAATATAAATGCTGCAAACACAAGTGCAAGAGACTCTAAAAAGAATAGATAGTACATTACAAGGTTATTAAATCAACAGGAGACAAAAATAAAAAAAGTGTTCAACTTGCCAAATATAGCATCAAGCAAAGTCACACAGCTATACGGTAGAAATCACCGTGTCAGTAGAGCTCAAATGTAGGACCAACAAATCCTAAACAACCCTATGATTCCAGAAGCAAGAAAGAAAGCAAATAGGTAAAATGTATGCAACCCGGGTAGGAGTTCCCCTTTAAAATAAACGTGCTATTTCTGCAATAAAAAAAAAAACCCCACAGTCAGTGAGCAACTCTGTAGACTGAATCCTTTAAATGGAGAAATCCTGGAGGTAAATTAATCCTTGGTCTTCAGCTAGCTAATGGAGGAGCTCAAAAGGTATCACTGTGCAATGAATGGGATTAGCAAAAGGTATTCCCAAACAGAAGCCCTTAAGTAGGTAAAGGGAGGGGGTGGATAATGGTGTCTGCATGCAGTGTATATAATGTGTTAGGGAGAATGTTAAGCTTGCACCCCCTCACCAGACCCCTGGGACCGAAGTCCACTGTGGAGGGGTCTGGCTCCTGGCAGAACGGAATGACTTGGGATTGCTTTCTGACATCAGATCAAGACAGTGTGTAGTGATGCCTGCAGCATGCTCAGAAGCGGGGAATTCAATTTCTGGATATTACTGCAGTCCCTGGAACTTTGAGAGTTGCCCCGTAGTGCTGAGTGATGTTGGACCACCAAGTAGGTTTGCTATGCAGGACAGTGGAGCCACACCCTTGTCTTGAAAGGGTAGATGACACACTCCCCTCCGTCAATTTCCAAGTCCCAGTGCCAAAAGCCTCAATGCAGCTGCTCCAGGGGAATATATCTGCCTCCCCAGGATGCACTTCAGTTTGGCTTTCCTCTGGTAAATGTAGTCCAGACAATGCTAAAAAAAAACAAAACAAAAAAAAAAAAACAGTGTTTCTAGGTACTACAGATCCCAAGATCCTCTGCGTGATACATACTTCCCACTCTGTCAGCAGGAAAGGATTGGTTTACTGTGCGTTGAACACTAGAGGGAAAGAAAGGGAATCTCAGCCTGTGCAGCAGATGTCCCTGAGTTGCAGAATGACCCAGTCTGAACCTGGCTACACAATTATTGCTATACACTGGAAACAACAACTAGCTCCTAATATGTTGGATGTTATCATTCTGGTTCAAACTCACTGTACTTACGAAAGAATACTAGCTAATAATCAAAATTATTTTATTTGATAAATTTTGGAAACCATGGTTTCATTTGTATAATGCTAGGAAAAAATTAGAATATCCTTAACCGCTTCCCGTCTGCAATGTTCTGCAGCAGAGCGGCCTGCTGCAGGCAAAGCGATGTACCCATACATCGCTCTGGCTGTACTAACACAGGGGGCGCAGCGCTCCCCCCAGCGAACACAGCAGAATGAAGATCCCATGAACAGTACCCAGTGATCATGTGATTGCAATGCTATCACATGATCACAATGCAAGCAAAGATGTTATAAATCAATCTCATTCATAACAGCTCTGCTCCTCTTCCAGTGAACTGTGATTGGCCTACAGCTGTCACATGATACATGGGGCCAATAACAGCACCCTGTACCATGTGACCAGCTCCAGCCAATCACAGAAACCAAGAAATAAAAATTTTAATAAAATACCATATTGAGAATTTTTTTTTTTTTTTTTAACTACTTGGCAACTGCTTACTGGCATTTTGCAGGTGAGCAGCAGCTCTTGGCAAATCGACATAATCTTGCGTCACTTACCAATATGGGGTGTGAACGCACCTGTGCCCCCTGCCCCCACCTGTCGGTCCAGAGAAAGAAGAGAGAACACAGCACAGAGTAAAAGCACTACATGTTACACACAATAGATTAGCACATTTACCCTTTGATCTCCCCGAGTAACCCTTTGGTCACCCCGTCACCCAACCAGTACCATTAGTACAGTGTCAGTATATAGAATTTTTCACTGATCACTATTACTGCCACTAGCGACATCAGATCGCATCAGGGTCAGTAAGCGCCCCTCCCAGCCAGGCTCAGATAGCATTATATTGCCCACACAGTATCGCACTCTTCCTATAGGTTGCTGATCACCGCCATTACTGCTATAGTGTTTGTACGGATCAAGATATTGATCACGTACAGAACTATACTAATACCTTCTTTGTATAGTGTCCCCAAAAACGCAGAGTTAGCAGGATTGGCCCCGTTCACTGCCAGCACTAGCGTTTAGCTCCTCCACTGTTTTTCATGGAAGATTTGTATCAATTGATTGTGGGCCAAGGCAATTTACGCAACAATACATTGCTGCCCACCCAAATTCAGCTCTTGCCAGACAATTCACATGGAAACCTCTCACAGTCTCTGAATTTAAAAAAACTCTTTTGAGCCTAACCTTTAACATGGACATTAGAAAAAGAATGAATTGGTCATATTGATCCACAGAGCCAATTCATCGTATGCCCATGTTCTCTGTTACATATATCCCCAGCATGGACCAGTAATGTACTGGTACTTCGCTGGACTTTGAGTGGTGTCACAGTTGGCGCTCTCCCCCCTCTGCTAGCCTGCATCTGGAATGACCCTCTGCTGTCTCTCATCCTGCCGCTGCTCTTTGAAGCCGAGCCGCGCAGGATGAGAGGCGCGGCTCCTCTCACCTCTGCCACTATGTTATCCCCATCCGGCGAGACCTCTCTGTGGAGAGGTGTGAACCTTCTGCAGAGATGTTCCGGACCACGGCATCAGGCTGACGCCGCACGATCCTGACATCTGCAGCGCAGGCACGAGGAGTTACCGCACTTACGGATGCCTCCGGACAAAGGCCGCACTCACGAGAGCTCGACCCGTGTCCAGAGGGGTGTGCTTCATTGCCGAGCAACGGGGCATGCCGCCCACCATTGCCAGGATGACCGGGAAGCGTTCATCGGCTTAAAAAGACCGATGCTGAGCTCTTCCCGTTCATCCTCTTCTGCTGCCAAGCCACCGAGGGATCCCAGCTGTGGCGGGACCCTCGTGGCTAACTCTGCCTAAGACCTCAAGGATACGGGGGGACCCCCGCAAGGCAACCCTGCCTGAGACCCCCAAGCTAAAGGGGGAGATCACAGCCACCCAGCCTAAGACCCCCAAGGATAGGGGGAGGCCGCAGCCACCCAGCCTAAGACCCCCAAGGATAGGGGGAGGCCGCAGCCACCCAGCCCAAGACCCCAAGGATAGGGGGAGAACGCCAGCTGCTACGCAACCCCCAAGCTAAAGGGGAGAAACACACCAACTGCCCTTTACAGGCACCAGGGACTCGGGGGAGAAATATTACCACGGACTACGGCACGCATACTCTGGACTTCAGCAGGTACCTGTGTCATACTATCTTGTTCCTTGAGAGCTTGGGCACCCTGTTGGATCTGAGAGTGTATGCTTTCCCTGTTTTGCTTGAACTGTTTTGGTACTGCCCCTCTACCTCACTGTTGGATTACAAACTGCTGTAGAGACTTTAACTTTGCCCTTTGGGGCTGGACTACAAGTATTTTAGCCCTCTCCTTGCTATTTCCATATTGGGTCCTGTCCCACTCCCTGCAATCCCCCTATTGAGTGACTGTCATTGGTCTCAAAGCTTTGTGTGTTTGCCATCTGCCGTTTGTGTTCTGTTCTGCCTACCCTCTGTCACATACTGGTTGGCAGCGGTGGGATCAGACCACTAAGTGAGATGGCAAACAACGAAAGCCAGCAGATGCTAGACCAGGCCGGGCCAGCGAGTATAGAAAGTGGACTATATCATGTCTGCAGGAGAGGGCCGAGGAGCTGTCCCTTCCCTGGAGGGGCCTAGCCAAGGATGATCTGGTCGCAGCCATTGAGGAAGCTGACCCCCGAGACACCCCAACAAAGGAGACCAGACCAACCCCAGCCTCCCCAGCACGCCATGACCCAGGATCCAAAAGCTCCTGGCTTACTCGGGTGGAGGAGGAGATGGCCATCCTGGCCATCTGGCCAAGTGAGAGGCTATCCAGAGAGCCAAGGGAGCCACCGTGATCTAAGCTGTCCTTCCAGCCCCAGAGCCGCGGGCTTTCCCCCTCCCCAGGTCAGCCGCAAAGACTTTAAACCCTTCAATGAAGCAACGAAGGGATGTGGAGGGGTTTTCAGGACTTTGAGCACCTGTGCCAACTCATGAAGGTGCCAAGCACGGATTGGCTGCAGCACCTCGTGGGTCTGCTAGAAGGGGGTGCAGCTGCAGCCTACCGCACCCTGGATTACCTAGACAGCCAAGATTAAGCACGGGTCAAGCAGACCATGCTTGAGTACTATGCAATGACCCCCGAAGCTCACCGACCTCCCTTGCCACGCCGAGCCGTCCTACAAAATGTATGCTCACAAGATGTCAGTCTTGCCGGTGGTGGCTAGAAGGGGAGCAGGCCCACACCGCAGAGGAAATTATTCAGGCCTTCCTGAAAGAGCAGTTCTACAATCAATGCCCTGCGGAGGTGCACAGATGAGTAAGAGAAAGAGCCCCTGCCACCCTTGCAAAGGCCTCTGCCCTGGCCGACGAGGTCATTGCCATCAAGCCGCATTGGAAAAGGTGGACCCCCGAGCTGCCAAAGGCCCTGCCTCCTGTCTGGCCACCTCTCCACCCTGCCACCACCTCTGCCAAGGCAGTCCCCTCACCTGCCAACGCCAACCCCGTAGAGCTGCCACACAGGGGCCAGTTCCCAGAGCCACCCTGGGAACCGCCGCCACCGCTGCTATGGGTGCAACCAGCCGGGGCACCTCCAAGCCAACTGCCCCAACCCCAGAGGCCGTCACTTCAACCGCCCGGTCAACTACCTGGAGCTGCACCCCACAGAAGAACCCCTACCCCCGCTTCCCAGTGAGTGGATGCACCTTCCAGAAGCCCACAACCCCTGGGAGCCACGTACCCAGCACAAAGGCAGCGCCACCTGCAGGCTGTGCGGGTGGACGGGCACCCCACCACTGGTTTCTGGGATACGGGGGCCTTCCTGACCATAGCTGACCCCCGAGTAATAAGGCCGGAAGCCATACAACCCGGCCCTGGATTCGCCATCGAGCTGGTGGGAGGAGCAAGGCATATTCCCAGGGCATCCGATTGGCATCATGGGCGGCCTCCCGGTGGATGTTCTGCTCGGAAATGATCTGGGGGAGCTACAATGCCAATACGTCGGGGCAGTGACCAGGAGCCAGGCAGGTCGAGGTCTTCCCACAGATGAGACTACCACAGGAACTTCCCGCTTCATGGACTCGGTGAGTGACCCCCCCACCTGAGACCGGGAGACCTTTAAGAGGGAGTTAGACATAGACCCCACCTTGACCAAATTTAGGGCCCAGCCCGACGCAGTTTGACAGGAGGGGGGTGGGGACCTTCTTTGGTGGGAGCAGGGGCTACTGTACCGTCAGGCAGGCCCAAGCCGCCCAGGCCAACCACCTGCCAGCTCAAGGACTGATTTCTGACTCTGGATGCAAGCCTGTGTTAAGATGCATGTTGCCTGGCTGCGCAGGACTATAGGTTTGACACAGATCTTCTAGCGACTCCTAAGGTGGTAGTGCTACACTACAATTTGCACCAGTCAAACCATGCTGTCTCTCCCATGTGAGTGTTTTATGAACACATTGGGATTGTGTATCTACAGTATTGTCAGTGAAATTCGTAATTCTATGGTGTTGTAAATTATGAACAAAAAGTCTTCACGTATGCCCTCCATTTTGGTTATTGGTTGAATGATCAGTACAAATGTATGGCTTTGATACATTTACAGTCAGGTCCATAAATATTGGGACATTGACACAATTCTAATATTTTTGGCTCTATACACCACCACAATGGATTTGAAATGAAACGAACAAGATGTGCTTTAACTGCAGACTGTCAGCACCAAGTCACTTTGTTTGATTTACTTGAGAACAGAGCACTTTAATGAAGAAGACATTATAAAATTGTGGATTGGAAGCACTTTTATATGTTGGATGTTCATGAACACAAATTTTTGTTAAATTTTTTATTAAGATTTAGATACACTGCACTGTGTAGAGAATCTATTGATATACAGTATTAGTGGATGAAAGATCTTTCATACACTACATGAAAATCCTGATATAATCATTGTTACACCTTGCCGTCTGATGCACGGCCATGAATCTGAAGTTATGCAGTGTGGAGTATGTTGTTTTTGATGAAGCAAACAGACTTTTGCTGAGCAGCTGAGGGAGATCCTTGCCCGTCTTCCAGAAAATTGCCAAACCTTGTTTTTGTAAGCCACTCTTCCCAAGAGCAATGGATTTAAGAAAGGAATGATGAAGAAAAGATCTTGACACTGCCAAGTTTGCCACTTGCAGTGTTCTTTAGAACATGACATGGCTCATTTGGAATAGGCTTACTTGCTGTGCAATGACTTGTTTTTTTTCAGCTAGACTTTAAACCCCCACAAGCAGCTGCTACACTTCTTTCCATGCTTCCTTCCTTCCTCTCCTTTCTTCCTTTCCTCCCTCCCCTTCTTCCTTCATCCCTTCTCTCCCATATTTTCCTTTCCTTCCCTCCTCCTTCCCCTTCTCCTCCCTTCCCTTTGCTTCAATTTCTCCCCTTTTCCTTTCTGCATTCCCTTCCCTCCCTTGCTATCTTTCCTTCCTACCCTTCCTTTCTTCCTGCTCTCCATCCCCTTCCTTCCTTTGTGCTTTCATCCCTTCCCTTCCCCACCTTCTCTCCCTTTCATCCTTACCTTCCCTCCCTTCACCCCCTCCCCTTCTCCATTTCCTTCCGTTCTTACTTCATCCCTTCCCTTATCTACATTCCTTCCTTCTTCCTGCTCTCTCATTCTTCCTTCATTTTCTCCCATCCTTTACTTCCTTCCTTGCTTTCCTTCCCCCATCCCTCCCCTCCTTTCCCTCCCTCCCTTCCTCTTAACTTCCCTTCCTCCCCTCCCTTCATATCTTTTCTTCACTTCTTACTATTCCTTCCTCCCTCCCTCCAAATTCTGCCTTCACTCTTTCCTTCCTTCCCTATTTCTTTCTTTCATAACTTCCTCCCTTTCTTCCCTTCCTTCTTTCACTCCCCTCCCTTCCTTCCTTTTTTCAATTCCTCCATTTTCCTATCCTATCATATCCTTTCCTTCCTTTCTTCCAGTCCTTCACTTCCATCCCTACATTCCTTCCTCCCCCCATCTCCTTTTCCTTATTTATCCCTTCCTTCCCTCTTCCCTCCCTTCCAGCTTACCTCCCCTCCTTTCCCTTCCTCCATTCCTTCCTTCCCCTCCCTCCCTCCCATTCCCTTCCCTACCATTACTTTCTTCCTTCCTACCTTCCCTCCCTATCCTTTCCTTCTTTCCTCTCTCCCTCCATTTCTCCCCTTCTTGCCTTCCTTTCTTCCCTTACCTCTCCTTCCCATCCTCTTTTTTCCCTTCCTTTCCTATCTTTTCCTTTCCATAGGTTAGGATAGGATAGGGAAGGAAGGAAGGAGAGAAGGTAAGAAAAAAGGAGGGAAGGGAAAGAAGGAAAAGAAAGGCATGGAAGGAATGAAAGGAGGGAAGGGAAGGAAGAAAGGAGAGGGAGGAAAGGAAGAAAGGAGAGGGAGGAAAGGAAGAAAGGAGAGAGGAAAGAAGGAAGGAGGGGAGGGAGGAAAGGAAGAAAGGAGAGAGGAAAGAAGGAAGGAAAAAAAAAAGGGAGAGGGAGTTAAATAAGGACGAAATGGAGGGGAAAAAGGGGGAAGAAGGGAAAAAAAAAAACAAAGGAAGAAAGGAAAGGAAAGAAAGCAGGGGAACAAGGGAAAGAGAAGGGATGAAGGAAGGAAAAAATGAAAGGAATGAAATGGAGGGAGTGAGGAAGGAAGGAAGGGAATGAAGGAAAGGCAAGGGAAGAAAGGGAAAGGGAGAGATAGAAAAAAGGAAAGAATAAAAATTAAGGAAGGAAGGGCAGTAAGGAGGGAGGAAATAAGGAAGGAAGGAGAGGAAAGAGAGAAGGGAAAAGAATGAAGGAAAGGGAAGGAAGGAAGTAAAGAAAGGAAGGAAAAGAATGAAGGAAAGGGAAGGAAGGAAGTAAAGAAAGGAAGGAAAAGAACAAAGGAGGGAAAGAAGGATAGAAGAACATATTTATGGAGGAGGGAAAGGAAGCAAGAAAGGAAGGAAAGGAAAGAAAGAGAAGGGAGGAAAGAAGGAAGGAAGGAGGGGATGGGAGGGATGGAAATAAGTGGAAGGAAGAAAGAGAAGAGGGGAAGAGAAGAAAGAAGAGAAGAAAGAAGAAAAGAAGAGAAGAAAAGAGAAGAAAGAAGAAAAGAGAAGAAAGAAGAAGGAAGAAGAGAAGGAAGAAGAGAAGAGAAGAAGGAAGAAGAGAAGAGAAAAGAAAGAAGGAAGGGAGGGATAGGGAAGGAAGGAAAAGAAAGGCATGGAAGGAATGAAGCAGGGGAGTGATGGGAGGGAGAAAAAGAGGAAGGAAAGAAGGAGTGAATTAAAGAAGGAGGGAAGGAAAGGAAGGAAAGAAGGATAGAAGGCAGGAAGTAAGGAAGGCTAGATAGGAAAGGAAGGGATAGAAGGAAGGCAGGAAGGAAGGAAGGTAAGAAGGCAAGGAAAGAAGGAAGTAAGGGACAGGAAAGAAAGGGTAGGGAAGAGAAGGGAAGGGGAGGGACGGAGGAAAGGGAAGGAAGGAAAGAAGGAAGTAAAGGATGGAAAGGAGGGAAGAAAGGAAGAAAGTTAAAAGAGGGGAGAGGAGGTAACAGGCAAGAAAATAGGTCACACTTGAGCAGCTGCACCAGTATTATATTTATACGTTTTTGTGGGTTTTGTGGGAACACACATCAGCGTCACAGCTGCAAAACAGAGAGGCATATATTTGCATTTTTTAACACTTTCTTAGCACAGCTGGTGAGTGTGGAGGAGACACTTGTAATAGTATTCTCTCCATTGCCCCTACCCTTTGAGAATGAGTCCTTACTTCCCTGCCAAGCTTGTTCCCCCAAAGATGTCAGGGTTCATAGGCTTTCTAGCATCTGTCCTTCTTACAAGTCGTAGGGCCACCATCTGTCTGTTCACATTTTCAAAACCATTTTTTGATGAGTGTTTGAGCTAGGGTGAGGCAGGGTTATATGGGTACATTGGGAGAAGACAGTTAACTGCAAAGCTTTTGCCTGTATCTAATCACCTGAAGGCAGTGGCATATATAGACCCATGGTCTAAGAATCAATTCTTACGTCCAGTTCTGTACTCCACATTATGGTATTTAGAGGCACATCTAAATTCCTATTTTTTTCTATTTGCAGGAATGCTTTCTATCAAATTCTGCTGGACTCCAACAGTTTAGAAATGAAATACCGAAAGGTGAGTAGGGAATACTTGAGCCGACAATACTGGGTGTAACATAAAATTAGCAAGTCTTTTTGTTTTGCAGTTTAAATCTGCAAGAGGTAATTGCCAATATTCAGCTGTCATTCTAAGGTTTAGAAGTGATCATTTCCATAATGTCTTATTTCATAATTATTCAAAGTTCCTCAATCATACTGTATATAATGATCCAGATTTGGTTAAACAAAATCTTTTTTTTATCTCTATCTTTGAAAATTTGGAAGAACTCTATACACTCAGTATGCATATCTACTGCTAAATTCATGATATAAAAAGCAATAACCAAATGATGTGTCATGCCAAAATATGGAAAAAACTCTTGAAAGCACCATTTCCATGTGCTAAAATCTTGTTCTACAATTGCATCAAAATTGTTCATAGCAGGCAACAATTGTGCTAATATTCATGATGTGATATAATGAGGTCTAAATTGTATTTCTGATTTATTTAAAACATCTCTTCAGCTCTCAATTCTGTATACCCCTTATGAGCAACTTTACATTTTTGCTATGTACAATCCTCCACTGTGAACCAGCTAGACAAACTCTCCTCAGAAGAATCTTTAGATTATAAATTAAATAGTCAAAATTATAATTATACAGGATTTATATAGCGCCAACAGTTTGCTCAGTGCTTCCCAATATAACGGGAGACAATACAGTAACAATACAAGATGAATTTGAGGGCCATGCTCTTTGGAGCTTACAATCTAGGAGGGAGGGGCTAGTGGTACAAAAAGGTAGTAACTGTGGGGGATGGACTGGTTGGAAGAGTAGAAGATTCTAGTATTAGCTGAGGGCAGGATAGGCTTGTCTGAAGAGATAGGTTTTCAGAGATCGCCTAAAAGTGAGCAGGGTAGGTGATAGTCTGATATATTTGGGTAGAGAGTTCCAGAGGATGGGAGAAGTCCTGGAGATGAGCATGGGAGGAGGACACAAGGGAGCTAGAGAGTAGGAGGTCTTGTGAGGAGCAGAGAGTACGGTTTTTGGTGATATTTAGAGACAAGATCGTTGCTGTAATTTGGGGCAGAGTTATAAATGGCTTTATACATTATTGTTCGTGTTTTGAATTTTATCCGTTGGGCAACGGGAAGCCAGTGGAGGGATTGGCAGAGAGGGGTGGCAGATACAGAACGGTTAGTAAGGTGGATGAGTCTGGCAGCAGCATTCACGATAGATTGAAGAGGGGATAGCCTGCGATTCGGTAGGCCAATGAGGGAGTTACAATAGTCAAGGCAAGATAACAAGGGAGTGAATAAGTTGCTTAGTGGTTTCCGAGGTTAGGAACGGCTGTATCTTGGAGATGTTGCGGAGGTGAAGTCTACAAGATTTGGACAGTGATTGGATTTGGGGCTGAAAGGACAGATGGGAGTCTAGGAATACACCTAGTACCCTGGCATGAGGGGAGTGACTCAATAAATTTGAAGTTTTGTGGATAGGAAGAATAGCAGCTTTTAAAATGCTGATTATTCCCAAAATATATTACTTTCAAACGATTCCAATCGTTATTGCACATACTTATTTTAATAAATTGGAGGTGGCTATTAGAAACTATATATGGCAAGGGAAGAAGTCGAGAATCTTTCTTGTCCCTTTCTAAACATAAATCTAAAGGGGGGGTTGAACTTCCAGTGCTCTCCAACTATTACTATGCCTCTATTTTGGGTGAACTCCCAGAGTGGTTCATCCTTTCAGACAAACTATGGGTACAAATTGAGAAATCTGTAGTACCAGACAGATCTTCGGGCTTTAGTATTGGCTAAAGCGGCCCATTCCAAACTCCTCAATACCTTTCCGCCATCCATTGCCGCATCACTCGTGGCATGGTTATTTGGCGTAAATAAAATTTATTCTCTCTTCATCTAAGATTCAAATAGATATTCCCTTTCTAGCATATGAACACTTTATCCCTAACCTCGACTCCAGACCTTTACGGAAGTTTGTATATACTACTGTTACTGAAATAGGGAATGACACCCCAAGCAGAGGTCTATACTCCGTTTTACAGATCAGACGTTATAATAGTGCATCCGAAGAAGTGGGTTGAAATAGATGCCAAATTCTGGCAAGCCATGACGAATCCCGTTTGACTAATAAAAAAGGGATTTTGTGGTTCTATAATCTACATTATGATACTGACCTCATTACCCCCCGCAACATAAGTAACTGGGAAACTGACCTTAATAGGTCTTTCACAAGAGATGAATAGGAGGCTGCACTTGGCAACAACTTAAGTATTACCAAATGTATAAATCATTGGAGTTGCTTTCTAAAAATCCTTTATCGTAGCTACCTCACTCCGTATACCCTTGCTAAAATGTATCCCAATACGTCGCCCCTTTGCTGGAGGAATTGCGGAGAGGAGGGCAATTTACTCCATTCTGTGGAGATGCCCCCTCTTAAAGAATTTCTGGCAGCAAGTCTTTGCACTCATCTCACGGGTTTCTGGCATGACCACTAACCCAGCACCTCACCTAGCTCTTAATATTACATTACAATTATTCCCCGCCCAATATAGAACAATTGTTGGTCACATACTCATCGCTGCTAGAATGTCTATTACTGCTGTTTTGGAAATCAGTGAGGATCCCTAATATTCTAGAAGTCATCCATAGAGTTAACTCAAATAATATTTGTGAGAGAGCAGTGGCACTTCAGTGTCAACATATGGGGAAATTTGACCTGAAATGGTCTTGTTGGACAAATATGTTTTATCCCATGATGTAACTATGAAAATACTGTTTTGTATATCAGTGATTTGATTTGGTTTTTGCTGCATCTGCGCTCCTGGTTCTAATTTTTCTCTGCTCCTGCTCTTCTTTTTTTTATAGTTTCTCCCCCTTCCCTTGCCCCCCCCCCCCAATTATTGTCTAGAATTGGCACTATAGGCCTTAAAGGTCAACTCAATTGTTGATTACAGGTACTGACAACTTTGAGGTAACCTATTATGTATACAATTGTAAGCCATGGGCCATTACTCTCAGGTTCCACCAGACCTGGGTGTGTAGTGACATTGTGGTGCTAAGATATATTTATGCATACTGGGTCTGTATAGTCTCTGTATAGACCTATCACTGTTAATTGTAATCTTTCTGAAAAAATTAATAAAAATTTGAAAAGAGCACTGACACTGTACTAATGACACTGGGTAGGAAGGGGTTAATATGCGGGGCGATCAAAAGGTTAACTTTGTGCTTTGTGTGTTTTTATATTTTATGTTCAGTGTGCTGTTTTACTTTGGAGACAGCACAGCAGAGAAATACAAAGCAGCATGTCCTTGCTGACAGGAGAGAGACCTGTGTTTACACATAGGTCTTTCCCCCATCAGCTTTCCCTGGCTGGGACCCCGTGATTGACATCTCCTACCTGGAAATGCAAATCACGTGTGTATATATACGTGATTTTGCACATCCCTGCTGCCCTGTAGCAGTACTTCTACTATCGGGCGGAGGGCAAGCAGTTAAATATATATTTTCTGTTACTTTTTAAACAGTATTTTTTCTTCCTTCAGTGTGCTAATTAAGGGGAGTGGTTAATTGTTCACACATGCCACAGGTAGTGTATATCTTTCTGTAGAACAAACATTGAAAATGGTACCATTTTGTACTACAAAAATATGGAAAGTACATGTGCAAAATATGACTATAAACAAAGAAAAATTATAACTTGACACTTCAATGCTGAGAAATCACAGAGATGCCTGTCTTGAAGACCATCTGTAACAGAACCCCTGGGCAGCCCAGGCTGAAGAAAAGCGATGCAGCATTGCTTGGATCGGGGAAATACAATGCTGCACAAAAACAAGAAAAGGGGGTGCAAACACCTAGTTCATTATCTTTAGCACTTTATTTTAGGGTAACCGTAAACATATATACTCAAGCCAAGTAGACAAATGGCATATAAAACACAGTATTCAGAATTCCACTTTCTGATTTCATGATCATTTGGATAACAATGCCAGCTTACACGTTTCTGGGAACTGGGCGTTTTCTTCAGAGCAGCCACTGCTCTGCAAAAGGGGACCAGTTCCCCAAAACGCATAAGCATTGTCATCCGTATGCTCATGGGATCAGAGAGAGGACGTTTGGACACTGTTTTATATGCTATCAGTCTACTTGGCTTGTGAGTATATTATATTTAATGTTACCCTATGATAAAGTGCTAAAGATAATGCCCTAGAAGTTTGCTCCCTCTTTCTTGTTTTTGTAAAATGTTATAATGAATGTGTTCATCAGTTCCAGAAGTATGTTAAAGAAAATAGGTGAGTTTGAAGCTTTCGTGCATAAAAAGAACTATGATTCAATTGGTGTTGCTGAATATTGGCCTCATTTTTCACATGATTGGTTATTTAATATTCCCAGCTCTGCTCTTTGGGATAGGGACAGGGTAAAATGGAAAGGGGGTGGTGTCTGTTTCTATGTGAGAAGTACTCTCTAAGCAAGTGTGAAAGTGGGCTTTGCTGATAAGTGTGATGAGGCTGAATCATTATTGGTGGAAGCAATGGTGACTCAGCTTCTTAAACAGATAGAAAGGGCTGGCACAATGATAATGGAGGATTGTAAAATATCTTATTAACATAACAATTTTGTTTAAAAAAAATATATTTTTTTGGTCGTTTTCCAAAAACTTGTGGCAAAAATAAAATGTCCCTTGAACTCAACATGTCTCTAAGCAAATACCTTGGGGTGTCTACTTTCCAAAAAATGGTCACTTTGGGGGTGTATGAACTGCCCTGGTATTTTTTGCCCAACATCAGAAGCTTTCGCCAGACCTCACTCACTCTTCTAACCACTTGAAGACCAGGCCTTTTCTGCCACTTTTTTTTTTTTTTTTTGTTTACCTTAAAAAAAAAAAAAAAAAAAAAACTCTGAATTTTTTTTTTTTGCTAGAAAGTTACTTTGAACCCCCAAACATTATATATTTTTTTTTAAAGCAGAGGCCCTAGAAAATAAATGGTGGGTGTCGAAATTTTTTATGTCACACAGTGTGTGCGCAAACACAATTTTTTTTTATATATATATATTTAAAAAAAATTTTTTATCACTTTTATTGTTTTCACAGGAAATATTCCTTGTGATACCAATTTACTGAGAGATTTGGGGTCTATTAGACCCCATATCTCTCATCTGCTCTTAACAGCATCTGATCACATAAAGATTGGTGTGATCAGATGCTTTCGCAGTTTGGAGAGCCCAAGAAAGCCATGGA
This sequence comes from Staurois parvus, assembly GCF_062004578.1. Classification (NCBI taxonomy): domain Eukaryota; kingdom Metazoa; phylum Chordata; class Amphibia; order Anura; family Ranidae; genus Staurois; species Staurois parvus. The sequence continues at coordinate 574,131 of NW_028318235.1, forward strand.
AATTAGCTGGGGAAGGGGACATCCTCTCATGCTGCTTGTAAAAGCAATCCAGCAGCTAATTAGCAACTCTGATTGCTTTTACAATTGTGATAGAAATCGGCAGTGGCAAATACTCTTTACTGAGAAATTTGGAGTCTATTGGACCCAATCTCTTCTCTTTTCCCTTAACAGCATCTAATCACATAGCTTCAGCTGCAGGCATCATGGCACTATAACCACTCAAAGTCCAGTGATGTACTAGTATGTTGTTGGTCCTTGTTGGGCATGCATGTAATGTTGTTTTTTTTCATGCAGTCGATCGATGTGGATGAATAAATTCAGTTATCAGAGGGGTTTTATATTTAAATGATTTTTATTGAAGAAATTTTCAACAATTTATCACAACATGTTGCACATATATAGAACGAGCAATGTTCACAATACAATGCATAATCAAGAAAACAAGCAAGTATTAGAGATAACGAGTTCCCACTATTTAGCTGGGAATGGTGTAGCAGGGCCTCGGATACTTGAGAGGTATGCTCAGAAGATTGTGAACTTAGTGTGGATGAAAATGTGAAAAACCGTAGAGGGGAGAGGGGTTATAAGGGAGAGAGAGGAGGAGGGGAAGGGGGGGGGAGGGCACCAGTCAACTGTGTTGACTACAGTATGGTGGTATATTATTATAGTTGTCACTTAACAGAGCAATTAGGGTCTTGAAGCCACCGAGGCCATTGAAAGCAAAATTTGTGGTATGAAAGATTTTGGATTGCTGTTCTCTTTTCCATCTCACAATGGAGATTAAGCTCTATAATGAGGGTTGAGATTGAAGGGGATGTGGTGGATTTCCATAATTTAGTGATATTGTTTTTTGCTATTGCTAGTACATGAATTATGATAGTACGAGAGTCCACAGGAAAATTTTCTATTCCTATATGAAGGAGAGCTATAACTGGGTTTGGAGTCGTTGGAACTTTAGATATGGTGGAGATCAGTTGAAATACTTTGTTCCAATACGATGTGAGAGATTTACATGACCAAAGTATATGGAGGATCGTTCCTATTTCTCCGCAGTGTCTCCAGCACTTGGGCGAATGTTGCGTGTAATAGAGGTTGAGCTTAATGGGCGTTAGATACCACTGATGTAAGATTTTCATGTATGCTCCCCAGTGGGAGTTACATTTGGATGCTTTGTATGTGGTATTGAAGGTTTTCGACCAAGTGTAAGGAGAGACTGGTTGGCGGAATATTTTTTCCCAGTTAGTCAGGGAAGTGGTATGTATATTAAACTGGGTGTTATTTATAACATATTATTATATGTAATTACTGACTGTAACATTTCAGAGGGGAATATCCCCGTAGAGGCAGCATGATTAAATAATTCAGATAGATGCGTTGTAAGGTTGGATGCCATTATTTTAAAGTATTCGTTGGTAAAACCGTCATTTCCTGGGGATTTGTTTAGGGGTAGTGTTTTTATGCTACGGTCAATTTCTGCAGGGCAGATTGGTATCGATAGCGAAGTGAGTTGGGATGTTGAGAGACAGGGTAAGTTGGTATTGTCTAGGAAATTTTGAATGGTGGTGGTGGTGGGTTGGGTCGTATCAATATCATCTTTGAGGTTGTATAGTGTGTGGTAATATGTCGCAAAAGCGTCGGATATGTCTCGAGGGTTTGTAAGTAGTGCGTGAGTAATGGGATGTTTAATCGTGGCTATCTTAGTTTTAAGTCGCTTTTGTTTAATCATTTTTGATAGGAGTGCATTTGCTTTATTACCAAGCGCGTAGAATTTAGATTTAGCTCTTTGTAGGTTAAGGTCGTATTCGTGTAACAAAAGTATTCGTAGTTTGTTTCTGTCAGAGGCTAGGGACGCGGCTACGGTGGCATTTGGGTCGGTTTTGTTAATTTCTTCGTTACGTTTAATGGAGGAAAGAATTTGATCTATTTGATGGGATCTTTGTTTTTTAATGCGGGAATTTAATTTTATGAGGATACCTCTCATGTAAGCCTTATAGGTGGGCCAAAGTGTGGTTATAGGCATGTTCGGAGTTGCATTGGTCTCAAAAAATAGGTTATGAGCTTCTAAAATATGTTTCTGGTGTTCAGGGTTCTTCAGGATTGCAGAATTTAGTCTCCAAATTGGCGGGATTGCCGAGCGTTGGTTTTCATCTACTGAGATGTGGATAGGAGCATGGTCTGACCATGTTATCGTGCCAATTGTAGATGATGATATATGTTGCAGTGTCCATTTGTCCGTGAGGAAAAAATCGATTCTGGAGTATGAAAGATGTGGAGGGGAGTAGTAGGTGAAGTCTTTCTCGTTGCTATGTTGACATCTCCAGATGTCGTAGAGGTCATGGTTATGTAGGAATTGATTGAAGGCCTGTTTAGACAAGCTTTTATTAAAAGATGAGTCTAGGTGTGGATTACCGATGATATTGAAGTCTCCTCCAATGATAATTCTACCTTTTTTTAGTGAAGAGATAGTGTTGTAAAGCTTGTTAAAGAATTGCAGCTGGTTTTTGTTGGGACCATATACATTCACCAAGGTGTAGAGGTTGTTATTCAGTTGGCATATTAGAATGTGGTAACGACCTTTAGGGTCAACGGTTTCTGATATGTGTTGGAACTGGATAGAGTCTTTTATGGCTGTAATGACTCCATTTTTTTTTTTTAAGTTCGTGGCCATGAAGATGTTTGGGAACCGATGGAGGTGGAATTTGGGTATCTTGTTTTTAGCAAAGTGGGATTCTTGGATAAAGACTATATCGGTCTGAAATTTCCTAGTTTCTCTTTGGAGCATCGATCTCTTGAATGGGGAGTTTAAGCCACGGACATTAAGGGATGTAATGTTAATCATTGTGCAGGTCTTGAAGCGCTAAGCGAGATGTTTGAGGTGATATTTGAAGGGATGTGAGATTGTGCGAGCATCTCCATGTGAGGGAGAAGGTAACCAAAAGTGAGAAATCGATTTAGGTTCGGTTGCTGGATTAAAGCGAAATTTCCATGAAAGTTCATCATTAATCTGTAGGTAATAAGGCGGATTTGAGCGACTGGTGATAGTGCCAAGGAGGGAGGTGAAAGGAAAAAAGGAGGGGTGTAAAAAAAAGACTTGCGGAAAATGCAAGTGGTCTGAGTAGCTTGTATTGCTACTTCAGATGTGGGGGGTTCAAACAGGCTTTGGCCGTAAAAAAGGTCAAGCCAAACAGTTTCTAGTAACATAAAACTCCAAAAAACTCGGCCGATCGCCAGAGATTATTGAGGGGAAATGACATCTTTGAGGTGCTACGTTGATGTTATAGCGGGTGTGAGTAGTCACACGCTTAATCAGCTTCCATACTCTGAGAATGAGAAGGTGCGTTTTGTGGTATGTCTTCAGGTATTATTTTCCAGGCTTTAAGCAGGTCTAGGCCTGCTTCGAGATTTTTAATGGTGAAGGTTTTACCGTGTTGTTTTACAGTTAGTTTCGTGGGGAATCCCCATTGATATGCTATACCATGGTTCCTCAAGGCTTTAGTAATGGTAATCATCTTTTTGCGGTTAACCAGCGTGGTCTTAGAGAGATCTGCGAATAACCGGATATTTGCATGTGACGGTGGTAGTGAAGATGTATTTCTGGCTGCCAGCATAATTTTATCCTTTATGTGGTAGAAATGAATCCGGGCTAAAACATCTCTAGGAATGGAGGCCGATAGGAATGTTGGTTTAGGTAGGCGGTGGGATCGGTCTATGGCCAGCTCTAGGTCTGAGATGGAGGGCTTTTATATACTGTTGTATATAGGATAGTAATGCCTCATTAGTGACGCTTTCAGGTATACCCCTAAACTTGATATTGTTACGCCTTGAACGATCTTCCAGGTCCGCTAGTTTCAAATTAATTTGTTCGATGTCCGAAGTATGATCTGTGTGTGCGGCAATCAAATCATTGTGCGCTATAATGATGTCGCCCATTTTGGTTTCAATATGTTGTATTCTTTGATCTTGGTGTTTGACCACGTTAGTGATGTGTACCAAAGATGATGATAAATCATTATGCAGGGTTTGTTTAAGAGATAATAGCATGTTCTTCATGCATATCTCAGTTACTGGTTGATCTGTTGCTGGGAATGCCTCTATGACAGGGAGGTCTGTGTGTAGCTGTGGGGGTGAATCATTGAGGGCCTGGCATGTCTGCTGTTGCTCAGGGTCCAGTCTGATTCTGGACTTGGCTGGGCTTCTTGTGATGGGGGACAGAGGGGGAGACAACTCACCAGAGTCCCCTGGATATAGTGGATATCGCAGCCTGTGGTCTTGTTGCTGGGCAGAGTAGTCCCCTTGCTGCCTGCTGTCTCCCATGTCACTGCCGCCGGCGCCATCTTGGATTCCTGCCGTGATGGCAGGGAAGAAGTGTGTCAGTTTCCCCGGCTGCCCCGGGGTTTTCCTCCTGCGGGGCATGTCTGGGGAGGTTCGGACACCTCTCGTACAGGTCTCTGTGGTGTCGGAATTCCATGGGGTCTGTGTGAGCCGCGATCTGGCGGCTGGACGGAGCGGTTCACACTACACGTCCATACGGGAGCCGGCCGCGCATGCGCCCCCTTCAGAGGGGTTTTAATTACCAAGGTTTAAGGCATAAAAATCTGTGGACACCAGAAATTGATCTCAGAGGTACAGCAATTAGAAAATGTACATAAACGTTCTCACTCCCCGGAATCATAAAGTTGTCTCAATGAACTACGTGATAAATTGTCACGTCTCTTAGATCAACAGGTTAAGAAAAAAAAAAATTAGGTATTGGGCTCATAGGTTCTGTGAGCATGGTAATAAATCAGGGAAAGTGCTGGCTAGTGCTGTGAGGAGGGAGATGATTCATGTTCAGAAATTGGTCTCTGCAGGTGGGCATCCTGTTTTCCACTCAACTAGGATAGCCAAGCTGTTTCATGATTTTTATCGCAACCTTTATTGTTTACATCAGGATAAATTGCCATGCACCTCCATGAAACATAGGCTTAGGATCAAGAGCTATTTGCAAGAGAAATTACCCCAAACTGTCTCAGGAACTAGTTGCTTCCTTGGAGAAACCAATTACTCAGAACTGGAGGACACTATTGGAGCTGATTCACACATGTGCATTGTGGATTGAAGCTCAATTTTCACAGATAATTATTGATACAGTAGTTGTTCACCGGTTCATGTCAAGTTTACATCAGGCTCAGGACAGGATTAGCTCTCAGGAATCAGATTATCCTGTTCACACATATGCAGTTTAGAACCGGTAGGTAGCTTACCGTTGATTAGATCACTGTTGGCTGTACTGTTTACCTTTTGCATTGTTTAGGATGATGTGATCAAGCTCTTACCTAATCAGTGTGGAATGTGTATTCCAATGCGTAATATTGGTGGGGACTGCCCTTATTTCTGAATGTATAAAAATCTGTGTTTCTGTTCAATAATGTAGTTCTAGTTTGGCATCTAAGCTAGTCATGGGTGCAATGCCCAGCTATACCTTGGTCCTGTGTCCCAGTGATGAGGAAGTAGTTCTCTGACAGAATCACCCAGTCAGGGTGCCAGGCCTTCCGTGACAAGGCCAAGAACCATACATCATGTGCGAGCTATCACCCAATATCTTTTAAACCTAGATGTAAAAATTTTAGCAAAGGTATTAGCTTCTATGTTGCAGCTTTATCAAGGACTGCAGTCCTTGATTGATCCGGATAAGACCAGGTTCTTCAGTGGCAGGGAAGCTAAGGATAACTCGATAAGAAGTATCCACCTAGCTCATTGGGTCTCCATGCAAGAAAACACGCACACTTAGTCTACGTCTGTCTTCAGACGCCAAAAAGGTGTTTTGCAGGGTAGACTGGGTATTTTTAGAGAAAACCCTGACTACCTTAGGCCTTAGTCCAAAAATGTTGGGCTGGATTATGACCTTTTACAGGAACCCCTTTGCCAGGGTCAAGGTTAATGGTACCCTCTCTCCCTATTTTGGGATAAAGAATGGCACTCAGCAGGGGTGTTTTTCTGTCACCCTTGCTGTTTGTCTTGATCATCCAGGCATTACTCTGCAAGGTCAGAGGAAATTACAATATCCATGGGTTTAGGGTGGGTTCCATAGAGCATATCAACCGCATATGCGGTTGATATTTTATTTTATCTCTGACCCCTAAATAATACTACCTAACCTAATGGCGGATTTAAAGGAATTTGGTGCCTTATTCAATTTTAAAATAAATTCTAATTAAATCTGAGATCTTGCCGTTCTACTTACCCCAGTATACAGAGGATTCTTGTAAACAATCTTTTTCTTTTACAAATAAATATAAATGATCTATTAAATATTGTAAATCATTGGCAGCACAAGTAAATATTTAAATAAATTCATAATGTGGAAGTGCTAAAGCAATCTGATAATTCACATGGTGATCAGATTGAACGTTTCAGACTCCAAATGAGTGCAATGAGCATGCAGACTCCACTCCACAACACTTCGTGCTCAACTCCCCCCCCCCCCCCCCCAATCCACTGACACTCACCAAATAATATGGTTTATCTATGAAATTATATTCATAAGAGTTTGGATTCAAATGCTCCTCCTTACATCTGCACTCCCTCCATATTGCTGTGGCAGCGATATTCATTATGACATTTTTATTGTAAATGGATTGACCATTTCACAGATTGCTTTAGCGTTTTCATGTTAAGATTTTTATTTTTAATATATACATGCGCTGCCAATGATTTACAGTGTTTTTTTTTTTCTTTTAGAATGTTTAATAGGCATTCATTTTAAGGTAGCCGCAGTATTCATTTGGAGAGATTATCAGTTGTAGGTTTCCTCACACTTCTATATTGTTTTATATAAGTTTACACGTTGTGTATGCACATTTACACTGTCATATATTTTTATTCATATATTTAAAAAAATATTTTTGTGTCACTGCGCAGTGATTGGGTGATTAATGATCTATTAAATATCTAGGTATTGATCTGACAGCAGATTTACAATGCCTTGAAAAAGTATTCATACCCCTTGAAATTTTCCACATTTTATCATGTTACAACCAAAAACGAAAATGTATTTTATTGGGATTTTATGTGATAAACCAACACAAAGTGGCACATAATTGTGAAGTGGAAGGAAAATGATAAATGGTTTTCAAAATGTTTTACAAATAAATATATGAAAAGTGTGGTGTGCATTTGTACTCCACCTCCTTCACTCTGATACTCCTAACTAAAATCTAGTGGAACTAATTGCCTTCAGAAGTCACCTAATTAGTAAATAGAGTACATCTGTGTGTAGTTTAATCTCAGTATAAATACAGCTGTTCTGTGAAGCACTCAGAGGTTTGTCAGAGAACATTAGTGAATAAACAGCATCATGAAGGCCAATGAACATACCAGACAGGTCAGGGATAAAGTTGTGGAGCAGTTTAAAGCAGGATTAGGTTCTAAAAAAATATCCCAAGCTTTGAACATCTCACGGAGCACTGTTCAATCCATCATCTGAAAATGGAAAGAGTATGGCACAACTGCAGACCTACCAAGACAGTCATCCACCTAAACTGAGAGGTCGGGCAAGGAGAGCATTAAACAGAGAATCAGCCAAGAGGCCCATGGTAGTCTGGAGGAGCTGCAGAGATCCACAGCTCAGGTGGGAGAATCTGTTCACAAGACAACGGTTAGTCGTGCACTCCACAAATTTGGCCTTTATGGAAGAGTGGCAAGAAGAGAGCCATTGTTGAAAGAAAGCCATAAGAAGTCTTGTTTGCAATTTGCGAGAAGTCATGTGGGGGACACAGCAAACATGGAAGAAAGTGCTCTGGTCAGATGAGACCAAAATTTAACTTTTTGGCCTAAAAGCAAAACGCTATGTGTGGTGGAAAACTAACATACCATCAAACATGGTGACAACATGTTGTGGGGATGCTTTTCTTCAGTAGGGACAGGGAAGCTGGTCAGAGTTGATGGGAAGATGGATGGAGCTAAATACAGGGCAATGTTAGAAGAAAACCTGTTCGAGTCTGCAAAAGACTTGAGACTGGGGCGGAGGTTCACCTTCCAGCAGGACGACCCTAAACATACAGCCAGAGCTACAATGGAATGGTTTCGATCAAAGCATATTCATGTGTTAGAATGGCCCAGTCAAAGTCCACACCTAAAGCCAATTGAGAATCTGTGGCAAGACTTGAAAATTGCTGTTCAGACGCTCTCCATCCAGTCTGACAAAGCTTGAGCTATTTTGCAAAGAAAAATTTCACTCTAGATGTGCAAAACTGGTAGAGAATGCAGCTGTAATTGCAGCGAAAGGTGGTTCTACAAAGTATTGACTCATGGGGGTTGAATACAAATGCAAGCCACACTTTTCAGATATTTGCAAAAAAATTTGAAAACCATTTATCATTTTCTTTCCACTTCACAATTATGTTCCACTTTGTGGTGTTCTATCAAATAAAATGCCAATAAAATACATTTACATTTTTGGTTGTAACATGACAAAATGTGGAAAATTCCAAGGGATAGGAATACTTTCAAGACACTGTATCGAAGTTATATGAAGAAAATTACATCCCACTTCAAACAATAAAAGATGTCTTGGCAGGCTGAGATAAAGCTACATTCCTTTGGCCAGGAATAATTAATATTCAAAAGATGAGTGTGCTGCCTAAAATTGTATTTATTATGCAGATGAAACCTACCAAATTCTTTTTTGTTAACTACTTTCCCTCCAGAAGATTTACCCTCCTTCCTGACCAGGCCATTTTTTGCAATACAATGCTGCGTTACTTTAACTGACAATTGCGCAGTCATGCAATGCTGTACATTAAATTTTATGTAATTTTCCCCCCTGAAATAGAGCTTTCTTTTAGTGGTGTTTGATCACTTCTGCGATTTTTTTTTTTTTTTGTGCTATAAACAAATAAGACCAATATTTTTGCTATAAAACATGTCCAATAAAAAAATGTAAATCAAATTTCTTCATAAATTTAGGCCAACATGTATTCTTCTACATGTCTTTGCTAAAAACAAAATCCCAATAAGTGCATATTAATTGATTCACGTGAAAGTTATAGCGTCTACAAATAGCAGTGTATATACTGGAATTTTTTTTTTATGCTAGTAATGGCCGCAATCAGTGACTTATAGCAGGACTGCGGTGGACCTACTGACACTGGGTGGGAACTGACTAATGGCCACTGACATCCCCAGTGACACTAATACAGTGATCAGTGCTAATAAAAAGCACTGACACTGTACTAATGACACTGGGTAGGAAGGATTTAACATCTGTGGTGATCAAAGGATTAACTGTGCTGTGTCTTTCACATTGTGCAGTGTTGTGTTTTAATAGGGAGACATGCTGCTTTGTATTTCTCTGCTGTGCAGAGAGATACAAAGCAGCATGTTCATGCTGACAGGAGAGAGATCTGTGTTTACACACAGATCTCTCCCTTCTCAGCCCCATCGACGACCATCGTGTCCCAGACAGGAATCGCCGGCCGAAACCCGGTGATTGACATCTCCAGCAGCCAATAGCGGCGCAGGTAGGGCACGTGCGATTTTGCACTACCCTGCCACTCTGTAGCAGTACTTCTGTTATAGAGCGGAGGGCAACTGGTTAATGGATCTTCACAGACTTTGTATGGCGAAAATCAAAACCCAGGTTAGCTTATCGTATTCTCACAAGAACCAAACTGAATGGAGAGCTGGGTCTCCCCAACCTGAGGAACTACTATGGAGCAATTACTCTTATCTTCAGCTGGAAAAACCACGCCACTCAGAAAGCTTGGGTGTCCATGAAGGGGACACTAGCGGGCCATGATTTGGCCTGCAACCCCCGGGTCCCACATTTTATATAGGGGTCTCTCTAATTATATCTCTTTTCTCACTACTCATACCCTAAAACTTTGGATGTAACTAAGAAGCAAAGAGCTCTATGCCCACCAATATCTCTTCTACTGCCACTAGGTGGTTTCTGTTGGGTCCCTCCGGATGAGTCACTGTCCTTTTTCAAGACTTCGGCAGCCAATGGAGGCACCAGCTGCCTTAAGTTCTTTCAGAATGGGAAACCCATTAGGGGAACTTGGTGAGATACAGTGGGGCAAAAAAGTATTTAGTCAGCCACCAATTGTGCAAGTTCTCCCACTTAAAAAGATGAGAGAGGCCTGTAATTAGCATCATAGGTAGACCTCAACTATGAGAGACAAAATGAGAAAAAAAATCCAGACAATCACATTGGCTGATTTGGAAAGAATTTATTTGCAAATTATGGTGGAAAATAAGTATTTGGTCAATATCAAAAGTTCCTCTCAATACTTTGTTATATATCCTTGTTGGCAATGACAGAGGTCAAATGTTTCCTGTAAGTCTTCACAAGGTTGGCGCTCACTGTTGCTGGTATGTTGGCCCATTCCTCCATGCAGATCTCCTCTAGAGCAGTGATGTTTTGGGGCTGTCGCTGAGCAACACGGACTTTCAACTCCCTCCAAAGGTTTTCTATGAGGTTGAGATCTGGAGACTGGCTAGGTCACTCCAGGACCTTTGAAATGCTTCTTACGAAGCCACTCCTTCGTTGGCGGTATGTTTGGGATCATTGTCATGCTGGAAGACCCAGCCACGTTTCGTCTTCAATGCCCTTGCTGATGGAAGGAGGTTTGCACTCAAAATCTCACGATACATGGCCCCATTCATTCTGTCCTGTACATGGATCAGTCGTCCTGGTCCCTTTGCGGAGAAACAGCCCCAAAGCATGATGTTGCCACCCCCATGCTTCACAGTAGGTATGGTGTTCTTTGGATGCAACTCCGCATTCTCTCTCCTCCAAACATGACGAGTTGTGTTTCTACCAAACAGTTTGGTTTCATCTGACCATATGACATTCTCCCAATCCTCTTCTGGATCATCCAAATGCTTGCTAGCAAACTTCAGACGGGCCCGGACATGTACTGGCTTAAGCAGGGGGACACGTCTGGCACTGCAGGATCTGAGTCACTGGCGGCGTAGTGTTACTGATGGTAGCCTTTGTTACGTTGGTCCCAGCTCTCTGCAGGTCATTCACTAGGTCCCCCCGTGTGGTCCTGGGATTTTTGCTCACCATTCTTGTGATCATTTTGACCCCACAGGGCGAGATCTTGCGTGGAGCCCCAGATCGAGGGAGATAATCAGTGGTCTTGTATGTCTTCCATTTTCTAATTATTGCTCCCACAGTTGTTTTGTTCACACCAAGCTGCTTGCCTATTGCAGATTCAGTCTTCCCAGCCTGGTGCAGGTCTACAATTTTTGTTTCTGGTGTCCTTCGACAGCTCTTTGGTCTTCACCATAGTGAAGTTTGGAGTATGACTGTTTGAGGTTGTGGACAGGTGTCTTTTATACTGATAACAAGTTCAAACAGGTGCTATTGATACAGGTAATGAGAGCAGGACAGAGGAACCTCTTAAAGAAGGTACAGGTCCGTGAGAGCCAGAAATCTTGTTTGTTTGTAGGTGACCAAATACTTATTTTCCACCATAATTTGCAAATAAATTCTTTCCAAATCAGCCAATGTGATTGTCTGGATTTTTTTTTCTCGTTTTGTCTCATAGTTGAGGTCTACCTATGATGCCAATTACAGGCCTCTCTCATCCTTTTAAGTGGGAGAACTTGCACAATTGGTGGCTGACTAAATACGTTTTTGCCCCACTGTATATGGAAAGTTCCCATTAGATGCTTGGAGATATCAATTACAACATTTTTACACTGTTTTTCTAAGGTCCATTAGAGCTGCAGACTCTCTTACCAACTTTGAATCTTTATGGCTTAGGCAGCCTAGTGATAGAGGTTTGTTATCCAATTCTTATGTTATCCAGTTCTAATAAATTGCTGAATAAACATGCTACTTCAGGCTTGAGATTCCTTAAGGAATGGGAGACAGTTAGACTGTCTTTCTAGAGACTCACAAAGACATAACTGTGACGATCGCAGTCTCAGAACCCAGCCATTTTCACCAAACACGTGACCGAAGGACTAGCAAGTCTAAAACCGTGCTGTCACATGCGTAACAATGCTACGCCCAGCTGCACTCTGTGGTCCATTAGCTGGAAAATCTTTATGCAATCTGTGTACCTGCAGCCTGGGAGCGATTGTTACTGGGTCAGGTTAATTACGCAATTAACCCTTCACACTGCCACCACCTCCTTTTTGTACAGAGAGGAAACTCGGCAATATTAGCAATACACTATGATGTTTGCATAAATCTCTCTGCGGTGACATTGTGTATACAAAGGATTATTCAGATGTTTAAAACACACAGTAGCGCTTTTCAGAGGCAGGGATTCTTAGTTTGCATTAAAGAGCTTTAGAAACAGTTCAACACTTTCAGAAAGTAAGATTTATTACTAAAAGGTCAAAAGGGTTCAATAAAAATATTTACAGAAAAAGATGTAGCCAATGTATCTATAAATATACAAAGAGCAATAACACAGCAAAGAGAACAGAAATTTAGAGAGGTGAAGTACTTGCCAAAAGCCCTGGGTTAAGCAGATCAAGTTTCCTGAGCAAAAGGGCTTTTTCTCCCAAAGTTGGTTCCGATGTTAAAATGGAGGATTCTTCAACTTCAGCTCAACTCAGCTTATCTTAGCTTAGCTTAGCTTTCTGCTCCAAGCATAACAGCCTTTCTAGGAACTCAGGGTGTCTCCTTGAAGCAGAGAACCAATCTCCTCATTTGGGGAGGGTGTTGGAGGTGGAGACCCCAGCTAGAACCAAAATCCCTTGCAGCTTATATCATGATCCATAACTTACCCTTGGTGCATGTAGCAGCCTAGCTACTAGTAGATTAATATGCAGAAGCATCTGCTGAACGTCTAGATATGAAATATGACATACCTACTTGGTACGGTTAAGGAGATATTGTTTTCTGCTCTCCTGTAGATTTCAGCTAGGGGGTGTAATATATCAGGCGACTTGTATTAAAGTGACTGATCTGAATATATGCCTAGTCTCCTTGTAAGTCTTTCATATTCCAAGATATGAAATCATAGGGGAAAGTGGATTTTGAATGTGATGTCTGTTTGTACAGCTTATCTGGAATGTCTTTGAAGCTCAGTGAAGGACTTGGTTTATGGCTTTACGATCCTTTTCCAAGCAAGAGTCTCGCAGACATACGGGGGCCAGGCTAATTGGGGTTTATAACCATGAACCTCACTCACTGCCCTTGAGATTGCCAATCACTTCAAAAACAAGATTGACACAATTCGCAAGGACATCGCCACAACTCACACACACCCTCTCAACCCGTCCCCTCTCACACAGCTACCCCCTCATTCCCCCCTCTCCCTCGACATAACCCGCAGGGACTTCGTCGCTGCTCAAACTCCCTCCAACCTTGTTCCCTCTCCCACGGCCCCACCACTGCTCTGACCTCCACTTCCACCCAACCCTACATTCCTCATACTGAAGCCCCCCCAACACTCCGCACCTTTGACCTTACTACCATCGAGGAAGTCTCCAAGATCCTCTCTGCCCGCCTCACCACCTGCCCCCTTGACCCTATCCCCTCACAACTACGACCTCCTTCCCCCTCCATCCTACGCTCCCTCACCCACATCTTTAATCTCTCCCTCTCCTCCGGCACTTTCCCCTCCCCTCTGAAACATGCACACATCACCCCCATACTTAAAAAGCCCTCTCTGGACCCCAATGACCCAAACAACCTCAGACCCATCTCCCTGCTCCCATTTACATCTAAACTCCTCAAGCGCCTAGTCTACACCCACCTAAGCTCTCACCTCAACGACAACAACCTCACCGATCCCCTACAGTCCAGCTTACATCCCCTACACTCCACCGAAACTGCCTTACTCAAACTCTCCAACGACCTGCTAACCGCCAAAACTAATGGCCACTATTCAGTGCTCCTACTCCTTGACCTCTCTGCGGCCTTAGACACAGTCAACCACCCCTCCTCCTCAAAAAACTACACTCCCTCGGCCTCAGATTCTGCTCTCTCCTGGCTCTCATCCTACCTGTCACAACGCTCTTTCAGCGTTACCTATAATGCCACCACCTCCCCCTCACTCCCCCTCTCTGTTGGGGTCCCTCAATGCTGTGTCCTCGGGCCCCTTCTCTTCTCCATCTACACCTCCTCCCTTGGCCAACTCATACACTCTCACGGCTTCAACTACCACCTCTATGCCGACGACTCACAAATCTATCTCTCAACCCCCCACCTCACCCCCTCGGTCTCCGCCCGAATCACACACCTACTGAGCGACATATCAGACTGGATGTTGCTCCACTTCCTTAAACTGAACCTCTCCAAAACCAAGTTTCTTGTCTTCCCCCCAGCTCGGACACTACCCCCCATTGACTTTTCCGTCACATCCAACAACTCCACCATCAAACCCGTCCCGCAGGCTAGAGTACTTGGTGTCATTCTGGACTCCAACCTATCCTTTCAGCCCCAAGTCCAATCTTTAACAAACTCGTGCAGACTCCACCTCTGCAACATCGCCAAAATACGCACGTTCCTAACCCCAAAAACCACTAAACAGCTCATCCAATCGCTCATCATATCACGACTCGACTACTGCAACTCCCTCCTCACTGGCTTGCCTCACCGCTGGCTATCCCCGCTTCAGTCGATCCTTAATACGGCTGCCAGACTCATTCACCTTTCCAACCGCTCCATCTCTGCCACCCCCCTCTGCCAATCCCTCCACTGGCTTCCGATTGCGCAACGGATCAAATTTAAAATCCTAACACTGACGTACAAAGCTGTCCACCATACTGCCCCATACTACATCACTGACCTAATATCCAAGTACCGCCCAGCACGCACACTCCGCTCCTCACAAGACCTCCTTCTCTCTAGTTCCCTGGTCTCCTCCTCCCATGCCCACCTCCAGGACTTCTCCAGGGTGTCACCCATCCTCTGGAACTCCCTGCCCCAACCCATCAGATTCACCTACTCTCCTCTCCTTTTAGGCACACCCTGAAAACACATCTCTTCAGGGAAGCCTACACCACCCCCTCCTAACCTGCTGAACTCCTCCACTCTTCCTACCACTCCATCCCCCACAGCTATCTCCTCCTGTACCACTATCCCCTCCCTCCTAGATTGTAAGCTCGAAAGAGCAGGGCCCTCGATCCCCTCATATTTTGCATTGTATTGGTATTGTTCTGTCACATGTTCTGTCCCCCTATGTAATGTACAGCGCTGAGCGAACCATTGGCGCGTTATAAATACTGTATAATAATAATGAAGCTCTCCCGCTGGGCCTTGATGCCTTTTGAACTCAGCATCCAGGAACCATGTGTCACTCAACAGAAAAGGAGGGGGGATTTGGAGGAGAGAGAGAGATGCAAGATGGATGCTCGCGTCCGTCTCTGTATGCACAATTTGCTACAGTAACCTTTTAAGAGTGGTACACAATTCCCCTGTCTGTACAAAGATTCAAGAGGCCAATTATAACCTTATGTCAAGGTGGTATAGAGTTCCGAAAATGTTGTCGGTTGCATACCCTTCAGCGTCGGATAGATGTTGGAGGGGTTGCAGTATACATGGATCCCATATGCATATATGGTGGGATTGTCCCAAAATTAAACCATTTTGGGCATGGATGAGGAAATACATTTTTAAAATTACTGCGACTTTAATCCAAGATGACCCCGTACAGTGCCTTTTCGATGGCAACGGCTCTATCAGGGCATACAAAAAGAATATAGTCCCCCATCTAATAGACACTGCTAAGGGGCTAATCCCTTTTTTTCTCTCTTTTTTATGTTTTTGGGTGCAACTTGCTATTTTATAAATACACATTTTGTGATCTAAGCTAGAGTTTGCAAGGCAGGTGGGGATGCGTATATTTGCATGGTTCTTCTGGTTTGTGTATTCATAATGGAGAAATGAAGAATATATATAAAAAAAGAAATCTCTGCCTAAAAGTGTGTGGCATGCCTACCATTTTGAATCTACCACCCTGCATCCACCCACTTCTAATGTTGGGCATACATGCAATATTATTTAATTTTTTTTTTTTTGTTCAGCCTGTGGTCCCTTTTCATATCACCTCTCCAACTTGAGACAACTTTATTATATACCAAAAAAAATGATGCCATGAGTATTCTGTTGAACAAACGTTAGGGGAGGTGTTGAAACACACTGTACTGAAGGCTTGTCATCCATTTCTTTTAATATTGTAGAAAAGGATCTATATACTCCTGTGTTTTTATGCTTTTAATTTTTTGTAATAAAATTTTATATTTTTATATACCTGTATGTTTTGAATATCTTTTCCTGAGGGTACTACGAACACCTTAAAAATCCCACATATTTCCTTATTTTTTTTCTTTTGAATATATTGATCAGTACACACATTATACTAGTAATGGCGGTGATCAGTGACCTATAACATGAGTGCAATAGTGTGCGTGCAATCTAATGCTAACTGACCCTGACTGGGAAGGCGCTAACTGAGCCTAATACTATCTGATGTCGCTTGTTGCAGTAATACAGTGATCAGTGAAAAATAATGTACACTGGCACCTGCTGGGTGACAGGGGTGATCAAAGGGTTAATGAGGGTGATCAGAGGGTAAATGTGCCTATCTAACGTGTGTGCAAAATGTGCTGCTTGCATTCACTGTGTGATGTCCTCTCTTCTCTCCTTGGACCAAAAAGGGTCCTGGAAGACAAGAACCAGCTAGATATTGTGCCTGTATTTACAAATACAGACACGTCTGCTTCTATATTCATTGCAGGAGATCAGAAGAGTCCTGGGCAAAAATTATTGTCCAGGACCCACTGATGAACACCTCCAGCAACAAATGACGAAGGCGGGGGAGAATCGGAGGGGGGTCAAGCACATTTGTGCTTGAAACCCAGAAGTTGCATGTGACATACGGGTAAGTTGCTTTGCCTGGAGCAGCCGCCCATCTGCAGTACATTGCAGGCAGGCAGTTTTAATGTGGTTAATATATTTTAAAAAAAAAACCTGATTTTTTTTTTTTTTTTTCTCCAGCAATGTGTCCCTTTATAATCTATTTTTGCTGCGCTGATCATGCTCTTGCTTTTCCTATTGCATTCTTTGTAGTTTTGGAATGCCAGTGGTGACCCTTTGGCCTTACATTTTTTACAGGACAGTTTTTTCATGTTAACATATTTTATCAGTTAGTACTTCCAGGTTTACATTATGCCTGTCACACCTTCCCCTCGCGTGGGTCATCAGGCACTATAGCTGGCTTCTGATTTCTTCGCTTATAGCAACCACCTTTCCCATAAGGCAAGCAGGCCTACTGGTACTCAGTTGCCCCCAGGTCTTATACACAATGCTATAGTGCCTGGCCACCATGCTGGAGCAGGTGTGAACTAAGCACAGCAAACAGGTACTTGAGATTAGCAGACAGGCAGAGTGGTCCAGTGACAGTCTGGGTTCAGGGCAAGCAGCGTTCAAAGAGTAGTCTGGATCAAATCCATGGTCAAAAGGCAGGTTGAGTTCTGAGTATAGTCAAAATCTGATTCAAGGTTGTCAACAAGGGGATCCAAACTAGGCGGCACTGATTGGCAGATCTCATAGGCGGAACTGACTGGCACTGATAGGTGGCACTGACTGTCACTGATAGTTGGCACTGAAAGGCAGCTCAGATGGGTACATATGTGGCATTGATGGGCACTGACAGGTGGCACTGATGGAGCTACACTGATCAGGGCACTGATCATCCATGTAGATGTCCCCTCTGAGGAAAGCCAATTACCGGCTGTCCTCTACCTCACGAACTGTCACCGTGACAGCTAGTAAGGAGAGGAATGCCAATAACCGGCATTTCCTTATTCACATGCGATCAGCTGTGATTGGAAGTCATCGGCTCTTTCCGCTGATCAGTGATCCGCTGTGTCCCCGGGGGCACGCACGCGTAGTTAGAGTGGGGGGACGTCATATGACATCCTCCCAGAATGAGAGAACCACCGCCCATCCGTCATTTCCTTATATGGCGGTCGGGAGGCGGTTAATATCGCCTTTAAAGCATTCCTACTTTTCTTCAGTGTTCTTTGTTGCAAGACTTTGATCCCATTCAGTATCATGTAATATACAGCGCAGCTTAAAAACGTTAGCTATTTTTAAGTTTAGTGTTCTTGTCCTACCCGCACCTCTCATTTTCCTATAATTTATGGCAAACATAATTATTCTGTATTGTCTGTTTACGTTATCCCTTAATTCCACATATGCAATTGGCTTTGTGTTTGAAATTATTAGGTCCAGCAAAGCATTATTCCTAGTTGGGGTTTCCACCATTTGACATGAAATTGACGTGCATTACGTGCAAGAAATGAGTGTTAATTGAGTTAGCAGTTGCATCTGCTCAGTGAATGTCAGGATAGCCCCTATTGATTATAATGTTGTCCTGCCTCCCCACCACCTCTGTTAAAGGAAATGTGTCGCCTTCTTATCCTTAAAGTGGAGCTCTACCCAAAAGAGGAAGTTCCGCTTTAAGGACTGCTCCTCCACTCCCCATTAAAGATTGGCACCTTTGGGGGGCGTGGGGGAGCGGGTACCTGAATTTGATAGGTACCCGCTTCCACTTCTGGTCCTATTGTCTAGGCGTTCAGAAATGGAAGGTGTCCTCCCTCCCTCCCTTCCTTCCTTCCTTCCTGTAGTCTTTTAGGACATATGACAGGTCCTAGAAGACTACAGGATCATTTATGAAGCACAGCGCTACTCGCGCATGCGCAGTGGGTACCCGGCTGTGAAGCCACAAACTATCATAGCCGGGTGCCCACACTGAAGATGCCAGCCTCCTGGAATACAGGACGGCTGGTGAAACAGGCTATGGGAGACACACCACGGGACCGAGGGACAGGTAAGTGGCTGTTTTTTTAAAAGTCAGCAGCTACAGTTTTTGTAGCTGCTGACTTATTTTTTGACAGGGTGAGTGGAACTCCGCTTTAATGTTAGGAGGCCTATAGTATACACCCACAATTCATTTACCATTTGTGTAATCTCTTTGAAACTCCAGCCATAAATACCCCTTCTCACGTACCTGATTGGAGACTGAAATGACGAGGTTGGCCTCACTTGTGTCACTTGTGTCACTAGCCCTGACCCCACTGGAAGTGGAACAGAGGGTGTCTAGGAACCAGGGGGACAATCACACAGGAACGGGGAGCAGCTAAAGACCAGTCAGTGCTCAGCACAGGCAGAGGCACCTTTTTAAATATTCTGTCTGGCACCAATCTTCACCGTGCGTGTACATGCGTGATCGCGCATTTCTATGCCCATGGGCACTTCTATTCACCGATTGTCTCACCGGGATAGCCTCCACCTCATATTCTTCTTTACCTTAGACCAGCAGTGGAGCAGGACCCGGAAATAAACTTGGTATTGTTGGTTTTAATAGGGAGACATGGAATACTGGATGGATCTTCATATTCTTTGGTAGCATTCAAAAGCCACAGGGTTAATCCTTCTCTTAATTGTAAATGGTCCCAGGTACCTCAGACCAAGCTTCTTTGAAGGACAGCTCAATTTCAGATTTGTAGTAGATAACCAGACCTTATCTCCTGGTTTCAGATTTAGATTCCCCCTCCTTTTTCTGTCAAAAACTTTTTTGTTACTTTCATGAGCCTCTAAAATAGTTTTTTGTAGCATTTGGCTGTTCCTACTGAGGAAATCCAACCTTTCTTGTACTGCCGGGACAGTGGGTTCCTCTGGCATTTCAGGGAGGAAGGAAGGATGATATCCATAGTTGGAGTAAAAAGGGGACTGTTTGGTAGCAGAGTGGATGGAATTGTATGCAAATTCAGCTAATGGAAGGAGAGACACCCAGTCATCCTGTGAATAAGATGAGAAACATCGTAAGTATTGAAGGGTCTGGTTTGTCCTCTCAGTTTGTCCATTTTGTTTGCAGATGATACGCAGAAGAAAAGCAAAGTTCAATCTCTAGTGCCTCACACAGAACTTTCCAGAACTTAGAAGTGAACTGCACTCCCTGATCGGACACGATATTGCTAGGAACACCATGTAATCTCACTATTTCTTTAATAAAAGCAGAAGCAGTCTCAGTGGCAGAAGGAGTCCCTCTCAGGGTAATGAAGTGGACCATTTTTGACAGACTATCAATCACGACAAAGATGGTGGTGAACCCTTCAGATGGGGGAAGCTCTACAATAAAATCAAGAGAAATCATACTCCATGGCTTTTCAGGTACTGGCAGAGATTCCAACAGGCCCCAGGTTTTGGCTTTATCAGACTTGTTTTGGAGACATACTGAACAAGTTCTAACATAGTTCTTACAATCCTTAATTAAATTTGTCCACCAGAAGGAATGGGAGAACAAATTTGAGGTCTTGTGGATTCCAAAGTGACCAGCTAAAGGATGATCCTGACATCTTTTAAGAATGGGAGTTCTGGTATTATATCTGTTCTTTGTGAAGATACAGACTGTTGCTTAGCTGAAGATGCATTTCCAAGGGAGGTGGATGATCATCAGCCACTTCTTTTATTTGTGCTACAAGATCTGTTTGTAGCAGTAAAAAATGTTTAGCTGGCAGGATCGTATCCGGTTCGGATGGTACAATTGGGTCATGAAACATGCGTGAGAGCAAATCGGGCTTGCTGTTCTTTGATCCTGGACGGTATGTCAAGTGAAACACAAAGCGGGAGAAGAACAGTGCCTATCTTGCCTGCCGTGGCCTTAGGCGTTTTGCAGTTCTCAAGCTCCCTCCAGCAAGTAGCGCCGTTTCTCAAGGGCCACCTTGATGGCTAACAGCTCTGTCTCCCACGTCATAGTTCCTTTCAGGGGAGCTTCACTTTCTAGAGAAGAAGATAACAGGGTGAAGGAGGGATTTGAGTCCCTGTTGTTGTGACAATATGGCTCCAACAGCATCTTCAGAAGCGTCTACTTCAAGGACAAAAGCTAAGGCAGGATCTGGGTGCTTCAAGATAGGAGCAGAGCAGAATAAGGTATTTAATTGTTCAAACGCTGCTTGAGCCTCGGGAGTCCACTTGAAAGTAACATGTTGCCTGGTTAACTGTGTGACTGGTGCAATGATACCTGAAAAGTTCTTAATGACTTTCCTATAGCAATTGTCAAATCCCACGAAGCGTTGTACCACTTTCCTGTCTCTTGGAATGGGCCATTCTAATACAGAGGTCACCTTTTGGGGATCCATAGCAATGCCATCGGGAGTAATCACAAGTCCAAGGAACTGAATAGTCTGTTTCTCGAATTCACACTTTTCAGCTTTGGCATAGAGGCGATGTTGGCGTAATCTACCCAGTACCTTCTTTACATGATCCCAGTGTCGTTCAATTGAGCTGGAAAAGACTAGGATGTCATCCAAGTAAATGATAAATGGATCAAGATAGTCCCGGAATATATCGTTAACGAAGTGTTGGAATGTTGCTGGGGCATTAGAGAGGCCAGATGGCATCACCAGGTATTCGTAATGCCCAAAGCGTGTTCGAAAGGCCGTCTTCCATTCATCCCTTTCACGAATTCTGACTAAATTGCATGTACGTCGCAGATCTAATTTTTCAAAGACACATGCCCCTAGTAGCCTTTGGAACAATTTAGAAATCAGGGGAAGAGGATAGCAGTTCTTGACTGTTATCTTATTCAGATCACGATAGTCCACACATGGTCTAAGAGTATGATCTTTCTTTTTGACAAAGATGCCAGCTCCCGCTGGTGATGTAGAGGGCCGAATAAACCCTTTTTCTAGGCTTTCATATATATAACTCCGGAGGACCTCTAGTTCCAATTCGGAGAGGGGGTAATTTCACCCAAAAGGAATTTTCAGCACTGGGCAGAAGTTCAGTAGGACAATCGTAGGGCCGGTGCAGGGGAAGAGCATTGGCACTTTTCTTGTTGAATACATTCAAGTAGTCATGGTAAGCGACAGGGACAAGTTTCATCATCTCTGAAACAGGATGGATACTAAGAAGAGTCACCGTGCATGGTTCCTTTGGAATGCAATGGTTCTGACAGTATTTGGAAGGGAACAGGATCTACCCGGAAAGCCAATTTATGGATGGGTTGTGTGCCCTTAGCCAGGGCATGCCAAGGATGACTGGGAACATTGGTGAGGTTATGACATCCAGACATACAAACTCCTGATGTCCCGAGGAGGAATGCCAGAAAATTGGCATAGTCTCGTGTCACTGGGCCAGAATTGATACCAGAGCCATCTGCCAGATGGACCAAAAACTTTGTGTCTTAGTACGGAGAGGGACATTGTTTTGATTAGCAAAGGTCAAATCCATGAAGCAGCTACAGGCACCAGAGTCTATAATTGCTAGAACAGTAATAGTTCTTTAAGCAAGTTGTAAGTGAAGGAAGGAGAGGTGCGTTTGACTTGTTCCTTGGGGGTGCATCATATGGAACCAGCTAGGAGAAGGCTTATGAGATCTCACTGGACATGTCCGTACATAGTGACCCGCATCACCACAGTAGAGGCAAAGGTTGGAGTTTGGTCATCGAAGACGTTCAGCAGAGGATAACGGTTGTCTCCAAAAGCTCCTTCTAGGAGAATTACGATGCCCTCTTTTGCTGGGGAGTATGTCTGATGTGACAGCAGTGGGTGAGGAGATGGGAGTCTCCATTTCTGAGCAGACCAAGACACCCCTGATAGTTCTTTCATCTTGCCTTTCCCAGATCCATCAATCGATTTGAATGGCAAGGTTAATCAGGTCCTCTAGCCTGGTTGGTACCCCAACTCGGGCAAGCTCATCTTTCAAGATGTTAGAGAGACCAAGGTGAAACTGTTGGCGGAGAGCAGACTCGTTCCATTGAGTGTCAGAACTCCATATACGAAACTCAGTGATATATTCCTCTATAGGCCTTTGGCCTTGCTGTAGCTTGCTAAGCTTAGATTCTGCAGTCTGATGACGGAAGGGATCAGCGTAAAGTTGTGAGATCGCTGAGAAAGAGTCCATAGAAGTCAGAGCCAGATTATGTTGCTCACGAAGGTAGTGTGCTCAGGATTGGGGTTCATTCTGAAGGATCTAAATAATGAATCTCACTTTGGTGCTTTGTGATGCAAAGGTTCTTTGTAGCAGAGAAAAATATAGCTCACAGGAGTTATGAAAGGTTTGAAACTTCCTGCGGTCTCCCATGAAATACGGTATTGGCACCCGGGGTTCCGGTAGAGGAGAAGTTCCATGAATCATGCTGAGCTCTGTCTGGGTAGTTATGTCTGAGACTGCAGAGGGACCCGTGGCTGTTGAGATATCTGACTTGGTTGGTAGTTGGTTTTCCATATGCTCAAGGTTTCTTTGCAAACACTGCACCATGTAAGACCAGGCAGAGATTGATTGACAGATGTCCCCACAGAGGTCTCCCTTTCAGACTCCATCACTGGCTGACTGGTACTGTCACGTAAGTAATAGGAGACTGGAATGACTAGGTCGGCCTCACTTGTGTCACTAGCCCTGACCCCACTGGAAGTGGAACAGAGGGTGTCTAGGGACCAGGGGGACAAGATCGCCAGCAGATGTTTGCAGCTCTTGCAGCTGGAGACTTTTCCAAACTCTTCCAGACTGATGAACCTCCGATTCAGGAACAGTAGTGATATGCAGAGCTGGTATGGTAGGTCACCAGGTGTGCACCAGAGCAAGGCAGGGATCTGAAATGGGAGACAGGAGCAATGTCATCGGAATAGCCGGGGTCAACGGGCTGACAGAAAAGTACCAAATCATAAGCAAGCCAAAGTCAGGAACAAGTATCAAGCAGGAGAGTAATCAAGAGTCAGGTCAGAAACAAGCCGGATCAGCAACAAGGAAATTACACAGGAACGAGCAGGAAATGGGGGAACAGCTGAAGGGACCAGTCAGCACTCAGCACAGACGGAGGCACCTTTTAAATAGTCCGTCTGGTACCAATCTTCAACGCGCTTGTGCATGTTTGCGACCGTGCACTTCTATTCGCCAATCATCTCACCGGGATTCCCTTACCCCTTCTCCTCTATAGCCCCATTAGCAATGTAATCCCTCATTCACTGTCAAAGCTCTCTTGGCATAAAAGCGCACCCGTCTCCTTAGTTTATGTGTTGCTGAGAGGTCAGGGTGTGATTGGGCAGAGGGCGGAGCCTAGACATGGCGGCGTCGGAGAGCACGATGTGAGTGCTCTCCGATAATCTCGTTCCCGACCACCCCGAGACCCTCATGAAGTGAAGCCCTACCTGATTGTGGAGGGACCTGGGGAGCGAGCGGCAGAGGCGGTGAGCGGAGCGTGTGCGGACATCCGGGAGGTGAACTTGCTGGGGAGATCCAGCGCAGACGCCGGGTTGCCGGGGAAACGAAGCTGGGAGGCGTGAGCCGCAAAGGACGACTGGGAAGTAGAGACGCCGGCCGGTTCCCTCGTGGAGAGGTAGTGACAGGTCGGCTCCCCTGGCACCACATGAGTGAAAACCCGTGCGGCTAGAGGAGGAGAGATGCTGCAGGAGTAAGGGGCCAGCTACGGAGGACCCCTGGAGGGAAAGTGGATGCTGGCTGGCGCCCTGATGTGACAGGGTGTTGCCGGCGTATAGCTGCCAGTACCCCCTGGACGGCTGTTTGACCCTGGGGCAGGGAGACCCATAAATACCAGACGAACCACCCTCCTTCCCTGAGTCGACTTCTAAGGACCGAGAAAGGAGGAGGAAAGAAAGAAAAACAGTATCGGAAACCCTGAGGAATCCCCCCCCAGGACTGAGCAGCAGTGAAGACCTCCCACACAAGTATGGAGTCACCGTCCTGAGAAGGGAAGGGTGAGTGAAAAATGCTGGGAGCTTATTGTGTGGTGAACCCCTGAGTGATTTAGGCTACTAAGGGGTGAAGGAGGGGGAGGATTCCCAGGGGTTTGAAGATAAGAAGAGAGGAGGCCCAGGTGCCCTAGGAGAGTAAAGGTTATAGGAAAAATTGCAAGTCTACCAAGATATTTAAAGGATATGAAGAATAAAGGTCCCAAGGGAGCAGGGCCCAAAGGGTCCCAAACAGGAACAATAAAGAAATATACATCATATGGAAATACTACGCCAGAAAGGGCCCAAGGTACAAAGGGGGAAATGGACACTAGTTCAGGAAGTAGTCCTAGATTATCAATGGGCTTGAATAGCAGCAGTAGCCAACAAACAGTGGATGGCCTGGGAAGGAAAGGATCTGAAGGTGAACTACAGGTACCAAATAAGAAGGAGATGACTGAAATGTTTCGAAATCTGGAAAAAACGATAAAACATGAAATGACAGCTATTCGAAACGATTTAGGACATCTGCTAGCAAGAATGGAAGAAACGGAGGAGAAAGTTAAAACCCAGGCCCAGAACATAGATAATCTAAGGAAAAAAATAAGCCAATTAGAAAATAACCAGAAAAAAATGATCTATAGGATGGAAGTTCAAGAAAATAAAGAAAGAAGGTGTAATCTTAGATTACGAGGAATCCCAGAGACTGCTAAAGGGGAAACATTATACGAACTAGTTAAAAAAATTCTAAACTCCATAAGAGATAGACCTGAAACAGATGGGATCAAGTTAGACGGAGTATTTAGAATAGGAAAGTTCAATCAGGCTACCGAGAAGGAAAGACCGAGGGACATAATTGTCCAGTTCCAAAAATTTGGGGTCAAAGAGGAGATCTGGAAGAAGACCAAGGGAAGATCATTAATTAAGTTCGGGGACTTGAGTATCCAAATTTATGCGGACTTAACAGTAGAGACCCTAAGGAGAAGGAGATCCCTGAAACCCCTGTTGGAGCAGATGAGAAAACAGAATGTGCAGTATAGATGGGGTTCCTCAGCATTTCTAACTGGCTGGAAAAATGGGGTTACAGCGTATTTGCGATTTCCGGAAGATTTAAGAGATTTTTGCGATAGACTGGACTTGCATAGAATGGAGATAGCTGGGTGGGAAGAAGAAAAAGAAATATAACTAACACAAGAAAAGAGGACTGGCAGCACGTGGGGGGAAGGGGGGAGGGAGAATTAAGTAGAGACTGAGTTTTTTTTTTTTTTTTTTTTCTTTTTCTTTTTTCTCTCTCTCCACTCTCTCGCCACTGGCCTTCCTCCTCAGGAGGTCGTGAACCGCTTAGAGGATACGGTTAAGGGTGGGAGGTAAAGAGTAAAAGACTCTTGCTAAGTCTAGACTATAGAGAGAGGGAATCGGGTGGCTCGGAGATGAGGTGAGCCGTACATAGGTGGAGCTTACGCCCTAAATTTTAATCAATGGTGGAAATGGATCCACAAATGATTTGTAGGCAGCTTATACGCCTAAAAATGGGAAGGGGAAAAAAAAGAGAGGGTGGGAGGGGTGGTAGGAGGGGGGAAGGGGGGGGGGTGGGACTAATATTCTGCAAGTCATTTGGGCCTAATAGGAGGAGACGAATTAGAAGAGAGATAATAAAAATTAAGAAGGATGGATGAAATACAGTTTATAACATATAATGTGAATGGGTTAAATTGCCCTGGGAAAAGATTCAAGTTGTTTAAAGAGCTACATCATAGGGCAACGTCAGTGGTATTTTTGCAGGAGACACACTTTGAGATAGAATCTAATGTGAAACTAAAATCCAAATATTATCCTACATGGTATTATGCCGACTCTCCAACTAAAAGAGCAAAAGGGGTGGCAATAGGATTGGCAAAAAATATGAGGTTTGAGCTGGAAGATAGAAGGACTGACCCGGAAGGGAGATTCCTGTTTTTGAAAGGTAAACTACAGGGAATTGAATGCACACTAGCCAATATATATTGCCCCAATAAGAAACCTGAGATCTTTCTAAAGGGTCTGTTAAAAAAATTGATAGATTTTAAAAAAGGGCGTTTGATAATAGCAGGAGATTTAAACCTCTGTATGGACCCACAGATGGATGTAACCTCCCTGGTGCAGAGAGAAGGGGGTAGGTCCCTGAGAGCTTTGAGGAAGGTGATCCACGAATACCAACTGGTGGACACCTGGAGAATAATGCATATGAAGGACAGAGACTATACCTTCTTCTCTAATGCACACGAGATGTATTCGAGACTGGATTACATCTTAATAGATCATCAACTCATTGAAATGCTGGTTAAAATAGAAATAGAGACAAGAACTTTTTCGGACCATGCCCCAGTTGTGATGAAAATGGGATGGGGAAAAAGGTGGACGGGAGGTTTAGGTTGGAGGTTAAATGAGGCTTTACTCTTTGATGAGGATATTGTGCAGAGGATCAGTGAAGAGATTAAGGTATACTTCCAGGAGAATGAAACGCAGGAAGTATCGACAGCTACAGTATGGGAAAGTCATAAGGTATATATAAGAGGAATCCTGATTGCGATGGGAGCAAGGAAAAAAAAGGAAAGAAGAGAGAGGGTTAGTGGACTCTTAAAGGAAATCCTGGAATTGGAGTGGATACATAAGAAAAAAATAACAATAGAAACAAGACAGAAGTTGAGGGATAAAAAAGATGAATTAGAGAGATTGATGGATGAGGAGAGGAGAAGAGTATATAATAAAGTATTAAGTGAAAGATATAGATGGGGTGATAGACCAGGAAAATACTTAATGAGAGCCCTGAATAAGAAAAAAAACAGAAACTATATAGAAAAGATAAAAAGCCCTAAGGGGGAGATAGCCCACTCAACTAAAGAAATCATAAAAGTATTCACGGAGTATTATAGAAAGTTGTATAACATCAGCCCCCAAGGAACATCAAAAGAAATTAGAGAAGGTATTAATGAAAAAAGGAGGATATATTTAAAAAATGCGGGATTGCCAAAGCTTAGTGAAACACAACTGAACTCCCTGGAGGTAGAAATCTCTCAGGAAGAAATAGAAGTGGCATTGAGAAGTACAGGGGGAGGGAAAAGCCCAGGCCCGGATGGTTATACCGTTAAGTATTATAAAAAATTTAGTGAAGTACTGTTACCAAAGTTAAAGAAATATATGAATGACTTGGGAGACGGGATGGAGGTGAGGAGGGAATCCCTTCAGGCCCATGTAGTTCTCATCCACAAGGAGGGAAAAGATCCCTCTCAGTGCTCTAGCTACAGACCCATTTCCCTATTAAACACAGATACTAAGTTGTACGCAAAGGTCCTAGCAAACAGGCTGAAAGATCTAATGCCCGATTGGATCCATGGAGACCAGGTGGGCTTTGTCCAGGGGAGAGAGGGTAGAGACAATGGTTTGAGAACTCTGATGCTTATCCAGAAAAGTAGAAAAGGGAAAGCCCCGGTGGTGCTCTTGGCGATCGATGCCGAAAAGGCGTTTGATAGAGTGGACTGGGGCTTTATGATAGACAACTTGGAAGGGTTGGGGATTGGAGAGAGAATGCGAGAATGGATAGGTAAACTATATAAGGAGCCCACCGCAATCATTACGGTAAATGGGGAGAGGTCGGAATCCATTGGGATGTCCAATGGAACAAGACAGGGATGTCCATTGTCCCCCTTGCTGTATGTATTGACATTGGAACCCCTGCTGTCAATAATAAGGAATAGTGGAGCGGTAAAGGGAATCCAGATAGAAAATATAGAACATAAAGTAGCGGCCTTTGCGGACGACCTACTGTTTTATGTAGGCAACCCCCGAATAACATTACCAAATATAATGAAGATTCTGAAGGAATATGGGGAATTATCTAATCTAAAAATTAATCCAACAAAAACTGAGATTTTGAATATTAATATACCAAAGAGCGAAAAAGAAAGGCTACAAAAAGAATTCCCCTTTATTTGGAGAGAAAAAGATATAAAATACCTAGGCATAAAACTCGCTACCTCATATAAACAACTGTATAGATTAAACTATATTTCTCTGATAAATGAGATTAAGGACAAACTAAAAAGATTAGAAGGAGGAAATCCATCATGGTTAGGACGTATGAACCTAATTAAAATGGTAATTATACCTAAAATACTCTATAGATTTCAAATGATCCCGATCAAACTCCCAGAGGTGTTTTTTAAGATAATGAGAAAAATGTTAACAAGATATATTTGGAGGAATAAAAAACCAAGAGTATCATATGAAACACTAAGTAGGACTAAAGAGAAAGGGGGGATGGGACTACCTGATGTCAAGAGATATTATAAAGCAGTAATGTTAGCAAGAATTTATGATTGGACTTTTAATCATAAGGGGAAAAGTTGGGTAAAAATAGAGAATGATATGAGTGGAATTAATCTGAGCAAGATGATATGGGTTCCAGCCCACTATAGGAGAACCAAAGAGGGCACAAGCACTTACACTTTAACTGTTTTAAGGATATGGGACAACTTACATAAACACATGAAATGGGAATTCAACTCTATATTAATGCCTCTTGCAAACACGGAATTCTTCCCTCCGGGAAAAGATGAGATATCAGGGAGATGGATTAAAAAGGAAGATATCCAACTGAGAGATGTATTGGTAGAGGGGGAATTGAGAACATTTAGAGAATTAAAAGAGATGGTAGGAGATATGTTTAGTAAAATAGATGAGTGGAAATACCATCAATTAAAATGTTTTATAGGAACTCTCCCAAAACCCTTGAGATTAAAAAAGGAATGGAACATGTTTGAAAGGCTATTAGAAACACGTAGAGACGGGAAACACGGAGTTACAAAAATGTATAGAATACTCACAGAACTAGACACAGACACAAAGTTAATTTTTATAACAAATTGGGAAAGAGATATGGAGGTGGTGATAGATGAAGATCAACAGAATAAGATATTTAGATTGGTTCACGAGAATGTTAGTATGAGAGATGTTGAGATTAACTATAAATGTTTGACACGATGGCATATTACACCGAGCACTGAGCACAGGATGAGGGGGGAGAATTCAAACATGTGTTGGAGAGGATGTGGGGAAGAGGGCACGATGTTTCACATATGGTGGCAATGTCCAAAAATTCAGGTTTACTGGAAGACAATAGTCAAATTAATAGAAAAAATAACTGGAAATGACATAGGACTAGACCCAACCATTTGTCTCCTACATAGTGTTGAAACAACAGTGAATAAATATAAGGAATCAGGTATATGGCACTATTTAAGTGCTGCAAAAGGGTTGATCCCCAAGTATTGGCGGAAGGTTGAGATACCAACGGAGGAGGATTGGATCAATAGGGTAAACCAGATTAGCAGAATGGAAAAATCTTATCATATTCAGGAAGATAGGATGAAAATATACTATTCACGATGGGAAAAATGGGAAAAATCGGAAATGAAAGAGAAATATAGAAAACTCTAAGTTAGGAAGTTATCCGAAGTTACTGGGCCTAGAGAGGTTTGAGATCTTGCAGAGGGTAGGGGGGGGGAGAAGAGGGGAAATGATGGGGAGGGAGGGAAGGGAATAGAAAAGAGGTAAATAGAAGGGACAGAGTAGAAATGTATGGATATTTATATGTATTGTGTCTCTTCTTATGGATTTTTGTAATAATATGAAAAATTAATAAATATTTAAATTAAAAAAAAAAAAAAAAAAGCGCACCCGTCTCGCTTTTCTACGTATCCTGTTCCTGCAATGTAGGGAGTACCCCTGGACAGTCATTAGCTAGTCAAGTGAGGTGTCAGACAAGGTGTCTGATATTCCAACAACATCTAATCCACCTCATGTACAATAAATTCTTCCATTAACCACACTTCTGGTATTTCTGTACATGGCTTGGCTTTTAATTTTGTGCAAATGAATATTTATCCTTGCTCACTTTTACTGTACAGTAATATTTAGCAAGCCTAGCAACATTGGTCATTAGTTCCACTATCATCTAATTTGTGTCCCCGTCCCCCCCCAACTTTGCTCACAACTGTATGATTGTTATGATCAAGCACTAAGTTGTGTGAAACACGTTAACGTCCCTGGAATCCTGTGCTGTATTATCTGTTACTTCAAACTTTGAAGCATTGTACAGTACCCTTTTGTGGTGTGCAGCAACCTCCTTCATCTTTTTGGTCTATCACAGGGCCAGCACCTGTTAGAAGGGATCGTTGTTGGGATTGGCCTTCTTGCTCACCTGGAGCAATGTTCTTCCAATGTTTGCAACTGGGTTCTCCCCAACCCCACCCAACAATTTATCCATCTGATCCACAGTGTGTCGAAACTGAGCCCCTAGCAATCAACATACAACAGTGATCAGTCTGTGACAGATCGGTCTCAATATTCCAGAAAAGAGGTCCAGAGTTCTGGGGGATTTATGGAAGGAATGAGCACACCTAGCTTATTCGCAGGCCACCCCAATCTGGCTAATTATAGATGTCTGCACACATGTGCGCAGCACAGTGGCAAAGTGATTAGCACTTCTACCTAGCAGCACTAGGATTGTTGGTTCAAATCTCAACCACGGCACTTCCTGCCTGGAATTTGCATGTTCTCCCTGTACCTGTATGGGTTTCCTCCAGGTACTCTGGTTACCTCCAACACTCCAAAGACATGCTGGTAGGTTAATTTTCTCCTGTCTAAATTGGCTCTAGTATGTATGAATGTGAGTTAAAGAGATTAGATTTAAGCTCCTTGAGGGTTAGGGACTGATGTGAATCTACAATATATGTAAATGGACAGCGCTATACAAGTACGAGTAATAAAAATGAAATTTCATGGAATGTCATAGCACTGCCCCAGACTCAAAGTTCAAAGGAGTGAGCATATTAATCTGTACAGCTAATTGGCTATATAATGACAAAAGAACAGATGGAACAGGCTGCTTCCTATTTTTGAAGGGTACTCTGGCGGGTGAACTGGTTGTGCTGGTGAACATATGCACTCCTAATTCAGAACAAATTTTCTTCCTGGAATGATGTCTGACTGAGCTGTCCACATTCAGAGAGGGGGTTCCCTTGTGGGGGAAGACTTTAATGTCGCATCGGACCCCTTAATGGACATTTCCCATAACACTCCTCAACTTTCCTATGCGTTTCTACACCAATTTAAACAGACCGTGTGCCATTAGTTGACATGTGGAGCTTATTATAGTGAGGAAAGAGATTACTCATACTTTTTGACAATACGTAGATTGTACCCTAGAATTGATTATTTCTTATCTGCCACTCTGACCTAACTAAAATGCGAGCGGCCTCAATTACAACACGCATTCTATGTGACCATTTCCCAGTCTGCATGGACATTATTCTCTGGGTGGACTTGCATAGGGTATAGGATAAAGATAAAGCGAGCGCTCAAAGATCAGCTGCTGGAACACTCTAAGGAATCACTGGACCTTGTAACAAGAATAATATATATAGTGCAGCGCTGTAATACTAATATAAAATATATATAAATAAAAGTTCATATAGTCCTTTACACAATAAAGGTGATCGTGAGCAAAGAACATGTGAAGGTCTCTTCATCATTAGATGACTGGAATCAAAATAGAAAAAATGCGCACTCACCGACCGCGCATTTTAAATGCGCATGTATGCAATATTATCCAGATGATCGGTCAGGCATGCAGATCAGCAAAACACATTGGTCATCCCTCTCAAGTAACGACATCAGCCTTGGGTGCAGTGATATACCTCCAGGTCCAGAGAGCCCTCTTGCCCCAAGGGATAAGGTGGATTGAGATCCCTCTCCTGGTTACAGGTACCCCAAGAATTGGCTGCTGCAAATCTGGAACCCTCCAACAAGAGGGTCAAGAAAGGGAATGCCAATAGTGTAGTATGTTCAAAACTTTTATTGGATCAATAGTAATACTAGCCAGGGTCACATGCATATAACAAATACCGTCAGCGATCAGGTGGACTGGTAAGTGAGGAAAAAGAATAAATAAATAATACATGCACTAACCCGGCAAAGGTAAAAATGGAAGACCACCGGACCTCCTCGTGGTATCAGTGGTCAGGAAGTCACACTCGCTACTGGCTCCTCCTGAGGCCTTTCGTGCCGCGGCACTTCATCAGAGGGTGGACGCCACTAGCAGTGTGACAGGAAAGACTTCCTATTTAAATGCGGTTCGCGCATGCGCACAAATCCCGCTCTATCGTTCAGAAGCAGAAACGAGGAACTGCGCATGCGCGAATAGCCGCCATTTTGCCGAGGATTGTCGATGCGCGGAAATGAACTGCGCATGCGCCACCCGATAGCCGCCATTTTGCCATGGATCATAGGCAGTGAGCTGTATAAACTGACAGCCACTGCTAGAGGGATGTAAAACAGGGCACATAAGACTAGTGCCGATTACCCGGGGCTGATGACAGGACCGTGATTGATCCGATCCGAGTAATAATCATCCGATCTGACCTCCCCCCGGGCAAGTGTCCAGGAATATAAGCCACTATTTAAAGGAGGGGAGATATCCAGGTATATAAAGCCAATACTTAAAGATATATAAGCAAAGTGCCCCAGGAACTATTTAACCCCCTTTTTGTCGTCCATAAGGGTAATTACATCAACTCCTCAACGTATACTGTTATATCCATGGCATAGGTGCTAGAGTGGATTATCCATATATAAACATATAGTAAAATAAATAAACATTATTTATGCGAAAGCAACCTTCATATTAAAAAGTTTCTAAAATGCACATAGGTATTCGAAAAATGCACACAAATATTGAAAACGCACACAGATATTGAAAAAAGGTGGCATTTCCTGTTGACATAAATTCTTATCGTGAGTCACCAATTGTCGTGGATCATAAACCGTAACCAGTAACCAAGGGTACTCCACATCCAGATGCTACATACTATTAAAGTTCAGGAAAAGCACTCTATAGACAATTGGTACACATACATATATTTCTATAGCTCCATATCCTAGAGATACAGAAAATATGAAGAAACGAAATATAAATCTATAAAAATATATAAAAATATAAAAAAAATTTTATATAGATGAAAACTTGAAAGCGTAAAAGTAAAAATGAATAAAAATAAAAATGTAAAAATGTAAATAAAAAACTTTAACCATATATCAAGGCATGTGGTTGAACACGATGGGGAATATATCATTGTCTTAGCTATTAGCAATGAAGCAGTTTATATCCACCTCAACATTGTGTCCATGAGGGTAAAGGGTACCTAATTCCTAGACCCAACGGGTCTCTGCCTGAGAAACAGTTCTAGCCTTATGGAGTCCCCTCCAATGCGGAGATATTACCTCTATACCCATAAATTTTAATGAGGTAGGATCCTTATTATGGAAAAGCCTATAGTGGTTGGATAACGAATGATCTTTGTAGCCTTTCCTTATGTTCGCCACATGTTCACGTAGGCGGTCCCGTAGGCGTCTGGTTGTCCGTCCTACATACTGTTTCTTACAGGGACAACTAAGAAGGTAGACCACAAATTTACTATGACATGTTATGAATTGCTTGATATCATAAGATTTCCCAGTTGATGATGAGGTAAACGTATCAATCCTCCGTTTACGGGTATTGTCACACCTACATATAATGCACTTATTACATGGGTAGAATCCCTTCAATTCATTGAAAAAGGTCAATTTAGCAGGGGGGTTCACCACGTTTGGTGCAATCCGATTTCTAATGGACGGGCATCTGGATGTGGAGTACCCTTGGTTACTGGTTACGGTTTATGATCCACGACAATTGGTGACTCACGATAAGAATTTATGTCAACAGGAAATACCACCTTTTTTCAATATCTGTGTGCGTTTTCAATATTTGTGTGCATTTTTCGAATACCTATGTGCGTTTTAGAAACTTTTTAATATGGAGGTTGCTTTCGCATAAATAATGTTTATTTATTTTACTATATGTTTATATATGGATAATCCACTCTAGCACCTATGCCATGGATATAACAGTATACGTTGAGGAGTTGATGTAATTACCCTTATGGACGACAAAAAGGGGGTTAAATAGTTCCTGGGGCACTTTGCTTATATACCTTTAAGTATTGGCTTTATATACCTGGATATCTCCCCTCCTTTAAATAGTGGCTTATATTCCTGGACACTTGCCCGGGGGGAGGTCAGATCGGATGATTATTACTCGGATCGGATCAATCACGGTCCTGTCATCAGCCCCGGGTAATCGGCACTAGTCTTATGTGCCCTGTTTTACATCCCTCTAGCAGTGGCTGTCAGTTTATACAGCTCACTGCCTATGATCCATGGCAAAATGGCGGCTATCGGGTGGCGCATGCGCAGTTCATTTCCGCGCATCGACAATCCTCGGCAAAATGGCGGCTATTCGCGCATGCGCAGTTCCTCGTTTCTGCTTCTGAACGATAGAGCGGGATTTGTGCGCATGCGCGAACCGCATTTAAATAGGAAGTCTTTCCTGTCACACTGCTAGTGGCGTCCACCCTCTGATGAAGTGCCGCGGCACGAAAGGCCTCAGGAGGAGCCAGTAGCGAGTGTGACTTCCTGACCACTGGGACCACGAGGAGGTCCGGTGGTCTTCCATTTTTACCTTTGCCGGGTTAGTGCATGTATTATTTATTTATTCTTTTTCCTCACTTACCAGTCCACCTGATCGCTGACGGTATTTGTTATATGCATGTGACCCTGGCTAGTATTACTATTGATCCAATAAAAGTTTTGAACATACTACACTATTGGCATTCCCTTTCTTGACCCTCTTGTTGGAGGGTTCCAGATTTGCAGCAGCCAATTCTTGGGGTACCTGTAACCAGGAGAGGGATCTCAATCCACCTTATCCCTTGGGGCAAGAGGGCTCTCTGGACCTGGAGGTATATCACTGCACCCAAGGCTGATGTCGTTACTTGAGAGGGATGACCAATGTGTTTTGCTGATCTGCATGCCTGACCGATCATCTGGATAATATTGCATACATGCGCATTTAAAATGCGCGGTCGGTGAGTGCGCATTTTTTCTATTTTGATTCCAGTCATCTAATGATGAAGAGACCTTCACATGTTCTTTGCTCACGATCACCTTTATTGTGTAAAGGACTATATGAACTTTTATTTATATATATTTTATATTAGTATTACAGCGCTGCACTATATATATTATTCTTGCATAGGGTATAACAGTGGAAATTAAATGAGTCCCTGTTACAAGACACCGCAACAAAATATTTAGTGGAAGTGGAACTCGGGGCCTTTTTTCAAATTTACACAGACACTACTTCATCACCAATGATGGTCTGGGAGACACATAAATGCATAATTTGAGGCATACTCATCACACAGGGATCCTATCTTAAAAAAACAACACACAAGTCAAATAGACTCACTCCTTTACAAGGTTAGTTAGTCAGAAACTCTACATAGGAAACCTTTAGCCGCCTCCACCTTCGCCAACTTTTATAATGCGGGACAGGTTAAACAAACTCTTGCTCCACAAAGCTAAGGTAAATCTTAAGTCCGTAAAAGATTTTACAAATGGGGGAATAAGCTGGGCAGCCTCTTAGCGAACGCACTGAGCGAACTGAGAGCTCGTTCCTACTTTCCAAGTATCCCTTCGGATAGGGGAGATCTGGTACATACTACTGTTGAAGTAGTATTTTGAGAATTTTATAAGGATCTCTAAAATTATTCTCACACAGTAAAGACTCACAAGAGCAGAGAGTCAGTATAGCCCAATTTCTGAGGGATGCGGGGTTCCCACGTCTTTCAGAGGACAATAGTTTCTCTCAGGGTGAGCCAATTACAGCTGAAGAATGTCAGCTGGCCCTAAAAGATACTAAACCCTACAAGGCCCCAGGTCCAGATGGTTTTTCCCTTACATATTATAAGGAATTTTCGCAATTTCTCGCCAATCCATTTACAGATGGATTTAACTACATCTTGGAAGGGGGATCACTACCAGCAGACACCCTTTGGGCTAATATTACTGTAATCCTTAAAGGAGGAAAAGGCCCCACTCAAAGTAGCAACTACCTTCCAATCTCTAGTTCATAAAAATCTTGCTGACGAGATTCATCAGGAGAAAGTGGGCTTTGTCCCATTTTGGAAAGCAAAAGATAATACTACAAAGGCCATCAATGCTATCTACTTGGCGCATCAGAAGGCTATACCAACTATGTTATTATCGACCGACGCCGAAAAAGGCATTCAACTGCATTTACTGGACCTCGGATGCCATAAACCTCACTATGTCTCAACATTCACCATGCTTCAATTACATTTTACATTTAAATGAACCCCAACATGCCTCATATATTTACAAATCTTGCATATCCCTAAGACTGAGGATGTTTTCGTGGCAAACTTCCCTCCATTCTTAGCCTAAGTCAAGAGAGACCTTGCTAGAACTACAAAGCTCCTGTCCTGGTTTGGTGGAAATAGCATATTCAAGATGACCATACTTCCCCGACTCCTGTACCTCTTTCAGACCTTACAGATATACATACTGGGATCTTTCTGCAAACAACTCATAGGTAAATTCAGGAGATTCTTATGGGAGAGCAAGGCGCAAAGGCTTAATTACCGTCTTCTGACATGACCCAAGTCTCTAGGGGGCATTGGCCTGCCTGATGTCCACAGTTACCATAGAGCAACACATATGGCTCATATTGTGAGCTGGTGCTTTCCATTGATGCTCCTTACCTGCAATCTAAGCAATATTTGAGCCTTCTCTCCCTATGTGGAAGGCGCTGCATTTTCACCACTTCCTAATCCATCACTGGGAAGAAGTACCCTTTCTTCCGACCCGAACATAGTTTGAAAATCATTGCCTGTTGAAGGAAGCGATCCCACGTGGACTTTCACAGTCATATTGAATATCATCTCATCTGCAGTGCTTGTCCCCTCCAGAGTACCTTCTCAAATGGGAAAGTGATTTGGGTGTTACCTTTACAGAACAGCAGAGACAGGATTACACAGATGATTCACAAGGCATTCATCTCTTGTAAGATCCAAGAAACTGGATACAAAATCCTAACTAGATGGTATAGAGTCCCCAAAACCTTACATCTCAAAGCTCCTCATTTTTGTTGATGTCAAAGGGAGGTGGGCTCCATGCTCCACATTTTATGGTCCTGTCAGGGTCTTTTAAAGATTTCTGGTCACCAATCAAACACTGGATTAAGAGGTTTCCAGAAGGCCACTTTCTTATTACATTTGACTCCTATGTCCTTGATGTGACGATCGCAGCATCAGACCCCCAGCCCTTCTTACCAACTCATGACCGAAGGACTAGCCAATCTAAAACCGCGCTGTCACGTGCATAACAATGCCACGCTCAGCTGCACCCTGCACAAAGATTTTCCAGCTAATGGAACACAATCTATGTACCGCAGCCTGAGAAGGATTGTTAATGGGTCAGGTTAATTATGCAATTAACCCTTCACAGTGCCATCACCACCTTTTTGTACAAACTAGGAGGAAACTAGCCAATATTAGCAATAACACTATGATGTTTGAATAATTGTCTGTATACCACTGTCACCGCAGGCAGAGATATATAGAGGTTTAAAAACACCCAGTATCGCTCTTCAGAGACGGGGATTCTTAGTTTGCATTAACCTCCCTGGCGGTATGATCATGTCAGGAATTTTGTGCTGAAAGCGGTACCATTTTTTTGCATGGAAATATGTAGTTTTTAATTGTAGGCTGTAATTTTTAGGAATAACTCACTGAAATCTGTCCGAACAAGAGTCTATTAAACATTCCGGATATGATAAAACTTGAAACACAAAATCATAAATTATAATTTAATTAATAATCATAAAAAATAATAATATAATAATAATCAATTTAATTCAATAATATAATCAAACCAAAAACACTGAAATTTGAAATACAGAGGCAAATTCGCACATCGCTGAGCAAAGTCGCAAAATCGTTTTCAGTGTCTGATGACGAATTTCCTCACAAATCATTATCACTCAATTCTGCAAGTGGTTCTGATTTACTATCGCTGTTCTAAAACCGCTTTTGATGTAAAGGGACGCTTTTTGGCCGCCATGGACTTTTCTAAGTTTCCAGGCAGAAAGAACAGTCAAAATGCAGGCAGGGCACAGGACAAAGCAGTGGGGACAAAATGTATGTGAAATGCAGTGAAAAAGCAATGACAGCAAAAATGTCATTTTTTAAAAATTTCAAATTTCCCGCCGGTTCCGCCGCCCGAACGTTCCGACGTCACGGGGACGGAACACGGAAGTCAGATGCCGGCATCCGCCGGAGGAGATGGACGGGGACGCTGCAGGGGACACATCGTGGGAGCAAAGGACAAGGTAAGTGCTGCAGGGACCCCCAGAGAACGCTGCATGGTAAGCCCGAGTGTAGCTCGGGGTTATCGTTCTTGGTATAGAAATTCTACCCCGAGCTACACTCGGGAAAACCGCTAAGGAGGTTAAAGAGCTTTAGAAACAGTTCAACACTTTTCAAATAGGATTTATTACTAAAAAGGTCAAAAGGGTGCAATAACAATATTTACAGAAAAAGATGTAATATATATAATATACGGAGAGCAATAACACCACAAAGAGAACAGAAGTTTAGAGGGGTAGATACTTGCCGTCAGCCTTGGTTAAGCAGATCAAGTTTCAGAGCAAAGGGTACTGTCTCCTGAGTTGGTTCCGATGTAAAAGGGAGATTTCTTCAACTCAACTTAACTCTATCTCTCTGCTCCAAGCATAACCGCCTTTCCTAGGAACTCAGCAGAGTGTCTCCTTGAAGCAGAGAACCAATCACCTCATTTGGGGAGGGTGTTGTAGGCGGGGGACTCAGGCTAGAACCAAAATCCCTCACAAGTTATACCAGGGCAATAACCTTTCCTAGGTACATGTAACATTCTATCCATGGGTAGATTAATATGCAGAATCATCTGCTGAACGTCTAGATATCAAACATGGCATAGTTCACTATTTCAGCTGAAACTATATGCTTTCTGCTCTCCTGTAGACTTCAACTAGGGGGTGTAAGATATATCAGGCGACTTGTATTAAACTGAGCTATCCGAATATATGCTTTATGTTTATGTACTTATTTTCTACCTTAAGATATAAAATTATATGGAAAAGTAGGTTTTTAAATGTGAGTGTGTTTTACGGCTAGCTGGAATGTCTTTGAAGCCCAGTGAAGGACTGGTTTATGGCTTTACAATCCTTTCCAAGCAAGAGTCTCACAGACATACTGGGGCCAGGCCAATTGGGGTTTATAACTATGAAGCTCTCCAGCTGGGGCCTGATGCCTGTGATCTCTCAGCATCATACAGAGCACATGTCACTCAACAGAGAGGGAGGTGGGATTGGAGGAGGGAGAGAGGTACAAGATCGAGGGTCTTTAGCAAGATGGATTACCGCGTCCATATCTGTGTGCACAATTGCTACACTTGAAACACTACAAACGTTCCTGTGACGGGGGGGGGGGGGGGGGGGTAGTCAGGACAGAACACAGAGTAAATGACAAACACACAGAGCTTTATTAAAGAACTGACAGTCACTCAATTGGGGTCTGCAGGTAGCGTGGCAGTACTCAGTCTAGGGGAATAGGAAGGAGAGAGCTCAAAATAATTGTAATCCGTCCCCAAGGGGGGGGGGGAAGTTAGCATCTCTAGCAATTTGTAATCTAAGTAGGGAGCAGAGGGGGAACAGGGTTCAAGGACAGTCCAGAGGGAATAAACGGGGGGGCATACACTCACGGCTCCGGCAGGGATGGTCCCGGGTTCACAGAAGGCGACAGTTCAGGGGGCGACCCTCCTCAGCACACAGCAGAGGGTCCTAACAGCAGGTACAGGTCCTGAGTACCAGCAGTGTACTCTGTGGGGAATAATCCTCCCAATCTAAGCATCAGTGTCAGAAGTAGTAATCCTCCCAAGCGTTGGGTAATCTGCAGCGTGTCAGTAGTGGGAATAATCCTCTCGATCTCCACACCACGGCAGCAGTACTAATAATAATTCCCCCCAGCTCAGGGGCGGCAATAATAGCCCTATGGGGTCGTTTGCAGAGTGCTGTAGGGGTCTCGCCTCAGCGCAGACCTTTCCTGGCAGCTGCACAGCGGTGAACGAGACGGGACCCTCCCCACCGGCCGCCTTAATGCTGATATGGAGCATCCCTGGTCGTCCTAGCAACTGGGGGCGGCGTGCCTCGTCGCCTGGCAACGAGGCACGCCCCCTTGACACGGGCCGCACTCTCAGGAGCGCGGCCTTCGTCATTTGACGAGTGCAAGCGCGGGAAAACCCCTGTGCCTGCGCTGCCTGTCAGGGCCGTGTGGCGTCAGTGTGACTGCCACGGCCTGGACACCCCGGTGAGTTGCCCACCCTCTTCCCAGCCAAGTGGTCGGGGACGTGCGGGCTTCTCAGCGTGGGACCGCTTCTCTCCTTCCGGCTGCTCTGGAGGGGGAGAGACCGGAGAGGGTGGAATGACAAAAGTCACACACCTCATCCTGGATGGCCCGCATCAAAGGGCCATGACAGGATGAGGGGGGGGGGGAGGAGCAGGAAGCTGCAGAGAGGGAGAGGAGCAAAGAGACAGGCAGCCTGCACACCGTGACAGTTTCCTACTACTTAATTTACTGAACGCTGCAAAGGTTTGTATCCCTGAAAACAAACGACACCCCCTTCCATTAAGACTTGCTTCGCCAAGATCAATGACGTTCCACTAATGGAAGATCTTAATGGAAGATCTTATGGCTGTGGCACACCATAGAGAGGAATGGGTCCGTAACACATGGTAATACAGTACATTGATATGTGAATATCAGGATATTCTGGGCTGTCAACCATGACACCCTCGACCGTTACTTTTGGGTTACTTTTGCAACAATTCAGTATGCTGGTCTATCTGAGTTAGAACTACTGATGACTTCATTTCTGTATGTGTAACATGCTCATTGCCCATGCCACTTGTTGTTTATGGAGCTTGCAGGTGCCCAATTATCCCCGTATGACTTGAAAACTTATAAATAAATAATT
The DNA here is from genome assembly GCF_062004578.1 of Staurois parvus. NCBI lineage: Eukaryota > Metazoa > Chordata > Amphibia > Anura > Ranidae > Staurois > Staurois parvus. Next base: position 615,789 of record NW_028318235.1, read on the forward strand.
AACAACTTGTGGAAGGGAGGGTCCTATTCCCCATTTGTACGCTGACATGAAGTTAATTGGGAAGGGAAAATTGTTGTAAGTGTTTAATAAATTACATTTTTTTTCAATGGAATTGCTAGAATTTAGTCCATTGTCATTCAGAAAACCTGTTTATTGATATAAAAATTAAAACCAATTACCGTGGTACATTAAAAGAATACCTGTAATATGCCTGTCTGCAGCAAACAGGGCACAATGTTCATTGAAAATATGGAGGAGATTTACTAAAGCTGGTTCACTCAGAATCTGATGCAGCTTCTAACCTCAGCTTGTTAAATTAAGCTTTAGCAATAAAACCTGTGAGCTGATTGGTTTCCATGCAGAACTGCACAAGATGCTGAGTGAACCAACTTTAGTAAAATAACCCCTAGATGTATGTCTTCCATGACTCACTTGATTCCTAGTTTACTACATAACCATGTTAATTTATATGTCTCTGTCAGCAACCATGAGCAATACCTGTTCATTCCAGAACCATACATCATTATAATCTTCCAAAAGGGGGAACCATGGGGTATAGTTATGAATGTTCTTAAAGTGATACTAAAAGTTTAACTTTTTTTTCTAAAAATATCAATACATGTCTATACTTACCTGCTGTGTGCAATGGTTTTGCTAAGAGCATCTCGGATCCTCCTCTTCTCGGGTCCCCCGCAGGCTCTCCTGGCCCCTCCCTCCTGCCAGGTGTCCCTTCAGCAAGCAGCTTGCTATGAGGGACAACTGCTGCTCAGACCCTCCCCCTCTCTTCTCATTGGCTCATTGACTGTTAATGCCAGCAGCGGGAGCCAATCTCCAGTCAGTCAGAGCAGAGTATATGAGAAAGCAGATGGGTTAACAGTACCATTTGTTTAAAGCCCATCTTCTTAAAGGTGTTTTAAGGACAGAGTGCAAAGGACAGTAGGTAGCCCCTTTTCATTATTTTAATACCACCTCAGTACAAATGAGTAGGGAAGCCACAGGTACAAGAGAACTAGAGAAAAATTGTGTAATCCATGTCTGATGTCATATTTGTGAAAATGCATGTTACCATGAATTGCTGTGATGCAGTGCTATCCATTCTGAATGGCACCCTAACACCCCTTCTTAATACACTTGCTTTGCAGTACATGGCACTGCACTAATTTGTGGTGTGCTGCACTGCAGAAAATGCATGATTTGGTCCATTTTGAAGCATTGGACAGGACATTAAAATGAATAGGCCTGCTTAACTCGATGCATGTCAATGTGCGAAACAAATGCGCGTTAGCGCACAAGTGTTCAACGCACCACAGTGCACCATGCTGGTGTGAATGGGTCCTTAAATTTAATTGAAAACATACAAATCAAAAAGAGAATACTGCTAACTTCACTGTTCATGGAGTTTACAATATAAAGGGAGGGGGAAGCGGTACAAAAGGTAATAGCTGCAGGGGATGATCTGGTTTAGGTGACTCATGTACAGTTCTTAGGTGGAGGTGGGGTAGGCTTCCCTGAATAAATGAGTTTTCAAGGATAGTCTGAAGGCGGACAGGGTAGGAGCTAACCCCACATACTGGAGCAGGGAGTTCCAGAGGATTGGAGAGGCTCTGGAGAAGTCCTGGAGGTGAGCGTGGGAGGAGGTAACAAGGGAACTGGAGAGCAGGAGGTCTTGGGAGGAGCAGAGAGGACGGTTTGGGCGATATCTGCAGATAAGGTTGGTTATGTAGTTGGGGGTGATGTTGGGGATGGCCTGGTATGTTGTGGTTAGTATTTTGGCTTTTATATGTTTGGCTAATGGAAGCCAGTGAAGAGAGGGACAGTGGTCATGGATTGGTTAGAATAGACTAAAGTCTAGCAGCAGCATTCATAATAGACTAAAGGGGGGATAGCCTGTGTAGGGGTAGGCCAATGAGGAGGGTGTTGCAGTAGTCAAGGCAGGAAATTACCAAGGAGTTAATAAGCTGTTTTGGGGTGGTGTTAGTCAGGAAGAGGCGAATTCTGGGAAACGCAGGCTTCAAATAAGGTGTAAAACAATATAATTTATTAAAGGTTATACAATACACAAACGCAGTACAAACAAACCAAACCTAAACTAATATAAATATGTACAACGAAGTGCAAACAAAACCCAAACCTTAATTGATATAAATATGTATGGAGCACAAACGTAGTCAGGCAGGCTGGGTGGGTAGCTAACGGGCAGACAAGGTACAAAGGAGCAGGCAGAAGAGTGGTCAGGAATAGCCGGGGTCGGTACAGGCAGAGTTCAAGCAGTGTCAGAGTCCAGCAGGAGCGTCAGGCAGGAGGCAGGATACAGGACACAAGGGAGCAATACACCAAGGCACTGACTGCAGGCCTGGTCCTGCTTTAATACACCTCCTGCAATCAGCCTCAGGTGATGGCCTGATTGCAGAAGTGAGATACTGGCTGCTGAGAGCACCTGCTGGCCAGCACTGGTACTGCAGCCCACAAGGCAAGTAAGCCCCAGCACTACCAGAGATAAGACCATTCCTGACAGTACCCCCCCCTCAAGAAGCGGCCTCAGGACGCTCCAAACAGTCCGTAATGGCCCAAATGTTCCACTGCCTGGGTCCGGTAACTGGCTGGACATCCCACTGCCGGAATCAAGCGATTGGCTGGGTCTCCTGCTGATAGGCCTATCTTTTTGCAGGAGACCGCAGGAAGGCAGGTTGCTGGACACAGGATTTCCAGAAGCAGGCTGGGCATCAGGAGCCGGCACGTCAGGCAGAGGCACGTCGGGCTGGGCAGCGGGCGGAGGCACGTCGGGCTGGGCAGCGGGCGGAGGCACGTCGGGCTGGGCAGCGGGCGGAGGCACGTCGGGCGGGGCAGCGGGCACCGGGTCGTCTGGCAGGACAGCGGGCACCGGGACGCCAGGCTGAACCACAGGCACCGGGGCGTCAAGCTGGACTACGGACATCGGGGCATCAGGCTGGATTGGGTTATCAGACGATAGGCTGACCGATTTGGATACTGGCAGGATGGTACTGGTTGGAAAGAATTTTCACTTCTTGGTTTTAGTTACTGAAGTACTACGAGCAAATGCAGATCTGTAAACGGAGGGAGCAGCTGAAGACAGAAGAGCTGGAGGGTGGAACAGAGGAGGGAATAGGTGCTACAGAGGGCTTTTTTACAGGCAGGATAGGTGCAGCGAGTGGGAACAGTGTACTGACATGTGGTTGATAGCAGGGTATATTGGGCTGGAACTGGAGGTGCTGTCGGGAATGCAGGAATAGAGCTTTGAAAAAATGGATTAGAGGCAGGCCTGGGTTTTTGCCAGCTGACTGAGGCTGGGTGTAACATCTGACCATGCTTGTAATATCGGTTGAACAAAGCTCAGCTTACACATAGCCTGTCTGACCAAAGACTGCACTGCGTCTATACAATCTACAAGCACATGTGATGGACAAGCTGAATAATGCTCAAGGAAGCAATCTGGATCATCCTCCAACAACCATACCAGTGACTCTACTTGATTTGCACTAAATGGTGGAAAAAAGTAATTCCTGCTTTCAGGGGTACTAGATGAAGCCAACTCAGCACAAGCCTGGATCAATGGTTGCACCTCAGAACTCCGTGCCCTGATCTACTAGGGAATGAGCGACCCGTATGCACTCTAGCAGCTGATCCCTGGCATACTCCAGAGTCTGATAGGCATATTCTCTGTCTTCTAAGACTAGCAGATACAAGTACACAACCTCCTCAGGACGCATCTTTCACAAGAACAAGCCAAGATGGCTTCCCTGTGCAGCCACTTCTGGTCAGGACTGGCCTTAGTGTAATGTCAGGGATCCAGGTATAACCAGAGATGTTTGGACTGACACAGGGAAACGCAGGCTTCAAGTAAGGTGTAAAACAATATAATTTATTAAAGGTTATACAATACACAAACGCAGTGCAAACAAACCAAACCTAAACTAATATAAATCTGTACAACGAAGTGCAAACAAAACCCAAACCTTAACTGATATAAATATGTATGGAGCACAAACGTAGTCAGGCAGGCTGGGTCGGTAGCTAACGGGCAGACAAGGTTCAAAGGAGCAGGCAGAAGAGTGGTCAGGAATAGCCGGGGTCGGTACAGGCAGAGTTCAAGCAGTGTCAGAGTCCAGCAGGAGCGTCAGGCAGGCAGGATACAGGGCACAAGGGAGCAATACACCAAGGCACTGGCTGCAGGCCTGGTCCTGCTTTTAATACACCTCCTGCAATCAGCCTCAGGTGATGGCCTGATTGCAGGAGTGAGACACTGGCTGTTGAGAGCACCCGCTGGCCAGCACTGGTACTGCAGCCCACAAGGCAAGTAAGCCCCAGCACTACCAGAGATAAGACCATTCCTGAGACCATGGGAGGTTATCAGCTGGCCCAGGGAAGAGGTATAGAGAGAGAAGAGGAGGGGTCCAAGGCTCTGGACTTGGGGTACCCCAACAAAGAGGCGGAGGAGATTGTATTGTATGTGACACTAAAAGTGTGCTGATATAGGAGAACCAGGACAGAGCAGAATCACGGAGACCAAGGGGAGGAGCGGGTGGTCAGCCATATCAAAGGCAGCAGAAAGGTCTAAGAATATGAGTTTAGAATACTGACTGGAGGACAGACCTCCTTTTAACCACGGCACTATTTCAACTTGTAATTACACGGTCATTTAACCCTGTACCCAAACAAATTTGATGTCCTTTTTTCACTCAAATAGAGCTTTCTTTTGCTGGTATTTGATCACTATTGGGTTTTTTACTTTTTGTGATATAGACGAAGACCAAAAATAAAAAAAAATATTTTCTACTTGGTTATAAAAAATATCCAGTAAGCTCAAAGATAGTCATAAATTTAGGCCAACATGTATTTTGATACATGTCTTTGGTAAAAAAAAAAATCCCAATATGTGTATATTAGTTGTTTTTGTGAAAGTTATATTGACTACAAACAATGGTATATATTGGAATTTACGCAGCATTTACTTTCTGACTGCATGTTACATTTCCGGAGATGCTAAAATGCCAGGTCAGTACAACCCACCCCCCCAAAATGACCCCTTTTTGGAAAGTAGACACCCTAAGGAATTTGCTGAGAGGCATGTTGAGTTCATTTTAAGTCTTTATTTTTTGCCACAATTTTTTGAAAAATGACTTTGTGTAAAAAAAAAAAAAAAAAAAAAAGTTGTCACTTCAATGATATGTTGCTCAAGCATGCCATGGGTATATGTGGAATAACACCCCAAAACACATTCTGCTGCTTATCCTGAGTATGAAGATACCACATGTGAGACTTTTGGCAGCCTAGCTACATACAGGCCTCAAAAATCTAATGACCACCTCCAGGGTTTCAAAGGGCATATTTCCTCATGTCACTTCCTCACTACCTATCACAGTTTCGGAGGCCCTAAAATTCCAGGATAGTACAAAATCCCCCCAAATAACCCCTTTTTGAATCGACAACCCAAGGAATTTGATAAGAGGCATGGAGAATATTTTGCAGATATAATTTTTGTCACAGGATTTACTCCCCATGCCCCTTAGCAAACACCTTGGATTGTCTACTTTCCAAAAAAGGGGTAATTTGGGTGCTTCTACTATCCAGGGCCAACATTAGAAGCTTATGCCACACATCACTCACTCTTCTAACAACTTGAAAAACTTTGGCATTTTTTGTTTATATGAAAAAACAGGGTTATTTTGCTAGAAAATTACTTTGAACCCCAAACTTACTTTTTAAAGCAGAGGCCCTAGAGCATAAAATGGTGGGTGTTGGAATTTGTTATATCACACAGTATTTGCATAGTGATTTTTTTCAAACGCAATTTTTTTTTTATAAATACACTTTTTAGAACTTTAATTCACAAAAACACAATATATTGCCCAATTGTTTGATAAAAAATAAAACCTGATGTTACACTGAGTAAATGGATACATGACATGCTTTAAAATTTTCCGTGCAACGGTGACAAACTACATACATTTTTAATATCCATAGTCGATGCTTTAAAAGCCTTTGCAGGTCACCACTTTAGATTTACACAGGAGGTCTAGTGCTAGAATTACTGCCCTCGATCTGATGTTTGTGGTGATACCTCACATACATGGTTTACATACCGATACAGGACCACCACTTGCGTTTTGTTTGTTTTTTTTTGTACACTGTCCCTTTCATTTTTATGGATCACTTTTATTGTTATCTCAGGGAATGTAAATATCCCCTGTGATAGCAATAGGCAACAACAAGTACTCTTTTCTGATAATTCTGGGGTCTGTTAGACTCTAGATCTCTCCTCTGCCCTTAAAGCGTCTGATCATACCAGGATCGGTGTGATCAGATGCTTTCCCAATTTTAAAATGGCGCTGTTTATTTCCGGCGAAATGAAAATGATGAAATGCTCATAGCTTCTTTTCTCTAAGAACATAGAGATGACTGGAGGCATTGCAGTCTCCAATCAGCTCTATGATCAGCCAGTGGAACTGCCAGCTGCATTCTCGAGTTCCCCACTGGTACAGGAGAGCCCAAGGAAAATGTGGAAGGAGCCCTTATCTGGCTTGTGCGGATGATACATACCAAAACATGGTACCTACATTTCTCTCCTTCCCTGAGACAGCATGATCCCTTCTGCATGAAGTCAACAAAGTGATTTTCATCTCATTTTTAATATTCAGGGTGCACTGTGCAGAAGTAAATTGTGTTTCTGCATGCTGAACATTATTTTTTGTATTTTATTTTTTGAGGTACGAAATGATAGTAGTGCCACCCAGCTGTTGGAATTGTCCTGATAGAACCTCTTACTCATAGTTTTTAGGAACTCCTTGTCTTCCATGGTCATTGTCCTGTAGTTATTACATCGAACATCCTGACATTACCCAGGCAAGCATTGCCTATTATGACTCAGCCTTGGTCCAGACACAGGGCACATGGTGCGTTCATGTTTTGGCAAGACTTGTGTACCCTTGGGATGTTTCTATTGAGAAGCAGGAGAATATCAGCATTTCTGTCAATCTTTAGCAGGGTGTTCTGTGTAAGCACAGCATTTAAAGCACCCCCAAATTTCTTTAAAAGCTATTTGCATTCTTGACAGGAAATGCATTGCTTTAGAAAGAAAACCTAAGTGGGTGTGGTTTGATATGATTGTAACATTGGCGATTTGGGCCTTGATTTTCTTGCTCTGATCAGTCTTTTCATGGACTATAGTAGGTACAGGTAAAATATCAGTCTTTATCACAGACATTGGACCTCTGAGGCCTCTATGTGAAATGCATGAGCTTGGAGAAGGTGGACTAAGTGTTGGACTCCCCAGTGGAGAAACGTGGATCATTCTTAGGAGTGCAATTCTCCTAATGAACTCACAGAATGATTTTCTTCCATGTATCTTTATCCAAATCATGCCCATTTTTCTGTATACTATAACTTGGAGACTACGAGTGGTATCTAGGTAACTGAGGCCAGATAGGTGGATATCAGCTTTAACTAGTTGATGCTCCAAGAGAAGGTCACTTTAGATAGACTCTGCTAGATATTTTTGGGAAGCTTTGCAACCTTTTAAATAAAGTATCTGCAATGGCTTCTGGACTGCCTGTCAGGGATCCAGATATGACCAGAGATGTGTGGACTGACACAGGGAATAGCAGGCTTCAGGAGTGATGTAATAATATAGTTTATTTGTGCGACACACCAATATACAAACACACCATGCAAGTAAAAACCAAACCTTCAACTAATATCTATATGTTCAGAAACACAGGCGTCGTCAGGGCTGGAGAGGTAGAGTGGTCAGGCAGGCCGGGTCAGGAACAATCGGGAGGATCTGGTACAGAGGGGTAGGCAAACGGATAGTTAAACAGGAGAGCTGGGTCGGTGCAGGCAGAGTTCAATCATGGTCAGAATCGAGCAGGAGAATCAAGCAGGTAGATGACAGGATACGGATACAGGACAACAAAGGCTCATGGGAAAACAAAACACCAAGGCACTGGTTACAGGCATGATTGCTGCTTAAATACACCTCCCGCAATCAGCCTCAGGTGATTGCTTGATCGCAGGAGGTGAGATCCTGGCTGCTGAAAAGCACTCGCTGGTAAGAACTGGTACTGCAGCCCATATAGCAGGTGAGCCCCAGCACCACCAGCGGTGAGTCCTTTCCTGACGGTGGGTGCGGTTGCACTGGAGTGTGCTCTGCTGAGCTCCAAGCGTAGGCCCAAAGCCAGGACCTAGAGTCCCAGCTATAATCCAAGAAGCATGCAGGATCCTGGGGGAGGCCCAGGAACAGGCCTGGGTGGAGGTCCCAGGAAAAGTCTGTCTAAGACTTCGGATGGTGTTAGCCATGGTGCGGCTCCGCTGGTGCCATCGTTTGAAGACCTTGGTGGTGGCCCCAAGAAGGGAGAACCGCTGTCGGTTTAAGATCGCGGCCAGGTTGCTGCGTATTGCAAAAGGAGGAGGAGAAGTTGGCCAAATTGAAGATGGATCTCAGGAAGAAAGGCCGCTTGTGAGAAGGCTTGGAGTAGCAAAAGATCTCTACACAAGCCAGAGGTCAGCAGCTTGGAGGAGAAGGTAAAGAGCCAAGTGTTGCTTGTTGCAGCTTTAAAGAAAAATTTTCCAATGAAGCCAGGTTCATGGCAATGAGGAAAAATACTGAGGCACCTGATGCTGAGGCTTGCTCGTCCCGCTCCGGAATCCGCACCGGAATCCATGGATGTTGCTGAGGGAGATGTTGGCCAGCTTGCTGGAAAATCTTTACCGCAAGTGGAAGTGTCGGTGGCGTCAGCTCTGCAGGTGAGCGGATCTGGTTTGCTTACACCCGGTCAAGCGGCTCAGGAATCGGAGGCTGAGGATCGGGATGATTGTGTGGGGTCCCTGCAGGTCATCCGTGAGTTGGAGTCCCCATCAGGGGGAAGGAAATTCAAATTCAGTGAGGAATCTTCGGATGAAGAAGGGATGGATAGTACTCCGCGGAAGCCCAAGGAAAGGGTTAAAGAAAAAACTGTGTTCAGACTCCGGCCGGCTGCAGAGGGAGGCATTTCCACACAGATGTGTGATGAGCAGGGTGAGTCAGCTCCCTGTCTGCCTACAGTGAAGGCCGTGAGCGTGGATCTAAAGACTGCTAAGGATGGTATTGTATCTGTATCTATTGAATGTTTATCTAATGCTGGTGTTTCAGGTGCTAGTGGGGATATCAGTATCTGACCCCCCCTGAGTCAGTAAGGGGGGATGCAGGTGTCAGCGGCTGTTGGTGTGTTGGCCGTTGGCCACGCTGGTTCTCTGGGTAGTGGGTTGGATGTGCTGCTTGGGAATGCTAAGGCTGCTAAGCCGGGTGTAGCTGCAGCAGGAGTTAGTGTTGGGGGGGAGGGGAAATGTAGCTCCCGAGGGTTCCCTGGTTACTGGAGTCTCATACGCTGGTGCGGTGTCAGGGGGTGCACAGCCCGTGGTTTGTTATGCAGCTGCTCTTGGTGGGGTAAGAGGGGGGGGCCCCCTGCAGGTTCCTCCCTTGGGTGCCCGGCCAGTGTTGGGGGGCTCTTGTCAGGAGGAATGTAGTTCAGTTGAGGTGGACGGGGGGTGGTACTCCCCCCACCAGGGCCATAAAATTCTGGGAATGGGATTCAAAGTAGCAGATATTTTTGCCCTGATTAACCCGGTTGGGTCTGTTGAGTTTGATTTATTCTTTGTATATATGATCATATCTCTACCAAAATAAAAAATCGAGACTTTCCAGTTTAACAAACGGTCCAAGGAGTGGGAGGGTCTGTCCCCTAGAGTGGTATCTAGGCAGCCTCTTACTAAAAAGATAACTATTTTAGTTAGAAATGAATCCATTCCCCCTGCAGACTTAATGGTCTGGTTGAAGAGGTATGGTGAGGTGTTGGGTCCCTGGGGCAAACTACTTGATGAAAAGGGCATATGGACGAGTGGGTGGACTGCCCATATTAAGCTTAGAGTGTACGAGAATGTAGTACAGCACATTCCATCCTCTGCTTTCATCGTTAGAGACCGTATAGTTATTTTTTATCAGGGACAGCCGAAGCTGTGCCACAGGTGTGGTGATAAGGGCCATTTTTCTTCCTTGTGCCCTATGCAGAGATGTTCCTTGTGTCAGGGCCTTGGTCACCAGGCTAAAAGTTGTAACATCATTCGTTGTAATTTGTGCAATGAGCTGGGGCACCCTTACAGCTTGTGCCCGGAGGCCCTTCATAACCAGGGGGAGCTGGTGGAGGAGCTACTGAGGATGGAGGCGGAGGACTCTGTCTCCCCCCCTACAGGTCCCCCCCCCCAGGTGGCTGCCCTGGTTTCCCCCCCTACAGGTTCCCCAGTTCAGGTTACAGAGTTTGCTTCCGTGTCTGTATCTCTTATTGTGTCTGATCCTACTGTGTCAGTTTTGTCTAGTGTGCCTTCCCCTGTGTCGGTGGGTCCCTCAGGGCCCCTCTTGTCTGTCATCTGTCCAGCCAAATGTGTTACCTGCATCCTTGTCAATGTCCAACCTTAATCCTCGTGTGTATTGTACCCATTAAGGGCTCTCTGTTGGCGGAAGCTGCCCGTGGGGCGGATGGTGGTGGGTGCAGCTTTAAGGTGTTAGAGTTCAAGCACCCCCCGGCTGTGGGTAGGGGTTCCAGAGCGGTGGGACGGAGGGGGGCTAGTATGAGTGGGAGGAGGGCGGTGGAAAGGATGGTGTCCTCCCAGGTTCAGGTGAGCAAGGTGGCTCCTTCTGTTGAGGGTGCAGAGGGGTGGGTTCTGGCTGGGAGAAAAAAGGTTAGGAGGAATAAAGTGGTCCTCTCTCCAGCAGTATCTTCCAGTTCTTTGGATCTGTCGGACATCTCTGTAGGAAATCAGTTTGGGACTCTGTCTGACCATGGTGAGGATTCTGTAGATTCCATGGAGCAGACAGAGGAGGTTGTAGTAATTACCCAGGATCCCCAGGATTTGCAGGGGTCCCAGGTGGCAGAATGTCAGGCTAAGGAATGCCCATCTTAATCGCCCTGATGGCAGTTTCCGCCCCAGTGCAAGTGGCAACCATTAATGTTGCCAGCTTGAAGTCTGTGAGTGCTCGTAATATAGCTTTATTTTTGCTCAGTGAAATTGACGCTGACGTTTTATTTTTGCAAGAGACCCGGCTGAACAGCCTTGCTGATATCCACCTGGCAAAGAGGGAGTGGAGGCGTGGCCCCTCCTTCTGGTCTCTTGCGGCTGAGCCTTACAGTGGGGTTGTGGTCCTTTTTACTGGTATGTTAACGTGCCGGCTGGTTATTGAAGTGGAGATTGGAAGGTGCATGCTCCTGTAAAGGGGCAGGACCTGCGTTTGATTAACGTGTATGGCTCGCAGTCCAAGTGGGAAAGGAAATGCCTCTTTACGAAGATTAAGCCTTTCCTTTTTACGGCCCGGCAAGTTGTCTTTGGAGGTAACTTTAACATCATCACTAGGCCCAAAGACAGGAAAGTCTCCACTGACAGGCTGGGTTATGATAGCATTTTTCTTAATGCAGCAGTTAGGGATGCAGGTCTGGACGCACTGATTAAGTGCAGCCCGGACAGCATGGGGTACACGTATAGGCGTGGCAATAGTGAGAGCAGGATAGATAGGTTTTTTTTTTTTTGAAGGGGGACTCTGCTTTTTCGGCACCTGAGTGTCGGGCGGTGGAGTTTTCCAATCACCTTATGCTATCTGTGGTCTTGAGTGTTTCAGATGTGCCGCTGAAGGGGAGGGGCGTCTGGAAGATGAAACCGGCCTTACTGGAAGACGAGGATGTGAGACGATCCTTTGAGGACTTTTTTTCCAGGCTCAGGTGACTCTTCTGGATTTCTGTAACAGTAAGTCGGAGTGGTGGGAGCTTACTAAGCAGAAAACCAGCGAGTTTTTCAAGGCCCTAGGGAAAAGGAAACAGCTTGATAGGTATGTCACCTACCAGTGTTTGCGGAGGAGGCTCGACTGCCTTGTCTCGTGTGGTGGAGATCCCGGGGCGATCTCAGAGGTGAAACTTCTTCTCAGGAAGCATCAGTATGACCGGCATGCCTCCTTGGTTCTGGAGAGGGACTACGGGAAGTACCACTCGTCCGACCCTTACCAGAACTGCAAGCATGGTGTAGCGATTAAGACAGTCTTAGGCTTGAGAGACAGTACGGGATCTCTGATGAAATCCAGATCGGGGATCTTGGAGGTCTCGAGGTCCTTTTTTATAAGGATCTTCTTGGGAAGAATCATCTTGACCGAGCGAGGATGTTGGGTTTCTTGGATTCTACACCAGGTCTGGGGAGTGGCGTTCCGCTTCCGAGTTTGACAAGCGGGATTACAGTGGCAGAGGTGGTCAAAGCCATAGTCTGGCCCCTAAAAAGACGCCTGGGCTGGACGGGTTAACAGCAGAATTTTATAAATGTTTTAAGTCTAGCCTGGCGCCTTACCTGGTGGAGGTTTTTAATGGCTGTCTGGAGGAAGGCTGGCTTCCTCCCTCCATGAGGAAATCTGCTGTAATCCTACTGTCAAAGGGTAAGGATCCTTCAATGATTGGGAACTGGCGTCCCATCAGCCTTCTCAATGACGATAGGAAGATCCTGGCTAAGATCCTTTTTTGGCGCTTGGCGTCAGTCGCAGACACTTTGCATTCCCGTCAGCTGCACTGCTCGGTTCAGGGCAGAAGTACATTTTCAGCGGTGTTAGCTGTCCGGGAGGCCTTGGAGCGATGCGGGGCTGAAGGCTGGGGAAAGTACTTGCTGACATTGGATCAGGCTAAGGCAGGGGTCTGCAACCTTTAAGACATAAAGAGCCACTTGGACCCGTTTCCGAGAAGGAAAAAAGACTGGGAGCCGCAAAACCATTGCAACATTTAAAACAAATCCGACACTGCATATATTGCAAAAAGCGCTCTGGTCATGAAGGGGACTTAAGGGCCCAGTAAACAAAGGGTTAATCAGGGCCACAGTGTATCGTCATAATCACAATCATAGCCTTAGGTCAGTGGTGGGCAACCTTTTTTTTCAACTGAGCCAAATCTCGCCAAAACCACGATTGAAATTTATTTTGAGAGCCACATTTTTAAAACTGAAAATACATCCCCCATATAGTAATTCATCCCCCATATAGTAATTCATCCCCCATATAGTAATTCACCCCCCATATAGTAATTAATCCCCCATATAGTAATTCATCCCCCATATAGTAATTCATCCCCCATATAGTAATTCATCCCCATATAGTAATTCATCCCCCCTATAGTAATTCATCCTCCATATTAAGTCCCCAAGTCCCCCCTGTGTCAATTCACTTACCTTTGCTCCGCGCGTTCCTCTCACCGTGTTCCCGCGCTGTTCCGGTGTAGCATGAAAATCTGTCTCCTATGAGGATCTGTCCCCCTCGACGTATCTGCGCATGTGACAGTTTCAGGCATTAGCAGCCGATCGGCGATCTTCGGCACATGCGCAGATACGTCGAGGGGGACAGATCCTCATAGGAAACAGATTTTCATGCTACACCGGTCTTCAGGGCGGACTGTGAGAGGAGCCTAGCGGGAGCCTAGCTCCGCGGGCCAGATTAAAAGGTACGCCGGGCCATAGTTTGCCCATTGCTGCCCTATTGCCTGTCACCTGGTGGGCAGTGTGCTCCGGAGCCGCAGCCAAGGTGAAAAAGAGCCGCATGTGGCTCTGGAGCCGCGGGTTGCCAACACCCGGGCTAAGGCCTTTGATCGGGTAGACCACGAGTACCTGTGGCTTCTCCTTGATAAATATGGCCTGTAGGGGAGGTTCATTGGCTGGCTTAAGACCTTGTATAGCGGGGCGGAGAGCTTCATGCTGGTGAATGGTTGGATTGGGCAGCCCTTCGAGGTTGGTTCAGGGGTGCGCCAGGGGTGTCCTCTGAGCCCTTTACTCTATGCTTTCGCGGTCGACCCCCCTTCGTAAGGAGGTTGGATGGCGGAGCGTTGGGTGGGTTGCCGGTGGGCATTCCTGGGGAGCCACCTTTTGAGGGTCATTGCCTACACCGATGACATTTCTGTCTTTGTCTCCGGGGCTGAAGAGGCGCAGGTGGTAGTCTCGGAGATAGAACAGTATTCTGAGGCGTCAGGGTCCAAGGTTAATGAGGACAAGTCTGAAGTTCTCTGGCTAGGTGGGGAGGGTGATCGCTTCTCACTTCAGGATACCTTCCCGGAGTCCCAGCAGGCAGTTAAAGTGTTAGGCATCGATTTTGGCTGTGCTGATTATGGCAAATGAAATTGGGAGGCCAGGCTGTCTGATGCCGAGATCAAGGTGAAGTGCTGGAAGGGTTGGCGGCTCTCCTTGAGGGAAAGGGTGGATCTGATCAAGACTTACCTGATCCCCATTTTTTTGTATGTCAGTACTGTCTGCATCTTGCCGGAATCTCTCTATACGAGGATTTACAGCTGTTTTTTCCAGCTATTATGGGGAAACAGGCTGAACCTTGTGAAGCGGGATGTGACATATCTATCCAGGCGGAAGGGTGGCCTAGGTATGGTCAACCCAGTGGTTTTTTTCTCTCTGGTGTTCTTGAAGCACAATTTTGGTAATATGCTGGCAGAGAGACCGCCTGCATGGGTAAGTCTCTTTCGGAACTAGTTTAGGCCTTTTCTGTGCTGTTGGGAAAATGGTGGGCCAGTGAAAAGCTTGAGGGTTAAGCATGGTAAGCTCCCGACTTGCGTTGCCCTGAGTCTGCCAACACACACCACCGCCTGAGTGTTTTCAGAGAACATCAGGAGGTCCTTGGGTGAGAGGATTGTGCCCACTGTCTTCCACGCGCCGCTGGCCTTGAGGGATTGCCCAGGCCATACTATTCGGGAGGGCTTGCGTTTAATAAATTCTGAGTGGATTCCCTTCAAGTTTAGGGACCAGGCCTGGCTTGGCTTTCATGGTAGACTGTACGTGAGGGGGAACCTGAAGTACCGCTCTCTGGACGACCATGGTTGTCCAAAGGCGGAGTGGAATCTATGGACCACTTCTTGCTTCGGTGCCCCTTCAATGTGGAAGTCTATAAAGAGGTGGGGAGGGCCCTTGATGTCCCCTTCCTGCACTGCTTGTCTTATGCAGAGTGGGTGTATGGAGCATTGCAAGACCGCCAGGGTTTTGATTTGGACACTGTTTTTAGTCAGCCTAGTTGTCCGTTACTTCACGTGGAATGCACGGTGCCAGGTGTCCCTGCAGCAGAAAGTCCTTCCTGTCCCGGTGGTGGTGTGTGGCATCCTTGGTGAGGTGGGTAAAATTCAGGGTCTTAAGAGAGACAGGTGGAGGCGTGAGGCCTGGATAGAGGCGTGGAGGGGTATCAGGCCTGTTTTCGCTGGTCAAAGCCATAGTCTGGCCAATAAAAAGACGCCTGGCCCAGACGGGTTAACAGCAGAATTTTATAAATGTTTTAAGTCTAGCTTGGCGCCTTACCTGGTGGAGGTTTTTAATGGCTGTCTGGAGGAAGGCTCGCTTCCTCCCTCCATGAGGAAATCTGCTGTAATCCTACTGTGAAAGGGTAAGGATCCTTCAATGATTGGGAACTGGCGCCCCATCAGCCTTCTCAATGACGATAGGAAGATCCTGGCTAAGATCCTTTCAGTCAAGACACTTTCCATTTTCGCTGCTTGTTGACCTCTGGGTGCTGGGGCTATCCTGTTTCTCCTCTGACACTCCCTAGGTTTGTTGGAAGCTGCTTTTTGAAGAAAGGCTACATGGACCTGAGGATCTATGTTCCTTAGTCTCTGTTGTGTAACATTTTGTATCTGTGCTATTTGTCACTGTTTTTTCTGATGAGGCCATGAAGGCCCTTTGTGCTTTTAAAGTCTATTATTTAAGAAAAGCAAGTCCTTTGACCACATAGGTCTAAGTATATATTTACCTTATGGACTTTTTGTTGGACTTTGAGTTTGATTTCTACAGTTACATGTGAGTAATGTAATTTTACATATATTTATTGCTTTTTCTATTTTTGTATTTTTGTAGAAAAATTTTGTGTTTGTTGGTTGATAGATCATCAATAAACAAAATTTCCTTTCCTGACACCGTGTGGAGAGGTTGTGCTGAATTTTGCTCTGCTGAGCTCCAGGAAGGCCCGAGAAGCCTGGGGCTAAAGTGCCCTGCTCAAGCCCAGGGAGGATGGCGGATCCTGGGCCTGAGTCCAGTGGTGGGAGACCCCTGGAGGGGCCTAGTACCGGTCCTGGCTTCCCATCTGTAGAGGACCTGGGAACAGCCCCAAGGAACGGGGAGGACTATGGTGCATACCGTGAACGGGTGGCTGCCCGGATCAAGACAGTTGAGAAGGAGGAGGCGAAGCTGGGAAAGCTGAGCTTGGAGCTCACAGTTCCACTCATCATATGACCGGGTCTGGAGCACCAAGCGCCAGACAATGAAGCCGGACCTGGAGGCGTTGGAGAAGCGGGTGTCCCTCCCAGGGAAAATATGTGGCGGCCCTGAAGAGAAAGAGTGGCGTGTTGCGGGAAAAGCTCCAGAATGATGCCCGTTTTAAGGCTGCAAGGAGCAGGAGCATGGCTGTGGCGAGGGGCCAAGTGGAGGTGGTCTCCTCCATGGAGGAGCTATCAGATTCTCCGGCGGTGAAAGGAGGTGAACCGGTGCAGGGGCAGGCTGAGCCTGCTGCATCTTCCCTGCAAATGGGGGCTCCTGTTAAGGGAGACGCTGTTGACGTGGGAGTTTCGGATTTCCTCCCCCTCGGGCAGCGGTCAGCTGATTGGGGAACGCAGGTGGAGGAGGCAGAGTTGGCTGGAGTGCTTTGTTTTTGCAGACCTAGGTGGGTTGGCCTTACCCGCAAACTCATATCCCGCCAAAATGTGATCAAAAAGGTCACAATATTGGTAAGGAATGAATCTGTCCTGGTCTCTGACATTGTTGTGTGGTTGGGGAGGTACGGGGATGTTTTGGGGCCCTTGTCCAAGATTCTGGATGATAGGAAGATCTGGACGGGCGGGTGGACGGCCACTGTGCGGTTAAGGGTAGAGGGTGATGTGCTGCAGCACATCCCCTTCTCCCTTTCTCGGAAGGGATCGGCTCATTGTATTTTATGCCGGTCAACCGCGGGTATGTCACCGCTGTGGTGGCAAGGGGCACTTTGCTGCCACGTGCCCGGTCATCCGTTGCTCCCTGTGCCAGGAGATTGGCCACCTGGCCAGGGATTGCAATATCAAAGCTGCAATGTTTGCGGTGTCCTTGGCCATTCCTACAACCAGTGCCCTGAGGCTCTCCGTAATTTGTCTGAAGGTGAGTTGGTGGTGGAGCTGGACAGGATTGAGGCCGAAGAGGCTGCAATAGCAGCAGAAAAGGCCAGTTTGGCCTCTGCGGCAGCTTCAGTGGAGGTAGGGGAAGTTTTTGTTGCCCCTTCCGTGTCTGTCCCCCCTGTTGAGTCTGCCCTGGTCCAGTCCCCCATAGTCTCCCCTGCTGTGCCTGTCCCCCTTCCCAGGAGAGGGAAGAAGTTGGTGGAAGCTGCCAAAGGGGCGGGGGTGGTGGAGGTTGTCTGGGCCTACTGTGCCTGTCCCCCCGGTTCTCCATTTGTGGTGGGGTAAGGTTCCTAAGGAAAGCCCCCAGGTTGCCCAGGGTCCCACCCAGGGTGGGCAGGATGGGGTCCAAGTGGAGAAGGGGTGGTCGGTTGTGGGGAAGCAAAACAGACCTGTCCTTTCCATGGCAGGGTCGGTTTCCTCCCTGGAGGTGGAGGACCTGGCTCTGGATAATACGTTTGGGGCTCTATTGGGGGAGGAGGAGGAGGTTTCTAGTGATCTAACTTCCCTGATGGAGGAGGCGGAGGGTGTTTGAAAAGGTCAAGGGACCCTGCCAAAAAGTCTAGGAAGAAGGTTAAACTCCTTTCTCGCAACCTTTATCGGAGTGGGAACTGCCATTAAGGTGATCAACTATTAATGTCGCCAGCGTGAGGTCTGTAAGTGCTAGAGAGACAGCCTTTTTTTTGATCAGTGGTATGGATGCTGATATTTTCTTTTTGCAGGAGATCAGGTTGTCCAGCCTGGCGGATATACATCTGGCCAAGCGGGAGTGGAGGCGTGGGCCATCCTACTGGTCTCTTGCGGCTGAGCCTTACAGCGGAGTTGCGGTGCTTTTTACCGGTATGGTAATGTGCCGGTGGGTTATTGAGGTGGAGATTGGAAGATGTTTGATCTTGGATGTCCTTGTGAGGGGGCAGGAACTGCGCCTAATCTATATATATGGACCGCAGTCCAAGTGGGACAGGAAGTGCCTCTTCACAAGGATCAAGCCTTTCCTTTTTACGTCCTGGCTGGTGGTCTTTGGAGGTGACTTTAATACCATAACTAGGCCCAAGGACAGGAGGGGCTCCAATGACAGGCTGGGATATGACAGCGTTTTTCTAGCACTGGTTTCACATTTAGGAGAGGTAATAGTCAGAGTAGGATAGACAGTTTTTTTTTGAAGGAGGACTCTGCCTTCTTGGCACCCGAGTGTCGGGCGGTGGAGTTTTCTGACCACCTTATGCTTACTGTGACTTTGAATGTTTCAGACACGCCGCTGAGAGGGAACGGCATCTGGAGGTTGAATTCGTGTCTGCTGGAGGACAAGGAGGTGAAACAATCCTTCGAGGAGTTCTTTCAGGCTCAGGAGACTGTGCTGGATCTCTGCGACAGTAAGTCGGAGTGGTGGGAACTTACCAAGGTGCGGATTGGCAGGTTTTTCAAGGCCATAGGTAAAAGGAGGCAGTTTGATAAGTACATCGCCTACCAACGGTTGCGGAGGAAGCTCGGCCACCTTGTTTCTAGCGGTGGAGATTCTGGGGCAATCTCGGAGGCCAAGCTTCTCCTCAGGAAGTACCAGTATGACCGGCGTACCTCTTTGGTTCTGGAGAGGGATTATGGGAAGTAGCACTCGCCCAACCCTTTCCAGAATTGCAAACAGGGCAGAGACCATCTTAATTGCTGCACTCTAAAGGATAGTACGGGGTCCCTGACAAGATCCAGGTCAGGGATCCTGGAGGTCTCTAGGTCCTTTTTATGAGGACTTGCTGGGTGAGAAATGCCTCGACCGGACAAGGATGTTAAGCTTTTTGGAGTCTACACCGGGTCTGGACAGTAATGTTCCGCCTGCGAGTTTGACTGGGGAGATTACTGCAGAAGAGGTGGTCAAAGCCATCGATAGTCTGGCCATTAAGAAGACTCCTGGGCCAGATGGCCTGACTGCTGAATTTTTTAAAGCTTTTAGGTTCAGCTTGGCGCCTCGCCTTGCGGAGGTTTACAACTGCTGTCTGGACGAGGTGTCCCTCCCTGCATGAGGCAGTCTGCAGTGATTCTCTTGTTAAAGGGTAAGGATCCTTCAGCTATTGAGAATTGGCGCCCCATTAGCCTTCTCAATGTCAATTCTGGCTAAGATCTTGTTCTGGCGCCTGTCGTCAGTGGCGGATGGCTTGCTTTCACGTCAGCAGCATTGCTCGGTCCAGTGCAGGAGTATCATCACAGCGGTGTTAGCTGTCCGGGAGGCCCTGGAACGGTGTAAGGCTGAAGGATGGGGAAAGTTTCTGCTGGCAGTGGACCAGGCTAAGGCCTTTGACCAAGTCAATCATGAGTACCTCTGGCATCTCCTGGACCGGTATGGTTTGGAGGGGAGGTTCATTGACTGGCTGAAGACGTTGTATAGGGAGGCTGAGAGCTTCATGTTGGTGAATGGCTGGGTTGGGCGATCCTTTGGGGTTGGATCCGGGGTCTGCCAGGGGTGCCCGCTGAGCCCTTTGCTCAGCCTTTGCCATTGACCCCTTTGTCAGGAGGCTAGATGGTGGGGTCCGCTGGGGATCTGCCCCTGAGGGTCGTGGCTTATGCTGATGACGTTTCTGTTTTCATCTCTGGGTCGCGCAGGAGGTGGTCTCAGTGATGGATCAGTATGCCGAGGCATCTAGCTCCAAGGTCAACCAGGACAAATGCAAAGTTCTCTGGATGGGGAGGGAGGGTGAGAGCTTCTCACTCCCGGTCACCTTCCCAAGGCCTCAGCAGAGTATAAAGGTTTTAGGCATCAATTTCGGCCCTGCTGATTATAGCAAATCAGATTGGGAGGTCAAACTGTCTGGTGCCAAGGTCAAGGTGAAATGCTGGAAGGGGTGGTGGCTCTCCTTGAGGGAAAGGATTGATTTGATCAAGACTTTCCTGGTCCCTGTGTTTTTGTATGTCAGTTTCGTTTGCCTCTTGCCAGAATTGCTCTATACGAGGATCTACAACTGCTTCTTCCAGATGTTATGGGGGAACAGGCTGAACCTTGTCAAGCAGGATGTGACCTACTCATCCAGGCGGGAGGGTGGCCTAGGTATGGTCAACCCGGTGTTTTTTTTTCTCTCTGCCAGCATGTTACCAAAATTATGTTTCAAGAACATCAGAGAGACCACCTGCATGGGTAGGACTGTTTCAGGCCTGGTTTAGACCCTTTCTGAACAGTTGGGAGAGTGGCGGGCCAGTGAAAAGCCTGCGGGTCAAGCACGGTAAGCTCCCGGCTTATGTGGCACCATGCCTGAAGTTACTCCGGCAGTGGCATGTGACGGTGGAGGAGGTCAGATCCCTCCCTAATAGACTCCTGGGTGAGAGGATTGTGGCGATCGCCTTCCACGCTCCGTTGGCCTTGAAAGATTGCCCAGGCCATATCATGAGGGAGGGCTTACGTTTAATAAATCTGGAGTGGATTCCCTTGAAGTTTAGGGACCAGGCCTGGCTCGCTTTCCATGGCAGGCTTTACGTGAGGAGTAACTTGAAGTACCGTCCTCCGGATGACCGTGGTTGTCTGAGGTCGGAGTGTCAGGGTGAAGTGGAAACTATGGACCACTTGCTTCAGTGCCCCTTTAACGTTGAAGTGTACAAAGAGGTGGGTGGGGCTCTAGGTATTTCTTTCCTGCACTGCATGACATATACAGAGTGGGTGTATGGAGCATTCGAAAGCCGCCAGGGTTTTGATTTGGACACCTTGTTCTTAGTCAGTTTAGTGGTCCGATACTACACGTGGAACGCACGGTGCCATGTTTTCCTTCGGCAGAAAGTCCTCCCCATCCAGGTGGTGGTGTGTGGCATTCTTGGTGAGGTTGGGAAGATTCGGGGCCTTGAGAAAAACAGGTGGCGGCGAAAGGCTTGGATGGAGGCGTGGAGGAACATCAAGCCTGTAGCTGCTGCCTGTTGATCTCGGGTGGTGGTATCTGTCCCTGTTTTCCTCTTTTCACTCCCCTAGATTTTGTAGGTATGGAACCTTTTTGATGGAAGGCTGCTGATGGTCTAAGTTTCTTAGTCTTCTTCGTAGGTATATATTGTTTGTTGCCAAGATGTACTAGGTTTAGGCCATAAAAGCTGCCTGAAGCAGTAAAGTGGAAATTGATTGTGTTTTCTTTTTGGTTTCTGGCCATAAAGGCCTCTTATATGAATAAGTTTTTATTTTGTTGGGGTGGTCTTGTATGCCTGTAGCATCAGGTTTTGTTGCTCTTTTTTCTTCCAGGGAAAGGACTTTCAGTTTCTGAGCCATAAAGGCTATGAGTGTTTCCGTTTCTTTATGTTGTGTTTTTTTTCCCCAGGAAATTCTGGACTTTTTTTTGTTTACGTATTAAGGTGATGTTTATACCTATATTTTGTAATTTTGAATAAAAATTGGATTGGAGGATTGTATGACTTAAATACAAATAAAAAATCTCCTTTCCTGACACTGCCAAAGCTACATTCAAGTCTGTCCCAAGCAGTGTTAACACCTGCAGTAGTGTTGTCAGTGTGAACAGCTTTGAGTCTTTTAATACGTTCAGCAGATTGAGGACCTAGCCACTTGATAAGACAATTTAGTTTTTCTGTAGTTGTGGCATCTAATTCACTAATCATGGCTTTGAAGGTGAATTTCCAGCATCAGCATCATTCAGCTGATCAGCCTATACTTGAGAAGGGAGCATGCTTGCTGTCCAGTGGTTTCACGCATGCTCTGAAACACATTGCATTGCATGCTTGTCCTTTCTACATAATCACCCTGACGCCGACGTTGCACTTCAAGATAGTGTGCTGTGTCCATCTCCGATCAAGGTAAAGAGCCAATGACATTGGACACAGCCGATCATGTGGTAAAGAGGCAATCACATCCAATCACAAATGTAAGCCAAGAGCGGTAACGCGCTGTTAGCGGCTTTTCCTCCTCACACACGGATGTATGTGGAGGAGAACCCGGGAACAGTGAGTTACTGTTGAACCCCTTCTGTACTGTGCACCACATTGCCTTGAGTGCTCTGGTTTAAAGTGTACCTGTCACAGTACCCATCAGTGTACCTGTCAATGCATCCATCAGTGCACATGTCAGCACATCCATCAGTGTAACCTATCAGTGTACCAGTCAGTGCAACCTATCATATAGTTATGGGGCTTTGTGGAGGATGGATGCAAAATTATTTTTACCTCCTTAGTAACATAAATGTGTCTCGAGCAATATAAATTGGGACTATAACTGTACCTCCAGAGGTATAGCAACAACATACAATGTCAATATATAAAAAAAAAATTATTGGTACATTATACATATATCACAAAATCCTAAAAATGTGTCACTTTTGTATAACTGTTTCTGTTCCTGAGATCCTATTCTTGTATTTTTGATGCATTTCACGAGAAACTCACTTCCTTAGGGTCTTGGATCTCGCAATACAAAGACTGGAACAAATTATACACAATTATTAAAATCATATAATAGTTATAACGCTACAAACAATAGTAACGATCAATTTCATAACATAGAATTTGTTGATATATTGTCTCCAATTGATAAATACCCACCCTGGATTGTTGAATAGGGTCAGTAAGTGCAAACAAAATATTGTTTAATTCTAAATATTTGTTACCTTATATTTGCCATTTTTGGATCTTTTTGTCCGAAAGAGGTCGGATGGGCTAATTACAACTGATTTCTATTGTAAAAGTACAGCAGGAAATCCACTCCTTCATTTTAAAAGTGCTCATTCTGTTTGTTTAAAAAATTAAATACCCAAGAGCCAATATTTGAGAGTTAAACGTAATTGCAGTGAGAAATCATATTATAAAAATCAAGCGGATAACCTATTTAAACGGTTTAAAAATCAAGGCTATAGCAATAGGTCCTTGAAAGAAGCTTATGGGGAAGCTAATAACAGTCCATGAGACTTACTTTTATTCCAAGGTGAGGTACAAACCCATTATGAAATACAATGATCAAAACAAACAATTGAGACATCTTGAGTAATCCCTGGAATTTGTTATGAGGTGATCCCACACTTGGCCTATTTAAAGATCCTGCACCACATATTATATTTAAACTTAATCGATCTTTAAGAGATTTACTTGTGGCCAGTCACTTTATTAGAGATCCTAAAAAGGGTCCTTGTGGCTTTCTTCCAAGGGGCACCTTTAGATCTGGGACATGCTGTTCATCAAACAAGGCAAATCCTTCATCCTACCCAATGGGAAGACCTTTTGAGGCACAAAATTTTGTGAACTGTAAGACAATTGGCATTGTATATTTGCTCACATGTGGCTGCAATAGCTACTATGTGGGTAAAACAAAACGCCACTTATGGACACAAATTAAGGGTCATGTTTCAGACATAAGATGTGGTATCATGGAAAAAAAACAGTTGCTAGACCTTTTGCAAGATACCACAATTATAAAACTGATTCTCTTCAATTTCAAGCCCTGGCAAGGATTCACCCCTCTTCTAGAGGGTGATTATAGGAGAAAGGTTCAACAAACAGAGACAAAATGGATTTATAAATTACAGGCAACCCACCCACCGGGTCTGAATGAGACAATTAGCTTTGCCCTGTTTTTTTGTAGACATAGGTACTGATCTAGTGCAATGGTGCAGGTCCTGGAAGTGATGCTGTGACATACGCTGCATGTCAGTTACAGGGACAAAGTTCCACATCATTTCTGGTCACAGTTTCTGCGTTTCGGACCTGCCTTGCTGGTCTATATGCTGGGGAAGGAGGTTGTAAGGGCAGAACTTGGCCCTAGGGACTGAGATAGCCACAGGCATAGAGGTGTGGATATTATTCTACACTCCTGAAGCGGGAGGAGCCTACCTCTACATCATGGGTATGATAGGATCCCCTGGTGGTTGCAGATGGCCTCAGGGAGGAGTATCTTGGAGCACTCGCACTACCTATGGGGGTTTCTCTCTCTGCCACCATTTTGACCATGTGCTTAGTGTGGGTTGGTGATATAGTACCTGGACTACAGGTGAGTTTTGATTACACTATCTGTATTTGGCTTTGTAAAATCTCTGTCAACAACACTAGTCCTATGTTACCTTTTGATCTGTGTGTGGATCTCTTTTCAATTTTTTTATTTTTATTTTATTGTAGTTTTCAAGTAGAAAAACAAAATAACATTATTTGCCATGATGGTCACAGATGTTTAACAATCTACATGAATCAGTACAGTTATACATGGCATAGTATGGAGTGGGGAAAAAGGAAAATATAAAACAAAGAGAAAAAAAAATCTGAAATCACAAAAGAAAAACGAAGAACAAATATTAGCAAAATAAATACTATTCTCTACTAGTACCCTCGGGAGTGGAAGCTTCTCCTCATATCATCGATTATAAATCATAGGAAGACCTCAAGCCCACTATGAGAATTAGATGTGACATGGTCACTAGGTATACATGGGTTCTAGGTGAATGAGGACACCAGAAGATCAGATGCTGTATAAGGGGGAGAGTCAAGGGGCGGGTGGGAATCAAGAATCTTAAGCTTGCCCAGGGAATTAGAAAGGTCTGTTCTCAGATACCAGTCTGTATATTGGAAAGATTGCATATACGACATGAGCTCTGTACGGGAAAAAAAGTGTTCCATGTAGCATCTCCATCGGGCAAAGAACCATTTTGTACAGAGGAAGTTAAAAGCAATAGTATCCAGTTTCTTCAGCATAAATAACGAAGAGAGAGACTTCTTGACAGTGAGGATGCACGGATGTGGTAGTTGTATCAAAGCTTGAAGAATCACTCTATGAGCCACCAATAGGCATACATGGGACCACTGTAGTAGACGTATGGTAGAGAATGAGGATGGTGTTTCTGGTACAGTATGGCCAAAAAGGCATATCAGTGGGTCTTTATGCAGTTTTCTTGTATGCATTTTTGCAATATAAGCTAATACTTTGTCCCAAAAAATAGTGATAGGGGGACATTCCCATAGGCGGTGGAGTAGCGATGGTCAATGAAGGGAGCGCCACGGGCAGCTACATTGAGAAGGGTCCCCTGGAACAATGCAAAAAGGATAATATGATCTATGGATTAGTTTAAACTGAGTCTCACGCCAATTTTCAAAAGTGGTGAGATGGCATATCGTCCAATATCCTGTCAGCAGTTATGAAGTATCACCTTGATGAAGGGTGGATTTGACCCTACTGGGAGCAATCATGCTCCTCAGATCCCGTGGGCATCGAAAGATAACTTCTGGCCGGGGCGGTAGGTGTGCAGCAAGGTGGGGGTCTTGGGCCAAAATACCCCAGTACTTATTCAGTATCAAAAAGAAAAAAGATAAGAAAGTGAGCGCTTTCACATCAGCAGACAATGCACCCAAGGCAATCACAGTAAAACCTTCAAAGATACACAAAAATATAGGGAGTGCGGCGCTAATGAATATGAGATCTATATGCATAAATGTGCTTCAGATAATCCGAGACACAATATGGGATATAACATTAAACAAGGAAAATGACCAGTACATCAGATAAATGGATATGAATGATAATGTCCAAACAAGTTATTGCAGAATCTTGCATAAAAAGCCAGGATCAAACGGTAGGATCAAACGGTAAAATTGCGCACTCACCGGACGCGCTATAAAAAAGCGCATATGTAGTAGGACCCCTGGAAATCCCTCATCAAGCGAGGACGATGGATAACCATCTGGGAGCAGATGATCCTGGTGTAATGGACAGCCTCCAGATCCAGGAATCCCCTTTAGACTGGGTGAATAATGAGTAAGGAACTCCCTCCGGTGGTCAAGATGAGTAATAAGATGTCCTAAAATTTATTAGCTCCAATAGGAGCCAAAAAACACCTCATAGTGTAGTAAGTAAAATTGAAAAATGTATTCCAAAAATATATAATGATAAAAGACAGGGCAGAGACACTTAAACAGATGATGATGAGAGTAACAGTGTGACTGACCCAAAAGTAAGATGGCCGACGGGCCTCCTCGTGGCTCCAGGCGGCTAAGATGTCACGCTCTGCTGGCTCCTCCTAAGGCCTTTCGTGCAACTGCACATCATCAGAGGGGAGGCCAACCTCTGAGGGGGGAAAGTAAGACAGCTGAAAGACTAAACGGATAAACCAGGGCACTTTCAAGAGCATGGTTAGTATAGTGTGAGTTACCCGAGAGCCAGTCTAGACCTTGTCTAAGCAAACAGGAAACATTGTAAGTTAGGAATACTTACACCCCCTTCACTTTTAGGGAGACATAATTTATGTAAAGCAATGCAAGCTTTTTTGCATCGCCATAGAAAGGCTAGTAGGGTGGTATGAATTTTCTGTACATCAGAATGTTTAAGGAGAATAGGAATGGTTTGCAAGCAGTGCAACAAATGGCCAAAGATACCATTTTGAGTCAGTGACATCACCTGAAAATTGATAGGGGTAAAGTCGCCCAAGCTTCCAACTCCTGCACAAGTTTCGATATTAAAGTAGGGTAGTTCAAATGATACAAGGAATACAGTTCACGTCCGTCTTTATTCCTAAGTAAGTGATAGAATGCTTCGCAATGCTATACAGTGAAGAAGACCGTCACTTGAAATGGTGGTTTAGTATTAAAACTTTGCTTTTATCAAAGTTGATCTGTAGCCCTGAACAGACCCGGAAGGTCACAAGTAAATTATGAAGTATGTTCAAATCCATAGAAGGGTTGGAGGAAAATAATAAAATATCATCTGTAAACAAGGCAGTTCTAAGGATTCATCCGCTAATAGATACACCACTAACTCCATTAGGCGAGTTTAATATTCTGGACAGGGGTTCAGTTGCAAGGTTAAAGAGAAGAGGGGACAGTGGGCATTCCTGCCTCGTGCCCTTAGCTAGGGGGATAGGCGCTGACATGAAGTCTGGGGTGAGTTTGATCTCCCATAGGGAGCTATGGACCTCCACCCAATATAGCTGTGAAAACATGGTGTAGAGTATCAGGAATTAATTCTTTAGTAAGCTTATAAAATTCACCTGCGAAGCCACCTGGGCCAGGTGCCTTAGCAGGGGTTTGATAATATATCCTCCGTAGTAACAGAGGCATTTAACAATTCTAGCTGGGAAGAAGAGAGTTTAGACAAACGCAGCCAAAGCAGTGGCAGCATCTTCATCAATAGTATTATTTGAGTAGAGAGATGAGTGCGCATGCGCGGGAGCATGCGAGTGTGGGCATGCGCAGTAGCGTACACGTCACCGCAAAGCATTGATTTCCCGAGGTGTGGTGGCAATAGAGCCCCTCATGGATTTAAGACCAGAAATATAGGTAGGCATTCTAGGTCCCGAGCATAGTTTGGAAAGGAATTTGCCCGTCTTGTTACCAAACCTATAAAATTTCAGAGTAAGATAATTTGGCTGCTTCCTGGAGTGTAGTCAAAATCGTGTTTCGCCTTCTGACATGTCCGCCTGTTGGATGAGTTGCGGTGGTGTAGACAATGCCACATACGCTTGTCTCAGAGATTCACTAGCTGTATTGTTGACGGTAATGTTTTTTGAATTGGGCAGTGTAGGAGATAATCTTGCCTCTGCGGAAGGCTTTACCGGCTTCCCAGAATAAGTCTGGATCACTTAAGTGGGCTCCATTGGTGGTAGCATAATCAGCCCAGACCTGATACTGTCACATACCTGGTTGGGGAGCCTGATGTGGAGAGGAGATGTCCTCTTACTACTCCCGCTCGGAGCCCCTGATAGTGGGAACAGAGGGTGCAGAGCCAAGAGTGGCACAAGTGCCGGGTGGGTCTGAAGCTGGTAGCAGGCAAGTGAAGACCCAGGAGATCTGGATGCAGGCCAGGTGTGGATGCAGGAAGGTGGGTGCAGCAGCAGGCAGATATGGCAGCAATCAGCATTCAGACCGGGAATAGACACAGGAGCATGGATGCGGCAGCAGGCAGGTATGGTGGTAACCAGGATGCAGGCCATGTGTAGGACCGTGGGTGCAGCAGCAGGTAAGTATGGCGGTGACCAGGATGCAGGCCAGGTGCAGGACTGTGAGTGCAGCAGCAGGTAAGTATGGCAGCAATCAGGATACAGGGTGCAGATACAGGTAAGTAGGTGCAGCAGAGTCAGACAAGCCGAGTCAGGATCAAAAGCGCAAATCAAGTACAAGGGAGCAGGCAAGCGGATAGTCAGGGATAAGCCGGGGTCGGTGCATGCGGAGTTCTTTCTTAGTCAGGGCAGATCAGATACAGGCAACAGAATCAGGTTATGGAGTGCAGAATGTTATAGACCAAAAGGCATTGACTAAACTGTATTGCAGGTTTAAATCGCCCGCCTTGCGGTGACGTGTACGCTACTGCGCATGCCCGCACTCGCACCACCGCGGCCTGAAGGGATTCTCCATTTCTCCAAGGCTGATTTTTTGGCCAGGAATTCTTGGTCCACTACATCTCTGCCGGCGATAGCTTTCGGGAATAGAAAGCAACACTTTTCTGGTTTTGCGTAAAGTCCATGTAGTTGGAGGCGACCAAGGACCTTCTGCATAAAACCCCCGTGAAGTTCAATGGATGCAGAAAAGATCAGGATGTTATCAAGGTATACAATCACAAAGATGTCTAAGAAGTCCATGAAAATGTCATTACTAGGTGCTGGAAAGTTGCAGGGGCATTACACAGTCCGAAGAGCATAACTATGTGCTCTTAGTGCCCAAACCTGGTACGGAAGGCTGTTTTCCACTCATCTCCTTCTCTGATCCTTATGAGATTGTATGCCCCTCTTAAATCCAGTTTTGTAAATATGGTTGCAGATCTGAGCCTCTGGAATAGTTCAGGGACTACTGGCAGAAGATATCTGTTCTTCTCCGTGATGTTATTTAATTCACAGTAGTCCACACATGGACTGAGGGAGTGATCCTTTTTTTCCCACGAAGAGGTTCCCTGCACCTGCTGGTGAGGCGGAGGGGCGGATGAACCCTTTTTGAGATTATCTTCGATGTAGTCCTTTAATGCCTCCAACACACGCTCTGACAGTGGAAAGATCCGACCAAAGGGAATCTCAGCTCCAGGTAGAAGTTCAATCGGGCAGTCCATGTGTAGGACCGTGGTGTAGCAGCAGGTAAGTATGGTGGTGACCAGGATGCAGGCCAGGTGCAGGACTGTGGGTGCAACAGCAGGTAAGTATGGCAGCAATCAGGATACAAGCCAGGTGCAGATACAGGTAAGTAGGTGCAGCAGAGTCAGACAAGCCGGGTCAGGATCAAATGAGCAAATGAAGTACAAGGGAGTATGCTAGCGGATAAGCCGGGCTCGGTGCAGCAGAGTTATTTCTTGGTCAGATCAGATGCAGGCAACAGAATCAGGCTGCACAGAGCAATCCCTGACAGATACAGTGTATGTTTAAAATCTTCATTATTGGCAAGGTATGAAGGGAACCACCAAAGTGTGTGTGGGTGGGTGCATGGTGATGTTAATCCTGACAGCTCCCCCAAAATAGGGCTATGATCATAAATCACTATATCTCCAATTTGTGTCATGTAATGAGGGGAGAAGGGCCGGGAAGTTAAAAAAAAAAAATCAACGCGCAAAAAGGAATTATGCAGAGGAGAGAAAAAGGTCAATGGGGTGGGTCAGGCTCCAAGTGTCAAGGAAGTGTATAGAGGCAATGGATTGGGCCAGGAGGGTAGGAATAGATTTGGGAGAGGGGATGTCATCTATGGGTGGGGGCCAGAGCGATTTGTAGAGAGGTGCATGATTGAATTAAAGTCTCCCCCTAGTAAATGCAGGACCTTGGAGTACCTTAGAAACCAAGTTTTGAAAAAAGGAGGTGCCAGGAGAGGTGTTAGCATAGATATTGGTGATAGCAATGTCTCTAGAAGCAGTGGTTAGGTGTAGTGTTAACCTGCGGCCATCAGAGTCTGCCTCCATGGACCGAGTGGAATGTTTGAAGTATTTATGAAGTAGGATGGCTACCCCGGCTTTTCGACCCACAAATGAGGAACCATAAACTTCTCCAAACCACAATTTACTTTTACAAAGGCAAGGAAGATCCTTGGCAGTCTGATGAGTCTCCAGAAGGAGTGCGTGTCTGCTGTCTGCATGCATGCGCTTCAAATGTCTTAAAACCTGCATGCGCTTATTAGTGGAGCAAAGCGCCTTGACATTCCACGATATAATTTTCAGGTGATCATATTGCCTGGAGGAGCCATGACAGCCTGAGTAAAGGTATGCACCACCAATTAGTGGAGTCAATAGCCATGGCAGTCATTGCTCCCCCAAGCAGAGAACCACTGCTGAAGGGTTAGATATGTGTAAAAAGACATAATAAATATGTTTGAACTAAAAACCACAAAGTCCAGATCTATATTGCAAAAATTGTCCCTTGTGCTGGAAATCAATTATCAATGCACACTATTTAATAAAACTGCTGCTCACTGCAACCTTTACCATGTGATCACCCAACGTGTGCTCTCACTTTCTTTGAATGACCATGCTATAAAGGTAATTAATGCTTTTTTAATCTCTACTGGGGATAAGTAGTACCGACTGCTCTTTTCAGCTTCTCCTCCTAGAGTGTAACATAAGCATAACACAAAATATGCAACAATAGGTACATATGGATACAGCACTAATAGTGTATGGTTTATAACAAACTCTGTTTACCCAAAAGGCAACAACATAGCACTGGATTAAATTAATGGGAGAAAAGACAGCAAAGAGGCAGCATTAGATCCACAATGAAATATTGACAAAGTCCATTGACAACATGTCCCTGGAAGTTGACTTGATATTCAAATAGAAGCAAAGGAGCAGCAAAAAGGTCCACAGCTCAAAGTAAATAGTTAATGTATGGCTTACAAGTTTACACTGAGACAGGACCTGATACTGTCCGTGAGTCCAGCTGTGGGTGAAAGGAAGACTATAATTCACAGTTTCTGGCTCAACAGATCTGGGAGGACCCAACAAGCATGTAGGAAAAACACAGAGTATCCAGGGTGCAGGCTCAGGACTGGAAAGGTAAATGCATGCAGAAAAGGGGAAGCATGGGCCGCTGTACAGTGAACCAAGAAACCAGCAGTTGGGCAACATGGAGCCAGGACC
This sequence comes from Staurois parvus, assembly GCF_062004578.1. Lineage (NCBI taxonomy): Eukaryota > Metazoa > Chordata > Amphibia > Anura > Ranidae > Staurois > Staurois parvus. Next base: position 646,953 of record NW_028318235.1, read on the forward strand.
AAAAAAGAAAACACTTTTGGCACTGCCTCATTTTTCAAATCTGCCCAAAGAAAGGAAACTGCTGATTTATAAGCAGCGGATGACAGGAGAATTGATAGATCTGCAGGGGACCTATACTGATACAAGCATTTAATGACAGGGAAAATTATTATAAGAATGGCAGAGCTGCAAGGAATTAATGAGCCAACCTGTGAAGCGGCAGAGGACGGGAAATACAACTATGGATGACGGAGTGTGTGTACAGGTGTGAGCAGAGTCTGAGTGTGTATAGGTGTGAGGTATCAAGTGTTTACATGTATTAGGAGGGAGGGGGGGCTGAGTGTGTACATGTGTGGAGGGGGGGCTGTGTATATGTGTGGGGGGGATTTGTGTGTGTATAGGTGTGCAGCATGTTTTCAGGTTTTCAGTGCTGTGTGTGAGAACAGATTGGGGGGGGGGGGGCATTGAAAAGGTAGTGCAGTTAGTGTTACTGTGGGGTCCTGCTCAAAAGAGTCTACCTTGTTGTGGCAGGCTTCATATTTTTGGCCAAAATATCATTCATTACTGTTGAATCTTGCAAGCACTGATGACTTGGAATACAATATTCATTTTCATATATTAAGTTGTAGGCGTTAAAATAAAAGTGGGTGCACTGAAGGAGTCAGCGCAGTAAAATATATTACTGAATACATTTTCAACCAAACAAACAGTATACTGTATATCATGATGTAAAACCATTACACTACATGAATTCCCAAAAAACAGTTAATGAAAAAAAAAAAACTCAATGCAAAAGCTATGTAGATACATACTGTATAGGATATATTAATTAAATTATTATGTAAACAATAAATACAATTTGTTTATTTGATTTCTTCAATATTTTTAAAACAAATTAATTGTACATGTATCTTATTAAAATGAATAATTAATTCATGTTCCTATTGTAAATACATAAATTACTGAATCCTATTAGGCAAGTGTATTATATATTCATTTGTGTATCCATCTCACAATTACTTCATGTAAGCTGTAAAAAATTGCAAACGTTATACATCTGTATACCCATAAGTTATGGTAAACCTGTTATGAATTACCTTATAAATTGTAATGTATGTAGTATATGTTCTACTAATTGTGAATGACCAAGAAAGAATAAAAGGAACCAGATGTAGTATGTTGATGTGAAATTAATTAACTACCATATGATGTGGACCTCCAACTCTTCATTAATTCCATTCGGAGCCAATGTATTAAATGTAAAAAAAGTGTCACGCATGTAGCACATATGGAATCTTTCCAGAAAGGACTGGGTGTCATCAATAACTTCGATAATCCAGACCTGAAGACCCTTGGTACATTTATGAATTTATGATGGTGTAGAGTAAAATGTTGGAAGACGCTATGAACAAAGTCCCCATCCTCTAAAAACCTTCTGTGTTTTCCAAATCTGTCTCTATCTGTGCATATGGTGCAGCCTACATAAAGAAGGCTGCATGGGCAAGAGAGACAATATACTACAAAGAGCATCAAGTACATGAAAAATTTGTTGATGGTGTACTCCTTCCCATTGTTATCATGAAATATTTTTTGGTGGTGGTTTACAAAAGGGCACATTTTACATTCTTCACATTTTTTTTCTTTCATCGAAACATGCCCTCCAGTTTGCAAAATGTGGCTATGGGGTAGAGAGAAGGCTTGGTGGCTTCACACAACTTACTGGGGAAAATAATGTTCTTAATGTTAGTAGATCTTTTGTAAACAATCCATGGTATTTTGGGGACAATAGGCCCTAAAATTTGTATCTTTCCAAATGTTCCAATGATGAGATGTAATTCTTTCCATCTGCTTAAATTTGCAATGGAAGTTAGTGATGAACTTAATATCTGACTGTGTTCTCTTGGGATTTTTAATGAATGTAGCAAGACACTCTGACTAGGCCATATCCACCAGGTCTGCATTATATCCCTTTTCCAAAAATGTATTCTTAAGAAGAGCACCCTGTGAGATGTAATCTACTTCCTTCTAAGCCTATTGTACTGGCATTTGGGAATATTCTTAATCCATTTTGGGTGATGACCAGTATGATTTTGTCAGGGCCGGAGCGGGGGAATGGACAGGCAGGCCTTATGGTAAGGTCACGCACCGACTGGCGACAGCCACCACCCACAGACCAGAATCCCTCATGGCGCGGAGTCTAAGCCCCAGCCTGCCATTCACCAGGGCCCCTGATGGTGGGGATGGACTTGACGCAGCCTGAGACCAGGTCGCGACCCCCAAGTAACCCCAGCTGCCGCCAATGGCATATAGCTGGTGGGAGCCAGATGGGAAGACATATAGATGTTGAAACTAGATGTTTGGCAAAAAGGTTGTTCTTCCAGATACAGGACTCCTCCCACCAATCCATGGTTAGGTTGGCGTAGCTGGGTGCAAAGGACGCGCCTAATGCTGTGCCCTGATATATTGATGACATAATCAAGATAGGACTGTTCCCTTCTGACATCGATGCTTTTGATTTTGAGTTTATTAATAATTGAGTTTGAAAATTCATGTAGTGAATTGATGGTTTTACATCCTGATTTGTGTTGTTTGTTTAGTTGCGAATTGTATTTACCTAATAAGTCAGTAATGTATGGTATTTTATTGATGCATGTAAGTTTTAAACTATATATATATATATATATATATATATATATATATATATATTCACACACACACACATTTTTCATCTTGAGTTTTTTCCTAAACTCCTTTGTTACTCCCTCTATCAGTTCAATTTCCAACTAGCATCAGTCCCCTGTAGTTTTACAACCTGTAACTCTCCTTTTCAATTACTTTTTCAATTAAACATCGGTCCCCTGCAGTTTTGTTTCCCTTCATCCTCTGCTGCCTTAAAGTAGTTTCTTTCATCCGGCACTGTTCCCTTGCAGCTTTACACTTCTATTGTGAATTCTCTCTGTCATCCGTAGTTGTATTTACCCCTGTCCTCTGCAACTTCACAAGGTGGCTCTATCAATTTTCCTATCTTCTACTGCTTTATAAAGTGGCAGTTTCCTTTCTTTGGGCAGATTTAAAAAAAGAGGTGGCGCCTCTGAAACACATAATCTCTGCCCAAATCCCAATCCCGGTGGTTGCCCCAGAGCGATGGAAAAAGGCTGACAGACTTCACCAATGTGTTTCCTTTTTGGTGGGTCCTGGCTTCATGCTGCCTAACTGCTGGCTGCTGAGCTCACTGTACAGCGGTCCACGCTTCTCATTTTCTGCATGCATCTACCTTTCCATCAATGAGTTTCACTCTACCAATCATCTTGTAATGCTAGATATTGTGTGTATAAATAAACTTTGTGACATTTATTATTCCTGTGCTTTGGTTACTTTGTGCATTATTAACCTTGCAATGGTGAAAACTGTTGTATACTACTCTCCTTGTAAAGCTCAGTTCTCTTCCTGTTAGGAGATGATGATGTCTCCCAGCTCTGTCCTACTAGATTCATCATGCTACATGACTTCCTCAGAGGTGGATGTTTATTTAAAGGCAAATTTGTCTTTATTACGTTTTTTGCAACAAGGTTTACAGAACAAAATGAAAGAGACATGCATAATATACAAATAATCAAATAGAAATCTTGAGCATAAAGACAATCCAGAGAAGTAATTATGAAGAGCTATACTCAGCGGATAAAATAAAGGATCAACTGATATGGAGATAGCAGTAATATAATTCTCAGGGAGGTACCCCAGGGTGAGACATGAAAAACATTGAGAGGCACCTCCATATGAAACAATGTACCAAACAAGACTAAGAGAAGAGATAGTGGAGTGTAGAAAGAATAGAGAGAAGTGAGAAGCTACTACTAGAGACAGAAAAAGACTAAAAGAGAGAGAGAGAGAGGGGTCGGGAGGTGGTAAAGACATGGGGCAGGATCGTAGTGTCATACCACTAGGGAACCCCAGTGGCATAACCTAGCGGTATGTGGCCAAACAGGGACAGGAAGGCCAAACTGATGACCCCAAATCAGCGATCCGGGTAGATGAGGCCCAACTCTATTGGGACACAACAGGGGCACACAACTCCCAAAGGGTCGAAGAGGAGGAGAAATGGAGCCAGACTGACCACAGTAACTTGTGTTTATCATAGGTATCCTTGGCAAACGCCAACATTTCTTCCATACGTATGATATAATTATCCGCAGAAACCCACATCGGAAGATGCGGGGGGCGGCCGTCCTCCAAAAGAGAGAGATCAATTGGCGAGCCACAGACAAAAAGAAACACAACAAACATTTCTTCTGCACTGCCACGGAGCCCGTTAGGATGGAGAGGAGAGCAATCTCCGGCGAAGAGGCCAAGGACTCACCATAGATCTTTTTATAAATATCAAAGACCTGACCCCAAAAGGGTTGTATCAGGTCACAATCCCACAAAATGTAGAGCTGGGTACCGACAACCAGATTACAATGCCAGCAAAGATTGGATGTTGAAGGGAATATTTTATGCAGGGAGAAGGGATCTCTATACCATCGAGAAAGGAGCTTAAAGTTCTTTGCCTGTGAATAACACAAAATAGAAGATTTATCAGTGAAATGAAACAACGTAGTCCAATCCTCTGCCGAAATGTCTCTACCCAGTTCTTTGAGACCACGTCCCAGTAAAAGGAGGAAGTTCGGAGTGAAATGCACCATGTAGTACTCTGTAGAGGGAAGCCAAAACATGTCTCGGGGCTTTGGAGAGGGAACACAATCGCTCAAGCTCAGAAAGAGAATGATGAGTATGAGAAGTAGAGTATAAATGTTTACAAAATAAAGATACAGTTGCAAGAAAAAGTATGTGAACCCCTTGGGATTACGTGGAGTTTTGCATGAATTGGGCATAAAATGTGCTCTGAACATCATCTAAGTCACAACAATAGAAGAACACATTCTGCTGAACATAATACTACACAAATATTAGATGTTGCCATGGTTTAATTGCACATAACATGTAAACATTCACAGTGCAGAGAGGAAAAAGTATGTGAGGCCCTAGCTTAATGACTTCTCCCAGAGCTAATTGGAGCCAGGAGTGAGCCAACCTTGACTCCAATCAGTGTGATGATATTGGATGTGTTGCTGTCAGCTGCCCTGCCCTTAAAAAACACACACCTGTTTTGGGTTTACTGGTTTCAAGAAGCACTGTCTGATGTGAACCATGCCTTGCAGAAAAGAGCTCTCAGAAGACCTACGATCAAGAATTGTTGACTTGCATGAAGCTGGAAAGGGTTACAAAAGTATCTCCAAAAGCCTTGATGTTCATGTGTCCACGGTAAAACAGACTGTCTACAAATGGAGAATGTTTAGCACTGTTGCTACACTCCCTAGGCGTGGTCATCCTGTAAAAATGACTGCAATAGCACAGCGCAGAATGCTGCATGAGGTAAAGAAGAATCCCAGAGTGTCAGCTAAAGACCTACAGAAATCTCTGGCACATGCTAACATTTTTGTTGACACATCTACAATAAGGAAAACATTAAACAAGAATGGAGTACATGGGAGGACACCACGGAGGAAGCCATTGCTGTCCAAAAAGAATATTGCAGCACGTTTGAAGTTTGCAAAAGAGCACCTGGATGTTCCACAGCACTACTGGCAAAATATGCTGTGGACAGATGAAACCAAGATTGAGTTGTTTGGGAAGAACACACAACACTATGTGTGGAGAAAAAAAGGCACAGCACACCAACATCAAAACCTCATCCCCACTGTAAAACATGGCGGAGGGAGCATCATGGTTTGGGGCTGCTTTGCTGCCTCAGGGCCTGGACGGATTGTTGTCATCGATGGGAAAATGAATTCCAGAGTTTATCAAGACATTTTGCAGGAAAACGTACGACCATCTGTCCGCCAACTGAAGCTCCGCAGAGGATGGGTGATGCAACAGGACAATGACCCAAAGCATACAAGTAATTCAACAAAACAATGGCTGCAACAGCACAGAATACGCCTTCTGGAGTGGCCCAGTCAGAGTCCTGACCTCAACCCGATTGAAATGCTGTGGCATGACCTTAAGAGAGCGATTCACACCAGACATCCCAAGAATATTGCTACACTGAAACAGTTTTGTGAAGAGGAGTGGTCCAAAATTACTCCAGATCGTTGTGCAGGTCTGATCTGCAACTACAGGAAACGTTTGGTTGAGGTTATTGCTGCCAAAGGAGGGTCAACCAGTTAAGTCCAAAGGTTCACATACTTTTTCCTCCCTGCACTGTAAATGTTTACATGTTATGTGCATCTAATGTTTGTGTAGTATTATGTTCAGCAGACTGTGTTCTTCTATTGTTGTGACTTAGATGACGTTCAGAGCACATTTTATGCTCAATTCATGCAAAACTCCACGTAATCCCAAGGGGTTCACATACTTTTTCTTGCAACTGTATAGCAACTTGTCTAAAGTATCCATCTTAAGGGTGTTAATGCGTCCAAACCAGATCAAGGATGAAGCACCCCACAAAGCCAAATCTTTACGTAAGCGTGAAAGCAGGGGGAAATAAGTTAATATAGAGCGTTGAGATTGGAGGCAATCAAGACCCCAAGATACGAAATGTCCTTTGGTTGCCATTGATTGAAAAGAGAAATTAGAGCGTAAGTGTGACAGCACATAATCTGGTAAAGAAATATTCAATGCCTCAATTTTAGAAATGTTAAGTTTAAAGATATTGAACAGGCCAAATCTGTGAAATAGACTAGAGAGTGAGAGGAGTGGCTGTTGTATGTATATCAAAAGGTTATCTGTGTAAAGAGATAGTTTGTGATGTGAAGAGGGAGTGCAGATACCCATGATAGTCGTTAGCTCTTATGGCCTTCGCGAGATGTTCCATAACTAAAACAAAAAGCAGCAGAGAGGACAGCCCTGTCGAGTCCTGTTCGATATAGGGAAGGACAAATAAACCGAACCATTCACCAGAACAGACGCCGTGGGATGAGAATATAGGGACATAATCTTAGCGTGAAACCACAAACCTAAACCTATCTGCTCGAGAGTGAGGCACGGGAAATGCCAATCAACGTGATCGAACGTCTTCTCAGCATCAAATGAAAGCAGGCAGGCCTTCAAACAGTGTTGCTTGACATAAGAGATAAGGTGGATTGTTTTAGTAGTATTATCCCTGGCTTCCTGACCGGGGACGAAGCCAACCTGATCATGGTGAATCAAAGCTGGTAGGAAGGATGAAAGGCGGTTCACCAGGAGTTATGCAAAAAGCTTGGTATCCAAGTTTAGAAGAGAGATTTGACAATAACTACTGCAACGAGAGGGGTCCTTACCTGGTTTAGGGATAACCAAATATTGGCGGACAGTCATCGATAACATTAAAGGCTTGAGCTAAAAGTGGGGCCGGTTGGGTGGCAAATTTTTTTATAAAATCTTGGAGTAAACCCATCAAGGACTGGACACTTACCAGTTTTAAGGGCCTTGATTGTCCCAAGAACTTCTGGAACAGAAAAAGGCTCTTTTGAGGTCTATTTGTTTTGGCGGTTTTTCTCCTACACTTATTCAGTTGGTTCTTTCTAAGATTCTAAATGTAATAAGTGATTACAACCTTTTGTCTATACATGAATTTAGCCAATCCTTATGTGGCTATTCCCAATAATGTTAATACCAAATGATAACAAATGTGCACATATATCTAATTTATTTACACAGAAAAGAAGCTTGCTATTAATCAAATAATAACAAAATGTGGCCGGTATAACTTTAAAAGTAGTAATATTACAATGTAAATACAAAATGTTACCAATATAAAGAGATGATTACAGGAAAGAAAGTTACAGAAAAGAAACATAGAATAATACGGTACACAGACATTCTGATGACTGGGCTTCCAAAAAGGCAAGGGACAAAGAGGCAGAAATGTGGACAATGGCATACTTTTATACCCCCTTCCCCCTCCATTCCAGGTAGTCGCACCCTTCAATAGGTTCCAGTATTTTGCCATTTCTGTTCAAAGGGGGGCTCTGTGACTTGTGAAAGATATTGGCCAACTGTATAGGCCAATGTCCAGCGACGCATACCTCCTTTGAAGCCAGTTCCCGCAGGAAAATATATGACAATACTCCCTAGGACAGCGGTTCTCAACCTGGGGGTCGCGACCCCTTTGGGGGTCGAACGACCATTTCCCAGGGGTCGCCTAAGACCATCGGAAAACATATTTCCGATGGTCTTAGGAACCGAGACACCGCTGCTCTGTCTCGCGATCTGTGGGCGGGATGATATGCTGCCCCTGTAACCTGGCCACACCTCCGGGATCACTCAACAGCTCCGCCTCCTCGCCGCTGATTGCCCACCGGAACTGTAGCTCAGGAGAGGCACACAGGCGGCCAATCACCGGCGAGGAGGTGGAGCTTGGAGAGGAGGAGCCGAGCGGCAGAGCGCGCAGATCGAAGAAGATCGAGGGAGCTGCAGGACCGAGTGAAGAGGAGAGAGGCCAGAGAAGGAAGACAGCTGACAGGTAAGTGCAAATTTTGCTTCTGCAGGCTGTAGATGGGAGAGGGAGAGAGCGAGCCCAGGCTGGAGCAGGGGTCAGCAAGGTAAGTATCATTGGTGTCAGTGGGAGGAATAGTGCCCCATCATTTGTGTCACTAATACCAACGATGGGGCACTATTCCTCCCCCCACTGACACCAACGATGGGGCACTATTCCTCCCCCCACTGACACCAATGATAGGCACTATTCCTCCCCCCACTGACACGAACGATGGGGCACTATTCCTCCCACTGGCACCAATGATAGGCACTATTCCTCCCCCTACTGACACCAATGATAGGCACTATTCCTTCCCCCACTGACACCAACGATAGGCACTATTCCTCCCCCCACTGACACCAACGATGGGGCACTATTCCTCCCCCCACTGACACCAACGATGGGGCACTGTTCCTCCCCCCACTGACACCAACGATGGGGCACTATTCCTCCCCCCACTGACACCAACGATGGGGCACTATTCCTCCCCCCACTGACACCAACGATGGGGCACTATTCCTCCCCCCACTGACACCAACGATGGGGCACTATTCCTCCCCCCACTGACACCAACGATGGGGCACTATTCCTCCCCCCACTGACACCAATGATAGGCACTATTCCTCCCCCCACTGACACCAATGATGAGGCACTATTCCTCCCACTGACACCAATGATGAGGCACTATTCCTCCCACTGACACCAATGATGGGGCACTATTCCTCCCACTGACACCAATGATGGGGCACTATTCCTCCCACTGACACCAATGATGGGGCACTATTCCTCCCACTGACACCAATGATGGGGCACTATTCCTCCCACTGACACCAATGATGGGGCACTATTCCTCCCACTGACACCAATGATGGGACACTATTCCTCCCACTGACACCAATGATGGGACACTATTCCTCCCACTGATACCAATGATGGGGCACTATTCCTCCCACTGACACCAATGATGGGACACTATTCCTCCCACTGACACCAATGATGGAGCACTATTCCCCCCACTGACACCAATGATGGGGCACTATTCCTCCCACTGACACCAATGATGGGGCACTATTCCTCCCACTGACACCAACGATGGGGCACTATTCCTCCCACTGACACCAACGATGGGGTGCTATTCCTCCCACTGATACCAACGATGGGACGCTATTCCTCCCACTGACATCAGTGATGGGGCGCTAGTCCTCCCACTGATACCAATGATGGGGCACTATTCCTCCCACTGATACCAATGATGGGGCACTATTCCTCCCACTGACACCAATGGCGGGACACTATTCCTCCCACTGATATCAACGATGGGACACTATTCCTCCCACTGATATCAGTGATGGGGCACTATTCCTCCCACTGATACCAACGATGGGACACTATTCCTCCCACTGATACCAATGATGGGGCACTATTCCTCCCACTGATACCAATGATGGGGCGCTAGTCCTCCCACTGATACCAATGATGGGGCACTATTCCTCCCACTGCAAAATTACAGTTCTGAAGTAGCAACGAAAATAATTTTATGGTTGGGGGTCACCACAACATGAGGAACTGTATTAAGGGGTCGCGGCGTTAGAAAGGTTGAGAACCACTGCCCTAGGAGGTGTTAGAAATGACAACTTCAGGGCTTATTCAGCCAGGTGGCCATATTGTCATAAACCTCTACAGGAATCTTCTAAGGGGGGGGGGTGTAGAGGTGATGCAATAGATGGTAAATAAGTTGCAGGAATAGAGACCCCTATCAGAAGTTCACAATAATGTGATGGATATTTTGGGCCTACAATAATTTTTAACATTTCCCCCTGAAGTTCATTGGTGAACGTATGCCTGCCCTCAATGATTGTCAGGGCAGGAGCTGAGGAACGGACTGGCAGGCCTAATAACAATGTAACGCACTGGCTGACGACAACCACAAACCACAGACCGAAGTCCCTCAGGGCACGGAGTCTAAGTCCCAGGCTGCCCTTCACCAGGGCCCCTGATGGTGGGGATGGACTTGACGCAGCCAGGAACCATGTCGTGGCCCCCGAGACACCTCAGTTGTGGTAATGGCCGCCGCCAATGGCGTGTAGCTGGTGGAAAAGACAATAGAGAAGTCAGGCAGGCCGGGTCGACAACAACGGGACAAAACGGTACATGACAGCAGACGAGAATCACAGGTCACGAGACGGGTTCAGCAACAGAGGGTCAGAAAGGGAAACACAAAGAATAGTCAAGTCACAAGCCGAGTCAGATTCCAGGAGAGTCATGAGAGTCAGAACAGAGTAATAGCAACACAAAGACACAAGTGCAAAGAGCATGTGCGGACTACAGGCTTATATGTCATCAGCCACACCCCTCAGGGGGATGGACCTCAGAGACCTGAAGGTGTAAAGGATTCCCACCATGCTCAGCAGAAATCCAAGATGGATGCCAGCACATGGAGTAACATAACCTCTGGGAAAAGGTAGGACCTTGACATTGATTTTGTACCCACCCATGACAGCCCAGAAGGCCCAACCCCCACACCCCAGCACGACCTCCTCTTCTTTCTTGAGCACGATGCAACTCCTTATCTGTTCTGATGGCCTCCGAGACCTCACATCTGGGCCATTAATGCCTGTACTGTGATGTTTCCTTACTCCTCTGCCTTGGGAGGACAGAACTCCAACATTGATGGCGGGATCCTGGTATCTTTAGTCCTGTAGCTTGGGAACACTGTGCGATGTTTGCAAAGATTGGATCAGACCACGAAATGGCACTATTCAGCATGGTGGAAGATAGTTGAGAAAGGTCTAGCTTTTGCACCCTTGTCTCAAGAGATGACATGGTGTTTGTTGCTTCTTCAGGTGGTGGTAGGGCAGGCCTCCAGACAATCATACATGGATACAAAAAAAGGAGAATGCCAGTGTAAGGTTATTGGGGGAAGTCATGATTGGAGCAGTGGTTGGGACTTTAAAGGTTATTAAGCATAGGGGTCTTAATGTGGACAGGTAAAGTGGGATCCCCACAGGATGCAGAGTCTGAACAACAGCCGGTATTTAGGAGGGCCCCTGAAGGTAGGGATGGCCAATACTGCATGCTATTGCCATTTCTCAGTCCCTGGGTTCTCCCCACCCGCTCACAGGGCTCGGGTTGAAGCCGTAGGAAGATTGAGGGATGTCTGCAGGAAGCAATTATAAGCCTGGGGATCCCCGACGGACTCTTGAAGCTGAGTCGGACACGAATGCCACAGCCTTATAATTCACAGCTCATTTATCTTCTAATTTTAAGTTATGAAAAAAATTGAATATTAAACAAGCAAAAAGAAAGAGGGAAGAGTAATAAAAGCAAAAGTATAAACAAAATGATAGAAAAAAAAAAGGGTACAGATTTAATGCTCCTCCAAATATGACTTTTACTTTACATATTTCACTTTAGGTTGGTAAAGAACTGTATTCATGCAACAAAAAATAAAAATGAGAAAAGGTGAAAAAAATATCCTCCCCCCAAAAAAAAAATATATATATATATACCCGCCTTGAAAAACTATTGGTAACTGCATTAAAACACAAAACCATTGCAACAATTGCAGCAGTTACTTGACAATAGACAACTGCTCTGCCATACTAGTAATCAACAGTATATTTGCAGGTCAGGTAAACAAAAAAAAATGGAGAGAGAAAAAAAAAACTGATTGAAAAAATTTAGAATTTAGATAAACCTGACTGCACTTTGTTACTCCAATTTAGAGGCTTCTCCCGAAAACAAAACAAAACAAAAAACAATAAAAAAAAGGGGAAAAAAAGAAACAGAACCTCAAGAGTTTTCTTTTCCCTTAACTCTATGTTGTTTTAGGGTCCTTTCTTGAATATGCAAATTCTTTTGTACTGGTCTGGGTTGGATCAGACTCTTCACAGAGTAGTTTCTGAGTTAATGGCCTCTCTGTTTCTCAAGAGGAGATACCTCCTTGAGGTACACATTCTTATAGCTTTTGCGTTAATTTTCTTAATGGTGATGCAGATTATTAATTGCATCAGGAAGAGCAACAGGGTTACACAAATCAGCTGAACAACAGGGTGGAGTTAGATGTTTAGGAAAGCTGTGGCTTTAGGACTGTGCCCGAAAAAACTATCACCAGCATACCTTAGCATCTCTCTCTAATGTGTGTGTTACTTGGGTTAATTGACTTTGATCCTAGGATAACACCTAAATCATCCACTCCGCTTCTCCAAATACATCCTGATCTCCAGCCCCCTTGTTACCTCCCACTGTGCTCAACATCAGGACTGCTCCAGAACCTCCGGAACTCCCCTTCCCAGTATGTCCAGCCAGCTCCTACCCTGTTCACCAATAGGTGATCCTAGAAAATGTATTTATTTAGGGGAACCTCATCCGCCTCCACCTAAAAACTATACTTCAGCCAGCTCCATCAGATTATTCTCCCACAGATATTTCCTTTTGTACCACCCCCTCCCTTTAGATTATAAGCCACTTGAGCTGGGCCCTCCTATTAACGCACTGCACAAACTGTTGGCGCTATCTAAAACCTGCTGCCCAAAGTCTAACAACCAAACTTTTAACTCTGCCCCAAATTCCAAAGGAAGTTTCTGTAGGTGTACGAGGGTATCAGGTTTGAGACCAAGCAAGGCTGATTTGGAAAGAAGTATTTGATCACCTACAAACAAGCAAGATTTATGGCTCTCACAGACCTGTACCTTCTTCTTTAAGAGGCTCCTCTGTCCTGCACTCATTACCTGTATCAATGGCACCTGTTTGAACTTGTTATCAGTATAAAAGACATCTGTCCACAACAGTCACACTCCAAACTCCACTATGGTGAAGACCAAAGAGCTGTCGAAGGACACCAGAAACAAAATTGTAGACCTGCACCAGGCTGGGAAGACTGAATCTGCAATAGGCAAGCAGCTTGGTGTGAACAAATCAACTGTGGGAGCAATAATTAGAAAATGGAAGACATACAAGACCACTGATAATCTCCCTCGATCTGGGGCTCCACGCAAGATCTCACCCCGTGTGGTCAAAATGATCACAAGAACGGTGAGCAAAAATTCCAGGACCACACGGGGGGACCTAGTGAATGACCTGCAGAGAGCTGGGACCAACGTAACAAAGGCTACCATCAGTAACACACTACGCCGCCAGGGACTCAGATCCTGCAGTGCCAGACATGTCCCCCTGCTTAAGCCAGTACATGTCCGGGCCCATCTGAAGTTTGCTAGAGAGCATTTGGATGATCCAGAAGAGGATTGGGAGAATGTCATATGGTCAGATGAAACCAAAATAGAACTGTTTGGTAGAAACACAACTCGTCGTGTTTGGAGGAGAGAGAATGCTGAGTTGCATCCAAAGAACACCATACCTACTGTGAAGCATGGGGGTGGCAACATCATGTTTTGGGGCTGTGTCTCCGCAAAGGGACCAGGACAACTGATCCATTTACAGGACAGAATGAATGGGGTCATGTATCGTGAGATTTTGAGTGCAAACCTCCTTCAATCAGCAAGGGCATTGAAGATGAAACGTGGCTGGGTCTTCCAACATGACAATGATCCCAAACATACCACCCGGGCAACGAAGGAGTGGCTTCGTAAGAAGCATTTCAAGGTCCTGGAGTGGCCTAGCCAGTCTCCAGATCTCAATCCCATAGAAAACCTTTGGAGGGAGTTGAAAGTCCGTGTTGCCCAGCGACAGCCCCAAAACATCACTGCTCTAGAGGAGATCTGCATGGAGGAATGGGCCAACATACCAGCAACAGTGTGTGCCAACCTTGTGAAGACTTACAGGAAACGTTTGACCTCTGTCATTGCCAACAAAGGATATATAACAAAGTATTGAGATGAACTTTTGATATTGATCAAATACTTATTTTCCACCATAATTTGCAAATAAATTCTTTCCAAATCAGCCAATGTGATTGTCTGGATTTTTTTTCTCATTTTGTCTCTCATAGTTGAAGTCTACCTATAATGCCAATTACAGGCCTCTCTCATCTTTTTAAGTGGGAGAACTTGCACAATTGGTGGCTGACTAAATACTTTTTTGCCCCACTGTATATTGGAAATGAATGCAGGGTGAAATCCGTAGTTGGAGAAGAAGGGAGACTGTCTTGTGGCCGAGTGTTTTGAGTTATTATAGGCGAATTCAGCCAAGGGTAAAAGTGATACCCAGTCGTCTTGAGAAAGGGATGTGAAACAACAAATGTACTGCTCCAAGGTCTGGTTGGTTCTTTCTGTTTAGCCGTTAGTCGGAGGATGATAGGCGGAAGAGAGTAAGAGCCTCACTTTCAATTTTTCACAAAGAGCCCTCCAAAATTTTGAGGTGAATTGCATCCCTTGATCCGAGACGATGTTTCCTGGAACACCATGGGTCTCACCACCTCTCTTATAAAGACTTGGGCTGTTTCAGCTGCAGATGGTACTCCTTTCATGGCAATAAAGTGGGCCATCTTGGAAAATCGATCCACTATAACGAAGATAGCTGAACATCCTTCTGATGGTGGCAGCTCTACAATGAAATCCATCAATATCATCCTCCAAGGACAATCAGGGACTGGTAGAGGCCTTAATAAGCCCCAGGTTTTGCTTCTATTGCACTTGTTCCGTATACACGTGGGACAGGAATTTACGTAGGCCTTGCAATCTTTCTCCCACTCCGGCCACCAGAACAGGCGCTGTACTAGATCTAAGGTCTTGTGGACCCCGAAATGTCCTGTAAGTGGATGGTCATGACACAGCCCTAAAATTGCCGGTCAGTTAGTTTCTGGTGCGAAGATTCTGTTCCCTCACCATAGTAGCCCTTCTCTAGAGGACAGAGTGATTCCTGGAGGGATGGAGCCCCAAGAAATGCTTGCTGGATCTGTGAAAAGAGGTCTGGTTGTAAGAGACAGAAGTTAACTGTTGAGAGTACCGTATCAGGGGTAGGAGGATCCTTCGGGTCATCAAACATCCTAGACAGGGCACCAGTTTTGATATTCTTGGAGCCCGGTCTATAGGTGATGTGGAAGCTGAATCTGGAAAAGATGAGTGCTTGTCGGGGTTTTAGACGTTTCGCCGTCTTTAGGTACTCCAAATTCTTGTGATCGGTGTAGATCAGGATGGGATGTGCTGCTCCCTCTAAAAGGTACCTCCATTCCTCCAAGGCCGACTTGATGGCCAGTAACTCTCGGTCCCCTACATCGTAGTTTCTTTCCGCCAGGGATAATTTTCTGGAAAAGAAAGCAACAGGATGAAGCAGGAGTTTCAGACCTTGTCGCTGTGAAAGAACGGCCCCAACAGCAGTCTCCGAGGCATCTACTTCTACCACAAAGGGTAGTGCTGGATCCGGATGGCTTAACCACTTGCCGCCCTGCCACTGTGGAAATACGGCGACAGGGCGGCACTGGCAGGCAAAACCACGTTTTAAAACATGTGTTTTGTAAACAGATAGGGGGCGCACACGAGGCGCGCCGCCACCCTATCTGTCCCGCCGATCACCACTGCGGATGTCAGTTGCCGGGTCACAGCTGGTCCTTAGCGGCTGTTTCCCGGCGATCGGTGGTAAACAGTGACAGAGAGCACAGCTGCAGTAGCTGTGCTGTCTGTCACTTCCTTGTCAGCTCGAGGATGAGCTGATCGAGACAGAAGAGTTTCTCTCTCTCGATCAGCCTTGTCCCGTCCCGCCCACACCCTCGCCCCCTAGTAAAACACTCCCCCTCACTCAGATAACCCTTCCCTGAAAAATAAAGTTAACCCCTTCCTCCCCAGTGCTATTAGTACAGTGTCAGTGTTTTTCTTTTTGCACTGGTCACTGTATTAGTGTTTTTGGGGATGTCAGTGACCCCAAGTCAGTACCCCCCAATGTCAGAATGTCCGCCGCCGTCCCGCCATAAGTCACTGGTCGCTGCCATAAGTCCCTGATTGCCGCCATAATTCACTGATCACCGCCATTATTAGTATAAAAAAAAACCTAAAAATCCCAGTATCTTTCTAGCCATTTGTAAACGCTATAACTTTCACGTAAACCAATTAATTTACACGTATTGGTTTTTTTTTTAGCAAAGACATGTCGCAGAATGCATTTTGGCAGAAATTTATGACTAAATTTGATTTTTGCATTTTTTTTTACTGGACATGTTTTATAGCAAAAAGTCCAAAATATTGTTTTTTTTTCCCTCAAAATTGTCAGCCTTTTTTTTTATAGCGCAAAAAATAAAAACCGCACAGGCGATCAAATACCACCAAAAGAAAGCTCAATTTGTGGGGGAAAAAAAGGATGTAAATTTCATTTATGTACAGTATTGCATGACCGCGCAATTGTCCGTTAAACTAGCGCAGCGCTGTATAGCAGAAAAATGGTGTAAGTTGCAGTATTTATACCATAGTTTGTAGACGCTATAACTTCCACACAAAGCAATCAATATACACTCATTGGGATTTTTTTTAACAAAAACGTGGAGCAGAATACATTTTGGTCTAAATTTATAACCAACTTTGAGTTTACTATATATTTTTTATAGCTGAAAGTAAAAAATATTGTTTTTCTTCAAAATTTTTGGCATTTTTTTGTTTATAGCGTGAAAAATAAAAAGCGCACAGATCATCAAATACCACCAAAAGAAAGCTCTATTTGTGTGAAAAAAAGGACATAAATTTTGTTTGGGTGCAGCATTGCATGACCGCGCAAGTATCAGTTGAATTAGTGCAGCGCCGAGTAGCAAAAAGAGGCCTGGTCATTAAGGAGGGTAAATCCTCTGGAGCTCAAGTGGTTAATATGGGTACTGATGTAAAAGAGTCCCTTTAATGAGTTGAAAGCGTTTTGGGCTTCCGGTGTCCAATGGAATCGGACTCCCTGTTTGGTTAATTGAGTGATAGGAGTGATGATGGTTGAGAATCCCTTGATGAACCTCCTGTAAAAATTGGCAAAGCCTATGAAGCTCTGTACTCCCTTTTTGTCAGGTGCTGCTGGCCATTCCAGAATGGCAGAAACTTTCTGGGGATCCATCTTGAAGCCTTCAGTGGATATAATTAGTCCCAGGAACTGAATGCTCTGATGTTCAAATTCACATTTCTCTGGTTTAGCGTAAAGTCCATGTAATCAGAGGCGATCAAGGACCTTCTGCACATGACCCCGGTGAAGCTCGATGGATGTAGAAAAGATCAGGATGTCATCGAGATACACATTCATGAATATGTCTAGGAAATCCCTGAAGATGTTGTTCAATAGATGCTGGAAGGTTGCAGGAGCATTGCACAGTCCGAAGGGCATAACTAAATATTCGTAGTGTGCAAACCTGGTATGGAAGGCTGTTTTCAACTCATCTCCTTCTCTGATCCTTACAAGATTGTAGGCTCCTCTTAAGTCTAATTTAGTAAATACAGTCTCAGATCTGAGCCTCTGAAAGATTCTGGGACAAGTGGCAGAGGATATCTATTCTTCACCGTGATATTATTTAATTCCGGGTAATCCACACATGGACAGAGGGAATGATCCTTCTTTTCTACAAAGAAGATTCCTGCCCCTGCTGGTGAGGTGGAGGGGCGGATGAACCCCTTTTTGAGATTATCCTCAATGTAGTCCTTTAATGCCTCCAACTCATGCTCTGATAGCGGGAAGATCCGACCAAAGGGAATCTCAGCTCCAGGTAGAAGTTCAATCGGGCAGTCGTAGGGCCTGTGAGGTGGAAGGCTGTCTGCACCACGTTTACTGAAGACATCTAGGAAGTCATGGTATGCGGCTGGAACCATCTGGCCTATTTCGGTATCATCTTTCATGCACAACAGAGGCCTGGATGGGGCAGGACTTTGGGGAAAGCAGTGCTTATGGCAGTAGGCCGATTAGAAGTCCACTTCACCAGATACCCAATTTACGCTAGGATTGTGGGCCTGTAACCATGGGATCCCCAAGATGACTGGAAACAATGGTGATGCAATAACATCCAGGCATAGTAGTTCCTTGTGACCAGATGGAGATATTATCACAGGGAGTGGGCTCGTTTCCTGTGTGACTGCCCCAGATTTGATGTGAGATCCGTCGGCCAGATATACTGCCAGTCTCTGAGTTTTGGCTTTTAAGGGTATCTGGTGTTGCTGAGCGAAGGTTGCATCGATAAAGCAACTGCAGGCCCCAGAATCAATGGTAGTGGGTGTCACGGATCCAGCCCACACACCACGCCCACAGCGACTAGCTAACCGAGGCACACACGTGCGGCCGTGACTTGGGCTAAGAGGGAATAAGGGGGACTTTTTTTTTTTAATTTAAATATTTATTAATTTTCAAAATAATAGGAAGATAAAATCCACAATACA
This sequence comes from Staurois parvus, assembly GCF_062004578.1. NCBI lineage: Eukaryota > Metazoa > Chordata > Amphibia > Anura > Ranidae > Staurois > Staurois parvus. Next base: position 665,709 of record NW_028318235.1, read on the forward strand.
AATTCTTTACATAAAAAAATATACAATCATTTCCCATATTTTCCTTATTTCTCCCATCCCCCCCTAACAAAATCACCCTTCCCCCTACCCCCCTCCATCCTGCACATCTCTTTACCTTCCACTCTTAGGCAAGAGAAAAAGAGACTTGAAAAATGTTCTTATTACTAAAGGGACTGAAAGAAAGCAAACTCCTTTATCTATTCAGATTCGATCTACACTCTTCCCATTTTTTCCATTTCATGTAATATGTCTCCATCCTATCTTCCTGTACATAAAATAATTTCTCCATTCTACCAATCTGGTCTACTCTTTCTATCCAGTCCTCCTTCTTTTGGAGCTTCTACTTTACGCCAAAACTTTGGTATCAGACTTTTGGCTGCATTTAAAAAGTACCATACACCCGTTTCTTTATATTTATTTACTGATAATTCTGTAATATGTAAAAGGCATCCTTCAGGGTCCAAACCAATATCCATTTCCGTAATCATTCTAATCCGATGCACTACATTTCTCCAGAATACTTGTATTTTTGAACATTTCCACCATATGTGATACATCGTGCCAATTTCTCCACACCCCGCCAACACATAGGTGATTTCTCCCCACTCATCTTGTGCTCTATACTCGGTGTAATATACCCTCTTATCAAACATTTATAATTCATTTCCAGCTCGCGTGTACTTACATTCTCATGAATCAATCTAAATATTTTTTTCTGTTTAGCCTCCTCTATCACCACCCCCAAATCTCTTTCCCATTTTTCTATATACATTAGTTTTTTTTTTCCTATATCTAACTCAGTGAGGATTTTATATATTTTAGCCGTACCGTGTTTCCCATCTCCCCGTGATTCCAACAACCTCTCAAACAAGTTCCAATCTTTTCTAGATCTCAAGAGTTTAGGCAAATTCCCAACAAAACTTTTTAATTGATTATACCTCCAAACATCTATCTTAGTGAAAATCTTTCCCTCTTCCTTTTCCAAATCTTTAAGTGATCTCAATTCTACTCCTTTCATTATATCTCTCAATTGGGCTTCCTCATTTTTGATCCATTTTCCTGAAATTTCCTCCCTACCTGGCGTGAAAAGCCCTGAATTCCTTAATGGCATCAGAAATGAGTTAAAATTGTGCATTTTATCCCACACTCTTAAAACATTTAAAGTATGCACACTCGTGCTCTCTTTTAAACCTCTGTGCTGTGTTGGAACCCATATACTCTTACTTAATTTATTACCACTGAGTGAATTTTCTATAGTGACCCAATGTCAGGGCTCCCGGGTATGACCAGAGGTGTGTGACTGACGCAGGGAAACGCAGACTTCAGATATGTTATAAACAATATCATTTATTGACACTAACAATACAAACATAAACGCAGTGCAATACTAAAACATAACACAGTGCAAACGAACCAAACCAAACCACCCACAGATAACTATACATACAATGCAAGTGTCGTCAGGCAGGCCGGGTCAATATCAATCGGGCAGGTAGGTACAGGGGGAGCAAGCGGAGAATGGTCGGGGTCACAAGCCAGGTTCAGCAGGTAGCGGGCAGCGTGGTACAGAGGGTCAGGCAGAGGGATGGTCAGGAACGAGCCGGGGTCAGAGCAGGAGAAGTCAGCAGAGGTCAGATCAGGCAGGGTCAGCAACAAGACAGGAACAGGATGCAGGGCCCAGGAAAAACACACACCAAGGCAGAGTCTGCAGGTCTGGCCATCCCTTAAATACACCAGTATAAGCAGTTTCAGGTGTTTAGCTGGCTGCAAGGTTGAGTCTCTGATTGCTGGGAGCACCCGCTGGCCAGCCCTGGTACTGCAGCTCATAAGGCAGGTGAGTCCCACCATTGCTGGCCAGTCCATTCCTGACAGTACCCCCCCCTCAAGGAGCGGCCTCAGGACGCTCCAAACAGTCCTAGCTGGGCAAAATGTTCCACCGCCCGGGTCTGGTAACTGGCGGGATATCAAAGACTGGCACACCGGGCAGGACTCCGGGCAGCGGCACACCGGGCAGGACTCCGGGCAGCGGCCCATCGGGCAGCGGCACACCGGGCAGCGGCCCATCGGGCAGCGGCACACCGGGCAGAGGCACATCGGGCAGAGGCACATCGGGCAGCGGCACATCGGGCAGGACTCCGGGCAGCGGCACATCGGGCAGGACTCCGGGCAGCGGCACATCGGGCTGGACTCCGGGCAGCAGCACATCGGGCTGGACTCCGGGCAGCGGCACACCGGGCAGGACTCCGGGCAGCGGCACACCGGGCAGAGGCACACCGGGCAGAGGCACATCAGGCAGAGGCACATCGGGCAGCAGCACACAGGGCAGCGGCACACCGGGCAGGACTCCGGGCAGCGGCACACCAGGCAGAGGCACATCGGGCTGGACTCCGGGCAGCGGCACATCGGGCTGGACTCCGGGCAGCGGCACATCGGGCTGGACTCCGGGCAGCGGCACATCGGGCTGGACTCCGGGCAGCGGCACATCGGGCTGGACTCCGGGCAGAGGCACATCGGGCTGGACTCCGGGCAGAGGCACATCGGGCTGGACTCCGGGCAGAGGCACATCGGGCTGGACTCCGGGCAGAGTCACATCGGGCTGGACTCCGGGCAGAGGCACATCGGGCTGGACTCTGGGCAGAGGCACATCGGGCTGGACTCCGGGCAGAGGCACATCGGGCTGGACTCCGGGCAGAGGCACATCGGATCACCAGGCAAAGCAGCAGGCAGCGGGCCACCAGGCCGAGCAGCAGGCACCGGGACCCCAGGCGGGGCGACAGGCATCGGGCCCCCAGGCGGGGCGACAGGCATCGGGCCCCCAGATGGGGCGACGGGCATCGGGCCCCCAGGTGGAGCGGCGGGCGCCGGACCCCCAGGCAGAGCGGTGGGCGCCGAACCCCCAGGCGGAGCGACAGGTCTCGGGCCCCCAGGCGGAGCGGCGGCGCCGGACCCCCAGGCGGAGCGACAGGTCTCGGGCCCCCAGGCGGAGCAGCGGGCGCCGAACCCCCAGGCGAAGCGACAGGTCTCGAGCCCCCAGGCGGAGCGGCGGGCGCCAGACCCCCAGGCGAAGCGACAGGTCTCGAGCCCCCAGGCGGAGCGGCGGGCGCCAGACCCCCAGGCGGAGCGACAGGTCTCGGGCCCCCAGGCGGAGTGGCGGGCGCCGGACCTCCAGGCGGAGCGACAGGTCTCGGGCCCCCAGGCGGAGCGGCGGGCGCCGGACCCCCAGGCGAAGCGACAGGTCTCGGGCCCCCAGGCGAAGCGGCGGGCGCCGTACCCCCAGGCGGAGCGACAGGTCTCGGGCCCCCAGGCGGAGTGGCGGGCGCCGGACCCCCAGGCGGAGCGACAGGCACCGAGTCACCAGGCATGACAGTGGGCTCCGAGTCAACTGGCATGACAGTGGGCTCCGAGTCAACTGGCATGACCGCTGGCACTGGGTCAGACAATGGATCGTCTGGCTGGACAGCGGGCATCGGGTCACCAGGCATCAGGTCATTTGGCTCGACAGCGGGCACCGCGTCATCTGGCAAGGCAGTGGGCTCCGAGTCAACTGGCAGGACCGCGGGCACTGGGTCAAACATTGGATCGTCTGGCTGGACAGCGGGCATCGGGTCACCAGGCATCAGGTCATTTGGCTCGACAGCGGGCACCGCGTCATCTGGCAAGGCAGTGGACTCCGAGTCAACTGGCGTGACCGCGGGCACTGGGTCAGACATTGGATCATCTGGCTGGACAGCGGGCATCGGGTCACCAGGCATCAGGTCATTTGGCTCAACAGCGGGCACCGCGTCATCTGGCAAGACAGTGGGCACCAAGTCACCAGGCACGACCGTGGGCTCTGAGTCAATTGGCACGACAGCGGGCACCGGGTCATCAGGTACCGGATTGGCTGGCTCGACAGCAGGCATCAGGTCACCAGGTATGACAGCGGGCACTGGGTCACCAGGCATCAGGTCATTTGGCTCGCCAGCGGGCACCGCGTCATCTGGCAAGGCAGTGGGCACCGAGTCACCAGGTACGACAGCGGGCTCTGAGTCAATTGGCACGACAGCGGGCACCAGATCAGGTACCGGATCGTCTGGATCAACAGCGGGCATCGAGTCAACTGGCCTAATAGGATCATCAGGCTGGATCAGTTCATCATGCTGGGTAGAGGCATCAGGCTGAGCGGAGGCATCAGGCTGAGCGGAGGCATCAGGCTGAATAGAGGCATCAGGCTGAATAGAGGCATCAGGCTGAATAGAGGCATCAGGCTGGGTACAGGCATCAGGCGGAGTGGAGGCATCAGGCCGAGTGGAGGCAACAGGCCGAGTGGAGGCATCAGGCCGAGTGGAGGCATCAGGCCGAGTGGAGGCATCAGGCCGAGTGGAGGCATCAGGCCGAGTAGAGGCATCAGGCTGAATACAGGCATCAGGCTGAATACAGGCATCAGGCTGGGTACAGACCTCAGGCTGAAGTGCGGGTGCCAAGGCACCAGGCTGAACCACGGAAGGCAGGTTCTCAGACGGCAGGCTCACTGGTTCGGATACTGGCAGGATGGTATTGGTTGGAAAGAATTTCCGCTTCTTTTCTGGTTTTAACTACTGGAGCACTGCAAGTAAACGCAGGTCTGCAAACAAATGGAGCAGCTGGAGACAGAGAAGAGCTGGAGGATGGAACAGGGGAGGGAGCAGTTGCTACAGAGGGCTTTTTTACAGGGTTAAAGGCAGGATAGGTGCAGCGAGTGGGAACAGGGTACTGACATGTGGTAGACAGCAGGGCAGGAGGAGCTGTTGGGAATGCAGGAATAGAGCTTTGAGGAAATAGATTAGAAGCAGGATTGGGTTTTTGTAAGCTGACTGAGGCTGGGTGCAACAAATCTGTCCATGTCTGCAGTATGGGTTGAACAAAGCTCCGCTTACACAAAGCCTGTCTGACCAAAGACTGCACTGCGTTTATACAATCTCTTAGTACCTGTGGTGAACATGCAGAATAACGCTCCAGAAAGTAATCCACATCATCCTCTAATAACCATACCAGGGACTCTACCTGGTCGGCACTAAATGGCGGCAAAAATTCATCCCTGCATTTGGGGGTACCAGATGAAAACCAGATGAAACCAACTCCGCACAAATCTGAATCAATGGCTGTACCTCAGAGAATTCTGTGCCCTGATCTACTAGAACATGAGCGATCCTTATACATTCTAGCAGTTCATCCCGGGGATACTCCCTCAGAGTCTGATAAGCATACTCTCTGTCATCAAACACTAGCAGATATAAATACACAACCTCATCAAGATCCATCCTTCCCATCAACAAACCAAGATGGCTTCCCTGTGCAGCCACTTCTGGTCAGGATTGGCCTTGGTGTAATGTCAGGGCTCCCGGGTATGACCAGAGGTGTGTGACTGACGCAGGGAAACGCAGACTTCAGATATGTTATAAACAATATCATTTATTGACACTAACAATACAAACATAAACGTAGTGCAATACTAAAACATAACACAGTGCAAACGAACCAAACCAAACCACCCACAGATAACTATACATACAATGCAAGCGTCGTCAGGCAGGCCGGGTCAATATCAATCGGGCAGGTAGGTACAGGGGGAGCAAGCGGAGAATGGTCGGGGTCACAAGCCAGGTTCAGCAGGTAGCGGGCAGCGTGGTACAGAGGGTCAGGCAGAGGGATGGTCAGGAACGAGCCGGGGTCAGAGCAGGAGAAGTCAGCAGAGGTCAGATCAGGCAGGGTCAGCAACAAGACAGGAACAGGATGCAGGGCCCAGGAAAAACACACCAAGGCAGAGTCTGCAGGTCTGGCCATCCCTTAAATACACTAGTATAAGCAGTTTCAGGTGTTTAGCTGGCTGCAAGGTTGAGTCTCTGATTGCTGGGAGCACCCGCTGGCCAGCCCTGGTACTGCAGCTCATAAGGCAGGTGAGTCCCACCATTGCTGGCCAGTCCATTCCTGACACCCAACTTTTCCCTTTTGAATTATGTGTCCAATCAAATATTCTAGCCAAAATTACTGCTATATAATATCTATTAAAATCTGGCACTCTCAGTCCACCTTTTTCTTTATTTCTACTCATCACTTCATAAGATACTCTAGGTTTTTTATTTCTCCAAATATATCTTTTTATCATATTTTTAATCATCTTAAAATATACCTCTGGAAGCTTAATAGGGACCATTTGGAATTTATATAGGATTTTGAGGACACTTACCGTTTTTATCAAATTTATACGTCCTATCCAGGAATGATTTCCTCCTCCTAATCTCTTTAATTCCTCTCTAATTTCATTTAACATTTCTATATAATTTGATTTATAAAGGTTTTTATATGCCGAAGTGAGTTTTACCACCAAATATTTTCATTTTCTCTCTTTCCACACAAAGGGAAATTCCCCTTGTATCCCCTTTTTTTTCTTATTTGGAAGATTTATGTTTAATATCTCTGTTATTTTTTAAGTTTGACATCTCTCTATATTCCTTCAATGCCTTCATTAAATTAGGGAGCGTTGCCCTAGGATTTCCAACATAGAACAATAAATCGTCCGCAAAAGCGGCAACCTTATGCTCTACATTTCCTATACATATTCCCTTTATGTCTGGGTTTTTCCTTATTGTTGACAACAATGGTTCCAAGGACAAAACGTACAACAATGGAGACAACGGGCAACCCTGTCTTGTTCCATTTGTCATCCCAAATGACTCTGACATCTCTCCATTTACCATAACCACTGCGGAGGGACTCCTGTACAACTTTCCTATCCATGCTCTCATTCTAGCCCCCACTCCCAGGGCCTCCAATGTATCCATCATGAATCCCCAATTAACTCTATCAAATGCCTTCTCTGCATCCACTGAAAGAACCACCACTGGAGTCTTTCCCTTTCTACTTTGCTGAATAAGCAACAAGGATCTCAACCCATTGTCTCTACCCTCTCTCCCTTGAACAAAACCCACCTGATCTTCGTGTATCCATTCGGGCATTAACTCTTTCAGCCTATTCGCTAAGATCTTTGCATATATCTTCGTATCTGTAGTCAATAATGATATTGGTCTATAACTTGAACATTGGGCAGGATCTTTTCCTTCTTTGTGAATAAGAACCACCTGAGCCTGCAGGGATTCTCGCCTCATATCAATCTCTCCCCCCAAAGTGTTGAAATAGGACTTCAATTTAGGTATTAACAATTCACTGTATTTTTTATAATATCTAACAGTGTATCCGTCAGGCCCTGGGCTTTTACCCATCATGGAGCTTTTTAATGCTGTGTTTATTTCTTCATATGTAATTTCACAATCTAGGGAGTTCAATAATTCTTCATTTAATTTTGGTTATCTATTAAGTCTTGGGGGGCAATATTATAAAGTTTACTATAGTAATGCTTAAATACCTTCGCAATATCTCTAGTTGAGTGAATCAGTTCTCCCTTGGGGTTTTTTATTTTATCTATATAATTCCTATTCTTCTTTTTTTTCAGAGCTCTCATTAAAAACTTTCCTGGTTTATCTCCCCATCTATACCTTTCACATAATACTTTATTAAAGACTCTCCTCTTCTCCTCTTCCATCATATTCTCTAATTCTTCTTTCTTTTTTTTAACTTTCTGCTTTATCTCTTGTGCTATATTCTTTTTATGCAACTGTTCAAACTCAGCTAATTCCTTTAGGAGCCCACTAATTTTCTCTCTCTTTCTCTTTTTTTCCTTGCCCCAATTGCGATAAGGATTCCTCATATATATATCTTATGGGCCTCCCAAACTGTAGCCACCGACACATCTCCTGTTTCATTTTCCTCAAAATATCTCCTTATCTCCTCTCAAATCTTCCTCTCGGTCTCTTGATCCATTAAAAGTGCCTCATTCAACCTCCACACCGACCCTCCTGGAGGTCTCTTTCCCCATCCCACTTTCATTACAACAGGGGCATGATATGAGAGTGACCTTACCTCTATTGTTACTTTGACCAGAGACTCTATTAATCGGTCATCTATCAGTACATAGTCCAACCTAGAATACATCTCATGAACCTTTGAAAAGAAGGAATAGTCTCTATCTTTCATGTGCATGATTCTCCAACTGTCTACCAATTGATATTCCCTTATCACTTTTCTCAGTAATCTTAGGGACTTACTCCCCTCCCTTTGTGCAGTGGAAGTTGTATCCATTTGAGGGTCCATACATAAATTAAAATCCCCAGCTACTATCAAATATCCCTTTCTAAAATCCATCAATTTTTTTAAAACTTTTTTCAAAAATAGCTCCGGCTATTTTTTGGGCAATAAATATTAGCAACTGTACATTCAATATCTTGTAATTTACCTTTCAGGAATAAAAACCTCTAATCCGGATCAGTCTTTCTATCCTCCAGCTCAAACCTTATATTCCTTGCAAATCCTATAGCTACTCCCTTTGCTCTCTTAATTGGGGAATCTGCATAATACCATGATGGATAATATCTGGAGTTCAACTTAACGTTTGTCTTCAATTCAAAATGCGTTTCCTGAAGGAAAACCACTGAGGCTGTTCTATGTTGTAATTTCTTAAATAATTTAAACCTTTTCCCTGGACAATTCAACCCGTTTACATTATAAGTTATAAACCTTAAATCTTCCATTTTCTCTATATCTTTTCCTTTCTCTCTATCTTCTCCTCTCCTCCCCTTTCTCTGCCCTTCTTACTCCTCTCTTCACGCAGGCTATCAACCCTACTCCCCTCCCCCCTCCCCCAACCCTCCTCTCTCCAATCCATCCCCCCTCCCCCTCCCACCCCTCCCTTCTTTTAGGCTTGCATTTTGCCTATACATCTTTTGGCGGTCCAAGCCCACCATAGATTTACCACCTTGGGGTTGAACTCCACCTATGGACGGTCCCCCCTACTTCCCATCACCTCGGATACCCCGTATCTATCTAGTTAGTTCGATATGGTCCCAGCAGCTCTTGAAGCCTAGGATAGAGAGAGAGAGAGAAAGAAGGAAAAAAAAATGCAACAATAACTATACCCATCTCTTTCCATCCCCTCTCTCAATTCCCTATCTCCCTCCTCTAACAAACCTCCAGTCCTCTCTCCCTCTAACTCCAAAATCTCCCTCTTCACCTTCCCAGCCAGGAACCTCTATCATTTGTAAATCAAGTCTGTCACAGAAGTCTCTTAAGTCCTCGGGGAATCTCAAATACGCTGTAAATCCATTCTTCCATCCAATTAAACACTCCGGAATACCCCATCTATAGTACACGTTCTGTTTTATCATCTGTTCTAACAGGGGTTTCAGAGATCTTCTTCTCCATAGTGTCTGATGTTAAATCCGCAAAAATCTGTATATTCATTTCTCCATACTTAATAATTGATCTTCCCTTAATCTTTCTCCATAGCTCTTCTTTGTCTCCCAACTTCTGGAATTGGACAATTATATCTCTTGGATTCTCTTTTCCACTTCCTTGTTGAATCTTTCCTATCCTGAATACACCTTCCAGGTTAACCAGTTCTGTATCTGGTCTGTCCATTATGGAGTTTACAATTTTACAGACAAGGCTTCATGTTTCTTCTCCCTTTACAGACTCTGGTACTCCTCTTACCCTGAGATTGTTTCTCCTCTCCCTGTTTTCTTGTACCTCCATTTTATAAAGCAACTTTTTTTGGTCTTTCCTGGTATCCCTTATCTTTTTCTCTAGGTCAGAGATATATTGGGCATGATTTTTAACTCTTTCCTCCGTCTCCTCCACCCTTAATAACATCTGCCCCAAATCCCTCCATATATTTGCCATTTCTTGCTTTATTGCTTTTTCTAAGTTCTTAAACATATCTGCCATCTCTTTCTTGTTTGGTACTTGTAATTCACTTTCCGTATCTCTCATCTCCAAATTTTCTGTAGCTTGCTGGCTACTATATTTCTTTCCCAGGGAGAGTCTAGGGCTACCCTCTACTCATTTCCAGTTCACTTTTTTCTCCAACACCTAGAGATCTTTCTGGAGTCACATTTCCTTGGGACGTATATTTTTTTATCGTACCAGTTTGAGACCCCTTTGGCCCACTATTTTTAACATTTTTATTCTTCATCTCTTCTATGTGTCTTGTTTTCTTCAATACCGGGACCACAAAATTACCACAAGTAAGCACCAGGGACCCACATTTTATCCATGCCCGTTTTCTCACTTAGCTCTCCTTCCAGGCTACTTTAATTCCTCCTTATTTCCTTCAAAATCTCCTGGGAATCCCCCTTTTTTCAAATTCTCTCCTTTACCCCGCACACAGTCACTATTGCATAAAAATGACCAGTCCAGGCTGCTCACACTCACCATCCAGTTGCTCTTCTTCTAATGAGACAGCCACCAACAAATTCCTCAGCTTTCTAGTTCCATTGCTCTCTTCAAAGGGGGATTCCTCTGGTTCTCTTAAATCAAATTTGCTCTCCTGTGGGATAGATCCCTTCCATTCCGGGGGGGGGGGGGCATACTGCTGAGAGACTTTTTTGCCGTTTTCAATAGCCATGCACTGGGGGGGGGGGGAGAACCGGCGTCTTCCTCTCTCCTCTGAACGCCGGCCGCCTTCTCCCCCACTCAGTGCTTCTCTGCGGCTAGCACGTGATCAAGCCACGCCTCCTCGTCTCCCCGTCAACCCTGCACTCAGCCTTCACCTCCTCCAGTGGATCTCCAGCATATCTCCGTCCTGTCCCGATGCCGCGGTCCACCTACTCCTCACCGCTCTCGGGACCACCGTCTCCACTCTGGGACCCACCTCACTCTGGTAGGTCCCCAAACCCCTGCGCCATCGGAGTATAGGTATCTGAGGTGGGGAGAAGCATGGAGAGCTTACACTCCGTGCTCTCCTATGCCACCATAGTTAGGCTCTGCCCCTTATAGTTGTGTTATCCTGATTCCGGAAGAAGGGTTTAATGGAATAAGGGGGACTTAACTTTGAATATATAAAACCGCCTGTGATACATTTTCACACCCCTCGCTACCTCTGGCCACCACTAGAGGGAGACTCCAATCCAGCTGGCTGGCCACATTCACAGGTAGACACAAATCTTACATACAATATGGTACACTAATTAGGGTTGAGGAGCAGCCTAGCGATCGACACACCCTTCTAGGATTCCTCCAGCTGTCCTACAATCTAGAACCCCAGTGTTAATCACTCTTCCACTGTCCACACACCCCCACACCAAACACCACAAACGGTAGCTTGCCATTACCCAACAGTTTATCCGCAGAACGGTCTTCTGGGACACCACACACACACAGATCTCCATCTGGCAGACCTGACACCCTTACAATCTGCACGCAATCTGCCAACATGCAGTGCAATTGCATACAGATTGGCAATGAACTTGACCAAGCATATAAAGACAATAAAGTACAATACAATCTAATCTCTCCGGAGATATGAGCCCGAGCATAAGTACCCAGAAGTCACTTATTAATTTTATGATTTAATACCCTGAAAGTGGGCAGTGCATAAAATATGTACACAGTATAAAAAGTTACAGAAAGTACAAGAACTACAAGAAGACACACAATTGACTATTCACTATAAAATAAAAGGGAATAAAAAACAGAAATAAAACTTTACCAAGATTTATCCTGCGACTGGAACAAGTCAGAGAAAGTCCGCGATCCGTCAGTCAATAGGATGGGCTCCATACGAATGACAACGTCCATACCTCAAGTCCTCAATTTATGGGAATATGGACGTGGGCTGGACATTAGTCCTTGGCCAATCAACCCTGGGGGGTGTTCCTGTACCAGCCAACAGGATGTTCTGGGTGCTGAAATGCCCAAAGTCGATTGGACCAGGAACGGTTTGAATCACCAAGTCAGGGACTGAATGTCCGACACCAGCGCATCAGTCCGATCGCAACAGTACCAATCACTGTTCAGCTGTCGCAATCCGGAGCCACATAACCATTTCCTGCATTTTTCTGGCATTCTACATAGGCCACAAATACAGTTTTTACATGCAGATGTAGCCTACAGAGTGTCTAATCAGAAGGAAGTATTTTCATCTCTCTGCAACTAATATTTTAGCTTTTATGAAAGATGAAACATATTCGTTTGATCTGCTGATATACTTTAAAGCTCCCAGACACATCGGAGCCCCCCTGGTCCCCTGCAGCCGAAACGTCTGAGTTCCTCTTTTAAACTTCAGGAATGTGGCAAAGTCTGATTTTAGATATATATATATATATATATATATATATATAGACAAATCTTATTGGCACTTAGGTGTCACCTCCTTCCAGAGGAAGCTCTGCCCGTTTCAGATGCTAATTGGTGACCATATGCCTCTGCCTTAATTTTGAACACATCTTATATTACCATGGAATGAGCTAAACCTACAGTCAGGTCCATAAATATTGGGACATCGACACAATTCTAACATTTTTGGCTCTATACACCACCACAATGGATTTGAAATGAAACAAACAAGATGTGCTTTAACTGCAGACTGTCAGCTTTAATTTGAGGGTATTTATTATTATTATACAGTATTTATAAAGCACCAATGGTTCGCTCAGCGCTGTACATTACATAGGGGGACAGAACATGTGACAGAACAATACCAATACAATGCAAAACATGAGGGGATCGAGATCCCTGCTCTTTCGAGCTTACAATCTAGGAGGGAGGGGATAGTGGTACAGGAGGAGATAGCTGTGGGGGATGGAGTGGTAGGAAGAGTGGAGGAGGTCGGCAAGTTAGCAGGGGGTAGGGTAGGCTTCCCTGAAGAGATGGGTTTTCAGGGTGCGCCTAAAGAAGAGGAGAGTAGGTGATAATCTGATGGGTTGGGGCAGGGAGTTCCAGAGGATGGGTGACACCCTGGAGAAGTCCTGGAGGCGGGCATGGGAGGAGGAGACCAGGGAACTAGAGAGAAGGAGGTCATGTGAGGAGCGGAGTGTGCGTGCTGGGCGGTACTTGGATATTAGGTCAGTGATGTAGTACGGGGCAGTATGGTGGACAGCTTTGTACGTCAGTGTTAGGATTTTGAATTTGATCCGTTGCGCAATCGGAAGCCAGTGGAGGGATTGGCAGAGGGGGGTGGCGGAGATGGAGCTGTTGGAAAGGTGAATGAGTCTGGCAGCTGTATTGAGGATCGACTGAAGCGGGGATAGCCAGCGGCGAGGCAGGCCAGTGAGGAGGGAGTTGCAGTAGTCGAGTCGTGATATGATGAGGGAGTGGATGAGCTGTTTAGTGGTTTCTGGGGTTAGGAACGTGCGTATTTTGGCGATTTACATCCAAATCAGGTGAACGGTGTAGGAATTACAACAGTTTGCATATGTGCCTCCCACTTATTAAGGGACCAAAAGTAATGGGACAGAATAATAATCATAAATCAAACTTTCACTTTTTAATACTTGGTTGCAAATCCTTTGTAGTCAATTACAGCCTGAAGTCTGGAACGCATAGACATTGCCAGACGCTGGGTTTCATCCCTGGTGATGCTCTGCCAGGCCTCTACTGCAACTGTCTTTAGTTCCTGCTTGTTCTTTTGGGCATTTTCCCTTCAGTTTTGTCTTCAGCAAGTGAAATGCATGCTCAAATTGGATTCAGGTCAGGTGATTGACTTGGCCATTGCATAACATTCCACTTCTTTCCCTTAAAAAACTCTTTGGTTGCTTTTGCAGTATGCTTTGGGTCATTGTCCATCTGCACTGTGAAGCAGCGTCCAATGAGTTCTGAAGCATTTGGCTGAATATGAGCAGATAATATTGCCTGAAACACTTCAGAATTCATCCTGCTGCTTTTGTCAGCAGTCACACGCCATAACACTACCACCACCATGCTTCACTGATGAGGTGGTATGCTTAGGATCATGAGCAGTTCTTTTCCTTCTCCATACTCTTCTCTTCCCATCACTCTGGTACAAGTTGATCTTGGTCTCATCTGTCCATAGGATGTTGTTCCAGAACTGTGAAGGCTTTTTTAGATGTCATTAGACATCTAATCTGGCCTTCCTGTTTTTGAGGCTCACCAATGGTTTACATCTTGTTGTGAACCCTCTGTATTTACTCTGGTGAAGTCTTCTCTTGATTGTTGACTTTGACACACATACACCTACCTCCTGGAGAGTGTTCTTGATCTGGCCAACTGTTGTGAAGGGTGTTTTCTTCACCAGGGAAAGAATTCTTCGGTCATCCACCACAGCTGTTTTCCGTGCTCTTCCGGGTCTTTTGGTGTTGCTGAGCTCACCGGTGCGTTCCTTCTTTTTAAGAATGTGTCCAAACAGTTGTTTTGGCCATGCCTAATGTTTTTGGGTTTGTTTTGTGTTTTCAGCCTAATGATGGCTTGCTTCACTGATAGTGACAGCTCTTTGGATCTCATCTTGAGAGTTGACAGCAACAGATTCCAAATGCAAATAGCACACTTGAAATGAACTCTGGACCTTTTATCTGCTCATTGTAATTGGGATAATGAGGGAATAACACACACCTGGCCATGGAACAGCTGAGAAGCAAATTGTCCCATTACTTTTGGTCCCTTAACAAGTGGGAGGCACATATGCAAACTGTTGTAATTCCTACACCGTTCACCTGATTTGGATGTAAATAAAATTAAAGTTGACAGTCTGCAGTTAAAGCACATCTTGTTTGTTTCATTTCAAATCCATTGTGGTGGTGTATAGAGCCAAAAATTTTAGAATTGTGTTGATGTCCCAATATTTATGGACCTGACTGTACATTGTCATATTTTCTACAGATCACATCTCAGCTACTCAAATCTTACATTTATGTTACAGCGGATACTGGCAAGGTTCTTCCCGAAAGCTGGAATGAGACGGAAATGGTGAGATGAGCAGGGTTGACAGTTGGTATTTTAGCAGGCAGGGTGGTCAGCGACTTATGCTATTTTGCAGTGCAGTCCTGTACATAATGGCCCGGTTCTCCACAGTAAAGGCATAGGTTGCCCTGTTAGCAGCGTTGCCGTTTCTCTAGGATAAGTGAGGCTCATAGCACGATTTGCATGGGCTCAGATCCGTTAGAGTTGGGTGTAGCAGGACAGGTTGGTGCCATGCTCACTGGAGGTGGTACCCTGGGCAGCATCTACGTGGGGTGAACTTGGCCTGCGGACCTTTCCCATCTTCGTTCCCTAAGTCTGCGGTCAATTTGGATAGCCAGATTAATAAGCTCTTCCAAAGTATTAGGCACTCCGACTCGAGCAAGCTCATGTTCCAGAGGTTCGGCAAGACCTAAGCAAAACTGATATCATAGGGCAGTGTCGTTCCAATCAGTATCAGCGCTCCAGCACCAGAACTCGGTTACATAGTCCTCAGCTGCCCTGCGACCCTGCTGGAGAGAGTGTAGTGCGGCTTCAGCAGATCACTGTGGATCATCATAAAGCTGTGCCATAGCTTCAAAGAAACTGCTTTCTTTCTCCAGCAAATGTTGGGCCCATGCTTGCAGTTCGCCAGGGAGAAGTGATATCACAAATCCCACCTTGGTTGCCTCTAGGGAAAAGGTGTGGGGTTGCAACGCAAAATAAAGATCACAGGCCTTGCAGAAGGCCCTGAATTTGTGGAGGTCGCCAGAAAATCTTTCAGGTGTAGGTACCCTATGCTCAAGGGGCAACATCATCACAGTAGGGCTCGCCATGGCTCCTGGAGCGACGGTTGGAGAGGGTGTTGCTGTGGTGTTAGTAGAGGGTGCAGGTGCAGATAGGGCCTAAAAACTGTCCTCCAAACATTTGTACCCTTCTTGCAGGCCCTTGACAGCTTGTGTCAGTGCCGTAATATGGTGGCAGATTTCCTCCAGGGGAGAGGCCCCTTTCTCGGGCTCTGACATGGCCTTCTGGTACTGTCATGTATCTGGTTGGGGAGCCTGACATGGAGAGAAGGCGTCCTCTTACGACTCCCGCTCAGAGCCCCTGATAGTGGGAACAAAGGGCGCAGAGTCAGGGGTGGCACGAGGGCCGGGCGGAACTGGAGCTGGCGGCAGGTAGTGGAAGACCCAGGAGATCCAGATGCAGGCCAGGTGCGGATGTAGGAACAATGTAGCAGGTATAAGAAGCGCCACAGAAAATGCAAAATAAATCAAATAATAAGCAGCACCTCTAACCAAAAAAGGTAAAATGGTGTACAAATAAAAAGTGCGCTAATTATTCACAAAACATGCAAGGATAAATAATAAAAATAAGTGAATTCATAAATATAAACATAAGTCCAGCCACCATAACAGTGATAGTCCAATATCAACTTAATGTCAACCTTGAAAATAAACACCCATGTGCAAATCCGACACCAGATGAAATGAATACACTCACCAGAGCTATATGCTGATTATATTATAAACCAGCATGATAGCATTTTGCTCTGGGAGCAATGATCTGCAGGATATCCCAGTAGAGGAACAGCAACCAATAGTGATTCAATCAGCACATATGGAACAGCTAGGCAACACATATGGAATAGCCAAGCAGCAAATGATCTTCCAATAACATGGGCAAAGCTCGAGGAATAAGAAGAGATATGATGGTGCAGTACGTTTAAAACCAGTAAAATTTTATTAATAAAGTATTGCACTCACAAAGAAGGTGTCTAGCCGACACCAGCAATGACAGCCTCTAAAATGCCACATCCACAAGGGAAAAACCAAGGAATGAACCTCCTGCACTGCGATCAACACAGCCGACAGCTGGGAGGAACGTTCCAACGTCCACTAGGCCAGGCCCAACGCGTTTCGTCACTTGACGTCTTCAAGGGGTGGAGTGGATATCAGACATTTGCTCATAAAATATATACCCTTTCCGCATACGAGATCAGCTGCAGTCGATCAGCACATCAATCTGATACCAAACTACAGCTCAATCTCCGCAGTCAATAGGAATATGTGGCAATAACACATACAGTCAGGTCCATAAATATTGGGACATCGACACAATTCTAAAATTTTTGGCTCTATACACCACCACAATGGATTTGAAATGAAACTAACAAGATGTGCTTTAACTGCAGACTGTCAGCTTTAATTTGAGGGTATTTACATCCAAATCAGGTGAACGGTGTAGGAATTACAACAGTTTGCATATAGCCTCCCACTTGTTAAGGAGCCAAAAGTAATGGGACAGAATAAATAATCATAAATCTAACTTTCACTTTTTAATACTTGGTTGCAAATCCTTTGCAGTCAATTACAGCCTGAAGTCTGGAACGCATAGACATCACCAGACGCTGGGTTTCATCCCTGGTGATGCTCTGCCAGGCCTCTACTGCAACTGTCTTCAGTTCCCACTTGTTCTTAAGGCATTTTCCCTTCAGTTTTGTCTTCAGCAAGTGAAATGCATGCTCAATCAGATTCAGGTCAGGTGATTGACTTGGCCATTGCATAACATTCCACTTCTTTCCCTTAAAAAACTCTTTGGTTGCTTTTGCAGTATGCTTTGGGTCATTGTCCATCTGCACTGTGAAGCGGCATCCAATGAGTTCTGAAGCATTTGGCTGAATATGAGCAGATAATATTGCCCGAAACACTTCAGAATTCATCCTGCTGCTTTTGTCAGCAGTCACATCATCAATAAATACAAGAGAACCAGTTCCATTGGCAGCCATACATGCCCACACCATGACACTACCACCACCATGCTTCACTGATGAGGTGGTATGCTTAGGATCATGAGCAGTTCCTTTCCTTCTCCATACTCTTCTCTTCCCATCACTCTGGTTCAAGTTGATCTTGGTCTCATCTGTCCATAGGATGTTGTTCCAGAACTGTGAAGGCTTTTTTAGATGTCGTTTGGCAAACTCTAATCTGGCCTTCCTGTTTTTGAGGCTCACCAATGGTTTACATCTTGTTGTGAACCCTCTGTATTCACTCTGGTGAAGTCTTCTCTTGATTGTTGACTTTGACACACATACACCTACCTCCTGGAGAGTGTTCTTGATCTGACCAACTGTTGTGAAGGGTGTTTTCTTCACCAGGGAAAGAATTCTTCGGTCATCCACCACAGTTGTTTTCCGTGGTCTTCCGGGTCTTCCAGGTCTTTTGGTGTTGCTGAGCTCACCAGTGCGTTCCTTCTTGTTAAGAATGTGTCCAAACAGTTGTTTTGGCCACACCTAATGTTTTTGCTATCTCTCTGATGGGTCTGTTTTGTTTTTTTCAGCCTAATGATGGCTTGCTTCACTGATAGTGACAGCTCTTTGGATCTCATCTTGAGAGTTGACAGCAACAGATTCCAAATGCAAATAGCACACTTGAAATGAACTCTGGACCTTTTATCTGCTCATTGTAATTGGGATAATGAGGGAATAACACACACCTGGCCATGGAACAGCTGAGAAGCCAATTGTCCCATTACTTTTGGTCTCTTAACAAGTGGGAGGCACATATGCAAACTGTTGTAATTCCTACACCGTTCACCTGATTTGGATGTAAATACCCTCAAATTAAAGCTGACAGTCTGCAGTTAAAGCACATCTTGTTTGTTTCATTTCAAATCCATTGTGGTGGTGTATAGAGCAAAAAATGTTAGAATTGTGTCGATGTCCCAATATTTATGGACCTGACTGTAAATAAAAATACTAATACATTACAAGCGTTAGATTTATATTCTCATAGTTCATTAAAAAATTCTTCGACCTTTAACCCTAAAAATGCAGGTAATGAGTATTTGGAAGTTTTCAAAAAAATGGTAGAAGCTGATATTAAAGATGTGACTAATAAAAAGGACTATACTCCAATAGAGATCATTCAAGGGATTAAAGATCTAGAGAGTAAGAAAAACATTGTTATTAGAAGTGCTGATAAAGGGGGTAGTATTGTCATATTGAATAAAGTTGACTACGAAAAAGAAATGGATAGACTTTTAAATATTAAGGACACCTATAAAATATTACCTTCTAATCCTACTAGGAAATAAAAATCACATTTAAAACAATTGACTAAGAAGGGAAAAGAATTAGGTGTTCTGAATGAGAAGGAGGCTAGATATCTTTATATCAAAAATCCTAGGATCCCAACGATTTATTACTTACCAAAATTACACAAAGATAAACAACCCCCCCCCCCCCCCCCCCCCGGGAGACCCATTGTCAGTGGGATTAACTCTATTTTTGCTTGTATTGGAGAATACGTAGATTTTTTTCTACAAATCATAGTTAGAAATAATCGATCTTTTCTTAAAGATAGTGGGGAACTTATTAATATTCTTAGAACAATTGGTGACATCAACGAGTGTCTTTTTGTCACCATTGATGTAGAGGCCCTTTATAAGAACATTGACCAGAAAGATGGTATTAGAGCAGTAAAGTGGTCATTAAAACATAAATCCAAACTCAAAAAAGTACAAAGACAATTTATTGTGGATATTTTGGAATTCGCTATGACGAATAATTTCTTTTGGTATAAAAATACCTTTTTTCAAAAATGCAAAGGAGTTGCAATGGGAGCTAAGTATGCTCCCAGTGTTGCTAATTTAGTTCAAGACAAATGGGAAGAGGAATGTATTTTTGATAAATGGCCAGAGATGTTACTATATAGGCGCTATATTGATGATATCATTATGATTTGGAAAGGTTCTGCAACAGATCTTGATATATTTACTCAATTTATTAATGACAACATCTGTCACTAGTGATCCTGAAATGGTTAATTTCCTAGATTTAACACTGTATAAGTATAATGGATTTGTTTTGACTAAAACATTTTTCAAAGATATAGACAAAAATAGCTTTATTCCCAAATCTAGTGGACATCATCCTAGATGGCTTCTTTCGACTCCAAGAAGTCAGTTTACCAGAATCAGGAGGAATTGTAGCACTCAAAGTGACTTTTCAAATCAGACTGATATCTTGATTAATAGATTTGTTGATAAAGGTTATGATAGATCTTTTTTAGAACTTGAAAGAGTATTGATAAATAAGAAAGATAGAGACACTCTTCTATCAAATAACAACAAAAGAATAAATAACACTATGGATAATGTGGCTTTTGTCACAGATTATAGCATCCAATATAGAACCATTGAAGCCATTTTCAAAAAACATTGGCCAATTTTGCGGAAGGATGATATTCTTAAAAAGATCATTCCTCCCAAACCTAGATTCGTCTATAGGAAAAAAAAATCGTTGCGGTCTAGGCTAGCTCATAATGTCATAGATCCTCCCAAAGTTATTAATTTCTTTTCAGATTTAAGAGGTTTTTTTCATTGATATAAATGTAAGGCGTGTAAAATAGTGAAGAAAGATCTTAGGATCAAAAGAAAAGAATTTTGTTCAACATCTACAAATAAAGAATTTAAGATCGATTCCTTTATCTCATGCAGTACATCCTATGTAGTCTATGTATTAGAATGTCCGTGCCATCTTCAGTATGTGGGAAGGAAAGGCAGATGTCTGAGGACTAGAATAGGTGAACATCTTAATAATATTAGGAAGGGGTTTGATAAACACAGTGTCTCCAGACACTTTAAACTTAAACATAATAGTGATCCTAGTTTACTGACCTTCTATGGTATTGATAAGATTAATAAACACTGGAGAGGCACTGACATGATTAATGAAACCTCTAAAAGAGAAACATTTTGGATTTATTCACTTAATACTTTAAAACCCAATGGATTAAACATCGATATTGATCTAAACTGTTTCTTTACCAATTTTTGAGGTCATTTCGTTTTTTGTTTTATTTAGTTCAGATTATGGTTTATAATTTTTGTAGGTCGATCATTTTTTTTTTTTGTAGATCGATCATTTTTTGATCTAATTTCTATAATGATCATTCGATTGGTGGATTGCATTTTTTATCTTACTATAATATCTCGCTTGTTCCATTTAATTTAGAATATGGTTTACTATTTTTGTGGGTCGATCAACTTTTGATCAAATTTTTTATAGGGCGATCTTTTTTGATCAAAATTTTTCTTAATGGTTTATTCAATTTTTTTTAATCAAATTTTTTATATCCCTTGGAGGTTAAGCTAGATGTTATTGGGGATTATACCTCTCGAGGTTAACTTAAGGATGGTTAGATTTGTGGATGGGGTACCATTCCAATGTTTGGCCCTTTATATGAGCAGATTATGGGTTATTATCCCCATACATATCATCTTTATTGTTTGTTTTTGGTGGTAGTTTTTTATACAGAGTTCTATGTTTTGTTATTATCATCCTTCTGATGTAGGTTGGAGATTATGTATATTTCTACTACCACTCTTAGCATATATATACAGTCAGGTCCATAAATATTGGGACATCAACACAATTCTAACATTTTTGGCTTTATACACCACCACAATGGATTTGAAATGAAACAAACAAGATGTGCTTTAACTGCAGACTGTCAACTTTAATTTGAGGGTATTTACATCCAAATCAGGTGAACGGTGTAGGAATTACAACAGTTTGCATATGTGCCTCCCACTTGTTAAGGGACCAAAAGTAATGGGACAATTGGTTTCTCAGCTGTTCCATGGCCAGGTGTGTGTTATTCCCTCATTATCCCAATTACAATGAGCAGATAAAAGGTCTAGAGTTCATTTCAAGTGTGCTATTTGCAGTTGGAATCTGTTACTGTCAACTCTCAAGATGAGATCCAATGAGCTGTCACTTTCAGTGAAGCAAGCCATCATTAAGCTGAAAAAACAAAACAAACCCATCAGAGAGATAGCAAAAACATTAGGCATGGCCAAAACAACTGTTTGGAACATTCTTAAAAAGAAGGAACGCACCGGTGAGCTCAGCAACACCAAAAGACCCGGAAGAGCACAGAAAACAACTGTGGTGGATGACCGAAGAATTCTTTCCCTGGTGAAGAAAACACCCTTCACAACAGTTGGCCAGATCAAGAACACTCTCCAGGAGGTAGGTGTATGTGTGTCAAAGTCAACAATCAAGAGAAGACTTCACCAGAGTGAATACAGAGGGTTCACCACAAGATGTAAACCATTGGTGAGCCTCAAAAACAGGAAGGCCAGATTAGAGTTTGCCAAACGACATCTAAAAAAGCCTTCACAGTTCTGGAACAACATCCTATTGACAGATGAGACCAAGATCTACTTGTACCAGAGTGATGGGAAGAGAAGAGCATGGAGAAGGAAAGGAACTGCTCATGATCTTAAGCATACCACCTCATCAGTGAAGCATGGTGGTGGTAGTGTCTTGGCGTGGGCATGTATGGCTGCCAATGGAACTGGTTCTCTTGTATTTATTGATGATGTGACTGCTGACAAAAGCAGCAGGATGAATTCACCTGACCTGAATCCGATTTGAGCATGCATTTCACTTGCTGAAGACAAAACTGAAGGGAAAATGCCCCAAGAACAAGCAGGAACTGAAGACAGTTGCAGTAGAGGCCTGGCAGAGCATCACCAGGGATGAAACCCAGCATCAGGTGATGTCTATGCGTTCCAGACTTCAGGCTGTAATTGACTGCAAAGGATTTGCAACCAAGTATTAAAAAGTGAAAGTTTGATTTATGATTATTATTCTGTCCCATTACTTTTGGTCCCTTAACAAGTGGGAGGCACATATGCAAACTGTTGTAATTCCTACACTGTTCACCTGATTTGGATGTAAATACCCTCAAATTAAAGCTGATAGTCTGCAATTAAAGCATATCTTGTTTGTTTCATTTCAAATCCATTGTGGTGGTGTATAGAGCCAAAAATGTTAGAATTGTGTCGATGTCCCAATATTTATGGACCTGACTGTATGTTTAATACTCACCTATATTTCCATAGGACCGTTTGTGTATTTATATGTTATTTTCATTATGACCATTTGATTATTCCACACCAATTTGCTGTTATATGTTATTGCTACATATTCCTATTGACTGAGGAGATTGAGCTGTAGTTTGGTATCAGATTGATGTGCTGATCGACTGCAGCTGATCTTGTATGCGGAAAGGGTATATATTTTATGAGCAGACGTCTGATATCCACTCCGCCCCTTGAAGACGTCAAGTGATGAAACGCGTTGGGCCTGGCCTAGTGGACGTGACGTTGGAACGTTCCTCCCAGCTGTCGGCTGTGTTGATTGCAGTGCAGGAGGTTTGTTCCTTGGTTTTTCCCTTGTGGATGTGGCATTTTAGAGGCTGTCATTGCTGGTGTCGGCTTTGTGAGTGCAATACTTTATTAATAAAATGTTACTGGTTTTAAATGTACATCATATCTCTTCTTATTCCTCGAGCTTTGCCCATGTTATTGGAAGATCATTTGCTGCTTGGCTGTTCCATATGTGCTGATTGGATCACTATTGGTTGCGGATGTAGGAATGTAGGTGCAGCAGCAGGCAGGTATGCCGACAATCAGGATGCAGACTGGGGCTGGACACTGGAGCGTGGTATAGCAGTGACCAGGATGCAGGCCAGGTGCAGATCTGTGGGTGCAGTGGCAGGAAAGTATGGCACACGTCAGGATACAAGCCAGATGCAGGACCGTGGGTGCAGCGGCAGGTAAGTATGGCACACGTCAGGATACAAGCCAGATGCAGGACCGTGGGTACAGCGGCAGGTAAGTATGGCACACGTCAGGATACAAGCCAGGTGCAGGTATGTAGATACAGCAGAGTCAGACAAGCCGGGTCAGTATTAAGCAGGCAGATCAAGTACAAGGGAGTAGGCATAGCCGAGGTCGGTGCAGGCGGAGTTCTTTCTTAGTCAGGGTCAGATCAGAATACAAGCCACAGGATCAGGTAATAGTGCAGGGACGTTGTAGACCAGAAGGCATTGATTGTACTATATTGCAGGTTTAAAT
This sequence comes from Staurois parvus, assembly GCF_062004578.1. Taxonomy (NCBI): domain Eukaryota; kingdom Metazoa; phylum Chordata; class Amphibia; order Anura; family Ranidae; genus Staurois; species Staurois parvus. The sequence goes on from NW_028318235.1 coordinate 689,379, forward strand.
AGCCCGCCTAGCGGTGACGTGGACTCTACTGCTCATGCACGCAGTTCCGCAATTCTTCACATGCACGCTCCCGTGCATGCGCACTCGCACCGCCGCATCGCATCGCACGGCGACAGGGTCCCTGACAATATGGCATCACTAGAAATTTGATACCGACACTAATACCCTTGACCCAAGTATTCTAAATAAGGTTGGGACAATTCCTCAGCATCTATTAGACATGACCTTTCTTTGTGCCAGCATTGCTGTCTCATGATCCTATCCTGTTTTCCTTGGCATATCACAACACCCTCCTTTCTCCAGCACCCATCAGTATCAATCATCTGAGGATGTCCGGACTCATAAACCATCAAAACATGATGGACTCAGGGGTATAACACAGTAAAGTCCGATAGTATAGTACCCAAATTGACTGCGGTATACGGACGATATCAGTCCCTGCAACCGGACACAGGGATGAGACAGTGCAAGTCAGGTTTTGACAGCCATGGAACTCAGTAGAGATGAGCGAATCGAAGTAGGCGAAGTGGAATTCGTTTCGAATATTAGGAAAATTTCGATTCGCGTCGAATCCGAAAATAAGCAGACTTCGGATGCACGAATCGAAATTTTTCCTAAAATGGCGGCGACATGTGCGGCGACGGAGCGGGGATGTCTGGGAAGGCGCGCAGACAAGGCGCGCTGACCCATAATGCATTCATTCATGACATGTGATCGCATTAGCCAATCAGCAGCCAGCCAGCCAGCACAGTGTAATGGTCGAGCTATAAATGGCGGCCATTTAGAATTCTCCATTTGCCTCCAGTCATTCAACAGAGGCAGACCTGGCTGTATTCAGGGAGAGAGTTAGGGACAGAGAAACGTTACTTAGGGCCACAGAAACGTTAGTTAGGGCCACAGAATCGTTACTTAGGGCCACAGAAACGTTACTTAGGGCCACAGAAACGTTACTTAGGGCCACAGAATCGTTAGTTAGGGCCACAGAAACGTTACTTAGGGACACAGAATTGTTACTCAGGGACAGACAGAATTGTTACTGAGGGATACAGAATTGTTACTGAGGGCCACAGAATCGTTACTTAGGGCCACAGAAACGTTACTTAGGGCCACAGAATTTTTACTTAGGGCCACAGAATTGTTACTTAGGGACAGACACAGAATTGTTATTGAGGGACACAGAATCGTTACTGAGGGCCACAGAACCGTTACTTAGGGCCACAGAAACGTTACTTAGGGCCACAGAATTGTTACTTAGGGACAGACACAGAATTGTTACTGAGGGACACAGATTTGTTACTGAGGGCCACAGAAACGTTACTTAGGGCCACAGAAACGTTACTTAGGGCCACAGAATCGTTAGTTAGGGCCACAGAAACGTTACTTAGGGACACAGAATTGTTACTCAGGGACATACACAGAATTGTTACTGAGGGATACAGAATTGTTACTGAGGGCCACAGAATCGTTACTTAGGGCCACAGAAACGTTACTTAGGGCCACAGAAACGTTACTTAGGGCCACAGAATTGTTACTTAGGGACAGACACAGAATTGTTATTGAGGGACACAGAATTGTTACTGAGGGCCACAGAACCGTTACTTAGGGCCACAGAAACGTTACTTAGTGCCACAGAATTGTTACTTAGGGACAGACACAGAATTGTTACTGAGGGACACAGATTTGTTACTGAGGGCCACAGAAACGTTACTTAGGGCCACAGAAACATTACTTAGGGCCACAGAAACGTTACTTAGTGCCACAGAAACGTTACTTAGGGCCACAGAAACGTTACTTAGGGCCACAGAATTGTTACTTAGGGACAGACACAGAATTGTTACTGAGGGACACAGAATTGTTACTGAGGGCCACAGAACCGTTACTTAGGGCCACAGAAACGTTACTTAGGGACACAGAATTGTTACTCAGGGACAGACACAGAATTGTTACTGAGGGATACAGAATTGTTACTGAGGGACACAGAACCGTTACTTAGGGCCACAGAAACGTTACTTAGGGCCACAGAAACGTTACTTAGGGCTACAGAAACGTTACTTAGGGCCACAGAAACGTTACTTAGGGCTACAGAAACGTTACTTAGGGCCACAGAATCGTTACTTAGGGACACAGAAACGTTACTTAGGGACACAGAATTGTTACTCAGGGACAGACACAGAATTGTTACTGAGGGACACAGAATTGTTACTGAGGGCCACAGAACTGTTACTGAGGGCCACAGAACTGTTACTTAGGGCCACAGAAACGTTACTTAGGGCCACAGAAATGTTACTTAGGGCCACAGAATCGTTACTTAGGGCCACAGAAACGTTACTTGGGGCCACAGAAACGTTACTTAGGGACACAGAATTGTTACTCAGGGACAGACACAGAATTGTTACTGAGGGACACAGATTTGTTACTGAGGGCCACAGAACCGTTACTTAGGGCCACAGAAACGTTACTTAGGGACACAGAATTGTTACTCAGGGACAGACACAGAATTGTTACTCAGGGACAGACACAGAATTGTTACTGAGGGACACAGAATTGTTACTGAGGGACACAGAATTGTTACTTAGGGACACAGAATTGTTACTGAGGGACACAGAATTGTTACTGAGGGACACAGAATTGTTACTCAGGGACAGACACAGAATTGTTACTCAGGGACAGACACAGAATTGTTACTGAGGGACACAGAATTGTTACTGAGGGCCACAGAACTGTTACTTAGGGCCAGAGAAACGTTACTCAGGGACACAGAATTGTTACTCAGGGACAGACACAGAATTGTTACTCAGGGACAGACACAGAATTGTTACTGAGGGACACAGAATTGTTACTGAGGGACACAGAACCGTTACTTAGGGCCACAGAAACGTTACTTAGGGCTACAGAAACGTTACTTAGGGCCACAGAAATGTTACTTAGGGCCACAGAATTGTTACTTAGGGACAGACACAGAATTGTTACTGAGGGACACAGAATTGTTACTGAGGGCCACAGAACCGTTACTTAGGGCCACAGAAACGTTACTTAGGGCCACAGAAACGTTACTTAGGGCTACAGAAACGTTACTTAGGGCCACAGAAACGTTACTTAGGGCTACAGAAACGTTACTTAGGGCCACAGAAACGTTACTTAGGGCTACAGAAACGTTACTTACGGCCACAGAATCGTTACTTAGGGACACAGAAACGTTACTTAGGGACACAGAATTGTTACTCAGGGACAGACACAGAATTGTTACTGAGGGACACAGAATTGTTACTGAGGGCCACAGAACTGTTACTGAGGGCCACAGAACTGTTACTTAGGGCCACAGAAATGTTACTTAGGGCCACAGAAACGTTACTTAGGGCTACAGAAACGTTACTTAGGGCCACAGAATCGTTACTTGGGGCCACAGAAACGTTACTTAGGGACACAGAATTGTTACTCAGGGACAGACACAGAATTGTTACTGAGGGACACAGATTTGTTACTGAGGGCCACAGAACCGTTACTTAGGGCCATAGAAACGTTACTTAGGGACACAGAATTGTTACTCAGGGACAGACACAGAATTGTTACTCAGGGACAGACACAGAATTGTTACTCAGGGACACAGAATTGTTACTGAGGGACACAGAATTTTTACTGAGGGACACAGAATTGTTACTCAGGGACACAGAATTGTTACTGAGGGACACAGAATTGTTACTGAGGGACACAGAATTGTTACTGAGGGACACAGAATTGTTACTCAGGGACAGACACAGAATTGTTACTGAGGGACACAGAATTGTTACTGAGGGCCACAGAACTGTTACTTAGGGCCAGAGAAACGTTACTCAGGGACACAGAATTGTTACTCAGGGACAGACACAGAATTGTTACTCAGGGACAGACACAGAATTGTTACTGAGGGACACAGAATTGTTACTGAGGGACACAGAATTGTTACTGAGGGACACAGAATTGTTACTGAGGGACATAGAATTGTTACTGAGGGACACAGAATTGTTGCAGAGGGACACAGAATTGTTACTGAGGGACACAGATTTGTTACTCAGGGACACAGAATTGTTACTCAGGGACAGACACAGAATTGTTACTGAGGGACACAGAATTGTTACTGAGGGCCACAGAACTGTTACTTAGGGCCACAGAAACGTTACTCAGGGACACAGAATTGTTACTCAGGGACAGACACAGAATTGTTACTCAGGGACACAGAATCGTTTAATTAAAGAGTATGTCAGACAACATGCAGAGGAGTGGCAGAGGAGGCAATGTTTTAGGAGCGAGCAGACGTGGCAGCAGAGGAAGGGGTCGAGGCAGCACTATTCGCAGCCAGAGGCCAGTGCTCCCGGTGTCATCCAGCGGTCGTGTCTCCACCGACAACCCTGCCGTCATCGATTGGTTGGCTCGGTCGTCTTCCTCTTCCTAGGTCACCTGTGACACCTACAGCCAACGGTCGGTGGGTACGTCAGACACAACCGTTAGTTGGCATGGCCCGGGAGCAAGCCCACTGAAATCACGTGTCCTCTACCTGCCCCTGTCCTTTGGTGTTCCCTCACCAAGCGAAGTATCGCATGCTGTGGGCTCAGCCCCACTGTACAGTGAGGAAGAGCTAACAGAGGGCGGTCAGGAACGGGGGGAGACATCCGCCTCTTCAGCAGCCAGGCGAAGAAGTAGTGGCGAGGAGAGTGGCTCGGTAGCCGGTCTAGAGACAGGTCTGTCTCCTGACCCACACACAGCCGAGGGGGCTAGTAGTGAGGCGGAGACCCTAATTGATGATGATGAGCCTGATCGCACTTGGCAGCCTCGTCATCATCAGGCTATTGCTTCCGCATCATCAGGAGAAGAGGGTGGCAGCTTGGCAGCGAGCAAAACAGTCGGTGGGTTGCCTAGGAGGCAGCAGGGTCGCAGCAGTGTCAGTGGAGGCAAACGGCCACGGAGTAGAGCACCAGCTCCACTGCAGCCTACCACCACGGCCAGTAGTGGTGCCGGTGTGCACGGAGGAAGCAGCAGTCAGCCAGTGAGGAGTATCGGGGGCAAAGTTTCCTACTCGGCGGTGTGGCAATTTTTTGTCAAGCCGCCCGAGGAAGTAAACGTAGCCGTATGTCGACTATGTGGCCAGAAAGTCAAGCGTGGCCAGGGGGCCCATGTTGGGACTACAGCGTTGCGGCAGCATATGCAGCGTCGCCATTTGGTGGCCTGGGAAAACCGTGATAAAGATACGGCGGTTCTGCCCGCCCCAGCCCCCGCTCCATCACCCGCTCCGTTACTTGCTCCGTCACCCGACGTCAATCGCCCTCTATCAGCCAGTCAAGGCTCCAACACTTCTGCTGAGGGGAGTTGTCGCTCGTTGCCATCTTCCGCTCGTTCAGATGCTCCTTCTCCTGCTACTCCTCTTTACGGATTCCGTCAGCAGTCTTTCTTGGAATCCGTTTCCAAGAGACAACAGTTTGCGAGCACGCACCCGACGGTGCAAAAGCTGAACGTCCTCCTGTCCAAGTTGCTGGTGCTGCAGTCCCTCCCTTTCCAAGTGGTGGACTCAGCACCTTTCCGAGAAATGATGGCTTGTGCCGCGCCGCGGTGGAGAGTGCCAAGCCGTCATTTCTTCACCAAAAAGGCAGTGCCAGCCCTGCATTCACATGTAGAAGAGATGGTGGGCCAGTCTTTGAGCATGTCGGTCTCTGCCAAAGTGCACGGCAGCGCCGACGTGTGGAGCTGTAACTACGGTCAGGGACAGTACATGTCATTTACGGCCCACTGGGTGAACGTGGTGCCAGCACAGCCGCACCAGCAACTTGGACAGGTCACGCCGCTTTTGCCTCCACGTTTGCACGTCCTTGGTCCACAAAAGATGTCCGCCTCTACCACCTCTTCTTCCGCCGTGTCCTCAGCCGCCACCCCCGTGCCAAGTCCCATTACCCGACCGGCATATCACATGTGCAGGGCGCAACGGTGTCACGCTGTGCTGCACCTGGTATGCCTTGGCGAACGTAGTCACACAGGGGAGGAACTTCTCACTGTAATGACCAGAGAAATCAACAGATGGCTGTCTCCGCGCAAACTGAAAATCGGAACCATGTTGACCGACAACGGAAAGAACATGGTGTCTGCTCTGCGTCAAGGAAGGTTGTGCCATGCGCCATGCATGGCTCACGTGTTCAATCTGGTTGTCAAGCGGTTCCTAAAATCCACCATCCCACTGCAAGACATCCTTAAAATGTCACGTAAACTTTGCATGCATTTCAGCCATTCCTACACCGCAAAGCACACCCTCCTTGAGCTGCAGCGGCAGAACGGAATTCCACAGCATCGCCTGATCTGCGATGTTGCAACAAGGTGGAATTCAACCCTACACATGTTAGACCGCCTTTACGAACAGCGAAAGGCCATCACCGATTTCCTGATGTTACAAGCGGATAAAGGTACTCCCCTGTGTAACTTCGATGTCAGCCATTGGCAGCTCATGCGTGACACCTGCCGCTTGCTCAGGCCCTTTGAGGAGGCCATGCTATTCGTGAGTCGGCAGGACTATGGGATGAACGACGTCATTCCTCTGTTGCACGTCCTGGAACAAATGCTGTTAACAATGGCTGGTCAGGGTGCGGTAGACGTGGCGCACAGATCTCAACGCCACATGACCCCTGTGGGGGCAGGACAGGAAGAAGAGGAGGAGGTAGAGGAGGACATTTGTGCTCCGGAATTATTGAGTGAAATGGGTGGTTTTCCACTCAGCGGACAGGAGTGGAGGAGCAGGAGCATCTGGTAGAGGAGGAGGAGACAGAGGACCCAGACGCACCGTGGCAGTATGCTGTGGAGATGGAGGCAGGGAGTCCCTCGCATTCCTTGGCACAAATGGCCCATAGCATGCTCGCTTGCTTGCGTAGCGACAGCCGAATAATAACCATCAGACAGAGGGATGACTTTTGGCTGTCCACCTTGTTGGACCCTCGCTACCGTTCAAAAATGGTGGCCTTTTTCACACCTGCTGAGAGGGAGGCCAAAATAACGTACTATAAAAACCATCTATGTAGTCAGTTGGTCTCTGCCTTTGTGCGCCAACGTCCATCCTCAGACACTGTGGGCCCTGTGCGCTCGTGTTCCGCTGCCATGGCAGCAGGGGAGGGGTGGGGTGGTAGGAGCAGTGGTAGCTCCACCAGCAGCGGCTGCCTCAGTCTGCAGTCGATGATGAGTAGCTTTCTTCACCAGCGCAGTGAGGAAACTACTAACCAGCCGCAGCAGCAGCAGCAGCATCAGGTGGACCTGGAGCAGGACCTCAAACAACAGGCTTGGGCCTACTTGGACAGCACCCTGCCAACCGAGGTAGACAATCCCCTTGACTACTGGGCAACGAAACTTGACCTTTGGCCCCAACTAGCTGAATTTGCCCTTGAAAGGCTGTCATGCCCGGCCAGTAGCGTGGCATCGGAGCGCGTGTTTAGTGCGGCAGGAGGTATTGTAACTCCGCGGAGGACACGACTGTCCACCCAAAGTGTGGAGAGACTCACGTTTGTGAAAATGAATCAGGCGTGGATTAGTCTGGATTTCAAACCACCAGTTCCTGACACAACTGACTAAATCCGCCATGAATCATGCCCCTGCCATGTGCCACTTTCACGTCTCCTCACACTGCTGGTGTGTTCCATTTTTTGTCATATGGTGCTGGCAGATTACGGGCCTCCCATAGCTGCTGCCAGGCCCCTAATCTGCCATGGGCCCCTATACCGCCTCCTCATGCTGCTGCCAAGTCCAGAGTCTTTCATGGGTCCCTGTACGGCGTCCCATTGCTGCTGTCTCCATCGCCACACTCTGCCATGTGCCACTTTCAGGTCTCCTCACACTGCTGGTGTGTTCAATTTTTTGTCATAGGGTGCTGGCAGATTACGGGCCTCCCATAGCTGCTGCCAGGCCCCTAATCTGCCTTGGGCCCCTATACCACCTCCACATGCTGCTGCCAAGTCCAGAGTCTCTCATGGGTCCCTGTACGGCGTCCCATTGCTGCTGTCTCCATCGCCACACTCTGCCATGTGCCACTTTCAGGTCTCCTCACACTGCTGGTGTGTTCAATTTTTTGTCATAGGGTGCTGGCAGATTACGGGCCTCCCATAGCTGCTGCCAGGCCCCTAATCTGCCATGGGCCCCTATACCGCCTCCTCATGCTGCTGCCAGGTCCACAGTGTCTCATGCCATGTGCCACTTTCAGGTCTCCTCACACTGCTGGTGTGTTCAATTTTTTGACATAGGGTGCTGGCAGATTACGGGCCTCCCATAGCTGCTGCCAGGCCCCTAATCTGCCATGGGCCCCTATACCGCCTCCTCATGCTGCTGCCAAGTCCAGAGTCTCTCATGGGTCCCTGTACGGCCTCCCATTGCTGCTGTCTCCATCGCCACACTCTGCCATGTGCCACTTTCAGGTCTCCTCACACTGCTGGTGTGTTACATTTTTTGTCATAGGGTGCTGGCAGATTACGGGCCTCCCATAGCTGCTGCCAGGCCCCTAATCTGCCATGGGCCCCTATATCGCCTCCTCATGCTGCTGCCAAGTCCAGAGTCTCTCATGGGTCCCTGTACGGCGTCCCATTGCTGCTGTCTCCATCGCCACACTCTGCCATGTGCCACTTTCAGGTCTCCTCACACTGCTGGTGTGTTCCATTTTTTGTCATAGGGTGCTGGCAGATTACGGGCCTCCCATGGCTGCTGCCAGGCCCCTAATCTGCCATGGGCCCCTGTACCACCTCCTCATGCTGCTGCCAGGTCCACAGTGTCTCATGCCATGTGCCACTTTCAGGTCTCCTCACACTGCTGGTGTGTTCAATTTTTTGTCATAGGGTGCTGGCAGATTACGGGCCTCCCATAGCTGCTGCCAGGCCCCTAATCTGCCATGGGCCCCTATACCGCCTCCTCATGCTGCTGCCAAGTCCAGAGTCTCTCATGGGTCCCTGTACGGCGTCCCATTGCTGCTGTCTCCATCGCCACACTCTGCCATGTGCCACTTTCAGGTCTCCTCACACTGCTGGTGTGTTCAATTTTTTGTCATAGGGTGCTGGCAGATTACGGGCCTCCCATAGCTGCTGCCAGGCCCCTAATCTGCCATGGGCCCCTATACCGCCTCCTCATGCTGCTGCCAAGTCCAGAGTCTCTCATGGGTCCCTGTACGGCGTCCCATTGCTGCTGTCTCCATCGCCACACTCTGCCATGTGCCACTTTCAGGTCTCCTCACACTGCTGGTGTGTTCAATTTTTTGTCATAGGGTGCTGGCAGATTACGGGCCTCCCATAGCTGCTGCCAGGCCCCTAATCTGCCATGGGCCCCTATACCGCCTCCTCATGCTGCTGCCAAGTCCAGAGTCTCTCATGGGTCCCTGTACGGCGTCCCATTGCTGCTGTCTCCATCGCCACACTCTGCCATGTGCCACTTTCAGGTCTCCTCACACTGCTGGTGTGTTCCATTTTTTGTCATAGGGTGCTGGCAGATTACGGGCCTCCCATGGCTGCTGCCAGGCCCCTAATCTGCCATGGGCCCCTGTACCGCCTCCTCATGCTGCTGCCAGGTCCACAGTGTCTCATGCCATGTGCCACTTTCAGGTCTCCTCACACTGCTGGTGTGTTCAATTTTTTGTCATAGGGTGCTGGCAGATTACGGGCCTCCCATAGCTGCTGCCAGGCCCCTAATCTGCCATGGGCCCCTATACCGCCTCCTCATGCTGCTGCCAAGTCCAGAGTCTCTCATGGGTCCCTGTACGGCCTCCCATTGCTACTGTCTCCATCGCCACACTCTGCCATGTGCCACTTTCAGGTCTCCTCACACTGCTGGTGTGTTCAATTTTTTGTCATAGGGTGCTGGCAGATTACGGGCCTCCCATAGCTGCTGCCAGGCCCCTAATCTGCCATGGGCCCCTATACCGCCTCCTCAAGCTGCTGCCAAGTCCAGAGTCTCTCATGGGTCCCTGTACGGCGTCCCATTGCTGCTGTCTCCATCGCCACACTCTGCCATGTGCCACTTTCAGGTCTCCTCACACACTGCTGGTGTGTTCCATTTTTTGACATAGGGTGCTGGCAGATTACGGGCCTCCCATAGCTGCTGCCAGGTCCCTAATCTGCCATGGGCCCCTATACCGCCTCCTCATGCTGCTGCCAAGTCCAGAGTCTCTCATGGGCCCCTGTACGGCGTCCCATTGCTGCTGTCTCCATCGCCACACTCTGCCATGTGCCACTTTCAGGTCTCCTCACACACTGCTGGTGTGTTCAATTTTTTGACATAGGGTGCTGGCAGATTACGGGCCTCCCATAGCTGCTGCCAGGCCCCTAATCTGCCATGGGCCCCTATACCGCCTCCTCATGCTGCTGCCAGGTCCAGAGTCTCTCATGGGTCCCTTTACGGCCTCCCATTGCTGCTGTCTCCATCGCCACACTCTGCCATGTGCCACTTTCAGATCTCCTCACACTGCTGGTGTGTTACATTTTTTGTCATAGGGTGCTGGCAGATTATGGGCCTCCCATTGCTGCTGCCAGGCCCGTAATCTGCCATGGGCCCCCGTACCGACTCCTCATGCTGTGACGTTGCAACAAGGTGGAATTCAACCCTACATATGTTAGACCGCCTTTACGAACAGCGAAAGGCCATCACAGATTTCCTGATGTTACAAGCGGATAAAGGTACTCCCTGTGTAACTTAGATGTCAGCCATTGGCAGCTCATGCGTGACACCTGCGCTTGCTCAGGCCCTTTGAGGAGGCCACGCTATTCGTGAGTCGGCAGGACTATGGGATGAACGACGTCATTCCTCTGTTGCACGGCCTGGAACAAATGCTGTTAATAATGGCTGGTCAGGGTGCGGTAGACGTGGCGCACAGATCTCAACGCCACATGACCCCTGTGGGGGCAGGACAGGAAGAAGAGGAGGAGGTAGAAGAGGACATTGGTGCTCAGGAATTATTGAGTGAAATGGGTGGTTTTTCCACTCAGCGGACAGGAGTGGAGGAGCAGGAGCATCTGGTAGAGGAGGAGGAGGAGACAGAGGACCCAAACGCACCGTGGCAGTATGCTGTGGAGATGGAGGCAGGGAGTCCCTCGCATTCCTTGGCACAAATGGCCCATAGCATGCTCGCTTGCTTGCGTAGCGACAGCCGAATAATAACCATCAGACAGAGGGATGACTTTTGGCTGTCCACCTTGTTGGACCCTCGCTACCGTTCAAAAATGGTGGCCTTTTTCACACCTGCTGAGAGGGAGGCCAAAATAACGTACTATAAAAACCACCTATGTAGTCAGCTGGTCTCTGCCTTTGTGCGCCAACGTCCATCCTCAGACACTGTGGGCCCTGTGCGCTCGCGTTCCGCTTCCATGGCAGCAGGGGAGGGGTGGGGTGGTAGGAGCAGTGGCAGCTCCACCAGCAGCGGCTGCCTCAGTCTGCAGTCGATGATGAGTAGCTTTCTTCACCAGCGCAGTGAGGAAACTACTAACCAGCCGCAGCAGCAGCAGCATCAGGTGGACCTGGAGCAGGACCTCAAACAACAGACTTAGGCCTACTTGGACAGCACCCTGCCAACCGAGGTAGACAATCCCCTTGACTACTGGGCAATGAAACTTGACCTTTGGCCCCAACTAGCTGAATTTGCCCTTGAAAGGCTGTCATGCCCGGCCAGTAGCGTGGCATCGGAGCGCGTGTTTAGTGCGGCAGGAGGTATTGTAACTCCGCGGAGGACACGACTGTCCACCCAAAGTGTGGAGAGACTCACGTTTGTGAAAATGAATCAGGCGTGGATTAGTCTGGATTTCAAACCACCAGTTCCTGACACAACTGACTAAATCCGCCATGAATCATGCCCCAAACAAGTGCCACTTTCAGGTCTCCTCACACTGCTGGTGTGTTCCATTTTTTGTTATAGGGTGCTGGCAGATTACGGGCCTCCCATAGCTGCTGCCAGGCCCCTAATCTGCCATGGGCCCCTGTACCGCCTCCTCATGCTGCTGCCAGGTCCAGAGTGTGTCATGGGTCCCTGTACGGCCTCCCATTGCTGCTGTCTCCATCGCCACACTCTGCCATGTGCCACTTTCAGGTCTCCTCACACACTGCTGCTGTGTTCCATTTTTTGTCATAGGGTGCTGGCAGATTACGGGCCTCCCATAGCTGCTGCCAGGCCCCTAATCTGCCATGGGCCCCAGTACCGCCTCCTCATGCTGCTGCCAGGTCCACAGTGTCTCATGCCATGTGCCACTTTCAGGTCTCCTCACACTGCTGTTGTGTTCCATTTTTTGTCATAGGGTGCTGGCAGATTACGGGCCTCCCATTGCTGCTGCCAGGCCCGTAATCTGCCATGGGCCCCTGTACCGCCTCCTCATGCTGCTGCCAGGTCCAGAGTCTCTCATGGGTCCCTGTACGGCCTCCCATTGCTGCTGTCTCCATCACCACACTCTGCCATGTGCCACTTTCAGGTCTCCTCACACACTGCTGGTGTGTTTCATTTGTTGTCATAGGGTGCTGGCAGATTACGGACCTCCCATAGCTGCTGCCAGGCCCCTAATCTGCCATGGGCCCCTGTACCGCCTCCTCATGCTGCTGCCAGGTCCACAGTGTCTCATGCCATGTGCCACTTTCAGGTCTCCTCACACTGCTGGTGTGTTCCATTTTTTGTCATAGGGTGCTGGCAGATTACGGGCCTCCCATTGCTGCTGCCAGGCCCGTAATCTGCCATGGGCCCCTGTACCGCCTCTTCATGCTGCTGCCAGGTCCAGAGTGTGTCATGGGTCCCTGTACAGCCTCCCATTGCTGCTGCCAGGAGGCAGCAGGGTCCCAGCAGTGTCAGTGGAGGCAAACGGCCACGGAGTAGAGCACCAGCTCCACTGCAGCCTACCACCACGGCCAGTAGTGGTGCCGGTGTGCACGGAGGAAGTAGCAGTCAGCCAGTGAGGAGTAGCGGGGGAAAAGTTTCCTACTCGGCGGTGTGGCAATTTTTCGTCAAGCCGCCCGAGGAAGTAAACGTAGCCGTATGTCGACTATGTGGCCAGAAAGTCAAGCGTGGCCAGGGGGCCCATGTTGGGACTACAGCGTTGCGTCAGCATATGCAGCGTCGCCATTCGGTGGCCTGGGAAAACCGTGATAAAGATACGGCGGTTCTGCCTGCCCCAGCCCAGGGTTCCATTTTGTCATAGGGTGCTGGCAGATTACGGGCCTCCCATTGCTGCTGCCAGGCCTTAATCTGCCATGGGCCCCTGTACCGCCTCCTCATGCTGCTGCCAGGTCCACAGTGTCTCATGGGTCCCTGAACCGCCTCCCATTGCTGCTGTCTCCATCGCCACACTCTGCCATGTGCCACTTTCAGGTCTCCTCACACTGCTGGTGTGTTACATTTTTTGTCATAGGGTGCTGGCAGATTACGGGCCTCCCATTGCTGCTGCCAGGCCCGTAATCTGCCATGGGCCCCAGTACCGCCTCCTCATGCTGCTGCCAGGTCCACAGTCTCTCATGGGTCCCTGTACGGCCTCCCATTGCTGCTGTCTCTATCGCCACACTCTGCCATGTGCCACTTTCAGGTCTCCTCACACTGCTGGTGTGTTACATTTTTTGTCATAGGGTGCTGGCAGATTACGGGCCTCCCATTGCTGCTGACAGGCCCGTAATCTGCCATGGGCCCCAGTACCGCCTCCTCATGCTGCTGCCAGGTCCAGAGTCTCTCATGGGTCCCTGTACGGCCTCCCATTGCTGCTGTCTCCATCGCCACACTCTGCCATGTGCCACTTTCAGGTCTCCTCACACTGCTGGTGTGTTCCATTTTTTGTCATAGGGTGCTGGCAGATTACGGGCCTCCCATAGCTGCTGCCAGGCCCCTAATCTGCCATGGGCCCCTATACCGCCTCCTCATGCTGCTGCCAGGTCCAGAGTCTCTCATGGGTCCCTGTACGGCCTCCCATTGCTGCTGTCTCCATCGCCACACTCTGCCATGGGCCACTTTCAGGTCTCCTCACACACTGCTGGTGTGTTCCATTTTTTGTCATAGGGTGCTGGCAGATTACGGGCCTCCCATTGCTGCTGCCAGGCCCGTAATCTGCCATGGGCCCCCGTACCGACTCCTCATGCTGCTGCCAGGCCCGTAATCTGTCATGGGCCCCTGTTGTCGCTTGTTGGCATATTCCGCTCGTTCAGATGCTCCTTCTCCTGCTACTCCTCTTCACGGATTCCGTCAGCAGTCTTTCTTGGAATCCGTTTCCAAGAGACAACAGTTTGCGAGCACGCACCCGACGGTGCAGAAGCTGAACGTCCTCCTGTCCAAGTTGCTGCTGCCAGGCTCGTAATCTGTCATGCGCCCCTGTACCGCCTCCTCATGCTGCTGCCAGGTCCAGAGTGTGTCATGGGCCCCCGTACCGACTCCTCATGCTGCTGCCAGGCCCGTAATCTGTCATGGGCCCCTGTACCGCCTCCTCATGCTGCTGCCAGGTCCAGAGTGTGTCATGGGTCCTTTTACGGCCTCCCATTGCTGCTGCCAGGCCCGTAATCTGCCATGGGCCCCCGTACCAACTCCTCATGCTGCTGCCAGGCCCGTAATCTGTCATGGGCCCCTGTACCGCCTCCTCATGCTGCTGCCAGGTCCAGAGTGTGTCATGGGTCCCTGTACGGCCTCCCATTGCTGCTGTCTCCATCGCCACACTCTGCCATGTGCCACTTTCAGGTCTCCTCACACTGCTGGTGGTTTCCATTTTTGTCATAGGGTGCTGTATGGCCTCCCATTGCTGCTGCTGCCTCCACCACCACACTGTGGCTCCACACTCTGGTTTTGGCCCCGTGACTGCCCAAATGAGTGAAGTGTGCGGTGATTCTAAGATCGACGGCACTCATCTGCATGTCATACTGACTGTCAGTATTATTTCTCTTCCCCAGCAGACTCCAAGGGCATTTAAATTAAAGGTACAGTGTTCTGCACTAATATAAAGGCTCTCTGAAGCCTAGAAACACCCTTTTATAAGTTAAATTCGCAGCGAATATATTTGACTCTAATCAAAATTTTTCCACGAATTCGCCGAATCAGTCGAATCGAATTTTTGAATACTTCGCTCATCTCTAGAACTCAGCCATCCGCCAATCCTTCTGACTCATAGCAAACTTGGATACTAACTTACCTGTGTCTTTGCACTGAAAAGGAGGCAATCATTCCTCCGTGGTCCTGGGAAACCTTTGATTGTATCTGGGTACTGAACAGAGCAAGTTGGATTTCCTGACCCCTTCACCAACATGTTGCAGACCTCCCAATTTGGTTCTGAGTACCTCCAGATCCATAGTGTAATATTAGTTATATTGTTATATATATATATATATATATATATATATATTGTTGTAACATTCCTCCCGTACCACTATCCCCTCCCTCCTAGATTGTAAGCTCCAAGGAGCAGGGCCCTCGATTCCCCTCCTCTATCGCATTGTATTGTTATTATACTGTCTCGTGTATTGTCTACCATTGTAATGTACAGCACTGAGCAAACTGTTGGCGCTATATAAATACTGTATAATAATAATAATTAGTTGGTACACTAGGACTCTAGGACAGGAAGGACACCTATGGGTACTATCTGAGGAGACTACAGCATACCTGCATGTATAACAAAGGTGAAGGGCTCTTGGAAGGGTCAAGGCGCAGTGTCCAAGGAACTGCTACTATTGGGAACAATTGGCCAATAAACAAATAAGAATGCCTTGCAGCACTGAGTCTCTGGGATCACTGAACAGTAGGGGTTACAATTCAAGCTGACAGGTATACATGGAAACACACCGATACTGGGGACAAATACACAAAAAACACACCAGACAACCAGGATAAAAACAGCTGTGCAAACAAACAGAAATCTCTAGAAGCAGGTAGAAGTTCACGGTGACTCTGGACAGGAAACTGGCTTAAAATGCACTTGGGGACACACAGGTAGGCTGCTAGGAACACTAAGGTGAAAAGCCAATGGTAATGAGGCAAGCTTGAAAAGAGAGAGCCTGGCTCAGGGGTGTAGCTAATTGAATTAACAGCAGGAGGTTAACCAGTCCAAAATACAAGTCTTGTGGGATAACAAGGATCAGCATAAACTTACAAGTTAAAGCCATGGAACTACATATGCCATCATAACTACTGATCTTTAGGAATAGAGGGAATGGACCATCTACAGACACAAACCTAATTTAAAATCTTAACACACAAACACAATAAATGTAGTAACACTTTTTAGCCTTATAGCGAGTATCAATTATTCAATGCAGTCCTAATCAAATTTTCATCTAAAAAACTAAAGAAGACTGGAGGTGACCAATCATATTGTCACTGGTAATAGGGGATTGCTGGCTTTACATAGTCGCATTTGATAATCAGTGGTGCAAAGAAACTCGTTAATACCAGAGCTCCATACATGTCAGATTAGAACATATAAGTGTACGATCCAAACGCGCACGTTCCTGCATTAAAAATGGCTGTGTGTATAAGTGGGTGCTGCAGCGACCGTCGGCTGGAACCGAACAGAATCAGCAAGGGAGAATGTCACCAGCACACCAAGGATCACCAATATGGGGCCAAAAGTTTTAATGAACGATCACATAGTTACAGCAAGGCAATTAGATTAGAACACGCAAGGTCCGAACATAACAAAAGACAACCTGACTGACAAACTCAAACAGAAGCATTATCTAGCTAATGGAGGGTGAAACTCAGAAACATGTGCATGTGAAAACAGACAATACAGGAAAAAGACAATTTTTGGAATGGCACTTCTTGTCAATGGTGGCCATGATCGCCTTCTGTTCGGAAAGCCCTGAAAGCCAATGACAGAACCTGCAAGGTAAAACACCAATAACATTTACAGCTGTTTTACCTTTCCCTTTTAGGATTAACTTGGCTCAGTAAATTTGCATATCAATGGAATCATTTCTACTTGCAGACCTGGTTAAACAGGAGGGGGGTCAGTTGTTAGTGGGCTGTCAGTAGCTGAGATGACATTAGATTTTTAAAGCTCTAAACAAACATTACAGTTAACTTCAGACAACACAACATAAATTCCATAAACACACTCTTACAATTTGTTAGCTAAAGACAAACTTTAGACACCACAAATACCAGCATGTTTTCTCCAATAACCTGTACGTTTCCTTTTTACTTCCATAAAATCTATTTTGGAAGGTTGAAATTCCTTTAATGATTCATCCCGTTTCAGTTGCTTATTCTCAGCCTGTATAGGTGCATTTTCTACTTTAATATGCTGGAATGGGACCCATGATATAGGCTGTTCATACTTTTTAGACCTCGGCCATGTTCCAAAGTGTGCTGAATACACTTCAAAATCACGTCTCATTGTCCTATATGGATTTTGTTCCACTACCTTTCCAGCAGAAGAGGATAGATAAAATTGAGCAATGTGGCCAAATAATACACATGCATAACATTTTATATTTTCTAACGTGGTAAAGCATCTATTAACAAAAGGCTTTGTTTCAGACTGAGAGTATTCAGTGGCTGCAACCTGATTAGCAACTTTTTCTGGCTGTGTACAAGATGAAGGGGCAGCTTTACAAGTGCTCCTACCATCCAGAGATTTACTGATATTGGCACATACACGAGGGGCGGATGATTTACCACTAAATTCAGAAATACCCAAATCAGTCTTTTTATCATATACTCTAACCGGAAAATGAGCAAGCTGCTACTGGCAGCCGATAGACAATTGCTTCAGTTCACTTTCTGCATTCTTCAATTTTTGTACTAACTGATCAATTTCCTCCTGTAATCTTTTGTTAGCTCTTGTTAGCTGACAAAAAAGGGGAGAGAAAAAAGAGGGGGAAGGAAAAAAAAAAGGTTGCAAATGGACTTTAGAGGCACATAAACTCTATACACATATTACTAAAAAGATTTGTATTTTATTTTGACAATAAGTCATGAAAAAACATACTTCAATTAAAAAAGATCATTGTACAATGTCCCCAATGTCTTGTTAGCTGTTGGTGGCTAGTATCAGAATTGGTTACAAAAATTTGTAAACTACTCATGTCACTTTTTGGATATTTCAAGAGCTTCCTTTAGGGATTTGTTTTGCAACTTTAAATGTTCATATTGCTTAGCCATCCAACAGGCAGCAAAGATCAGTGGAGTCTTTTCCGCACGCTTACTACAACTTTTCCCGTTAGGCGTTGATTTCGTATCTTCTTCTAACTCCAGTCTGGCCTTTCCCTGCCTTGTGGCTCTCCCTTTTCGTCAACTGCTGATAACAGTCAATATCAGTGCTTGAGAATTCCACTGGAAAGGACTGGGTAACTGCATAAGGCCCCAGCCCTGACAATTGCTCATTGTCCCCCTGTTCATCACTGCCACAACTCCGGGGTTTAGACTTTTGTGACTGTTCCTGCTTTCATTGATGTTCAAGTGTTGTTTGGAATGATTTCTCTTTAAATTCCATATTAAAAACATTCCCTGCCTCCACCCTACTCATTGACTCTACCATATACTCCAAGCATCTCTTTCATTTGGGCGTATCATCTTTCTATGAAGATCATACCAGAGACTCTCCCAAATCTTTGGCCTAAAAAGACCTCTCTTAGAAAACTTAATTCCAGTCCAGCGCTCCCAATCATGTATATATTTTACCACCCAGGGTCCATATTTATCGATCATCTCTTCCCTTGGGGCCAGTTGGCAGGGTTTATCACACTTAGACGCCCTCCTTGAGTTGATACTGTTACCCATCCTTACGGATACCGGACCCTGGAATAATTTCCAAACCTTAAGCAGTTGTCCTCAACCTTAAGAGGTTGCCCACAGAGGTAGCTAATCTCTGGCCAGTGATTGGGTTGACCGGTACTGCCCCTGTCACCATTGCTGCTTTTCACTACTTGTCAGAACAGACTTTTAATTTTTCCCTGTTCTGACTATAGCCCTTCAAACAGCCTGAGGATCTCCCGAACTTGCCAATAGTTCAATCCCCCCCCCCCCCCTCCCCCCCGTTGGACTTTTCTGAAGTATTCTGAAAGATTTTTTCCTAAATTACTCCTATTATCCCAAGAAGGATTAGAGCAAATTTGAATAATCAAAATTTGAGTGCTTGGAGTACAGCAGGCAGTTAATTCAGGTACAACTATTTGCAGTATGGTTTGTAGCAGTTAAAATATAGCTATTGTCCACAGGTCTAAACACATGCTTACAAACCCCAGTTAGATTACAAAGAGGACAGATTCATACACAACAAATTAATTCTGTGTGATGTAGGCACACCAAAGATTGGGAAGCGTCTTGACCTAAACTCATTTGAGGGTCAACTGGAACAGCTTTTAGGCAGAATGGCACAGATCCTACATTTTTTTTCACTACCTCTAAAGAGTTGAGTCAGAGCCCTTTTCATTCACACTGTTGACTAGGTGATGTGTATTTGTGAATGCACTCCAATCCTTGTAGGAGTATTTACATATATCCAGCTAGATCTGAGAGTTCCTACACAAAAGAGGTAGTTCCATCTGCAATATACATTTATTGATAGAGGTATATAATATATACAAATTACACGGTAAGCAGTATTTACAACACAATGTACAGTTTAAGTCTCTTGACTTATACGATATTTACAATTTACCCACAAAACCATGTTTAAAATACAATGTACAATACAAGTATGAAGTTAGTTTACCTCTCAACTTCAGGTTTAGTCATCCTGCCTGCTGTGTGTCTCATCACAAAGAGACCCCAGCTGGGTGAGCAGGCCTTATATCCCCCCCTCCTTTCTGTACTGTGGCTAATATAATGCTCACTAATTGGACACTGTACCTAGCCAATGTATATTGGGCACAGCCTGATTGGAAGTTCAAAGAAGGCTGCTGTTTACCACTCCTGTGAGATATGCTAAGGGGACAACAAAAGGCCAGAACTTGTATAGTGGAAAACTCTATATATATTTATACCAGTATGGAAGCTAGAAATAGTTTGATGCTGCAAAACACTCAATGGTTTAAATACTGTATATTTCCATCTAACTAAAATATACTTGTACTTATAATGTAGCTGGTATAACTTTAAAAGTAGTAAAATTACAATGTAAATACAGAATGTTACCAATACAAAGAGATGACTACAGGAAAGAAAGTTACAGAAAAGAAACATAGAATATATATATATATATATATATATATATATATATTGTGGCAGTGCGGTGTCCTGCCACGGCCAAAATAAAGCTGAAAACCCTGGATTCTCAACCAGGCAGGTTGAGGGGCTCCAGAGAGTTGATGTATTGCAGAGGAAACTGGCTTTTCAGTTTCCTCATTTATTCATTAAGTCTGTTTTAGGATCTGGAGCCTGGAGATTTCAAAGAGATCTGGGAGGGATGAAATCTCCAATCCGGGGTCCGTGTTTTGAGAACCCCCAGCACACTGATTGCACGGGTCTGTAGGGCTTTTTGTAGAGGCCTAACCATGGTTCTGGGCTGCACCCCGGCAGACAGGAGTCAGGGGGGCTCCACCCCGGCAGACAGGAGTCAGGAGGGCTCCATCCCGGCAGACAGGAGTCAGGAGGGCTCCACCCTGTCAGACGGGAGGTCTCTGCCTTGGAGTCAGATGGAAGCCAGACTAGCTGTGTGCTAGTGCCATATTTTGGGAAGAGTCTGCAGGAGGCAGACTTAAAACTGCGTACAAGCCAGGAGGCTGAATACTGTTAATTTGCTTGATGGTGTATACCCCTGCGTGGGAAGCATTTTTGTTGAACTTTTTCTTTTAAATAAAAGTGGGCAAAAAAAAGCCCTTAATGAAGCGAGTTGCTGTGTGCTTTAACAAGAAGAGCTCTACCATTTGAAGTTCCCACAATATATATATATATATATATATTACGCAGACATCCTGATGACTGGGCTTCCAAAAAGGCAAGGGACAAAGAGGCAGAAATGTGAGCATTGGCATACTTTTATACCCCCTCCTCCTCCATTCGAGGTAGTCACACCCTTCAATAGGTTCCAGTATTTTGCCATTTCTGTTCAAAAGGGGGCTCTGTGACCTGTGAAAGATATTGGCCAAATGTATAGGCCAATGTCCAGGGAAGCATACCTCCTTTGAAGCCAGTTCCCGCAGGAAGTTCTATGACAATACTCCCTAAGAGGTGTTAGAAATGATGAGTCCAGAGCTTATTCAGCCAGGTGGCCATACTGTCATAAATCTCTACAGGAAACCTTCTAAGGGGGGATGTTGAGGTGATGCAACAGATGGTAAATACGTTCACAATAATGTTAAAGATTATTGTAGGCCCAAAATATCTATCACAGTCTAGTATGTCCTGGGCTTCCAGGACTGGTAACGCTGTCTTGGCGATATATTGGGACAATATATCGAATATATATGGAGGGATCCTAGAGAGGGGAGGCCCTGAGCTCTTGTGACTGTGGCCGGAGGCACCCCCAGGAAGCACCAAGGTGGAACCCGGGGAACCAACCCCAGGCCACAGCCGCAAGGCATAAATTAAAACAAGCACAAATCAAAATCACATTGAAAGTAGGTAGGTGGTCTTTTTCCTGTTCCTTGGGGGCCCCCTCCAGATACCAACGGTCACACCTGGACACAGCTACGAGATCTTGGAAAGTGAATGCACTCAAATCACCTCAGTTGCGATTGCAAACACTTCAGTTTTATTGGCATAACATCAGGGTTATTATACTGTAGTCTTTAGGCAAACACACCCTCAGACTATCCAATTAAATACATGTACATTGTTTTACCTTAACTCAACAATTATTTGTATGAGGTTTGCATTTTCACTCTTCTGCTTTATCTATCATACCATATCTCCTCTAAAGCCCAGACCATGGCTATAATCTGACCCAACACCCAAGTTGTGGTTAAAACTTTTCAGAAGTGAGAGTAAACCTTATCTGCTTTTTTGTAAAGTTTGCAAAAACACTTATTTCTACATGAAGCTGACATAGACAGTTTTGTTAGTGTGTACATATCTCATATATGTATGTTAAACTAGCATCTTGTATTAGTGTATACAAAATGGATTCAGTTATATTCCATTTAATCCTTTCACACATAGCAAATAAAAATAACTATTAGTGTGCATTCAATGAGATCAAGAGCAAGGAACCAGCAGGACTTCCCGGGACCAAGTACCATGGGTAAAGGTCCAGGGAGTTACAAACTTTGAGGAAGAGAATGGGAGAGACCTCCCGATTTATACAGGTAGGAGTTCAGCTCTCCGGGTCTTCTGGGAGGAGGATCTGGAACACTTCTTTTGCTCAAACCGCTGCCAGGATGAGGAAAATGGAAGACCGGGAGTCGGGAGTGGGAAGGGTCAGTCCGGGAGGGACACCCAGGGCAGTTCAAAAGTGCCAAGAAACATGGGCAAGTCCCCGAGGGTGCGGAACTGTGCAGATTTACCATTCTGTGAAGCTCTGAGTTGGAAAGGGAACCGCCACTGATAGCGGATATGCAGTTCTTGTAGCAGCTGAGTGAGAGGTCACAGGGCCCTGCACATGTTTAACCATTTGCTGCCCGTCCTATGGCCGAATGGTGGGCGGCAAATGTCATCAGCGTTCTGGGTGAACGCCATATGGCGTCCTCCCGCACATGCGCAGATTGCGCTCCTGCAGAGCGGCTCAGCGGCGCGATCTGTCACCGGCCGTGTACCTCAGACACGGCCGATGACAGATCTGAGTGTCGGCCCCATTGCCGGTACCATGTGACCTGCTGGGACCAATCACAGCAGGTCACATGACAGTTGTATACAATGGATGGCTTCATTCATGCCATCCATTGTATACTACTGCCTAGCTGTGAATGGTCACAGCTAATCACATGCACATGTCATGTGATTAGCTGTGGCCAAATCACAGCTAAGCACAAAAAAAAAAAAAAAAACCTGAATGAATCGATGTCATTCAGGTAAATGCTTGCTTATAGCAAAGTAATTCTTTGCTATAAGCAAATTGTGTAAAAAAAAGAAAATACTGATCACTTCCCCAAAGTAGTACAATGTTACTATGGTAACATTGTACTACTTTGATCATAGTAAAATATGAAAAAAAAATCTTAAAAAAAAGAAAAACAATTTAATAAAAAAAATACAGTGGGGATCGAAAGTTTGGGCACCCCAGCTAAAAATTTGTATTAATGTGCATAAAGAAGCCAAGGAAAGATGGAAAAATCTCCAAAAGGCATCAAATTACAGATTAGACATTCTTATAATATGTCAACAAAAGTTAGATTTTATTTCCATCATTTACACTTTCAAAATAACAGAAAACAAAAAAATGGCGTCTGCAAAATTTTTGGGCACCCTGCAGAATTTATAGCATGCACTGCCCCCTTTGCAAAGCTGAGACCTACCGGTGTCATGGATTGTTCTCAATAATCGTCTGGGAAGACCAGGTGATGTCAATCTCAAAGGTTTTAAATGCCCAGACTCATCTGACCTTGCCCCAACAATCAGCACCATGGGTTCTTCTAAGCAGTTGTCTAGAAAACTGAAACTGAAAATAGTTGACGCTCACAAAGCTGGAGAAGGCTATAAGAAGATAGCAAAGCGTTTTCAGATGTCAATATCCTCTGTTCGGAATGTAATTAAGAAATGGCAGTCATCAGGAACAGTGGAAGTTAAAGCAAGATCTGGAAGACCAAGCAAAATATCAGACAGAACAGCTCGCAGGATTGTGAGAAAAACAATTCAAAACCCACGTTTGACTGCACGATCCCTCCAGAAAGATCTGGCAGACACTGGAGTTGTGGTACACTATTCCACTATAAAGAGATACTTGTACAAATATGGTCTTCATGGAAGAGTCATCAGAAGAAAACCTCTTCTATGTCCTCACCAAAAAAATCATCCTTTGAACTTTGCAAATGAACATATAGACAAGCCTGATGCATTTTAGAAACAAGTTCTGTGGACCGATGAGGTTAAAATTGAACTTTTTGGCCGGAATGAGCAAAGGTACGTTTGGAGAAGGAGTACAGAATTTAATGAAAAGAACCTCTGTCCAACTGTTAAGCATGGGGTTGGATCAATCATGCTTTGGGGTTGTGTTGCAGCCAGTGGCACAGGGAACATCTCACGAGTAGAAGGAAAAATGGATTCAATAAAATTTCAGCAAATTTTGGATGGTAACTTGATGCCGTCTGTGAAAAAGCTGAAGTTAAAGAGAGGAAGGCTTCTACAAATGGATAATGATCCTAAACACACCTGGAAATCCACGGGGGATTACATCAAGAGGCGTAAACTGAAGGTTTTGCCATGGCCTTCACAATCTCCTGACCTCAACATAATTGAAAATCTATGGATAGACCTCAAATGAGCAGTGCGTGACAGACAGCCCAGAAATCTCAAAGAACTGGAAGACTTTTGTAAGGAAGAATGGGCAAAGATACCTCAAACAAGAATTGAAAGACTCTTGGCTGGCTACAAAAAGCGTTTACAAGCTGTGATACTTGCCAAAGGGCAAGATATAAAGGGCTTGTACAAGATATTAACTCTGCAGGGTGCCCAAACTTTTGCAGACGCCATTTTTTTGTTTTCTGTTATTTTGAAAGTGTAAATGATGGAAATAAAATCTAACTTTTGTTGACATATTATAAGAATGTCTAATCTGTAATTTGATGCCTTTTGGAGATTTTTCCATCTTTCCTTGGCTTCTTTATGCACATTAATACAAATTTTTAGCTGGGGTGCCCAAACTTTCAATCCCCACTGTATATATATATACATTTTTTTTCAAACTGTCACCAGTCAGTGTCCCTGATCACCGCCATGCCGGTTATATGATGACACTGTACTGCACTGGTGACAATATGTAAAAAAAAAATAGTGAAACTAATTTTTTTAATTTTCCGAAAAATTATGACAAAAAAAATACAACTTCAAAAAACTCGCCATGCCTCTTATGAAGTACGTCGGACTGTCTACTTTGCAAAAAAAAAAAAGTGTCATTTTGGGGATATCTGTACTGTTCTGACATTCTTGAACCTCAAGAAATTAGATTGGCCGTCAGTACTTCAGGATTGATCAATATTCAGATATACTGTGTACCATAGTTTGTGAACTCTATAACTTTCCTACAAACTAAAAAATACATCCTAATTTGGGTTATTTTCACCAAAGACATGTAGCAGAATACATCTCGGCCTAAATTTATGAAGAACAATTATTTATTTGTAAACTTTTATAACAGAAACAAAGAAAAACTTTTTTTTTCCAAAATTTTTGGTCTTTTTTTGTTAATTTAGCAAAAAATAAAAACCCCAGTGGTGATTAAATACCACCAAAAGAAAGCTCTAGTTGTGTGAAGAAAATAATAAAATTTTAGTTTGGGTACAATGTTGTATGACCGTGCAATTGTCATTCAAAGTGTGAGAGCACTGAAAACTGGCCTGGGCAGGAAGGTGTAAAATTGCCCGGTCTTGAATTGGTTAAAGTCTGGTGGGAGAGGTCAGGGAGAAGCATCACCGGCACTTCATTAAATAAGATGGTATCCTGCATGCTGGCTGCGTGCATAATGGCATCTTTGACTTTGAAATAGTGGACCTTGCATAAGATATCAGGAGCAAAGGAAGGATCAGAGTTCCTGGGGCCCAGAGTATGGTGCACGCGGTCCAGCTCAATATAGGCGTCTTTAGGTTGCTGCAGTAGCTGATTAAAGTTGGCGGTAACGGCTGCAACTAAGTCCATAGAATCAATGGCCTCTGGTACTCCTCCTATTGTTATTATGGCGGTTCCTGATCTCAATATCATCTTGTTGGTACATAAGTTGCTGCAATAAGACCGTATGAGAATTACGGGTCACTTCATGAGATTGTAAAGCATTGCATAGACCGTATTTTCAATCTCTTCCAAACGCACACAAAAATCTTGCTTAAGGTGAGAGATTTCTTGTTTGTAGGTATTTTCAATCGTTTCACACAAGTAGGCAAAGATTTGATATAAGAATACAGAGACCGCATGTGGGACTGCAAATCCCAGTCATCCCCAGAGCAGAAGGATGCTGGAGAAGGGCTACAGGACCTCTGTGACTGGTTATCAGAATCCCCAAGTGAAGGGGGTCCACTGTGTGTGGGAGGGATGAGGAAGGAGAGGTCGGCGCCATCTTGCCGGTCATAGCACCCGAGGCCTTGGTCTTGGACCAGGTGAAAAACCAGCCTAAATTGCCACTGGACCGGCCCCCAGCTGATCTCTTGGGGGTCCGGTGCTGGTTCCTGCCCATGTGAGGGGCTGAAGATTGTCCGGGCAGGGAGCTGAGGAGGAAGATGTCCTATGGCTCCATGCGCCAAGCCGCGCCCTGTGGATGTTTATTTAAAGTAGTTGTAAACCCTTACATATACCTAGTGAAGTAACTAGCCACATAAACAGAGATTAATCAAACACATTGTACCTGTCTATCTGCAGTCTTCTCTTCTCTACATCCACTCAAAGTGCTTAATTTATAAAGACTGTCTGGGAGTTTTGAAAAAAGGGGCGCAGAGTGAAGTTACACTCTGCAGAGCTCAGTGAGGAGAGTTCTGGGAGCTGGAGTGAAGAGACACACCCACCTCCACACAGCTCACAGGGACAGAGCTGAGGCTGTCACTCTGCTGGAGGTCCCTCCTTGTTATTTTTTTGGCATCAGGAAAAAAAATGTAAGAGGTGACTCATGCTTATAGCAGAGGAATGAAGCAGCAGACAGAAATGACACTTAGTGCTCTTAATTGAGACAAGTTCATACTATAGGGGGATATGCTTTCTTCATATTTTATGTCTGAGGTTTACAACCACTTTATTAGTGTGGATTGATGATTGATTTCCAGCACAAGGGACAATACTTTCTTCACATTTGATTTTTTTGAAGGATACTAGAGCACATAATTATTTTATGGTTTCCTTTTATGCACAGAAGTTATATATTTTTATGTTCATTATTTACAGTGATGCACTGTATTATGTATATATAGGCAGTACCTGGGTTACAAACAAGATAGGTGCTGTAGGTGTGTTCTTAACCTCCCTAGCGTTCTGATTATTTCAGATTTTTGGTGCTGAAAGCGGTACCATTATTTTGCATGGAAATATGTAGTTTTTTTATTGTAGGCTGTAATTTTTAGGAATAACTCACTGAAATCTGTCCGAATAAGAGTCTATTAAACATCCCGGTTATGATAAAATTTGAAACACAAAATCATAAATTATAATTTAATAAATAATCATAAAAAATAATATAATAATAATACATTTAATTCAATAATATAATCAAACCAAAAACACTGAAATTTGAAATATAGCACCAAGTTCGCACATTGCTGAGCAAAGTCGCAAAATCATTTTCAGTGTCTGATGACGAATTTCCCCAAGAATCATTATCACTCAATTCTGCAAGTGGTTCTGATTTACTATCGCTGTTCTCTAGCTGATCTAAACCCGCTTTTGACCTAAAGGGACACTTTTTGGACGCCATGGACTTTTCTCAGTTTCCAGGCAGAAAGAACAGACAAAATGCAGGCAGGGCACAGGACAAAGCACTAGGGACAAAATGTATGTGAAATGGTTTGACACAGCAATGTTTTGCTATGTAAAATTTATTTGGAAAAAAATTACATTTTTTAAAATTTTCAAATTTCCCGCCACCGGCGGCGCCCGTACGTCCCGACATCACAGGGACCGGAACACAGAAGCCGGATGCTGGCATCGGCCGGAGGGGATGGCCAGGGATGCTGCAGGGGACACATCGCGGGAGCGAAGGACAAGGTAAGCTCTGCAGGGACTCCCTATGCAGCACCGCATGGTAAGCTCGAGTGTAGCTCAGGGTTACCGCTTTTGGCACTGACATTTTACCCCGAGCTACACTTTTACATAGCTAAATTTTACATAGCATTGGCAATGCAGTGATGTGGGATTGCTGACAGACAGGGCCGCTTGCAGCATGCAGTAAGCAGCAAGATGGTTTTTGGTGTCACTCTGCCTCTGTTATTAAGTATTGAGTAGCATGTAGGTCAGATGTTTGTAACTCGGGGACTGGCTGTATTGTAATTCAGATGTAATAATCTGAGAAACACATTAACATGAGCCAGCTGTTTCTGGTATAGCAGAGACTAAAAGGAATATTTGATATAATATTGCTTTAAGAAACAATATATATTTCTACAGATTTATTTGAAGTTACATGGTTTGCAACAGGGATTGACAGCGAATAGAGCTGCTGACACATTTCTTTGAATTGTGTAAGCTTCTTACTTACAGATCATTGCAGTGGTAGTTATTACATGGGAGTAATACTTTACAGAGTTGACATTAATTAATTGAATAACATTCTCTTATGTTTTTTGGCAATATTTTATATTTATTATAGTTAATAATCATTTTATAATAAAACTATTTAAATGCATGAGGAAATGTGGGTGCACATCACTCCATTACACCAGTTGTGACTATGTTATATGCTGTAAACACAATTGCTTTTTAAATAAATATTTAAATAAAATAGAAATATTTAATTCATGAAACTATGAAAGTTATTCTGGAAAATTTAGATTTATCATAAATGGTTTCATAAGACTCAATATAAAACGTGTAAAACAATACATGTAAGTACTAAGTACAAGTAAAAATCTTATCTTTACTGCTGTTCACACAGATACTGCTGGCTAGTTTCTCTACTGGTCTAGCAATTAATTTCCTTACATAGATTTACACAGCATAATCATCTGAATGAAAAAGATTACTTATACCTGCGTTTTGGCATCCTATGGAGGTGGAAGTAAATAAGTATGCTGCCAGGACTGATAAGTCAATATTGATAGGTTTATGGAGCAGAATTTTTAATTTGGACATTCCAAGAAATGTAGAGTCATGCCCCATGTGCTTGATTGCATTACCAACACAGTAGGAAGGTTGGTGAATAGATTTTATGCAGTAGCAATGGGATGTATACTATCTAATAAAAAGTTTGAACCTAGATTTCCAAAGTTTTTCAGGCAGCAAACGCCCTGTGAGGGAAGTTAATCAATATCTTTTTGTTCCTTAGAAAATAAATTGCTGAATTTGGTTTCCAATCTAATTTCCAATCTGTGCATGTAGTCTTTTGGGACCAAGAGTAATCTTTGATCTTTGCAAAATGTAATTTGCCTTGCACATTAAAAAATAGATACATTAAACTGTACCTACAGTATTTAACCAGTTTATCATTTTTATTTTTTGTTCAATTTAAACTTTTATTTGATTTTCCAATACAAAAAGAACAACACATTTGCAAAAATATTTCACATATACATGTTTCAATTTACCCCAATATTACCGACACCCACCCTTCCACCCTCCCCCCAACCCATTTTTCCCATCCACATCCTCTTTCCTGAACTATATCTTCTCTCATATTTATCTATCTCTGATGCTGCTCTCTCTCGGATGCTCAATTAAGGCTCTCTCCTGATTTCTAAACTTCCTCCTCAATTCCGACCAGTTCCATATATCTTTCAGAGGTTTTAAATTTCAACCAACTACACCACATATTCCTGAATTTTTCCATTTTATCCTCCTCCATGTGACATACAGTAGCTCCTCCATCCTATAGATATTTTCAACTCTATTTATCCATTCATTAATTCTTGGTGCTTCAGGAACTCTGTACAGTTATCCCACATATTTTCTGAATTTTTTGGATTATTTCCCTCCAATAATCCTGTATTTTCAGACATCCCCACCATATATGTGCCACTGTATCCCTTTCTCCACAACCTCTCCAGCACAGAGGTGAAGTATCTACTTGTTGCCTGTAAGCTACGTTTGGTGTAATATACCATCTAGTTAAACATTTATAGTTCATCTCTACTGTGCTCATATTTGTCACCTCATGTGTTAATTTGAAAACTTTATTCCATTGCTGTGCATTCAATTCTGTTCCAAGCTCCTTTTCCCATTTTTCCAAGAACCCCGGAGGATCAGTTCCTTCCATAGCCATAAGGATCTTATAAATCCTAGAAGTGACACGTTTTGGGGTTACTTTTTCATTTAACAATTTTTCAAATGGATACATGTCCTCCGACATCCTCAGTGGTTGTGGGACACTTGAAACAAAATGGTTTAGTTGATACCGCCACTTATCAGTTGTGATAAATACATCTTTTTTCTTCTTTAAATTTTGAAAAGTGCAGTTTCTCTTCTTTCAATATATCCTTCAAACGTGCGTTCTTATCCTTTATCCATTTCCCAAAAATATTATCCTTTCCCGGGGGGAAATACTCCGTTCCCACTAAGGGAGTTAATATAGAATTATATTTCCATCCTTTTTGACTGTGCATTCTATCCCATATACTCAAAACTTTCCTTGTCAGTAAACTAATGTTTACATCCAATGTGTGAAACTTATGTGGTATCCATACAATCTTCTCTAACTGTGCCTTACTTAAAATCCCTTCCATATTTACCCATCCTTTCCCTTGTGAATTAAATGTCCAATCTACTATTCGTGATAAAATCACTGCTAAATAGTAATTTCTTACGTTGGGTAAGCCCAAACCTCCATTCCCTTTTACTCTACTCAGGACCTCGTAACTGATTCTTGGTTTCTTATTTGCCCATATAAACTTAGTAATCATCTTCTGTATTATCCCGAAAAAAGACCCTGGAAGGTGAACCAGGAGCATGCGGAACTTATACAGAATGTTTGGCATTATTACCATCTTTACCAGATTTATACGTCCTATCCAAGAGGCTCTTCCCTTTGAAAGTCTCCTTAGCTCTTCCTTAATTTCATTTATTAGGGGGATATAGTTTGCCTGATATATACCTTTTGATGAGGTGATTAATTTTTCTCCCAGGTAACATATTTCCTTTTCCCTCCAGATAAATGGAAACTCTTTTTGTAGACTCAACTTCTCTGACATTGAGAGGTTGATATTTAATATTTCTGATTCTACCAGGTTTATTTTCAAGTTTGATAGCTCACCATACTGTTTTAATACTCTCATTAGGTTAGGCAACGTTATTCTAGGTTTAACAATATAAAACAACGTATGTGCAAGGGATTTCCGGTGAAACGAATTGTGAATAGAAATGCGCATGTGCATAGAAACGTCCGGAGAAGGATGACCGGTCGTGCAGATGCGCGTGGAAATGCGCAATCGTACACGTGCACACACACGCCGAAGATTGGCGCCAGAAGGACTATTTAAAGGGTGTCCCCGCCCATGTTGGGTGCTGACTGGTCTTCAGCTTCCCCGTGTCCTGCTTGTTCCTGTGTGATTCCCTTGTTGCTGACCCGGCTTGTTCCTCACCTGACTCAGATTACCCTCCTGATTGATACTGGTTCCTGACTTCGGCTTTGCTTCTGATTCTGTACCTTGCTGTTGATGACCCTGGCTATTCCTATGATACTGCTCCTGTCTCTCCCTCTCGCTTCCTGCCTTGCTCTGGTGCACACCTGGCGATCTACAAAGCCAGCTCTGCATGCTACCACTGTGCCTGAATCAGAGGATTATCAGTCTTCCAAGGTGATCATCTGCAAGAGCTGCAAATAACAACTACTGGCGCTCTTGTTCCCCTGGGTCCTAGACTCCATCTGTTCCAACTCCAGTGGGGTCAGGGCTAGTGACACAAGTGAGGCCGACCTCATCATTTCAGTCTCCCATCAGGTACGTGACAGTACCAGTCAGCCAATGATGGAGTCTGAAAGGGAGGCCTCTGCAATGGGGGACATCTGTCAATCAGTCTCTGACTTATCTTACGTGGTGCAAAGTCTGCAAAGAAACCTTGAGCACATGCAGAGTCAACTACCACCCAAGTCTAATGCCTCCACAGCCACAGGGCCCTCTGCAGTCTCAGATATAAGTACTCAGACAGAGCTCAGTATGATTCTTGGAACTTCTCCCCTACCGGAACCCCGGGTGCCAACACCTGAGTTTTTCACAGGAGACCGCAGGAAGTTCCGAACCTTTCGCAACTCCCGCAAGCTATATTTTTCCCTGCTTCCAAGAAACTTTGCATCACAAAGCACCAAAGTGGGATTCATTATCTCACTCCTTAAGAATGAACCCCAATCCTGGGCACACCACCTTCGGGAGCAACATGACCCGGCTCTAACTTCGATGGATTCGTTTTTCTCAGCAATGTCACAGCTCTATGCTGATCCCTTCCTTCGTCAGACTTCTGAATCTATGCTTAGCAAGCTACAGCAGGGCCAAAGGCCTATAGAGGAATATTTATAAATACAATGTGAATATGATATCAAACCAAAAAAAAAACCCTTAAACCTACTTTAATTCCTAATTAGAAAAAAACTTTCGACCCCTGAAAGTTTGAAATCAAATATATTAATCCAAAAAAGAATCTTCCCTCTTTCAACAAATTTATCACCTATATTAAAACACCAAGACCTCCCCCATATCAGTGATAATTATATACGCAAACTGAAAAAAATATTAAAGTGTCTCGGTAGTCAATAAATCAAAAGTGTAGAACTTGAAATTTTTCTTGCAATGTTGATTGTGTCCAATAACTTTTATGAGAAACCTCAAAGAAAAAGAAACTCAAAATAGTGCATTAACATAACACAAACGGGAAAAAAAAAAAAAAAATTATATATATCTATGTATATATATAAATACACATACATGCACACACATATGTATATCAAAAAGAATGTGCAACACTAAGTGAGACAAAAAGCAGTGAAACACTTGTGAAACATTCCAGAGAAAAAAAATAAATAAATAACACTCGTGCTCAAGAAAATATATAATCCTGAAGTGATACAAATATACCCTTACCAACAGTAGGAAAACCAGCGCTTTTCTAATACAACTTGTAGAAATCCTCCAAAGGAACTTTCTCCTCCTCTCCTCCTTCACTTGTTACTAGAGTAACAGTACCAGTCAGCCACTGTGTACTGTAATACCATCCTCAATCACAAGCCTTAATCACAGATTTACCAGGCTCCAATGTAGTGGAAATTAACCATGATGTGACTCCGTATATATTCAAGATAGTACCATTTTAATGAATCTGCTTACATTAAAGTTGATTAAAATTGTGGTTTGGAACAAAACCCCACTTTCTGGGGATTACCAGGCAGTCCACACACGAGGTGTACAGCGATTCCTCCAACAAAGATGGCCACCGTGACACTTCCGGTTCCTGCTCCTTGCGTTTGACGTCCCTTCCTCTTGACGCGCTTCGTCATATCCGGGACTTAGTCATAAGAGATAAGGACGTCCGGACACAGTGAATGGCCCGGTATAGTGTGCTTGTGGCCCAATCACAGAAGACTATGCCCTCCAATAACGCCGAATCACAGCCATTCATAACAAACTGCAATGCTCCAGGAAGAGTGCCTGAGGACCACTTCCCATATCCCAGCTTGCTATCCACATTGACTGTCGGATCCGGGAGAGACAGGATGAGAAGACTAACGGAGAGATCTTGATATGTTCAGAGGTGTAGACCCCTATTTCCTCTACTACTGTTGTCCCATCATACCTACTTCTCAATAATAGAAGACATCATAATTCCCCTAGAAGGAGTTTCTGGAGACCACCGTTGTCCTCTGCTGAACGGCTTCGACAACAAGAGTCCAATCTCTGTCTCTACTGTGGCAACGCAGGTCCCTATGTAGTGACGTGTCCAGTAAGATCTCACAGGTCTTCTCCTAGCTGGTTCCAAATGATGCACCCCCAAGGAGCAAGCCGAACGCACCTCTCCTTCCACCTTCACTTACAGCTGGCTGAAAGGACGATTACTGTTCCAGCCATTATAGACTCTGGTGCCTGTAGTTGTTTCGTGGATTCTAACTTTGCTAACCAAAACAAGATTCCCCTCCGCACTAAGACACAAAGACTTTTGGTCCATATGGCTGATGGCTCTGGTATCAGTTCTGGTGCTGTGACACAAGAGACCATGCCAATTTTATGCCACTCCTCTTTGGGACATCAGGAATTTCTATGTCTGGATGTCATAACTTCTCCAATATTTCCAGTCATTCTCGGCATGCCCTGGCTAAAAGCACACAACCCATCCATCAATTGGTTGTCTGGGGAGATCCTTTTCCCCTCCGTATACTGCCTGAACCACTGCATTCCTAAGGAACCAGGTACAGCAACTCCTCTGCTTAGTGTTCAACCTGACTCTGAGACAATGAAACTCGTTCCTGTTGCTTACTATGATTACCTGGATGTATTTAACAAGAAGAGTGCCAATGCTCTTCCTCCACACCGCTCTAATGATTGTCCTATTGAGCTTCTGCCCAGTGCCGAAATTCCTTTTGGGTGAATTTACCCCCTATCCGAATTAGAATTAGAGGTCCTCTGGAGTTATATTGATGAGAGCTTGGGAAAAAGGGTTTATTCGGCCCTCTACATCACCAGCAGGAGCTGGCATTTTCTTTGTCGAGAAAAAGGATCATACCCTCCGACCTTAGGTTGACTATCGTGATCTGAATAAAATAACTGTCAAGAATTGCTATCCTCTTCCTCTAATTCCTGAATTATTCCAAAGGCTACGAGGGGCATGTGTCTTTTCAAAACTGGATCTGAGGGGCGCTTACAATTTAGTTAGAATTCGCGAAGGGGATGAATGGAAGATGGCCTTTCGAACATGCTTTGGGCATTTTGAATACCTGGTGATGCCATTTGGTCTTTGTAAT
The DNA here is from genome assembly GCF_062004578.1 of Staurois parvus. Classification (NCBI taxonomy): domain Eukaryota; kingdom Metazoa; phylum Chordata; class Amphibia; order Anura; family Ranidae; genus Staurois; species Staurois parvus. The sequence goes on from NW_028318235.1 coordinate 723,959, forward strand.
GCCCCAGCAACATTCCAACACCTTGTGAATGATATATTTCGGGACTTTCTTGATCTGTTTATTATCATTTACTTGGATGAAATCCTAGTCTTTTCCAGCTCAATGGAACAACACCGGGATCATGTAAAGAAAATTCTGGAGAGATTACGCCAACATCACCTATATGCCAAAGCTGAGAAATGTGAGTTCGAGAAACAGACTATTCAGTTCCTCAGACTTGTGATCACTCTCGATGGCATTGCTATGGATCCCCAAAAGGTGATCTCCATACTAGAATGGCCCGTTCCAAAGGACAGGAAAGCAGTGCAACATTTTGTGGGCTTCGCAAACTTTTACAGAAAGCTTATTAAGAACTTTTCAGGGATCATTGCACCAGTGACACAAATAACCAGGCAACATGTTACTTTCAGGTGGACTCCTGAGGCTCAAATCACCTTAGAACAATTAAAGACTTTGTTCTCCTCTGCACCTATCCTGAAGCACCCAGATCCTGCTTTAGCCTTTGTCCTAGAAGTAGACGCTTCTGAAAATGCTGTGGGAGCCATATTGTCACAACGACATGGACTCAAATCCCTTCTGCACCCCGTTGCTTTCTTCTCTAGGAAGCTAAATGCCTCTGAAAGGAATTATGACGTGAGAGTCCGAGAGCTATTGGCCATCAAGGCAGCACTTGAGGAATGGCGCTACTTACTGGAGGGAGCTTCCCATCCTATCCTCATTTTCACGGATCATAAGAATCTAGAATACTTGAGAACGGCAAAACGTCTAAGGCCACGACAGGCAAGATGGGCACTGTTCTTCTCCCGCTTTGTCTTTCATCTAACATACCGTCCAGGATCAAAGAACGGTAAGCCCGATGCACTCTCACGTATGTTTCACGATCCAATTATACCAGCTGAACCTGACATGCTTCTGCTAGCTAAGAATTTCTTACTTTTGCAAACTGACCTTGTAGCACAAATAAGAGAAGTGGTGGATGATCATCCACCCCCCTTAGAGATGCATCTTCAGCTAAGAGATGGTCTGTATATTCACAAGGAACAAATCTGACTATTTAAAGGGTGGCTCTGCCCATCTTGAGTGCTGACTGGTCTTCAGCTCCCCCGTGTCCTGTTTGTTCCTGTGTGATTCCCTTGTTGCTGACCCGGCTTGTTCCTCACCTGACTGTGATTACCCTCCTGATTGATACTGGTTCCTGACTTCGGCTCTGCTCCTGACTTCGGCTTTGCTTCTGATTCTGTACCTTGCTGTCCGCCTGTTGATGATCCTGGCTATTCCTATGACACTGCTCTTGTCTCTCCCTCTCGCTTCCTGCCTTGCTCTGGTGCACACCTGGTGATCTACAAAAAAGCTCTGCATGTTACCACTGTGCCTGAATCAGAGGATCATCGGTCTTCCAAGGTCATCATCTGCAAGAGCTGCAAATAAAAACTACTGGCACTCTTGTTCCCCTGGGTCCTAGACTCCCTCTGTTCCAACTCCAGTGGGGTCAGGGCTAGTGACACAAGTGAGGCCGACCTCGTCATTTCAGTCTCCCATCAGGTACGTGACAATATCATCTGCATATGTGGCTACCTTATTCTCCACTTCACCTATCTTTATTCCCGCTATATCTACACACTTCCTTACCCTTGCCAAAACAGGTTCCAAAGACAGTAAAAACAACAATGGAGAGAGGGGGCATCCTTGCCTAGTGCCTTTGTGCATTCTAAAAAACTGAGAAAGCGATCCGTTAACCTCAACTGCCACTGACAGACTATTATACATCTTTTATCCATTTTAACATTTTAGGCCCTATTCCTAATGCCATAGTGTATCAAACATGAATCCCCATTTAATCCTATTTAAAGCCTTTTCGGCATCGATTGATAGGAGTATTACTGGCACTTTCTCTCTCTTAGCTCTTTGTACAAGAATCACGGATCTCAAACCATTATCCCTACCTTCTCTTCCCGGGATAAAACCCACCTGATCTAGGTGTACCCATTCCAGCATCAAGTCCTTCAGTCTCATAGCCAGCACCTTAGCATATAGTTTAGTGTCTATGTTTAATAATGATATAGGCCTATAACTGGCACACTGTGAGCTATCCTTCCCTTCTTTAAGAATAATCGTTATATGAGCTTGCAGTTAATCCTCCCTCATTTCCAACTCCTCCCCCAATGCGTTCATATACCTACACATTTTAGGGACAAGAAGATCTCTAAATTTTATAAAGTATCCCACTGTGTATCCATCAGGCCCTGGGCTTTTACCTCCCACTGTGTTCTTTAACCGCTTGAGCCCCAGCCACTGCATTAAAACAGTTGCAGGGTGTCACAGCTGGGCAAAACCACGTTTTAAAACATAGTTTTGCAAAACAGGTAGGGGGGCACGCGCCCGCCCTACCTGCCCCGCGGGTCTCAGCCACCTGGTCACGGACGGTCATTACTGGCCGTTTCCCCGCAATTAGCGGTAATCGCTGACAGAGAGCAGGGCTGCATTGTTTACACACAGCCCTGCTATCTGTCAGTTGCCTGTCAGCTCCTGACAAGCTGCAGAGGGAGAGAAGAGTTTACCTGCCCTCACACAGTTAACCCTTTCAGTGAAAAAAAAATGTTAACCCCTTCCTCCCCAGTGCCATTAGTACAGTGTCAGTGGGTTTTTTTTTCACTGATCACTGTATTGGTGTCACTGGGGATGTCAGTGACCCCAGGTCAGTTCCCCCCCCAGTGTCTAAATGTCCGCCGCAGTTCTGCCATAAGTCGCTGATCGCCGCCATATGTTGTTGATCGCCGCCATTATTAGTATAAAAAAAATTAAAAATCCCAGTATCTTTCCCGCCATTTGTAAATGCTATAACTTTCATGTAAACCAATAATTTACACGTATTGGGATTTTTTTTAGTAAAGACATGTCGCAGAATGCATTTTGGATGAAATTTGTGACAAAATTTGATTTTTTAATTTTTTTTACTGGACGTGTTTTATAGCAAAAAGTCCAAAATATTGTTTTTTTTTCTCAAAATTGTCAACCTTTTTTTTTATAGCGCAAAAAATTAAAAATGCACAGGCAATCAAATACCACCGAAAGAAAGCTCAATTTGTGGGAAAAAAAGGATGTAAATTTAATTTGGGTGCAGTATTGCATGACCACGCAATTGTCAGGTAAAGTAACTCAGTGCCGTAACACAAACCTCTTCTGTAACCACTTCCTGATCACCCTACAGCAGAAATACTGCTACAGGGTGGCATGGGTACGCAAAATCACATATATATATATATATATATATATATATATATATAAATACGTGATTCGCACTCCCGTGGTTTTCACACCCCTCGCAGATAGTATCAGATGCCTGTCAGTACACCAGTCATCACATTTAACCCCTTGATTGCCAGGAGCACGCTCCTGTACAATAAACCTCCATTGCTAGTATAGGCCCTGATTCACTGTTGGGCGTGGGAGCATATTCATGGGCTTAAGCCCAATTTTCATGGGCGTCCGTCTATTTTTTACCCTGCAACCTAATTCACTATTGACCAGAGCCCATAAGCAGATGCCCAATCTAATTCACAAAAAGACACACGCCCGGAATCAGACTCACAAAGCAGACTTGCTAAGAAGCACGTCTAACACCATGAAAAATCACTGCAGAGACATGTTCACTTAGAAATTTGCTTTGCCAAATATCAGGACTTCACTTTAAACAATATCTGCTATTTCCAAAAAAATTAAGAATGTGTTAAAAATCGTTTTTTTCAAGGAAATCGACACAGTAAAAATCTAGACGCCCGTGCAGTGTCTTTGGCAGATAGAACTGAGCATGTGCAGAACACATTTTAGACTTCTGCCATGGGCGTTTGTTTTTTAGCCACTGACTAATAGTGAATCTTACTGTGGATTCCTCTGACAGCCGGCACTCGGTCGTGACTACTGTGTTTAATAAACAGCACTAAGCATATCTTCATGTAATCTAACTAGATTTCCTTAGTTCTAGTGATTCTATTTTTGTTTCTTATCCTTTATAATTATTTCTGTAATGATTTTACTTATTTCAAAGGTCTAGATAATATTTATTTTGACAGCTGAATGTAATAATAAAGGTCCGCAATAAAAAAAAAAAAAAAAAACAGCGTGGGTCCCCCCTCTCATCCTTACCAAGCCCTTCAGGTCTGGTATGGATATTAAGGGGGAACTCCACACTGAAATTAAAAAAAAAAACAGCGTGGGTCCCCCTCAATATCCATACCAGACCCTTATCCGAGCATGCAGCCCAGCAGGTCAGGAAAGGGGGGGGTCGAGCGAGCGCCCCCCCCCTCCTGAACCATACCAGGCCACATGCCCTCAACATGGGGGGGTGCTTTGGGGCAGGGGGGCCCCCCCCAAAGCACCTTGTCCCCATGTTGATGAGGACAAGGGCCTCTTCCCCACAACCCTGGCCGGTGGTTGTGGGGGTCTGCGGGCGGGGGGCTTATCAGAATCTGGAAGCCCCCTTTAACAAGGGGGCCCCCAGATCCCGCCCCCCCCCCTACGTGAACGAGTCTGCGGTACATGGTCCAGCAGACTTATTCACAAAAAAACTAAGTGTGGTGTAAAAAAAACACAGTACAGGGTCTTTGACAAGTCCTTTATTAAAACAATGTCCCCCGAAGTAGATCCAATGTCAATCACGGCGGCGGCGGCAGGGACCCGAAAAAAGGAAAAAAAAAAAAAGGTTCAAAATCCCCAAAAATGGCTGACCAATTAACCCACTAACGGGCCGAAAATCAGCCGATTTTTTTTGCGGACGATTTTAGACCCATGTAAAGCAGGCCATAGATGGGTCTAAAATCGGCCGATTTTTCTGCCGAAAAAAAAATCAAACGATTTTCGGGCCGTTAGTGGGTTAATTGGTCAGCTGTTTTTCGGGATTTTGGCACATTTTTTTTATCAGTAAATTTGGAACAAAAAATTTTCAACTTTACTGGTAAACAAAATATGCTAAAATCCCAAAAAATGGCCGACCAATTATCCCAATAATGGAAGAGGCCCTTGTCCCCATTAACATGGGGACAAGGTTCTTTGGGGGGGAGCCCCCCTTCCCCAAAGCACCCCCCCATGTTGAGGGCATGTGGCCTGGTATAGTTCAGAAGGGGGGGCGCTCGCTCGTCACCCCCCTTTCCTGACCTGCCGGGCTGTATGCTCGGATAAGGGTCTGGTATGGATTTTGGGGGGATCCCCAAGCTGTTTTTTTTTTTATTTCAGCGTGGAGTTCCCCCTTAATATCCATACCAGATCCGAAGGGCTTGGTACGGATGGGAGGGGGGACCCCACGCTTTTTTTTTTTTTTTACATTCAGCTGTCAGTGGGGAACCCCGCTGACAGTTGAAACATTAACACATGGCTGTCGCTCCTACAATCCCGCATGAGTTATGTTATCAACTCATGCAGCATTTTAGTAGCGAAAACCAATGCAGCGCTCATGTTTCAGCTGTCGGCGGAGTTCCCCACTGACAGTTGTTGTAAAAGTATTGCAGGGAATTATAAACAATTTGTAAAAAACCCGGCGTGGGGTCCCCCCTCCCATCCATACTAAGCCCTTCGGGTCTCGTATGGATGTTAAGGGGTAACTCCACGCTGAAATTAAATAAAAAACAGCATGGGGTACCCCCCAAAATCCATAACAGATACTTATCTGAGCATGCAGCCCAGCAGGTCAGGAAAGGGGGGGGGGGACAAGCGAGCGCCTCCCCCCCTCCTGAACCATACCAGGCCACATGCCCATACCAAATTATTCAAACATTTGTAAACAGACCAATTAACTGAAATGGTTTGGCATTTGTACCCCAAATATGACGTTCCCTGAGGCATTGGTAAACCGAGGTACGCCTGTATTAGTATTGCAATCCTTTGTATTGGGATACATAGAACCAACATACATCTGAATTGGCAACATAGCACAACATTTGTGTCACATTGGAGATATCTGGCTTGCCCAGGGACCTAAGATTGATTCACAGCACAGAAATACAGGCTGGATTAGCAATGTAGCTCCGTGGATTAGTGGTTAGCACTACTGCCTCACAACTCTAAGGTTGTCGGTTTGAATCCCTACCACGGCAAGGAAGTAGCATGATCTCCGTGTGTGGCTGTCTTCAAATAGATGTTCTGGCAACATCTTTGCTTTCTGTCTAAATGATCCCTAAAATGTGAATTAGAATGAGGCATTGTCTGTTGAAACACCTTCAAAGCTGCACCTTATGTGAATGTCATACAATGGAATAAGATAAGTGCCTGTACCACTAATAGATTTGATAATGATGGTTTACACTCCACCCACTTTTGTGAAGGATTTGGCAAGCAAAGAACTGACAGAGAGAGAGAAGAGCGAGCCAGTGAGACGAAGAAGAGTGAGCGAGAGATACATACTGAAGAGTGATAAAGAGAAACATTCAGAAGAGTGAGCGAGAGAGAAGAGCGAGCCAGTGAGACAAAGAAGAGTGAGCGAGAGAGAAAAGACTTGGTTGGTGAATCCACACATCAAACTTGTCACAAATACTGGTATGGATTTTTCCACCAAATACAAAGCAGACCCTTATCCCAGCAGGCAGGTACCGCACGCCTTCAAAGATTTATTTCCTTTGTTGATTTTCCTGCTTCGTTCACACTATATGCAATTGAAAATTACTGTTTAAGTTGCCAATTTTACTGTGTTTTCTAGAGAATTACTAAGTAGTTGTGTTTTCAATTGTGTGTAGCATTGCGATTTCTATTTGAGTCTAGATGTTAAATTGCTAATAAATGGCCAAAATCTTCAAATACCTTTGAACTCTCACTGCAACAAATGGCGTACGTTAATACACTCACATTCACATTCATTATATCCAATATCAGGTACGATGTCAATTCACAAATCGCACCTGAAATTGCACACCCTGGATGTGACTTGTCATGCGATTGGCATGGCCACAACTTCCCTTTGCATGGCAAATTGCACACAATGTTACTGGGGGCTAACACCACTGTCACATCTAATCCGATGCGGCAATTGCCCAACTTACAGTGAAGTTGCACGAGTTCACAATCCAATTGGATGTGAACAGAGCCTACAGTGGCCAATAGGGTGCGACTTGGTCTACGATTTGCAAGTCGCCTGTCATGCCAATTGCATGGCAATCGCAAACAATGTTACTGGGGGCTACCCGGTCACATTAAAGCAGATTTCTAAGTGGTGTTATTGACACCACAGTCACATCATGTGACTTGCATAGAAGTTGCATGATTTCAAAGTTAGGGTACATGGTGATTTCAAGTGCAATTTGCAAGACAATCGACACCGATCTCTCAGCAAATTTCATGAAAAGTAGTGTATTCATTACTCTATTATTACTTGCGGCTCCGACCAAGTTTGAACCACAACAATATGAACGCTCCAATAGCGTGCACATTGAGTGGGACTTGGCATGTGATTTGCACAACATGCAAGTTGTAAATTGTCTGCAAAGTCGCACCCTATTGTCTGCTATTAGAGCGACCATATGGGTGCGTTTCAAACACTGATTTCTTAAGTAGTACATGTACTACTTTAGTGGCAATTTGCATAGAGATCTGTGTCAGATGTCTTGAAAATTGCATTGAAATGGTCAACTTTACTGTAAGTCGCAGGATTTGTAAATCAGCTTTGCCCAGAGTGTAATGTTTGGTGATGTTTGATTTCTGGAGTGTTTTGCCAATTGATGGGAAATTCACCATACTAGTCAAATCGATTTGTCATTTTCAGTATTGCATACAAGATGTGGTCATGTGACTGTCTTAACTCATGTGAGAATCTGGAGGGAGTTGTGACCATAGTAGCAATAAAGGTTCCAATTGGGGTTCCCTTTCACATCCCTGCTCAATGTTCTGCTGTATGCTGCACACGTACATTTCACTGTATATTTCTTTCTGATTTGTGGGGCCTGTATACCAAGGGTTAATGCAGGTAGGAAGCGGATTCATCAGGTGAAAACACTTTCACTGACCAAATTAAGGTCAGTGGTGGGTGTGGCTTAATTGGGTGTGGGGCCTTGTTTGGCACGCTCCAAATACAACCTAGCTTATATAAAGACATGCAGTAGTAAGTGATTTGGCCTGTTACTAGGCCGTGTGGTTTGTGACCAAGTCCTTGCATGGTGTGGTTTGGGGGAAGAAGAGATTTTGTGCTGAATTGCCCCAGACACCACTCAGGCTGTGTTTGGAAGTGGGCTGGAAATGTTTGCATATTTTTGGCCTTGTAAAGTGTTTGTGTGTTATTGCACAATGATTGTGTTTTTTTCTCTTTGCATTGAAAGCCTCACACATGTCAATCGTTTTGTTTAAAATCTGCTCTTGTTTTAATTTTGCTTGCTTATTTAGACTCCAATGCATTTTTCTGACAAACCTGCTGACAAATGTATGTGTAGGGGATTTGTAGAGGTGGGAGGGGTTTTTTTTCACATGCTTTGTTTTCTTGATATTTTGATCTGTAGACTTTTTTTTTTGTGAATGGATCTTTATACTAAGTGATTGTGTAAGTAAATCCTATGTGCACGAAAATGTTGCTTGATTCATCTTCCCCTTTGTTTCCTGCTATAACCTGAGCACACACAGTTCACTAGAAGTATCTTTAGATTGTAAGCTCTTATGAGCAGGAGTGTTTTATTTTTGCCACATCAATCCTATTTTTGTGACTCACCAAGATATTGACTGTACCTACTTGTTCCTGCTGACCAAATAAATGAAGATATATTTGATCAATAAATGTTTGACCGATGTTTTTGTGTTTATTTTATGTTCAATATATGAACAACCTTAATAGTTACTTTGTATACTTATATAATCTGCTCAAATGTAGCTTGCAAGAGCGTGAATATGCAAGTGTGTGCAAACTGGCTTTTTCAAAACCAAAAAAAAAAAAACCTGCTTGCACCACAATATTGTTATGTACTAATGAATATGTCACATTCACTGTGCAGCCAGCTACAGGTTTTCTACAATTCGATTTACAGTAATAAAATAGTCTACACTTTGTTGATTTTTGGCCTTTGGCAACAAATATTAGCCAAGGTTAAAAAAAACAAATCAATAAGAAACACACATTTGCGAAAGCTATCATAGCCGCACATAGAAATGCGCGATCGCAAACAAATAAGCGCCAAAGAGGTGTCCGCATGGCGCATGAACGGCTATCCTGGAAGTCAGTCATCACGTGCGCGCGCACCCGGAAGTGGTTGTGGGGAGTGTAAGTGGATGAGAAGTGGTTGGAGGTTTTGTGTTGGTTGAAAATTTTGATAACTTTATTGGCATTTGGACATGGTGAGAGCACAGTTCTCAACTGAGGAGATGATCCTTATATGTAAAGTAAGTGTGGCCATTGCAAATATGTTTATAACGTGAGGGACAGGTAATTGCAATTTTGTGGGTGGGGCCTAGCAGAATCTCACTTGGTGCACATGCTACTTATCTGTACATTAGCTCCTAGGTATTGATGGGTCAATGATATTAACCACTTGCCTACTGGGTACTCCTACCCCCTTCCTGTCCTGGCCAATTTTCATCTTTCTGCACTGTTACCCTTTGAATGACAATTGTGCGGTCATGCCACATTGTACCCATCTTAAATTTGTATCAGTTTTTTCAGACAAATAGAGCTTTCTTTGGGTGGTATTGACTTGCTGCTGTGTGTTTTACTTTTTGCTCGATAAACCACAAAATAGCTCATAATGAATAAAAGTCTGTTTATATTATAACATTTGGTAAACTGGTAATTTAGCAACACTGATGTGCGTTGATGAGGCAGCACTGGTGGGTGGCACTGCTGGCCACAGGTGGGCGGAACTGTTGGGTGGCACTGGTGGGCACTGATCATCGGGGCCGACCCCTGCTTTGATAACTGCTGGTTCTCGGCAGTACTTTCCACACATTCTGACAGCGTGATGAAAGTGCAGCCAAGACCCGGCAAATGCATTTCCCGGTGATCAGCGTGTCATTGGACATGGCTGATCACATGGTAAAAAGCCGCTGTGATTGGTCTTTACCACATCACGTGATCAGCTGTGTCCTTAGGACACAGCAATCACAGAGAGCGCGTTCTGCCAGGAAGTCATATGACGCCCTCCCAGAGCTGCCTGGATGCAGTGTAGCGTTATTCGGCTATCTGCGGTCGCCAAATAGGTAACCAGCTAGGCCTTCATGGCTAATCTTTGAATATCTGGACATGTATACTGCGTATAATGCATTACATTCTACAATGTGTTGGTGTACATGGTATTACAGTGTGCAATGCGTTGCTGGATTCTGCATGACAGTGGACAGCGTATCACAGTGTGCAATGCGTAGCTCCAGCCTGCATGACAGTGTACAGTGCATTACAGTCTACAATGTGTTGATGTACACAGTATTACAGTGTGCAATGCGTTGTACACTGCAGTGTGCACTAAAGCATTTTACACTCATGCACTGTACACACTAACGCATTTGACATTTCTAGTGTGCAATGCGTTAGTGTGCAATGCCTTTGACAGTACAATGCATTTGCAGTATTGGTGTATGTTTATTAAGCACAGATAATTACTCTGATTTTAGTTATCAAGGAGAAGTCTTCTCTGTCCCCCTGTTTATGAGGTGGAGGACAATTGTTTTCCGAAGAAGAGAGGAGACATTTTTTCAAGGAGATCTGTATAGATTTCCAGAGATATATGTAGATGGTTGAGGGGCTGCATGTGATCTCCGGAGATAATTGTGATTAACGATCACCTGAGTTAAACCAGTGAATGAAAAGTGTAAAAAAACATGGATTGAAAATAATCTGCACTGACCACTGTGTTTTGTCAAGCCACATATTGGCACATTCTGGTTTCACACAGATGCGATGTGAAATTTGCAGTGTTTTCTGTGCAAGCGCTGCACCGCATCACAACCGCAACCCCTTCATGCCACCTGCTGCGGCTTTCTAGGTGAAGTTACCAACACACCAATATTGGTACACAAAGCGTATTGCGATTTGCCAAATTGGATCGCACGCCTATTCACACCCATGTGCATACCCTGAAAAAGGGTCCTGCACATTTTTGGCCTGGATGCGGTGCAATTTGAGGTGTGCAAAATGTTTGTCTCTAATTGCAACGCACACAAATTGCATGTGATTTGCCCAGAAGTGCGGCGTTAGACCACAATGCATGTATGTGAAGCCAGAATAAAAGTATGTGTATTTTGTCTATTTTTACTTGCGCATGTTAACATTATGTAAGTGCATTTTTCTTCTGTTTAACATGCTATAGAAATGCAACATGCATTTGGATGTAGTGTTTTTGTATGTGCATTTTGGAAGTATTCTAAACACACATTGACCCTAGGGCCACACCATATCTTATGCAGGCCATAGATGGGTCGAAAATCGGCCGATTTTTCGGCCGAAAATAAAGTCGGCCGATTTTCGGATCGTTAGTGGGCTATTTGTTCGGCCGTTTTTCGGTATTTTGGCAGATTTTTTTTTTCGGTAAAGTTGGAAAAAAAAACGGCCGAATTTGCCGATCAGCCGATTTTCGCGGCAATGATGGGCAAATCGGCCGATTTTTTACTGATAAAAAATCTGCACATGAGCAGTGACCTGCAAGAGGAAGACAAAAAGAAGAAAAAGAAGAAGAGGATGATGATGAAGAAGAGGATGATGATGATGATGAAGAAGAAGAAGAAGAAGAAGAAGAAGAGGATGATGGTGAAGAAGAAGAAGAAGAGGATGATGATGAAGAAGAAGAAGAAGAAGAAGAGGATGATGATGATGAAGAAGAGGATGATGATGAAGAAGAAGAAGAGGATGATGATGAAGAGGATGATGATGAAGAAGAAGAAGATGATGATGAAGAGGATGATGAAGAAGAAGAAGAGGATGATGAAGAAGAGGATGATGATGATGAAGAAGAGGATGATGAAGAAGAAGAAGAGGATGATGATGAAGAAGAAGAAGAAGAGGAAGAAGAAGGATGAAAAATGAGAGGAATTCCAGTATGGCAAAAAGTGTCCCTGCAGAGAGCTCCGCTATTTCTTTGAACAACCGATTTTTCATTTTTTAAAAGAAAAATCGTCCGTTTTTCTCCCCGTCTATGGCCTGCATAAGCATTAGTGTGCCTGGGGGAGGGGGGGACCTTTGGCCTTTCCAAACACAGTAGATGCTCCAAGAATGTTTCCTTGAACTCTTGAAATGGTTAAAAAGGAAAGACACTCTAGATAGCCTGCACTGAGAATTGACTGTCATGATGACGTGTCAATGATTATTTGCTCTCATTTTTCAGGAGTGGTACTGCTTGCGGTTGAAGCTGGTAGAAATCCACCTTCACGTCCTCCACTCACCTTCACTTGTGGCCAGTGGATATTTTGTGGCCGCAGGCAAGAACTGGCATCGAGGACCTGCATAATGACCCTGGCATGCCAGAGGTGGTTTGGAAGCAGCACAGCAATTTGACCATCCCTTTCCTCTGTTGGTTTTAGGGGTGCAGAATTGCTTCTCGTTCGTGAACGGACTGTCGCCGGATATCAGAGTCCCCATATTTTCAAGATATGTTTTAGCCATGTTGGCTTATTTTTATGTTATTTTCCAAGTGTGTCGCACCTAAGCGCACAGTAGTGTGGTGCCATGCGTATTTGTGGCTGTGAATGGGGCTGTTTTTAATAGACGTGTGTAGGTGCAACAACGTTTTCATCATGGTACCTGCGCACATCTACATAGGGCATTGCATTTCTTTGCTGTGCTGGAAAATGTGTGTTCTTGCATGCGTTTCTGCACCACCAATGGTGTGAACAAGTCCTAAGGGCCGGTTCACACTATAGAAACAGTCTAGATGTGTTCCTGATGGGTTTTTTTCATGCCCTTTTGGCATGCATGTTTAGTGTGTTCCAGTACATTTTGGATGCGTTTTGGACATGTTTACATTGCATTTTTGTATCCCTTCCACTTATTTTTTTCTATTTTCTTTGTATTCAATGTAGTTAGGGACATGTGCGTTTTAGTACATTCAAGGACGTTTCAATGTGTTCCAGTACAGTTCTGTGCAGAAACAATGCAGCGTGGTCAGCTTTGTTTACAGCACCTGCAATGCACTGAAAATGCAAGCGCTGATGTGAACTATGACATTGACAACCACATAACCTTCTTTCTGTGCGTTTGTGATGCTGAAAAAGCAACTGAAACACATGTAGTGTGAACTGGCCCTAAAGGTTATTAGAGGTCAGGGAACGGGACTGACCAGGAATTGTGAATTCAATCAGACTAGTGGTGAAATACAATCAGCAATCGTATAATAATGTGAGATCTGAGCTGTAGCTGATAGAAAATGAGACACATTCACTTGATCAGTAAATAGATAGTTAAAGAGTGGGGCGGTGATCCATAGATTTGCATATGGGACAGGTGATGACGGGGTGGGGGAGGGGGTCAAGTTGTATAAGGAGACAGATTTAAAAGAGAAAAATGTTACAATGAAATATACACGGCATGAAACTTGCACATTTCCTAACTGGCAGAAGAACAGTACATAGGTAACATTCATCCACTTTCTAGTCATTAGGCAAAATCATAATTGATTGATCAATATTCCTGGCACTGACACAACCCAGAAAATTGATCTCCATTTTTTAGGATGTAGCCATGACTGGGATTAGAACCCATGACCCAAGTGCTGTAAGTTTTGAGCTCTAACCACTAAACCACTGTGGGAGACACAGTTTGAGCTATAATGTAGAATAGCTACATTGTTTAAAAATGATAGAGCGAGCTGGTCGCTGATATAGACTAGTAAAATGGTATTACACAAGATAAATATAACCACGAACAGTAGTGCATGAACTCGTGAAAGGTCATCCACCCCTGTGACAGTGTACTACACTATTGAGCACCTTTCTGGCTCCTGTGGCTGAGCTAATTCCTCCCCAGGACCATTTGGGCACCCACCCTGATGGATGGATGGATGGAGCTGGATGACTAACCCATAGCTGCCAGCATACCGCTGCACCCCCAGATGTGTGATGTGTATAACCCATGCACATTAATACTTTTGTTCTGGTGAGTGTAGACCAGTCCCAAGGGTGGTTTACCTTTCACGAGTTCATGCACTACTGTCCGTCATGGAGAGACCACACGTGCCATTCATAGGCACTCTCTGAGTTGGTACTCTCACACGAAGGACATTCCATTATTCAGGAATGATTCTATGAACTTATTTTAGCACCATTTACAATATTACATCATTGTTGCAAATTCTTTGCACTTTTTGGTTTTTACATGCGTTCATTATTGATCACATGCATTTATAGCACTGCACTTGTCTTTACCATAGAATAGTTACGTGATTAAAGAGAATGAAGATATATAATTATATTGGGAAATTAGAAGTATATAAATTATTTGAGATATAAGTGTGAAAATGTTTAACATTTGAATACAGAATGTATGACATTCATTAGTAAATGCATTAGTTTCCTGATCATTTTGGAGACACAGCAAAAAAAAGAAATAGAAGAAAATAGAAAATTCTAATACAGGTATACTATTTATTACATTCTAAGAATTCTCTTTTGCCATCATAAAAACGCCAATATTAATAAAGCCCGCGCTTGTGCGCCATCTAGCGAACATATTCGGTATTGCACCTAAACATGTGCCAGACGGGATACCACATTTAGTAATAGCAAAGTAGTCAGTAGATGCTCGTTAATGAGCTTGCTAGACGCTGGTCAGATGACTGATTGATTGACCGGAGTCTGCCTGAATGGTCAGACTCTGCTGATAGACTCACATCTTAGTGAATCAGGGCCATAGTGTCTGAACGGGTCAATATCTTTGATCAGGTCAGCACTATACCAGTGTTCACATTAGTATAGCGTCCCCAAAAACGCAGCGTTAGCGGGATCAGCCCCTGCACCTGCCAACACCTGCGTTTAGCCCCTATGCTTACCCCCCCCCCTTCTCCCCCAGCAAGTGCAGTGTCAGTAGGTCACTTGATACATTGCACACAAAACCAAGGTGTTTGCAGAATCAGGCCTGATCTCTGTTAGCACTTGCCGGTAAATTTTGATGACTCTCATATGCAGCAGAGTGCCAGTACTAGTGCCGCTCTACCTTTTGGTGAATTGTCGAGTACCGGCGGTCTAGTACATCTTGGTCTTTCACATACCTCCTTGATTTTTGGAGCTGTTTTTCACGGAATATCTGTATGCGTTGATTGTGGATCAAAGCAGTTTATATGCACAACAATTTATTGCCGCCAACCCAACATGGGCATTACTAAAAGAAATCAATTGCGGTTGTATTGGTCCGCAGACCCGATTCATCATATGCCGTGTTCTCTGCTGCCATGGCCAGGCATAGATATGAGAGTATAATGTGTTTTATGCATTTCAGTGACAATACACTCTGTCATCCTCGGGGTAACCCTGAGTTTGACCTCAACCTAAAATTTGCAGATGTCTATACTCCCCAGTAAAACATCTGCGTTGAGGAGTCCCTCATTAATTTTTCTGGCCGCCTTGCATTCAAACAATTTCTCCCCTGCAAGTGTGCCAGATATGGGGTCAAGATGTAGAAGACCTGTGAGAGGACAACAGGCTATACTTATAAGTTTCGGATTTACGAGGGAAAAGATAGTCACGTGGAGCCCGCCCAGATGCCCAGACTACATGGGGAGCAGTGGCAAGATAGTTTGGGACTTGGTGTCATCATTTCTCCATATGGGGTACCACTTATACGTGGACAATTTTTATTCAAGATTTTATTTTATTCACTATTTAGACATTTATTCAATCTTGGAACTGGCACTTGTGGTAAAGTGTGACCTAATGTGTGCCCACCATGAGAAGTGGGTGGATGCAGGTGGTATATTCTAATGGTACCACACACTTTTTCTGGCAGAGATTTCTTCTCGTTCTTTTATTCATTCCACAGTCTGCATACAAAAAAAAAAAAAAAAAGAACATAGCATATATAACCAACAAGGACCAGCGATGTACTGGTCATCACTGGATTTGAATGGTTATACCAGGATGATGGCTACAGTTGCAGGCATCATCCTGGTATCGTTTTTTTTAGCCGGCGATCGGCTTTCATGTAAGTGCAATCTTAGTGGCTAATTAGCTGCAAGATTGCTTTTACAAGCAGTGGGAGATGATGTCCCCCCTCCCCCGCTGCCTTCCACGGCCTTCTCGGGCAGTCCCGTGCCATCAGGGGAACCTGAGAATGCAGCCGGTGTTTCTGCCAGCTGACCATAGAGCTGATTGGAGACCAGAATGGTGCCAATCATCTCTATAGTCTAAGAATTCAGAAACTACAAGCATTTCATCACTTCAGTTTCGCAGGATAAAAACAGCGCCATTTGTAAATTGGGAAAGCATCTGATCACACAGATTTTGGTTTGATTAGATAATGTAAGGGTAGAGGAGATATCCAGAGTCTGATAGACCCCAGATTTCTCAAAAAAGAATATGACAATGCCCATTGAAGTTATAGAGGTTATTTGCATTCCCTGTTATAGCATTAAAAGGGCTAAAAAAAAAAAAATGAAAAGGTACAATGTAAAAATAATAAAAAGAAAATCAAAATAACTAAAAAAAAAAAAAAAAAGACTGCCCCTCCCATGCGCGCACACCTGTGTGCACAAGCCTTGACCCTGTGCCGTTATGTAAACAGCGGTTGCACCATGCATGTGAGGTATTGCCGTGAATGTCAGATCAAGGGCAGTAATTCTAACAATTCTAAATTCTACCATTTTAGAATTCTAATTCTAAAATGGTAGCTTTTAAAGGCTTTTAAATCGCTGCCTAGGATATTAAAAATGTTTGCAGTTTGTCGCCATTGCACGGGGCATGCGCAGTTTTAAAGCATGTCATGTTTGGTATCTATTTACTCGGCATTATCTTTTATAATTTACCAAACAATTGGCCAATATATTGTGTTTTTGTGCATTAAAAGTAAAAAAAGTGTATTTTTTTTTTAAAATGCTTTTGAAAAATCGCTGCGTGAGTACTATGTGCCATAAAAAATTGTAGTACCCACCATTTTATTCACTAGGGTGTCTGCTTTAAAAAAATATATAATGTTTGGGGGTTTAAATTAATTTCCTGGCAAAAAATACTGATTTGTTTCATGTGAACAAAAAGGCTTGGTCTTCAGGTGGTTAGAAGAGTGAATGATGTGTGGCATAAACTTCTAATGCTGGGCATAAAACGCCCCCACCCCCCAAAACGACCCCTTTTTGGAAAGTAGTCACCCCAAACTATTTGCTGAGAGGAATGTTGAATCAATAGAAGAATTTATTTTTTTACCACAAGTTTTTGGAAAATGACAAAAAAAAAAAAAAATTTTTTTTTTTTACTCAAAATTGTCACTTAAATGATTTACTGCTCACACATGCCATGGGTATATGTGGAATTACTCCCCAAAATACATTTTGCTACTTCTCCCGAGTATGGGGGTACCACATGTGAGAGACTTTTTGGCAGTCTAGCCAAGTACAGGACCCCAAAATCCAATAAGCACCTTCAGGCTTTTAAAGGGCTTTATTTCCTCATTACACTTCCAGACTGCCTATCACAGTTTCGGAGGCCCTGAAATGCCAGGATAGCACCTAACCCCCCTAAATTACCCATTTTTGGAAAGTAGACGCCCCAAGGAATTTGATAAAAAGCACGGTAAGTATTTTGCAGATCTCATTTGTTGCCACAAGTTTTTGGAAAATGACGAAAAAAAACAAAAACATATTTTTTCTATTTTTTTTCTATTTCAAAACCTTGTAAGAAAAAATGAGATCTGCAAAATACTCACCATGCCTCTTTTTAAATTCCTTGGGGTGTCTACTTTCCAGAAAGGGGTCATTTGGGGGGGGTTTGGGCTATCCTGGCATGTCAGGGCCTTCGAAACTGTGATAGGTAGTGAGAAAGTGTAATCAGGAAGTTACGCACCTTCAGGCTTTCAAAGTGGTCATTGGATTTCAGGCTCCTGTATGTGGCTAGGCTCCCAAAAGTCTCACACATGTGGTATCCCCATACTCAGTAGAAGTAGCAGAATGTATTTTGGGGTGTAATTCCACATATACCCATGGCTTGTGCGAGAAATAAATCATTTAAATGACAACTTTGTTTAAAAAAAAAAAAAAAAGGTTTTTGTCATTTTCCAGAAACTTGTGGAAAAAAATTTTTTTTCCATGGACTCAATATGCCTCTCAGCAGATAGCTTAGGGTGTCTAATTTCTGAAAAGGGGTCATTTGAGGGTGTTTGTACTATCCTGGTATTATAGCACCTCAAGAAATGTGATGGGCAGTCAGAAAGTAAAAGCTATGTAAATCCATTATCTATGCCTTTTGGCCTAAATTTATGACGAAATTTTAGTTTTTTTTAGATATTTTTTATGACCAAAATGAGAAAATATTGTTTTTTTCAAAAATTGTTTTTCTTCAAAACTTTTTCTGGTTATAGCGCAAAAAATAAAAAGTGCACAGGTGATCAAATACCACCAAAAGAATGCTCTATTTGTGTTAAAAAAAGGACATAAATTTCATTTATGTACCGTATTGCATGACCGTGCAATTGTCTGTTAAACTAGCGCAGCGCTGTATAGCAAAATAATGGAGTAAATTGCAGTATCTATACCATAGTTTGTAGACGCTATAACTTTCACACAAAGCAATCAATATACACTTATTGGGATTTGTTTTACCAAAAACATGTAGCAGAATACATTTTGGCCTAAATTTATAACTAACTTTTGAGTTTACTATATATTTTTTATAGCTGAAAGTAAAAAATATAGTTTTTCTTCAAAATATTTGGTCTTTTTTTGTTTATAGCATGAAAAATAAATAGCGCACACGTGATCAAATACCACCGAAAGAAAGATCTATTTGTGTGAAAAAAAGGACGTAAATTTTGTTTAGGTGCAGCATTGCATGACTGCACAATTATTAGTTGAATTAGTGCAGCGCCGAATAGCAAAAAGAGGCCTGGTCATTAAGGGGGGTAAATCCTCAGGAGCTCAAAGTGACTAGTGCTTTAAATATAATACAAATGTGTAAATCAAATGGGAACAACCAGTCTGCCACCAAGTGGCTGAAACTGGTTGTACATGTGCACACACAAACGTGTATATAAAGTGACAAAGTGCTCTCAGGATAAATATCAAATCAATTAAATTGTGAAAAATCACAGTGAACAATCTTAAAAAGTGACAAGTGTTAAGATGCAATCAATATACAAACTATATAATAACATGCAAAACCATGCTATCACTCTCCTGTGATAAACATAAATAAATATTTAAAAATAAATATTTAAAAGTGCTTCTTCTTCTTAGTTGAATACACCTAGTTGAATACACACAATTGCCCATATCCTATGGGTGTTCTGAGGAAATCAATATACCGTATTTTTCGCTCCATAAGACGCACCTGACCATAAGACGCACCTAGGTTTTAGAGGCAGAAAACAGGAAAAAAAAATTCTGTACTAATGGACTGCAGACATAGTACAGGGATGACCAGAGACTGCGGACAGCACAGGGATGACCAGAGACTGCGGACAGCACAGGGATGACCAGAGACTGCGGACAGTACAGATGACTGCTGACCTTTGGGGAGGCGGGGAGCGGGTACCTGAATTTGACAGGTACCCGCTCTTACTTCCTCGGAGTTGTTCTTTATCTTACCTGTTCCTCGATCCAGCCGCGTGCTGTCTTCCCGGCTTCTGTAATGGCGCTCGGCATGACAGCCAGGTGCCCAGTGCGCATGAGCGAGAAGCACTTGCGCTTTGTGATTGGTCCGGCGGCTTCTTGGATCGGTCATGTGTCCCAGGTACCACCTTACCATTCACAAAAAGCACCGCTTCTTGCGCATGCGCACTTGGCACCCGGCTGTCATGCTCAGTGCCCACACTACAGAAGCCGGGAAGACAGCGCGCCGCTGGATAGAGGAACAGGTAAGATAAAGAACAAATAAGTAACAGCGGGTACCTGTCCAATTCAGGTACCCGCTCCCCACCTCCCCAAAGGTCAGCAGTCCTCTTCATAAGGTCCCGCTGCAGAGCTGAGCGGCTGGCCCGGTATTCTGCACGGCGGCGGTGGAAATACCGGACCGGCCGCTCTATATTCGCTCCATAAGACGCACTGACATTTTCCCCCCTTTTTTGGGGGGAAAAAAGTGCGTCTTATGGAGCGAAAAATACGGTAGTTGTTTTATCCTGGCCTCCTCTTACTCGTAATCTCATCGTGACGGAGCGTGATCAGAAATGGATATGACCTCTATGTTGGAACTAACCAATGACTCCAACTGCCTATGCTCTGTCATTATAAAATCCAGTCTTGAATACGAACCATGCACACGGGAGAAGAAAGTATAATCTCTTTCTCTTGGATGTTTCACTCTCCACGTATCTGACAGTTGATATTTATATAATAACCTCTTCAATAATTTCAACTTCCTGTATCCTTCTCTCTGTGTTCATGATGACGCATCCAGCTGAGGGTCCAAACACAGATTAAAATCTCCAGCCACGACCAGACTTTCCTTTTTGAATTCAGAGAGTTTCCTTCACACCCCCTCTAAGAATATCACTGGGTTTTTGTTTGGGCAGTATATATTAGCTAATGTATATTTCAATCCTTGTAACTGTCCCCTAAGAAATAGAAACCGACCCTCTGGATCTTCCAGTCTACTTTCCAGGGAAAAATTTAAATTTTTTGAGAGCCCAATTGATACTCCTTTGGCCCCTTTAACTGGTGAGTCAGCATAATACCACACTGCATAATACTTTTAGTACAGTTTGACATTTGTATCTTGGGTTAAATGTGTTTCTTGAAGAAATACTACTTCTATAGTGTTGATGGATTTTTCTGAGTATCTTTTTATCGGGGAGTTCAGCCCTTTCACATTGTAGGTTATAAACTTAATCAAACTAATTTCTATTATAGTTACGTTGACCTACTAGCTTTCCTTCAGGATAAATAGATACAGACAGTTTAGGATATGGATGTTCTCCAGCTAGAACATCTCCCTACCACTGTTGGCGACAAGATGGTGACGGAGCAACATGCCATCAGAGAGCTCCGTCGCCCCACTGCCTAATCCGCTGCCATCCGGGCGGCAACGGACACTACGACACTACGAGGGCCCCGACACACCTGCGGCCCCTAGTGAAGTATCCGAGAGGGGTCCCGAGCAGTTTTGGCCCCCTCCGAAATCGCGGCCTACTACAACCGGCGAAGCCGCGGCCTCGATTAACTTGTGGGCCGACTTGCGGCACCGCCGCCGAATCGCGGCGCCGCCGCTCCGTCCCTCGGCTCCTGCCCTCTGACACACAGCGGGGTGGTCCTCCCCAGGCGGCCCCTGACCCTCTCCACCATCTCCAGGGCCACAGCAGCCTGACGCAAGGCGACAACAACCACCCCACCAAAGATCAGCCTAGCAAGGACCACCAAGCTGACAGCAGCCCAGGACCACCCCAGGATACCTGTACGGCAGCACCACCAGAACGGGTAAGCTGCCACCACTGATCCCCACAGACCTGCCAGCCTCCGCAGGGCCCTCCTCACTAGCCCTGTGTCCATCCCTGACCACCAGGAACCAGCTCAGGCCCACTGATCGCTGCTCCGCTGCCCAGCCCATACATCGGTTCTGGGCCCACCCCTGGACACCCTGCACCCAGCTACCGGGCACCCAGCTACCGGGCACCCAGCTACCACCCCTGGACACCCAGCAACCGGGCACCCAGCTACCACCTCTGGACACCCAACACCCGGACCACCCAGTGAATCGAGACGTCGCCGCACCCCTGCCTCCCACACCGCGCCTCCCTGCTCCCCTCCGGGGTTCACGCAGCCGGGCACCTACCACCACACAGCCCTGAGCCCTATCCTATCTGACGGAGTCAAGCCTGCCACGCGGCCCTCATCACCCTGGTCCTAACTCACTGTACCTCCAGACGTCGATCCACACCACCTCCTGATGACGACCCTTAAACACCTCCGGACGCTGCGCGCTTCAGCGCCTTCTGCGACTCCCGACACCGAGCCCTCAGCACCTGACGCCCGGCCTCAACATCTCCAGTCACCGAACCGCCAGCATCACCAGACGCCGTGCCTACCAACACCCCCAGACATCGCACCCTACGACCCCTCCACTCGCCGATCCACCGGACCCACTGAAGACCCCTCGGACGCCAGCATACTGCACCCACAGATTGCAGCCAGCCAGCTGCTGCCCTTTACTCCCACTCTCCCCCTACAGAAGGACTCTAGTGGACTCCTCCACGGTGATACAGACTCTCCACATCACCTCGCCCTGACCCGTATCCCTTCACCTCCCCTGACCCGAACAGCACTGCACTCACCCCAGCATGCCACCTGCACTTCTCCTCCTCGTTTTCCTCTCCTCCATCCCTAAAATCGCCTCCCTCTACCCGCCCACCCCCCCAAAACAGCTCTACATTGCCCCTTCACTTCTGCCCTCTCCCCACTACGGCACTCACCACCTCCTCCTGGTACTCCACTCCCCCGTCGACCCAAGTGCCACCACTACCAGACCCACACGCTCCTGCACCTCCCATTCCCATGCCACCCTCCTCACCCTTCTCCTTCTCCTATCCGCTGGGGATATCTCCCCGAACCCTGGCCCCTCACCACCTCACCCCCCCTCCAGGGACCCCCCTGCTCCCACCAGCCGCCGCAACCCCCTCAACCTCATACCTGTGCACCTCCTCCCCGCATCCATCCCCCCTCTCTCGGTTGCACTTCTGAACGCCCATTCGGTCTGCAACAAACTAACTGCCATCCATGACCTCTTTATCTCCCGCTCCCTCAACCTCCTAGCCATCACCGAAACCTGGGTACAGGCCACTGACTCTACCTCCCCTGCGGCACTCTCCCATGGAGGTCTCGTCTGGTCCCATTAACCAAGACTGAGCGGTCACAAAGGTGGTGGTGTCGGCTTGCTCCTATCACCGCTGAGCACCTTCCAGGTCCTCCCTAACCCCCCCTCCCTAACCTTCTCCTCCTTCGAGGCTCACTGCATCCGGCTCTTCTCACCCACTCCCCTAAGGATCGCAGTGATCTACAGGCCTCCCGGATCCATAGCCCGCTTCCTGGATGACTTCGCCGCCTGGCTTCCCTTCTTCCTCTCCTCTGAGCTACCGACCATCATCCTCGGGGACTTCAACATCCCCATCAACGACAACACCCCAGCTACCTCCCAACTCCTCCCCCTAACCTCCTCCTTCGCTCTCACACAATACACTCAATCCTCCACCCACATCAATGGGAACACCCTGGACCTCGTCTTCTCCCACCTCTGTACCCTTAACCACTTCACTAACACCCCCTTCCCTCTCTCCGACCACCACCTCCTCACGTTCTCCACCTCCCCTTCCCCTAACTCCTTCCCCCAGTGCGCCAAACCATCACCAGCCGCAACCTCCGCAACCTGCACCCGGCCCCCCTCCACTCGGCTGCCGACCGCTTACACGACAGCATCCTTCCACTGTCATGTCCTGACCTAGCCACCACCGCGTACAACAACTCACTATCAGCTACCCTAGACTCTCTGGCACCCCTAACCACACGCAACATCAAACCTAGACCGCTCCAACCATGGCAGAACGACCATACTAAATATACATACAATCTTTTCGATAATCCCTCTACCACCCCCGAACAGTGCAACAACATATATCAGCAAATGTCCACATATGAGTCCATGTATAGTGCTTTTCAATATATAGTGTTTTCAAACGTTGGAGACTCCTTCATTTTGCTGTTTTTCAATCCAGGAACCTCAAATAAGGATACCTCAAAAAAATATAAACTAAATATAGTGCATTATCTTTAAACAAAGAAACACTCGTGAAAAACCACACGTGAGAAGCTACAAGTGATTCCTCCTACACTCCCCCCAGTGACAAATCAACACTCCCAAAACCAAAAAAAAAAAGTGATGAAGTGCAACACTCCACAACCAGTGTCACCTTCCAAAAGTACTATATGCCATTACCCTCTCATAAAAAAACACACGCATCCAAATAAAATAGTGCCATCTCTCTTGTGATTCAAAATACCATTACCCTCTTCCAATGCAGACCAAGCAAAGATTCCTTCTGGGCAATCCAAAATTTCTCCCTCACCGGAAGCTTCCTATTGTTTCCAATTCACCTTCCCCGTTCCTCAAAGGGGCAGATAGTAAAAAGGCTCAGTGGAGTATATAAAAGGGTATCACAATTTTATTCATATCTTACATAGATTACGCCAGCGTCCATCCTCTCCCACAGTCCATATAACTGAACTCCAGTCTTCAAGATGGCCGTGCCGCTCCTTCCGGTTTGAGATAATACTGTTACGTCCTTACGTCTCTGACGCGTTTCGTCACTTCCGACTTTTTCACAAGGGTTCCGGACGTCCAATGTGTGTCCGGAACCCTTGTGAAAAAGTCGGAAGTGACGAAACGCGTCAGAGACGTAAGGACGTAAATTTTGGAAATTTTGGATTGCCCGGAAGGAATCTTTGCTTGGTCTGCATTGGAAGAGGGTAATGGTATTTTGAATCACAAGAGAGATGGCACTATTTTATTTGGATGCGTGTGTTTTTTTATGAGAGGGTAATGGCATATAGTACTTTTGGAAGGTGACACTGGTTGTGGAGTGTTGCACTTCATCACTTTTTTTTTTTTTTGGTTTTGGGAGTGTTGATTTGTCACTGGGGGGAGTGTAGGAGGAATCACTTGTAGCTTCTCACGTGTGGTTTTTCACGAGTGTTTCTTTGTTTAAAGATAATGCACTATATTTAGTTTATATTTTTTTGAGGTATCCTTATTTGAGGTTCCTGGATTGAAAAACAGCAAAGTGAAGGAGTCTCCAACGTTTGAAAACACTATATATTGAAAAGCACTATACATGGACTCATATGTGAACATTTGCTGATATATGTTGTTGCACTGTTCGGGGGTGGTAGAGGGATTATCGAAAAGATTGTATGTATATTTTGTTTGCACTTTCAAGGGTGAGAGTGATACTTTTCGCGGGGATATCTAGAGTTTGTATTATATTTCGACCATACTAAATGCCTCAAACGTCGCAGTCGTGTGCTGGAGAGACTATGGCGCAAAACCAAGTCCCCTCTTGCGTTCTCCCTCTACAAATCTGCCTTCCTCACCTACACCTCCTCCCTCCACGCCGCCAAGCAGGCCTACTTCGTTAACCTGATCAACACCCTCTCCACCTGCCCTCGCCGACTCTTCTCCACCTTCAACTCCCTGCTCCCTCCTCCACTCAGTACCTCACTTACCACCCACGAGATTGCCACTCATCTCCACAACAAGATTGACGCAATCCGCAAGGACATAGTCAACTTGCAATCTACCTCCCCATCTAGCCTCCCCCCTTCCATCACCCCCTCATCTCTCCCCTCCTCTGACCTCGCAACGGCATTGCCCCCCACCACACCCAAGGCCCTGCCTACCGTAACCCCCCTATCACTGCACTCCTTCAGCCCTACTACCACTGAGGAAGTCACCAGAGTCTTCTCAGAAGCCCGCCTCACTACCTGCCCCCTGGACCCTATCCCCTCTCAACTCCTCCGGTCACCCCCCTCTTGCCTCATCCGCTCCCTTACCCACATCTTCAATCTCTCCCGCTCTACTGGCGTCTTCCCCTCCCCCCTAAAACATGCGCACATCACCCCCATACTCAAAAAGCCCTCCCTGGACCCCACTGACCTCAACAACCTCAGACCAATTTCCCTGCTGCCACTCACCTCCAAGCTCCTTGAGCGCTTGGTCTACGATCGCCTAAGCGCCCACCTAACTGACAGCAACCTCCTTGATCCGCTTCAGTCCGGCTTCCGTCCCCTACACTCCACCGAAACTGCCCTCCTCAAAATCACCAACGATCTACTAACCGCCAAAGCCAAAGGCGACTACTCTGTCCTCCTTCTCCTAGACCACTCTGCGGCCTTTGACACAGTCGACCACCCCCTCCTCCTTAATAAACTACTCTCCCTTGGCATCAGAGACACCTCTCTCTCTTGGTTCTCGTCCTATCTATCCCAACGCTCCTTCAGCGTTTCCTACAACAGTGCCACCTCCCCTTCCCTCCCCCTCTCTGTTGGGGTCCCCCAGGGCTCTGTCCTTGGACCCCTTCTCTTCTCCATCTACACCTCCTCCCTTAGCAAACTCATACACTCCCACGGCTTCAATTACCACCTCTACGCTGATGATACTCAAATCTACCTATCCACCCCTCACCCCACCCCCACATTCTTCGCCCGCATCACTCACCTCCTAAACGACATCTCTGACTGGATGTCGCTCCATTTCCTCAAGCTCAACCTCTCCAAAACCGAGCTTCTCGTCTTTCCCCCTTCCCGCGCCCCCCCCCCATCCTTTCCATCACTACCAACAACACCACCATCAATCCCGCCCAGCAAGCCAAGGTCCTTGGCGTCATTCTGGACTCAAACCTTTCCTTTCAACCTCATGTCAAATCACTTACAAACACATGCAGGCTCCACCTCCGGAACATCGCCAAGATACGCTCCTTCCTTACCCCAGACACCACTAAACTACTCGTACACTCCCTGATTATCTCATGTCTGGACTACTGCAACTCCCTCCTCACCGGCCTACCCCAGTGCAAACTCTCCCCGCTTCAGACCATCCTGAACTCAGCGGCCAGACACATCCACCTCACCAGCCGCTCCACCTCTGCCACCCCCCTCTGCCTCTCCCTCCACTGGCTCCCCATTGCCCAACGCATTAAATTCAAACTGCTCACTCTGACCTATAAGGCCATTCACAACACTGCCCCTAACTACCTCACCGACCTGATTCCCAGGTACCACCCTACCCGTACCCTTCGCTCTTCACAGGACCTCCTTCTATCTTGCTCCCTGGTCTCCTCCTCCCACGCACAACTGCAAGACTTCTCCAGGTCCTCCCCCATCCTCTGGAACTCACTACCCCAATCCATAAGACTGTCACCTTCCCTCCTCACCTTCAGGCGCTCCCTGAAAACCCACCTCTTCAGGGAAGCCTACCCCACCCTCACCTAACAGCCGCTGCCCTTCCCTCCTCCTACCACTCCATCCCCCACAGCCATTTCCTCCTGTACCTCTACCCCCTCCCTCCTAGATTGTAAGCTCGAAAGAGTAGGGCCCTCTTACCCCTTGTGTGCTGTTTGTTGTTACTGTACTGTTTCATGTATTGTCCCCCCCTCTATTGTACAGCGCTGAGCAAACCCTTTGGCGCTATATAAACTCGATAAAATAATAATAATAATACCCACCCTCCCCAACCCATCCCCCTTCCTCTCAGACCCCCCCCCCTCCTCCCAGACCCCCCCCCTCCTCCAAACCCTTGGGCCTAAGTCCTAAGTTTGCTACCCACTGGCGATTCCTCTATTGGGGTGGGACTCTAAACACGCACACCCACTCCTTTCCCCATCTCGCAACATAGGTGATCTAGTGTTTGGCAGCGCAATCAGCCTCCAGGTGGCCCACCCTCACCTTCTCATCATCTGCCTGATTCCTACTGCCCTTCTAACCCCCCTGATTTCTCCATATATGGACCTACAACCCTGGCATGGGAGAAGATGCCAGGGTTGTAGGTCACCCCACTCCAGTTTACCTTCTCCTTTTATTTACAGTCTGCCACGTTTCTTTTCCCGGCCCTGAACACTCCGTAGACCCCCCTGACCACCCCACAATGTTCATTTCCTGTAAATCAAATTTTCTACAAAAGTCACTCAATTCTTCTGGGAATCTCAATCTTGACGATTTCTCATCTTTCCACCCAATCAGGCAGGACGGGAACCCCCAGTTATATCGAATTTTTTTCTCCCTCATCTGCTCCAACAACGGTTTCAGGGATCTTCTTCTATCTAGCGTCTCAGATGCAATGTCAGCAAATATTTGTAGCTTTATCTCTCCATATTTTATTTCAGGGATCTCTCTGATCTTTTTTCATATTTTTTCTCTGTCCTCATATTGATGGAATCGGACAATCACATCTCTGGGCAAGTCTGTTGGCACTCCTTGCGGTCTCCTTATCCTATGTACTCTCTCCATATTAAAATGCTCTATTGTGGGTCTACCTATCAATGGGTTAAGCACTTTATTAACCCATTAATTTTATCTCCCAAATCTTCCCCATGGGACTTTTCTGGCAAATCGCAAATCCTTAAATTATTTCTCCTTTCTCTATTCTCTTGATCCTCTAATTTAAATGCACGCTTCTGTTCTCTTTGCATCTCTTCAACCTCCGTCTCAAGTTTAGTGATCCAAAGCTCTTGTATCTCCATTTTGCCCTCTACCTCTTCCACTCATCTCAGTATTCGGCCCAGAACATTACGTATTGCCGTCATTTCATTTTTCATAGATATGTCCAATTTTGCAAACATATTCGCCATATCAGATTTTGTAAGTATATGTAATGTAGCTCCCTGTTGTTCCAAAACACTTTGATCTGTTATACTGTCCGCATTTATCAGGTCATTGGACTGGTTTGCTTCTTGTGTCCCTAGTGACATTCTTGAGTGATCTCCCACCCCTTTTCTAGTTCTCTCCTGTTGTTTCTCTGGGGTTAATTTCTCCGGACTTTTCTCCTGCAGAGGTAGGTATTTCCTTATTATGCTAGTATGCACACTTGCTTGGGGTTTTTTTTTACTTTCACCCCTTTGGCTGATCTGCTCTTCATCCCTGCGAACTTTAATCTCTCCTTTTTGTTACTTTGGGAGCAGGAGTGATCTAACCAATTCCACCGCTGCTGAGAACCCCCATGAGTACAGTCCTCCGTCCCCCCTAGTACTCAGGAGTACGTTTAGACTGCAGCAATAACATCAGATGTATCACAATAGAAAAAGTCCCTGCTGTTGCTCACAGCAACTCACCACCACCTTTCATGCTGGCAGATCCGGATCTCACTGTCCCAGCCGTTGATGCCGAGCCCAACTCCCAACGAGATTAGATGAATTAATGAGGGGTCTCTGTATAATGGACATCTAGGGTATCTCAGGGTCTCCCAAGGCTGCTATCCAATTCTCAAGTAAATCACCTTTAATATTCTGTCTCTTCTTCTTCTGCCGTGAAGCCACACCACTTTCCTGGACTTTTGGAATAGCTTGTCACTTTTCAAAATTACCGCCATCCATCACATGGACTGTCACCTGGAAGGTCACATGGGTGGTCACATGAGTTATCACAGGGACGCTCTCACTGTCCCCTTCTCCTCCGATGCCACCGCCTCCGGCTCCCGGGGGACCGCTGAGCCTTGCCGACCCGCCGCCTCTCCCAGGGGCACAGATCTGGACTCCACTGTCACCTACCGCATCCGGGACCACCACCAGGACGCCCGGCCTTGGACCCGCAGCGACTCTCTGCTCTGCTCCCGCCTAGGCTTTCAGGTAGGACAGGGCTCCGGGCGATTGACAGGTCAGATCAGGACAGGGCTGTAGGGCTGCACACATGGCTGGCGGGCACCTGGAACTCATGCTGCTCATGGCGCCATGTTCATGCCCCTCCCCCCAGTTTTTCTTCTTTTTTTTACCATTTTACCTTTTTTTTTATCTCTAGATGTGTTTTCCATTTTATGTTTGAAAATTTTATAAAGTTTTCAAAAGAGAATATTGAAATATACAAAGCCCCAATGATAAAGTGCGTCCTGTAGAATAAAAAGCAGTAAAGTATGTACAGTATCATGTTGTGAATAAAGGCTTTAGTTACAATTACAATAAACAACTTAAAGGTAAGACGTGGGGGTAATTTCAATTTGACTTAATTTTCAATCATTTTGTTCATTTTTGGATCTAAGCATAAAAATATTTTAAAGAAAAAAAAACTCATAAAATGAGTTTTAAGTAACTTCACCAGTCTTTGTAGAAGAAATTTAATTTTAATGTAATCTAGCCATGGGAATTACTAGACTTTTTTTATCACGTTGTTTTGCCTGTAGGTTGCATAGAAAGTAAAATAATTTTTAAGAAATATTTCCAAACCTAGACAAAAAAGGCATTGGAAAAAGCAACCAAATAAAGGTACAGATATACTTAAAGACAAAAACACACAAATCACATATACCCACAATTGGACAATGAATAAATTAAATTTAAAAGCCAAATAGACCTGAAATATAGTTACATAGTTAGTCAAACTGAAAAAAGACACATCCATTTACTTTTAAAAAAATAGTATTCATGTTAATGAAAACCAAGCAACAAGGATCCATATAAGAGAGTTACCCACCCTCTTAGAGTGAGATCTGGATCTCCAACAAGAATATGACTGCTGACTCGGATATATATCTGATATACAGTATAAAGAATGCAAAGTATCCTAGACAATACATATCAGTAAAACATTTATAACAATTGAATTAGTGATAGTTGATGAGGTACTACAAAAATGTCTAATTAATGTGTAAAAAGTTGTGCCAATACAGTGCCAATTCCTTTAACCCTGCTGATGGTATTCCCGACTGTAGCTCGGGGTAAAGTTTCAGTACCAGAAGCGGTAACCCCGAGCTACACTTGGGATTACCCTGCAACGTTGCTCTGGGATCCCTCCAGCACTTACCTTGTCCTCTGGTCGATGCCGACATCCGTCTTCCGGGTTCCATTCCCTGCAAGCGTCTGGACGTATGGGGGACGGAACCGGCAGGAAATTTAAAAATGTTAAAAAGTGACATTCACTCAATACACTAAAATCTGATAGTATTCCATTACTGTATCAAACCATTTCACATACATTTTGTCCCGAGTGCTTTGTCCTGTGCCCTGCCTGCATTTTTACTGTTCTTTCTGCCTTGAAACTGAGAAATGTCCATCGCGTCCAAAAAGCATCCCTTTTAGGTCAAAAGCGGTTTAAGACCAGCTAGAAAACAGCGATAGTAAACTAGAACCGCTTGCAGAATTGAGTGATGATTCGTGGGGAAATTCGTCAGCAGACACTGAAAATGATGTTGCGACTAAGATCAGTGATGTGCAAACTTGGTGCTCTATTTAAAATTTCAGTGTTTTTGGCTGGATGACATTATTGAATTACATTTATTATATTATTATTTTTTATGCTTATTTATTACATTATAATTTATGATTTTGTGTTTCAAATTTTGACATACCCGGGACTGTTTACTAGACTCTTGTTCGGACATATTTCAGTGAGTTATTCCTAAGAATTACAGGCCTACAATTAAAAAACAATATATTTCCATGCAAAAAAAATACCGCTTTGAGCACAGAAATACTGAGATAATCAAACCGCTAGGGAGGCTACGATTTATAATTCGTAATGTGAAAATAGATAGAAATTCAATTTTAAAAATGCAGTGTGTCACAATAGATGATGTGTGAAAACAGAAAGAAATTATATAAAGCAAGAGGTAAAGAAATGATAAATAGCACTCTGGCTGAAAGACTGCAAGTATTACCTGCAGAGAGATGGAGTCTTTAAGTCTTTTAGACACAAGAATGCTGAGAGTTCTCCATGTAGCAGGTGCTGCTAAGCATAGCAAATTTCCTTTCCTGTGTAACTGATTGTGCCAAGGGAAGCAAGACTATTTTCTGAGATGTAACAGAGTAGAGATTGTTTGCTAAAATACCACTATACTATTACTTCACTGGGGAAATTAGAAACAAATGTGAGATTATTTATATTTGGAAAGGTGCATAAGAATTCTTAGATATGTTTTTTCATGCAGTAATAATGTATTTTTCCCATTGTGAGAACTTATGATTTTTTGTTGATACTGGATTTTTGTGTGAGTGTATAATGCATTCTGAGAGGCACAGCATTGTATTTTTAATGGAATAATAATAATATTCTAATAATAGTTCCTGTTTCCATTACACTGTTGCCTTTCCTGCAGTGCCAGAGTGTTTCCTTCTTCTAAGTAATATTTCCAGAAAAAAACTTTGTGGCCTGGTTTCAGTGTCATAAACCATATCTTAACCTCTTCACGTCTAGCCCATGTTGATAAACGACTGGACGGGAGCGCTGCCTATGCAGGTCGACGTTTCTAAACGTCCCCCTCGCATCCAGTGCCACAGACTGCTGTACTGGACCTCTGTGTGAGGTCCCGATTCATGTGATCACTGAGTGGCCAATCAGTGATCACATGAATAGTAGTAAACAAGATGTCACTTCCTGACATCATTGTTTGCTACTTGTGAAATCTGTGAATGATCACAGAGGTCACATGGTACAAGGTTATTCACAACAGCCGTGTACCATGTGACAAACTGTGACCAATCACAGCTCGCACAGTATTTCTCAATGGTTGTAGGAATGCAGCCAGAGAGAAGGAGAAATGATTGCCTTTACAGCCTATATGGGTGTAAAAGCAATAAGTCTAAAAAAAGAAAAAAAAAACTTCATCACCCCCCACAAGTAGTACAGTGTCACTGTGGGGACACTGTACTTCTAGGGTGACAGAATGTAAATTATAATTTTTGGTTATAAACCAATTTGGTTATTTTTTTTGTTACTAAAAAGATACAGTGGGGCAAAAAAGTATTTAGTCAGCCACCAATTGTGCAAGTTCTCCCACTTAAAAAGATGAGAGAGGCCTGTAATTGGCATCATAGGTAGACCTCAACTATGAGAGACAAAATGAGAAAAAAAATCCAGACAATCACAATGGCTGATTTGAAAAGAATTTATTTGCAAATTATGGTGGAAAATAAGTATTTGGTCACCTACAAACAAGCAAGATTTCTGGCTCTCACAGACCTGTACCTTCTTCTTTAAGAGGCTCCTCTGTCCTGCACTCATTACCTGTATCAATGGCACCTGTTTGAACTTGTTATCAGTATAAAAGACACCTGTCCACAACCTCAAACAGTCACACTCCAAACTCCTCTCAGATCCTGCAGTGCCAGACGTGTCCCCCTGCTTAAGCCAGTACATGTCCGGGCCCGTCTGAAGTTTGCTAGAGAGCATTTGGATGATCCAGAAGAGGATTGGGAGAATGTCATATGGTCAGATGAAACCAAAATAGAACTGTTTGGTAGAAACACAACTCGTCGTGTTTGGAGGAGAGAGAATGCTGAGTTGCATCCAAAGAACACCATACCTACTGTGAAGCATGGGGGTGGCAACATCATGCTTTGGGGCTGTTTCTCCGCAAAGGGACCAGGATGACTGATCCATGTATAGGACAGAATGAATGGGGACATGTCTCGTGAGATTTTGAGTGCAAACCTCCTTCCATCAGCGAAGGCATTGAAGATGAAACATGGCTGGGTCTTCCAACATGACAATGATCCCAAACATACCGCTCGGGCAACGAGGGAGTGGCTTTGTAAGAAGCATTTCAAGGTCCTGGAGTGGCCTAGCCAGTCTCCAGATCTCAACCCCATAGAAAAACTTTGAAGGGAGTTGAAAGTCCGTGTTGCCCAGCGACAGCCCCAAAACATCACTGCTCTAGAGGAGATCTGCATGGAGGAATGGGCCAACATACCAGCAACAGTGTGTGCCAACCTTGTGAAGACCTACAGGAAACATTTGACCTCTGTCATTGCCAACAAAGGATATATAACAAAGTATTGAGATGAACTTTTGATATTGACCAAATACTTATTTTCCACCATAATTTGCAAATAAATTCTTTCCAAATCAGCCAATGTGATTGTCTGGATTTTTTTTCTCATTTTGTCTCTCATAGTTGAGGTCTACTATGATGCCAATTACAGGCCTCTCTCATCTTTTTAAGTGGGAGAACTTGCACAATTGGTGGCTGACTAAATACTTTTTTGCTCCGCTATAGATGAATACATTTTGGCCAAGATTTATGAAGAAAGATTGGACAAAAAAATGGAAAGTGCAGCGCTATAGAAGAAAAAACAGATAAATTGTCCTTTTAAAATGACAAACAGTAAATGTCCGATATAGTCGTATCAAATTAAATGAGTGGTCCAGAAAACAGCTTCAGACAGCTCTGATGTCATCCAATATCCCAATACGAAAGGAATAGATAGATTGCCCACTTACCAGAAGCGCAATCTTAAAGCGCATGTAAAGATCATGTGTAGCCGAGGTCCTGTATGGATACTGCCTGGAGATACACTGATGGCTCCTCACTGGTATGGGGGTACCGGACTGGTCAGATCACATAGCTCCTTAGATCCACACACAGAAGCCTGAAATGCTGGGGCTGAGGTATGATGGCTCAGTGCCAGGTGTAAAAAATAGAAGTGCTCATAGTGTAGTATTACTCAATACAAGTTTATTAAAACCACTGTGCAGAAATAAAACACATACATTAATGTGCCTGTAGCCTGTAGATGAATGAAATCGGCAGTAAAAACACCTAAAGCACTAACCAGTACAGATCAAAGGATGGCCGCCGGACCTCCTGATCCGGCGGCCATCCTACGGCGTGCGTAGGCTCCTCCTAGAGGCGTTTCGTGTCAATACACGTCTCCAGTAGGGGTGATGCCATGCATGCCTGACTTCAAATAGCTCCTATAAGTACTCAAAAATCGCGCCCAAAAAAACGCCAGCGCCATCTTGCTGAAGATCGGCGCACTGCGCATGCGCGGGCGCCATATTTCTGATGCTCTAAAATTCTAAAAATGGCCGCCGCGTGTCAAACTGCGCATGCGCGGATGTTCCGGCCGCCAGTTTATTGGTTAGAAGGCCATTCACAGTCGCGCCAAAATGCGCATGCGCGGGCTGATTGGCCGCCATTTTCCTGAGGATATTAATAAAGAGGGAAAGAGGGAAGTGAACATGGCATTAAGCCTCATTTTCCTCCAGAAAAAATATGTATTAAAAATATTAATAAGAGAGACCACAGGCTGAATTACAGGCCTATTGGGGATTAAAAAGTGAGGTATAAAATATCTTTCTATCCTCATCGGGTGTAGGTTAGAGCACATACGCAGGAAACGTAGGCGCCATCTCACTAGCATTACTGACAGACCTGACACAAAAAGTGTATGGTATAGTAAAATAATTAAAATAGTGCTAGTATTCTAAAAATAAAAATAAAATAAAACTAAAACCATCCAATGACGAACCGTCATTCAATAAATGGCAGAAACATATAATAATAACATAAACGCAGTGTGGATTGAGCCCAATACAGATAATCTCAACCTGCACGGGGTTCATCCACCATCTAGACATAAGTTAACATAAAAACAAATATGTCATTCATTAAAAGTCTTCAACATAGTAAACAATTATGATATATCACACAATAACGCATGCAGTATACAATATGATCATATATACTGTCCATATCAACCAACCTACATATTATATAATCATAAAACTAACAGGTATAGAATCGATCCCTGTGTGCGTATTCAGCTATTATATATATCACATAATACCGCGTGCAGTATACAGTAAAATCATATATACTGTCCATATCAACCCACCTACATATTACATAATCATAAAACTGACAGGTATAGAATCAATCCCTATGTGCGTGTTCAACTATTATCGATGAAGCAGTTTAAATCTAATTCCACGTTATGGCCTAGCGGTGTCATAGATTTGATCTCAAAGATCCACTTGGTCTCCAAACGTGAAACTTGTCTGCTTCTGTTGGAACCCCTCCAATGTTGTTGTGCAACATCAATCCCTATAAATTTGAGGGAAGAAGGGTCTTTATTATGGAAGTCCCTATAATGTTTTGATAAGGAATGTTCACGGAAGCCCCTTTTGATGTTATATACGTGATCACGAAAACGGTCACGAAGCCTCCTGGTGGTCTGGCCAATGTATTGCTTCTGGCACGGGCATTCCAAAAGGTATACTGCGTAATGTGTGTTGCATGAAATAAAGGTGGTTATCTCATATTCCTAGCCTGTTGATATTATAGGTGGGACATACCTGCATTTACAAAATATTGCGTCAGCTGAGATTAGAACATTATGGGACATATCCCTATTAGAGAGATATATCAAGGACAATATGGTCCCAAGATCTCTCAGATGGGAAGTTCCACCGGAAACGGGTGATATTAATAATGAACAAGAATGGTACCATTTTTTTAACAATATGGGTCTCGATCTGTTGAAATTTCTTATAATTAGAAAAAAGCAAACATTAGCACACTTGGATATCGAGATCAATAAAGTGAGAGAACAATTCACTCCATATAAAGGTACACCTGAGTATATTGCCGAACGTATCTTGAAAGTGTGGAACGCACACAGAAAAACAAAAAGCGTAAAAAATACTCCAGGGACACTAAGGATTACCAAGAGAATAAAGTATTCAAATGGCAAATCCCTAAAGTAGATATGGTTCAGGACACATATCCTTTGACCCCTAAACTCCCCAATTTAGTATATGACATCCCCCGTGGAAAGAAACCCAACTTTTATGATCCCAGATCACCTAAGATGCAACACAATAGACACTACTCACCCATTCCTGTCCAAAACAGATTTGAACCCTTATATGACATGGAGAATACCAACATCGGGTCAAGGGATATGAGATGGCATCCAGCCAGACCCAAGACATCCTACCCCCCGCAAGGGGACTATTATCCCCAACAACAAAAGCCTAAGCAATCGCAGCATCCTAATAACAACTATTATCAGGATAGATCTGGAGGGATACAAGGGGCTCCCCTACATCCCAATCCTCACTCTCAGGGACAACCCTACCGCCCCCCACAAAGAAGGGGACCTAATAAGAACACTACTAAACATAATAACCGCAAGAACGGACATGACCATTATCGTAATGACACCAATAATTCTAAACAATATCAAAACTATCAACATGACCCCCAGTCAGGCACTCATTTTTTAGGGGGCGGCCATACAAGAAAAAGAAGTATAAGAGCAGAGGATGCAGGGGAGGAAAGAGGGCTAACAGACCCAAAGAAAAGGAGTATGTAATAGGTCATGGTATATACAATCTGAGTGGCACACCCCTTACTAAAGAGGAACTCGTCGTCTTAGACAAGGGCCTGAAATATGCGCCTAAAACTAAACTCAACAAATTTCAAACTTATGTGGATATACATAAATTTGCAAGAAAATTATCCATTAAAAGACACTTTATGGGGAAAGTCACGGGTTCTAATAACCTAACCGTCAATTCACACCACTCCAACCTCCGCAATGCATCTCTTTCTAACCCCCCGCCGCATAAGCAATCCTTTATTAATGTATTCAAGGAATTAGTAATTAAGGACATAGAGGCTATTAAGATTAAAAAATCCCGTAACCCTAAAGATTTGGATACAGGCCTTAAATCATTGTTGAGTAATAAGGACTTAGTCATAAGGCCAGCCGATAAGGGAGGAGGCGTGGTCGTGCTAAATAAAAAGGACTATATTTCTGAGGCCGTAAATATCCTTGGAGATAAAGACACTTATACTATACTCCCTAAAGATCCACTCATTGGATTTAAACGTACTTTAAAGAACCTTATCAGAAAGGGTTATGAGCTTCTGTGAGGGACCGCCGAGCGGCACCACTAGCACTCCACCGGTCAGGCGTGCCCAGAGCGCGGAATCTAAGCCCCAGGGTACTTGTTCACCAGGGCCCCTGATGGTGGGGATGGACTTGTAGTACCCTGAGACCAGGTCGCCTCTACTGAGCACACCTGTCAGTGGTAGGGGTGTCCGCCAGGGGTTCCAACCAGGGAGAGCCAAATGTGAGGAGGTCGGGTGACCCTGATGGGATGGATGGATGGATGGCTGAGCAAGTGCGTAGTCAGACCGGCCGAGTCGGTAATGTAGAGGACGGTAAGGTACAAGGGAGCACGCAGAGAATCGTCGGGTCACACGCCAGGTCAGCAACAGGAGGTCAGATCTACAGAGGGGCATCCAGGGAGAGAGGTCAGGCAAGCAAGGGTCTGGGCAGGAGAAATCAGCAAGGTCAAGAGCAATCCGGGTCAATAACTTACAGGATACAGGTTCACAGGATCAGGAATGCAGGTAAGACCAGAAGGCAACGAAATGACAGCTCAGGGACCTTTAAATATCCCGCCCTGCGCTGCCATTGGTGCCCAGCGGGCGGCCGCGGCTTCTACTGCGCATGCGCGAACTCGAACGCCGCGGCCGGCCCGGACCTAGTGCCCGTGTACTGGGAGGAGCAGTGCGCCTGCGCCGGGACCATCGAGGGACGGATCGCGGGGATCCCTGACATTGCCCCCCCCCTACGGGCAACCTCCGGATGCCCACCCGATCTCTCCACCACGGGTGATCACAAAGAAACCTCCGGACAAGCCTAGGTGCATGGACATTATGGGCTGGTTCCCACGAATTGTCCTCAGGGCCGTAGCCCTTCCACTTGATGAGAAATTGGGTCTGGCCCCCCCTTCGACGGCACTTCAAGATTGCCTCCACCTCGAATTCCTCTTCCTCTTCAACCGTTACGGCCTCCGGGGGCCTGGATTCCCGTTCCGGGAAGGCATCAGGGACTACCGGTTTCAACAGGGACACGTGGAAGACAGGGTGGATCTTGAGTGTGTCAGGGAGAACAAGTTCATAGGCCACCTCATTGACCATCCGTTTGATGCAAAAAGGGCCTATGAATTTAGGTCCCAACTTCTTCGACGGGCAAAGCATCCTCAAGTTTGACGTAGCCAGCCAAACCTTCTCTCCGGGCTGCAACACCAGGTTCCCTCTTCGCTTCCTATTGAAAGCCTTCTTGTAGTCTTCTTGGGCTTGACGGATGGCTTCCTGTAATTTCTTATTGTTGGAGGTGAAGAAGGTCAGTGCATCCTGCGTCGCTGGAATCGGGCATTCTGGGACCAAGTCCGGGAGGAAGACCGGATGAAACCCATAGTTGGCGAAGAACGGGGACTGCCCAGTTGCTGAATGGCAAGCGTTGTTGTACGCGAATTCTGCCAAAGGGAGGAGTGGCGCCCAGTCGTCCTGAGAGAATGATGTGTAGCATCGCAGGTATTGCTCCAGGGTCTGATTGGTCCTCTCGGTCTGGCCATTGGTCTGAGGGTGAAATGCCGAGGAAAGAGACAGCTTGATATCCAGGGCTTTGCACAGCGCCCTCCAAAACCGTGAGGTAAACTGCACCCCTCGGTCCGAGACGATGTCTTCGGGAACCCCATGCAGTCTAACGATCTCTCGAATAAAGACTTGTGCCGTCTCGGCTGCAGATGGAGTCTTCCGTAAGGGGATGAAATGGGCCATCTTGGATAAGCGGTCCACAACCACGAGAATTGCTGTGTGGTCCAGCGAAGGAGGGAGCTCGACTATGAAGTCCATGGAGATTCTCTGCCAGGGCCGTTCAGGGATGGGCAATGGACGTAGCAGGCCCCATGCCTTGTTCCTTGAAGGCTTGTTCCGCTGGCAGATGGCACAGGAGCCCACGTAGATCTTACAATCCTTGGCCATGTCCGGCCACCAGAAGGAACGCCGGAGAAGTTCCAGGGTCTTGACCGGTCCAAAATGTCCTGCCAGTGGGTGATCATGGCAATGTCCCAAGACTAAGGTTCGGGCATCCTCTGGCACCACAATCCGGTCCTCCCTCCATAGGAGTC
Organism: Staurois parvus; assembly: GCF_062004578.1. Lineage (NCBI taxonomy): Eukaryota > Metazoa > Chordata > Amphibia > Anura > Ranidae > Staurois > Staurois parvus. The sequence goes on from NW_028318235.1 coordinate 763,429, forward strand.
CCTCCTTGTTCTGGAGGGGGGCCCCATCGGAGGTAGACATTGCTGTGGACGCCCTCAGGATCTCGGAGCGAAGGTTTGTCTGAAGGGCCAAGAAATTCCCTGCCGGAAGAATAGTGTCGGGCACTGGGATCTCCTTGGTGTCCTCATACATGCGCGACAATGCGTCAGGCTTCGTGTTTTTTGAGCCGGGCCTGTATGTGATGTGGAACTGGAACCTCGAGAAAAACAATGCCCATCTTGCTTGTCGTGGGCGTAGACGTTTGGCCGTCCTCAGATATTCCAGGTTCTTGTGGTCCGTGAATATCAGGATGGGATGGGAGGCACCTTCCAGCAGGTACCTCCATTCCTCTAAAGCGGTTTTGATAGCCAGTAGCTCGCGATCCCCAATGTCGTAGTTCCTCTCCGCCGGGGTAAGTTTCCGTGAAAAGAATGCTACTGGGTGAAGTAATTCCTTGGCGCCCTTCCGCTGGGAAAGGATGGAGCCAACCGCGTTTTCAGATGCATCTACTTCTAAGATGTAGGGCAGGGAGGCGTCGGGATGACCCAGAATGGGTGCCAAGGTAAATAACCTTTTTAGTGCCTCAAAGGCTTCCTGTGCCTCGGGCGTCCATCTGAATCGCGTCCCAAGCTTAGTTAATTGAGTGATAGGGGAGACCAGACCCGAGAAGTTCTTGATGAACTTCCGGTAGAAATTTGCGAACCCAATAAAACGTTGGACACTTTTCCTGTCCGTGGGTTCAGGCCAATCTAGGATCGCTGAGACCTTCTGAGGGTCCATTGCGACCCCCGTGGTGGAGATAATCAGACCCAGGAATGTAACGCTAGTCTGTTCAAAGCAGCATTTCTCTGCTTTAGCGTACAACCCGTGCTGCCGCAACCGCCCCAACACCTTTGTTACATGTACCCTGTGCTCCCCCAGGGAGGATGAGAAAATCAAAATGTCGTCTAAGTAGACGATGACAAAGATGTCCAGGAAGTCCCTAAAGATGTCGTTTACAAAGTGCTGGAAGGTGGCTGGCGCATTGCATAACCCGAAAGGCATGACCAGGTATTCAAAATGGCCGAATCGGGTGCGGAAGGCCGTCTTCCACTCATCCCCCTCCCTTATGCGAACCAAATTGTAGGCTCCCCTTAAGTCTAACTTGGTAAATACTACCGCAGCCTTTAAGCTCTGGAACAATTCAGGTACCAGAGGTAATGGGTAACGATTTTTAATGGTGACCCTATTCAGCTCCCGATAGTCAATGCATGGCCTCAAGGTCTTGTCCTTCTTTTCTACAAAGAAGATCCCTGCACCTGCTGGGGAAGTGGAGGGACGGATGAATCCCTTACGGAGGCTATCCTCAATATAGTCCTTCAGGGCCCCTAATTCCAGCTCAGAAAGGGGAAAAATTCGTCCGAACGGGATTTCAGAACCGGGCAACAGATCAATCGGACAGTCATATGGGCGGTGGGGGGGTAGAGCATCTGCTCCCCGTTCACTGAACACGTCAAGGAACTTGTGATAGGCTGCAGGAACCACTTGTTTCAGGCTGTCATCCCCTTCAGAGCACAGAAGAACCTGGGGGACCCCCGGGCCCGAAGTTCGACACAGTTCCCGACAATATGGGGAAGGGAACGAGACAACCCCAGTTTCCCAGTCAATTTGGGGGTTATGGGCCCGCAACCAAGGGAGCCCCAGAATGACTGGGAAAAGGGGTGATGCAATAGCATCCAGGCGGAGGAGTTCCCGGTGCTGACCGGCAATGGAAGTCATAATGGAAGGGGTCTCCTGGTTGACTACTCCTGACTTTATCCGGGAACCATCAGCTAAAAAGATATGAAACCCCTTCTCCTTTGGGCGGAGGGGAATACCCTGCTGGTGAGCAAAATTGATATCCACAAAACAGCTGCATGCCCCCGAATCAACTATGGCCGACACCTCCACGGTCCTTTCGGAAAGCTGAAAGGAGAGGGGAACAACTAAGTACTGGGACGGGGTCATATCGCCAACAGATAAAGAAGATGAAGTGAACTTACTCAGTTTCTGCGGGCAGGAACGCACCATGTGACCAGCTTCGCCGCAGTACAGGCACAGATTCTGGGAGCGTCTGCGCTGGTGTTCCTCAGGCGATAGTTTAGGCCGAGCCAGGCCTAGCTGCATGGGTTTGGGGGCATCTTCAGCCGGCAGGTTCTGGATGCTTGGCCTAGTATGTTGACCGGATCCCTGAAATGACCCCCAGGGATTTCCGCGACCCTGACCAGACCTCTCCAATCTGCGCTCCCGTAGCCTACGGTCAATTTTAATAGTGAGTGCAATCAAGTCCTCTAATATCTCGGGCACCTCTACCCGGGCGAGCTCGTCTTTCAGAGCCTCAGATAGGCCCATACGAAACTGGTGTAAAAGGGCGAACTCGTTCCAACGAGTGTCACCCATCCAGCGCCTAAAGTCAGAGGCGTATTCCTCAGCCGTCCGCCGACCTTGTCGGAGTGCGTATAACGTGGCCTCGGCCGAGGCCGCCCGTTGTGGGTCATCATATAAGATGGCCATAGCGTTAAAGAAGCTGTCGACCGAAACCAGGTGAGGGTCATTGTTTCCCCTTAGTCGGTGGGCCCAGTCTTGGGGTTCACCCTGCAGCAGGGAGACAACAAACCCCACTTTCACTGACTCTGTCAAAAAGGTCCGTGGCTGTAGTTCAAAAAAGAGCAGACAAGAGTCACGAAATGACCGAAAACGTGTGCGATCCCCATGAAAGCGCTCGGGTAAGGGTACTCGGGGTTCCGCCATAGGGAGTGATGTGGGAGGCCCAGGAGCCGGCTCGTGGGCTGCTGCGACTGGAGGTGCAGGAGCCGGGGCCTGTGAAACAGGAACAGATATGGTGCAGGCCTGAAACCGATTCTCAATCTGCAGACATCTGTCCTGTAATGTATTTACAGCTTGCGTCAGGGTAGACAGGTGCCTGCACACCTCGTCCAACAGGGTGAGTCCTCCTCGAGGCTCAGTCATGGCCTTCTGGTACTGTGAGGGACCGCCGAGCGGCACCACTAGCACTCCACCGGTCAGGCGTGCCCAGAGCGCGGAATCTAAGCCCCAGGGTACTTGTTCACCAGGGCCCCTGATGGTGGGGATGGACTTGTAGTACCCTGAGACCAGGTCGCCTCTACTGAGCACACCTGTCAGTGGTAGGGGTGTCCGCCAGGGGTTCCAACCAGGGAGAGCCAAATGTGAGGAGGTCGGGTGACCCTGATGGGATGGATGGATGGATGGCTGAGCAAGTGCGTAGTCAGACCGGCCGAGTCGGTAATGTAGAGGACGGTAAGGTACAAGGGAGCACGCAGAGAATCGTCGGGTCACACGCCAGGTCAGCAACAGGAGGTCAGATCTACAGAGGGGCATCCAGGGAGAGAGGTCAGGCAAGCAAGGGTCTGGGCAGGAGAAATCAGCAAGGTCAAGAGCAATCCGGGTCAATAACTTACAGGATACAGGTTCACAGGATCAGGAATGCAGGTAAGACCAGAAGGCAACGAAATGACAGCTCAGGGACCTTTAAATATCCCGCCCTGCGCTGCCATTGGTGCCCAGCGGGCGGCCGCGGCTTCTACTGCGCATGCGCGAACTCGAACGCCGCGGCCGGCCCGGACCTAGTGCCCGTGTACTGGGAGGAGCAGTGCGCCTGCGCCGGGACCATCGAGGGACGGATCGCGGGGATCCCTGACAGCTTCATATAATCAACAGTAAAGAGAAAGACTTTCTATGTCCCAAGTCACCCAGATTACCGTTTTTTTACTATCTCCCTAAGATACATAAAGACCCTACGCACCCCCCTGGTAGGCCCATAATAAGTGGCATCGGGTCCCTATGCTCCAGAGTGGGGGAGTATATAGATTATTTTCTGCAACCCCTGGTCCTTTCTACTCCAGCTTATATTAAAGATACTAAGCAAGTACTAAATGATGTCAGTACATTGAATTGGAATCCAGAGTTGACAACCTTTCTGGTTACAGCTGATGTTGCATCACTGTATAGCAACATCAACCATGCAGACGGCATGTCAGCAGCTGACTACTATCTAGATTTGGGTCACAATGTTTCCACCACACATAAAACCTTTATCCTTGATCTTCTAAATTTCGCTATGAGTAGCAACTACTTCTGGTTTAATAATAGTTTTTATCTACAAACCAGAGGTGTTGCAATGGGCGCTAAATTCGCTCCCAGCCTGGCCAACCTGTTTATGGCCAGGTGGGAGGAGGATATAATTTATTCCAGAGATTGGCCAGAATTGATATTCTACAGGAGATATATTGATGACGTCTTCCTGTTATGGCAGGGGGAAGAGGCATCCTTAATAAATTTCTTTGGCACATTAAATAATAACAATCTCAATATCAGGTTCACCTATGAATATAGCACCGATTGTGTGAACTTTTTAGATATCACTATCCTCAACAAAAGGGGACACTGTATTACTGAAGCCTATTTCAAACCATCAGACAGGAATAGCTACATATTGACAGCTGCCACCATCCACGATGGTTGGCTAGTATTCCCAAGAGTCAATTTATGAGGATAAGGCGCAACTGTACGGATATTGAGGCCTACCATAAAAAAGTGAAAATCCTCAGACAGTGGTTCTCAGATAAGGGATATGTAGCTGAGTCTTTAGATCAAGAAATTAGTACGGTAGCCCACATGAATAGACACAACATGCTTGCTGGGCCACCTAAACAGAAAAAAGATCTATTTTGCCCATTCATCACTCCATATTCTACTCAATATAAAACAATACGTCATATTATGAAAAAGAATTGGGATGTACTTAAAGCAGACCCGATTCTTTCAACTTGTTTGCCCTCAAATCCAGAAGTCATCTTCAAGAGGGCCTTATCTCTTCGTAACACCATTGCCCCGAACGTAACTGACCCCCCTGTACGTCCACGTTTTTTTGGTAATTTCAAAGGGTTCTTTCCCTGTAAAAAATGCCAATTGTGTAAACATAGTAGAATGGTAAAGAGGAAAGTAGAATCCTTTGCCTCCACTACAACAGGCAAGGACTATGAGATAACCACCTTTATTTCATGCAACACACGTTACGCAGTATACCTTTTGGAATGCCCGTGCCAGAAGCAATACATTGGCCAGACCACCAGGAGGCTTCGTGACCGTTTTCGTGATCATGTATATAACATCAAAAGGGGCTACCGTGAACATTCCTTATCAAAACATTATAGGCACTTCCATAATAAAGACCCTTCTTCCCTCAAATTTATAGGGATTGATGTTGCACAACAACATTGGAGGGGTTCCAACAGAAGCAGACAAGTTTCACGTTTGGAGATCAAGTGGATCTTTGAGATCAAATCTATGACACCACTAGGCCATAACGTGGAATTAGATTTAAACTGCTTCATCGATAATAGTTGAACACGCACATAGGGATTGATTCTATACCTGTCAGTTTTATGATTATGTAATATGTAGGTGGGTTGATATGGACAGTATATATGATTTTACTGTATACTGCACGCGGTATTATGTGATATATATAATAGCTGAATACGCACACAGGGATCGATTCTATACCTGTTAGTTTTATGATTATATAATATGTAGGTTGGTTGATATGGACAGTATATATGATCATATTGTATACTGCATGCGTTATTGTGTGATATATCATAATTGTTTACTATGTTGAAGACTTTTAATGAATGACATATTTGTTTTTATGTTAACATGTCTAGATGGTGGATGAACCCCGTGCAGGTTGAGATTATCTGTATTGGGCTCAATCCACACTGCGTTTATGTTATTATTATATGTTTCTGCCATTTATTGAATGACGGTTCGTCATTGGATGGTTTTAGTTTTATTTTATTTTTATTTTTAGAATACTAGCACTATTTTAATTATTTTACTATACCATACACTTTTTGTGTCAGGTCTGTCAGTAATGCTAGTGAGATGGCGCCTACGTTTCCTGCGTATGTGCTCTAACCTACACCCGATGAGGATAGAAAGATATTTTATACCTCACTTTTTAATCTCCAATAGGCCTGTTATTCAGCCTGTGGTCTCTCTTAATAATATTTTTAATAAATATTTTTTCAGCAAGATGGCGCTGGCGTTTTTTTGGGCTCGATTTTTGAGTACTTATAGGAGCTATTTGACATCAGGCATGCATGGCATCACCCCTACTGGAGACGTGTATTGACACGAAACGCCTCTAGGAGGAGCCTACGCACGCCGTAGGATGGCCGCCGGATCAGGAGGTCCGGCGGCCATCCTTTGATCTGTACTGGTTAGTGCTTTAGGTGTTTTTACTGCCGATTTCATTCATCTACAGGCTACAGGCACATTAATGTATGTGTTTTATTTCTGCACAGTGGTTTTAATAAACTTGTATTGAGTAATACTACACTATGAGCACTTCTATTTTTTACACCTGGCACTGAGCCTTCATACCTCAGCCCCAGCATTTCAGGCTTCTGTGTGTGGATCTAAGGAGCTATGTGATCTGACCAGTCCGGTACCCCCATACCAGTGAGGAGCCATCAGTGTATCTCCAGGCAGTATCCATACAGGACCTCGGCTACACATGATCTTTACATGAGCTTTAAGATTGCGCTTCTGGTAAGTGGGCAATCTATCTATTCCTTTCGTACTGGGATATTGGATGACATCAGAGCTGTCTGAAGCTGTTTTCTGGACCACTCATTTAATTTGATACGACTATATCGGACATTTACTGTTTGTCATTTTAAAAGGACAATTTATCTGTTTTTTCTTCTATAGCGCTGCACTTTCCATTTTTTTGTCCAATCTTTCTTCATAAACCTTGGCCAAAATGTATTCATCTATAGCGGAGCAAAAAAGTATTTAGTCAGCCACCAATTGTTCAAGTTCTCCCACTTAAAAAGATGAGAGAGGCCTGTAATTGGCATCATAGTAGACCTCAACTATGAGAGACAAAATGAGAAAAAAAATCCAGACAATCACATTGGCTGATTTGGAAAGAATTTATTTGCAAATTATGGTGGAAAATAAGTATTTGGTCAATATCAAAAGTTCATCTCAATACTTTGTTATATATCCTTTGTTGGCAATGACAGAGGTCAAACGTTTCCTGTAGGTCTTCACAAGGTTGGCACACACTGTTGCTGGTATGTTGGCCCATTCCTCCATGCAGATCTCCTCTAGAGCAGTGATGTTTTGGGGCTGTCGCTGGGCAACACGGACTTTCAACTCCCTTCAAAGTTTTTCTATGGGGTTGAGATCTGGAGACTGGCTAGGCCACTCCAGGACCTTGAAATGCTTCTTACGAAGCCACTCCCTCGTTGCCCGAGCGGTATGTTTGGGATCATTGTCATGTTGGAAGACCCAGCCATGTTTCATCTTCAATGCCTTCGCTGATGGAAGGAGGTTTGCACTCAAAATCTCACGATACATGTCCCCATTCATTCTGTCCTATACATGGATCAGTCATCCTGGTCCCTTTGCGGAGAAACAGCCCCAAAGCATGATGTTGCCACCCCCATGCTTCACAGTAGGTATGGTGTTCTTTGGATGCAACTCAGCATTCTCTCTCCTCCAAACACGACGAGTTGTGTTTCTACCAGACAGTTCTATTTTGGTTTCATCTGACCATATGACATTCTCCCAATCCTCTTCTGGATCATCCAAATGCTCTCTAGCAAACTTCAGACGGGCCCGGACATGTACTGGCTTAAGCAGGGGGACACGTCTGGCACTGCAGGATCTGAGAGGAGTTTGGAGTGTGACTGTTTGAGGTTGTGGACAGGTGTCTTTTATACTGGTAACAAGTTCAAACAGGTGCCAATGATACAGGTAATGAGTGCAGGACAGAAAGGTCTTGTGGTTCCTTTTAGTGCAATTAGCTGCTTATGAAAGTGCGCTCACTAATCTACTTATATACGTATGAAGAAAGATTGTTTTTTTGGAAAATGTTATAAGAAAAACACTTTTTTTTTTTAAAAAAAATGTGGAATTTTTCATTTATATAGCAAAAAAACAAAAATCCCAGTGGTGAATAAATACCACCAAAATACAGTTTTATCTGTCTAAAAAAAAATTCAAAAAATTTCATATAGGTACAGTGTTGCATGACCGCACAAATCTCATTCAAAGTGTGATAGTACTGAATGCAGAAAATTGGCCTGGACTGGAAGGGGGTGAAAGTGTCCAGAGAGACTTGAAGTGGTTAATAGACCTTTTGTTGAAATTTTTAAATTGCTCTAGTCTATAAGGGGTATACAGGTGTGTTGTAATTTCTGTTTGAATGCATGTTTTCCCTAATCTTTACTATATTAGTAAACTTTGATTTTCTTACACAGAAATTCATCTGGAAATCAAGCCACCAAGATATTAATGTGTGCCGAATGAAAGGAAAGCAGGAGGTAGGACCGTTTTACCAAGAAAAGCATTTATGAACAGGTAGTTAGGAACTACCATTCACACCTTGCATGTAATGCCATATCACTAGCATAATAACAGAGACTCAACTAGTTGTATATACATTGCTGAAACTCTGGATTAAACTACATTCTTGGACTCAAACATTTGCTGTCACTCACAAAAGTGTAATTTGGAGGTGAGGTCTGAAACTGCTTTCAGCAGCTCATAAACCCTTTCTCCACAAAGAACATTTTGATAGAATGATGTGAAACAAAAGCAAAGATGTGAAGTACTTCTCACCAAATCATATGATAATCCTTTGACATTACATCGTGACATGACTGTGGATTTCTTCACAGCTCAGTATAAAATTAGATGCTTGGAATGTGTTTTATGCAAATCACTACTAATAGATGCATGCTAGTAATGACAATAATGCATATCAAATTGCACTGGAACTAGCTATTGCAGATTAAACATTGTTAGGAAATGTAATTGTGTACGGTGTGTGACAGTGCGAGGCCTTATCACTGTGTAAAAATAGGCAAAAGTGACACAAGGTTCACACAAATGCAGAGAATGTTGGGCTCTGGAATATCGATTCTGCGCGGAGAAAACGTTTTCAGTTTTCTCTGGATTTTGCAACTCCTGAATTAGGTTCCCGAGTTCAGAGGTTTCAGGGGTGGGAAGAAGCCTCCAACCTAATCTTACTGGTGTGCAGGTGTGCACAACCCTTATAAACATAGGTTTGGGCATAGCTCAGGGATTCCGTTAGGAGACAGGCATGCTCTACTCAGATGACAGCACTCCAAGCTGGAGTCAGGAGATTCTATATCTACAGGACGGAGAGAGTCGAGACAACTGAGTGAGTCTAGAGGACTGAGAAAGTTGAGACATCTAAGCGAGTCTAGAGGACTTGGAGAACCTAGCACTAAGAGAGATGAGATAGTTGAGAGAGGGGCCCTTGCAGCAGGGAGCTGAGAAAGCTGCATGAGGCACAGGTGTAGTGTTAACCAGTCTAGAGGATCAGGGCAAAAAGGCCTAATCAGCGTTGCTGCGAAAAGAAGCCATGTGGCTTGGTATTATTTTTCCATGCAGGTTTTGATGGTAAAAATAACAGTGCATGGGCAACTGTTTTCAGTTGGACTTTATGGTTGTTTGAATAAAAGTGGGCGGCCAAGTCCTGCAACACAGTTCTATCATAGAAAATGCTCCTACCACTGAGTTTGATTCCCATAGCAGTGAAATCTTTCGGATCATCACTCCAATCAGTGAGTTAATGCTAGCTGACTTCGTACAGCCCATGCTGTCTACCAATGCTGTCAAGGTTGCAACAGTGGCAAAAATTTTGGGGTGCCTTGGAGTACAAGAGACCCTTGGCTGCTTGTGTGAAATGGTGAACCCAAACAAGATGGCAGCACCTGTTACGCGAATGGGTAAGATTGTTGCTGATAAAATAATGAGGAACATTGTCTGTGAGACAGTTGTTATTGTTCTGTCCCCTTTTGTAATGTACAGCACTGAGCGAACTATCGGTGCTTTATAAATACTGTATAATAATAATAATATACCGGATCTGATCCAGCAGAATGCTGGGACAGACATAGTAGGGGAGATTACTGAGAAGTATCAGTGTTGCCAACCCCCCAAAGTGAAATTTACTAACAAAAATACTCAAAATTGACAAACAGCGCCTTTTTTTTACTGACAAAAACCATAAAATGTACGGACAGAGCCACTTTTTCTGCTGACACTTCAACAAAGTGCATATAATTTAATGCAAATATCAATATTTACGGTACAAACATGTAGCTAGTGCTATTAGCAATGTGTTTAATGTATAACAAAAGTAAAAAAACATTTTCTCTATTTACATGAAGGGTTAATATAACCCAGACAGCACAGAGTTCCCCCTTTCATCAGAACCTGCAGGATTTCCCCTTACAGTGCAAGGGAAACTCTGATGTAAGGGGGAATGCTGTAGACTTGGGTGTAAAGGGGTACACCAAGAACTCTGATTCTGGGGGGGGGGGCTCTGGTGACAACAGAGCACCTTCCGCAGAGTGAATACACTAAGGTAAGGGGGGGCGGTTACTGATATAACAGGGAACCTTTATATCAGTGGCCCCTAGGGGCAGCACCAGGTGGGTGCTTGGGGGGTGGTTTCAGAGGCAGATTGATATACTGCCTCTCTGCTGCCTCCTCAGCCAATGAGAAAGCTCTGTACCTGCCCCCCTTCCCCAGTCCGCCTTATTTGTCTTCTAAACTGTAACAGGAGGAGGTGCCTGCAGCTGGATGGGAGGGGGAGAGGAGAGAACACAGCTTGCAATGGGGGATGGACTACAAGAGGTAGACAGATTCTCCAGCCTGCAGTGATGTGAGTTGTTTTCCTACACTTGGTCTAAAGAGAAAGAAACAGCTTCTAACAGCATTGAGAGAGCAGGCTTGTTTCTACAGTGTGGTATACAGAAAGTTAGAAGAGCAGCTCCAGAGGACAGGATGAAACGATATTGGTATTTAAAAGATAGCAGCTAAAGCACTCAAGGAAACCACAGTAACCTCCAAATAAATAAGTAAAGTGCAGCGCTAATGATATATGATATATAAAATAAATGAGAAATGGATAAATATATAAATCAATAAAAAATTTGTTCAAAGAATAAAAGTTAATTCAAAGGATAAAACGTTCATAAATGCCACTGGTGATGTTCTCCAAAACAGCAGATCTCTAGTAAACTTGTGACTGGAACCAAATGATAAAAATGCACACTCACCAGATACGCATGGATAATGCACATATAAGTATATAACCCCCAGGTATGGGTCTGCAGTGGGCAAATGGAGAACTTCCTCCTGGATAATGGTCATCAAGCTTAGGTGAAATGAGAATCTGCTGGGTCCAGAGGTCCCCTTAAGGATGGACGGGTGCTCAGCCTGGATACAGGGCTCCCTCCTCTGGATACAAATAGAACTATCTGTGGGTTGAATAGCTCCACATTGGAGCCCAAAAACAAGTGCCAATAGTGTAATATGTTCCAAAAAAGGTTTATTTGATCAAGGTTAAAAGGATTTCAGGGTAGTATGCAAAATATATAAAAAATATAGCACATGAACCATATTAATACAGTAATGCAGCACTGACCCCTTAAGAAAGATGGCTGCCGGGCCTCCTCGTGGCTCCAGGCAGCGATGGCGTCACGCTCTGTCAGCTCCTCCTAAGGTCTTTCATGCTAAGGCACATCATCAGAAGAGGGAGGCTGACCAGAGGACAGGATGTCTGTGTGTTATTTCCATTCATCGCTCCATCCATCCAACTATCTGTCCCTCCCTCCATCCAGCTCTTCCTCCATCCATCTTCCCTCAATCCATTCCTCTGTAAGCCGTGTACTGGGGTGAGCTCCCCAGGATACAGTGAAGTCACGAACGAGGAAAGCAACCCCAACACCAGGTTTTGCCACAACAGAATTTTACTTAGATGTGGCAAATAAACACAACCACAAATGCTGGGAACATACAATAAATCTACATACACCCAGCCCAAAGGCTGAGACCCTTGTGCTGCACAGCTCGGCGCCTTCTGATGGATGACGGTAGAAAGCAAAGTAATTTACCTACTGGCGGGCACAACTAAGCTGCCACACCTTACCTGTTATTACCCTAAAAGAGCAAGAATCAGTGTATGGATGTATGGTATGGGCTAGCCTGCGGTGCAGCACAACAGCTTACAATCTTACACATTCCCCCTCCAATAACTGGTCCTGTAGCACGTGCCTGAGTATTCCTTCTGAGCAAAACGCCAGTCTGGCTTGAGTTTGTGGGATTTTATCAGCTCTCCAATGTGAAATGTCACTTTAAGTTGTGGAGTCCTTCCAATGATCAGTAACAACACTTGTAGCCTGACACAAAGAGAGACCCTAACTAACTAACTAACTATAATCCTGTCTCAGTCTTTGGAGGCGCCAACACTGAAATGAGGTGCGTGCACGATCTTACCGACCCGGGTCTGCCTTTCATCCGCTGGTGACTCAGAACAGAACAAATGTCTCTCCAACAAGCATGCGATCTCATCAGCCTTCCTGGCAGCGATCTTCCTTTCTCTGAACAGGATCAGCGTCTTGAACACCATCAGCTTCACTAGCTGCAGTTCTCACACCTGGATGGCAACGGATTCTCTGCTCACATGGCTCTTTTCCTTCACCATCATCAAAACATGGCTGCAGTCTCTCTTCCTGTTCACTGAGCTCCCAAGTGTAAAACCCCACCCCTTCCTGAATATAGAAATATCTATGCAGTCTGAGGCTGTGTTAGAAAAACAGTGACATCTTGTGGCTAAATCGCAGAATATCAGTAAAACATTTCAAAATATTTAATTCACAATGAGAGCTGTTTCCCCATCTCACATGCCACCCCATTAGAGGTTGTCGTCCTCGGCAACCCTCCCCATACAAACTCATTCTGGGCATAATGCTGTGGGGGTACACCAGCATTGGGCCTTGTTGACCTTCGTAGAGTGACAGGCTCAGAAACACTGGGGACGTCAGGCACATTTAATGGGAGAGGAGCTGCTGACCGCTCAACACTTTCTCTCGGTGGCAAACTTGCTATCGTTGGAGCCTCTGTGGGTACCGGGGCAGGGACAACCTACCATTCCTCTCCCTCCTCTAAGGGGATTTTCTCAGTACTCTGAGCAGGAGGAGCCATCCCCTCCACGCACACTGGTTCATCAAAATTACAACGCCTCAACATGTTATGGTGCAAGTTTCGTGAGGGCCCCCCAGTCCCTATTGGCTCTACCTCATAGACTGGGATGGCAGGGTCTACCCTCCTCTTCACTGTGTATGGGACCGACTCCCACCGCCCATCCAACTTTCCAGACGGCCGCTTGGCTTTGACTATCACTCAATCACCCGGGGCATACCCCTCCGTCTCCACTGGTCTTGGATTGAGGTATACCACTTGTCTAAGGTGCTCCCCCACAACTTTATGGATCGGTCTCAGCCGGCGGCAGTGCTCTTGCGCCCATGCGGTAGTATTGCTCCCAAAATGGGCACCCCTCTCACGGGCTTCCCGGGCAGCCTCCGGTCCCAATGACATGGGGATGACAATCTGTCGCCGGTACTGCAACTCTGTCTGCAAGTATATGGTCCGACACAGGAGGCCCTGGGTAACAGTTAGCTTATCCCACTGCCTCAACAACTTTTGGCCCTCGGGAGTCATATGAGCCCACTCTTCTGACCGAGGCCAGATCTTGGTCCGGACCCATAATTTCACTTTCCACAGGTCCGGGCAGCTATCCTGGACCCTCTCCCAATCAGCCAACGTCTTTACCAGCACCATTGGCATCCCGGACACCACCCCACTTGAATGTGCCACGTCTGGGAACATGGGTAATCGACCAAGGTCAGGAGCTTCAGTGTCCTCTAGCTCCTCATCGGCACTCTGAGCCAACAACCCTACAGGAACTCGGGAGAGTACGTCAGCGTTGCCGTTCTCCCTACCTGACCGGAACTTGATGCGGTATTGGTACTTAGAAAGGGAAGCCAACCACCTCTGCTCAGGCGCACCAAGTTTGGCATTTTCCAGATGTGCTAACAGGTTGTTGTCCATCATCACGGTCACCTCTGCACCGGTCAGGTACTCCACGAACTTTTCGGTCATGGCCCACACAAGTGCCAGTAGTTCCAATTTAAAGGAGCTATAGTTGTCAGGATTGCGCTATGACTCCCTCAGAGCCCGGCTGCCATAGGCAATGACTCTCTCATGTCCATCCTGGACTTGGGATAACACAGCCCCCAGATCATGTAGACTTCAGTCAGTGTACAGCAGGAATGGGGTGTCGAACCGCGCATAAACCAGAATCGGGGCACTGATCAGCTCCCCCTTCACTGCTTCAAAGGCCCCTTGTTGTCGGGGTCCCCACTCGATGGGGTGATTCTTCGAGCCCCCTGCAGTGCCCCTCAATAACTCGTTTAAGGGGCCCATCAAATGAGCAAACTTGGGTATAACCTCCTGTAGTAGCCGACCAGTCCAATGAACGCCCGCACATCTCGTAGTGTACTCGGCTGGGGCCACTTCTGGACGGCCTCCACCTTGTCGGGGGTTTGCTTTACCCCCTCCTGGGTGACCAAATGCCCCAAATACTCTATCTGCTGTTGAAACAGTTGGCACTTCTTGGGCTTGATTTTGAGCCCATGGTCTCGCAGCCGTCCTAATACCTGTCGCAGTTTCTGGAGGTGATCCTCAAATGAGGCCCCAAACACTACTATGTCGTCCAGGTATATAAATACCGACTCGAAGTTGAGATCTCCCAGACAGTGGTCCATCAACCGCTGGAATGTTCCCGGGGCATTGGACAGGCTGAATGGCATCCTGTTGAACTCGTAGAGACCCATAGGTAGGATGAAGGCCGTCTTCGCTTTGTCCTTCTTGGCCACCGGTACCTGCGAATACCCACTGACCAAGTCAAGAGTTGAGAAGAACTTCGCATGACTCAGGGCGGACGACTCCTCAATCTGCGGAAGGGGGTAGGCATCCAGGACGGTGTGGGCATTCAGCTTCCGATAAACCACGCAGAAACGGAGACCTCCATCTTTCTTCCGCACCAAGACTACTGGAGCAGCCAAGGACTTTGACTCTCCTGGATCACCTGGTTTTCCTACATGCTGGCCACCATATCCTTCACCTCCTGGTACATTTTAGGCGGGATTTGCCGGTAACGTTCCCTGATCGGTGCAGCATTGCCGGTGGGGATTTCATGTTCGATGGTGGAGGCACACCTGAAGTCCTCATCATGTCTCGAGAAGGCCCCCTGAAATTCCCAAAGGGTGTCTTCCAGCAACTTCTGTTGTCCTGGAGTTAGGATCTTGCAGTTCACCCCCATCCGGGCCATGATCACTCGACCGCTCCACTCCGCTGTCGGGGTCTCCCTTTGATGGACCTCTACAGCATAGGTCCAGGCTTATCTCCTATCTGGACATAGCGTGAAGCTCCTCTGTTGAGGAATATCCCCTTCGGACACATAAACTTCAGCCAGCAAGGTATTCCCAGGGACGGTTAACTCCTTCACAATAGCGAGGGCCCGGGCTACCAGTGGATGAGTCTGCGTTTCTTCTTGGTAAGCAGGCTCGATCAGGACCTCCAGTCCATTCAGTTGTCGTCCAGCCCCAACCGGCAGCATCAATATTCACTCTTGTCGAGGCGGAATCTTCACCGGGGTCCTCCGCGGCACCCTCACGTGTCCAATGGGTCGACCGGACATGTTGCCCTTTCACAGACTACAGCTCCTCACCATCTGCTGTAGAACCTTCTGGGTTGGCCAGTGTGTGGTGGCCCGTTGCCAATACCTCGGCCCTTCTTTGGCATAAAGTTGATGGTCTAGGTCTCTCAGCACGTTCATACCTAGTGTCACGTCCATCCCTCTCCGGGACAAATGATCCAGCAGCACGACCCCCTTCTTGCCGACGTCTTGCCCACACAGCCGGACCCGCATCCAGACTATTCCTCGGACGTCCATCTCTGTGTTATTGGCAGCCGTCAGCTTGATGATGCTCTCGTCTTCTGGCTCCATCATATGTCCAAAGTGTCTTTCCAAGAACTCCAGAGGCATAAGGGTGCACGCCGACCCTGTATCAACTAGGCAGCGTACCTTCTGGACTTCCAACTCGGCTTCCATCACGGGGCTGCTGGCATACAGGTCGTGTTCCTCATGCTTAGGGCTTAGCTTCTGGTGTACCGCCGCAGAACGCCCAGCTACTGCAGCGGTCGGAAGTTTAAAGTTGGCTCGGACTTCATCTGTTCTGGGCACTCTCTGGCCATATGGCCGTACTGTCGACAAGCCCAACAGAGGGGTCCCCTTTTTACGTGCCCCCGCAGTTGAGTTATCCTGCACTCAGTGGCGCGAGGTGCTGAGGTCATTTCCGGAGACCGGGGAGATTCTGCCTTCATCTGGGACAATTCCAGCCGAGGTTCTCTTAATTCCATCCGCAGGGCCTGGACCACATCCTTTAAGGATTCTGAGTCTTCAGATGCAGACTGACCTCTTGTAGCATGGGTACTACTCACTATTCTTGCCGCCACATGTATGCACTCTTCCTCTCTCTCCACAGTAGATGCTGTAGAATGTCATGTTGGGCGCCGTCCGGGTCATCTCTTGCAATTTGTCCTGTAAGAACTTGTTGGAGAGCCCCACTATGAACTGGTCTCGTAGTAGCCGGTCCACCTCCTGGAAAGCTCCCATGGCCTCTGGATCTCGCCGCTGTATTTCATTTAGCGTCTCCTGTAGGGCATTGGAGTACTGCATCAGAGTCTCGCCCTCTTGCTGTGGTCAGTTGAAGAAGTGGCTCCGCAGCTGTACTACTTTAGCACGCCCCCCTTGGGCTCTCTCCAGCAGGGAGAATATTTTCTCTAGGATGTCTCTCTCAGATTCGGGCCTTACCATTACTGTCCATCTGACGTCACCCTCTAAAGCCCCCAATGCAACCTCTGCCCGCAGCTCGGACGTCAGGCTACACATCCTAACCGCACTTCGCACTCTTTCAGTCCAGTCCTGCAATGTCATATTTTTACCGTCAAATTTTGGCAGGTGACTCAACAGCGCTCCCACGGGAATGTACCCTACTGGTACGGGCAGGGCGGGGGCAAGCTGTATCAGCGGTGTTGGGGCAACTTGGTCTTGCACCGGCGCACCCTGAGCTGGGTCCTGGACCGGTGCCAATGGCATCGGGGGAAGATCTCCCGCCGCATTCCCGTCCATAACGGTCACTGGATCCTTCCGACTACGCCAAGTTGTAAGCCGTGTATTGGGGTGGGCTCCCCAGGATACAGTGAAGTCATGAACGAGGAAGGCAACCCCAACACCAGGTTTTGCCACAACAGAATTTTACTTAGATGTGGCAAATAAACACAACCACAAATGCTGGGAACATACAATAAATCTACATACACCCAGCCCAAAGGCTGAGACCCTTGTGCTGCACAGCACGGCGCCTTCTGATGGATGTCGGTAGAAAGCGAAGTAATTTACCTACTGGCGGGCACAACTAAGCTGCCACACCTTACCTGTTATTACCCTAAAAGAGCAAGAATCAGTGTATGGGTGTATGGTATGGGCTAGCCTGCGGTGCAGCACAACAGCTTACAATCTTACACAAATCTACAGTATTCCCCCTCCCATAACTGGTCCTGTAGCACGTGCCTGAGTATTCCTTCTGAGCAAAACGCCAGTCTGGCTTGAGTTTGTGGGATTTTATCAGCTCTCCAATGTGAAATGTCACTTTAAGTTGTGGAGTCCTTCCAATGATCAGTAACAACACTTGTGGCCTGACACAAAGAGAGACCCTAACTAATTAACTATAGGCCTGTCTCAGTCTCTGGAGGCGCCAACACTGAAATGAGGTGCGTACACGATCTTACCGACCCGGGTCTGCCTTGCATCCGCTGGTGACTCAGAACAGAACAAATGTCTCTCCAACAAGCATGCGATCTCATCAGCATTCCCGGCAGCGATGTTCCTTTCTCTGAACAGGATCAGCGTCTTGAACACCATCAGCTTCACTAGCTGCAGTTCTCACACCTGGATGGCAACGGATTCTCTGCTCACATGGCTCTTTTCCTTCACCATCATCAAAACATGGCAGCAGTCTCTCTTCCTGTTCACTGAGCTCCCAAGTGTAAAACCCCACCCCTTCCTGAATATAGAAATATCTATGCAGTCTGAGGCTGTGTTAGAAAAACAGTGACATCTTGTGGCTAAATCGCAAAATGTCAGTAAAACATTTCAAAACATTTAATTCACAATGAGAGCTCTTTCCCCATCTCACACCTCCATCCATTCAACTATCCATCCTCTCCTCCATCCCTCCCTCCATCCATCCATTTGTTCTTCCATCCTTCCCTCCATCCATCCGTCCCTCCATCCATCCAACCATCCGCCCTTCATTCCTCTATCCCTCCATCCATCCCTCCCTTCATCCATTCATCCCTACCTCCATCCCACCATCCCTCCATCTATCCCTCTATACAACTATCCCTCTATTCAACCATCCCTCCCTTCATCCATTCCTCCAGCCATCCATCCAGCCAACCATCCATCACTCCATCCCTAACTCTATCCATCCTTTTATCTGCTTGTTTTACCTTTAAAATAAACATTGCTAGTGTCACAATACAACCTGTTGTTTCCCACACTCTAGAAACAGGCCAGGGCTCTTGCACACCAACTACCTGAGCCCATTCAGGTTCAGTGTACAGTCTGTCATTGACATGAATGTGTGTACTCTGCAGTATTTCTTTATACAGTGGTGCGATCACAAATATAAATACAGCAGTGTACAACTATTCATGTCAGTGATGGGCTGTACACTGCACGTGGGCTGCCTGGACAGAGAAAATTCAACTGCAACTACACTGAAAGGGTTCAGCCACCTGTGAGCAAGAGCCCTGAATCTCAATGAAAGTAACGTGAACTTTTCCTCTGTACTATTCTCTCTCCTCATGTAAGTGTAAATTGTCTCCCATATTGAGTTTGGTGGTCAGTATCACCACCAAATGCTTTCTATTCAAGAGAATCAGCTAATTTGCAACTCTGCACTCTCTGCAGTGCACACATAAATTCAACACTCTGCACATCGCACACTCTTGATCTCTGCATCCTGTTTGTAGCAAACTCCTGAACACTACACTCTGTACATATTGTGATCCTGAACCCTGCACTGTGTACGTAGCGCACTCCTGATCTCTGCACTTTGTACATAGTACACTCTTGAACCCTGCACTGTGTACATACTGAACTCTGCAGTTTGTATGTAGCTGAACCTTGCACTCTGTACATAGAGCACTCCTGATCTCTGTAGCTCACTCGTTATCTCTGCATTGTGTATGTAGCTCACTCCTGATCTCTGCACTCTGTTCGTAGTGTACTCCTGAACTCTGCACTGTGTACATAACACACTCTTGATCTCTGCACTGTGTATGTGTATGTAGTGCTCTCCTGATCTCTGCACTGTGTATGTAGTGCGCTATTAAACTTTGCACTCTGTAATTAGTGCACTCCTGAACTGTTCACTCTTAGCGTTCAGCACACCTGAACTCTTTATGTGGTGCACACCTGAAATCTGCACTCTGTAGAGCACTCCTGAACTATGCATTCTGTACATCACCCACTCCTGAACTCTGCACTCTGCACTTAGTGCACTTCTGAACTTTGCACTCTGTATGTAGCGCCCTTCTGAAATATGCACTGTACATGTAGCACACTCCTGAACCCTGCACTCTGTAAGTAGCACACTGCACACTCCTCAACCTTTTATTCTATGCATAGCACACTCCTGAACTCTGCACTCTGTGTGTAATGCACTCCTGGTGTCATTCGCTGGGGGCTATGGAGAGAAGCCCTACAGTTGGAGCAAGAGCATTGCGGAAAGGATCTTTTCACCCTGAAGGAGCGAAACTGACTCCAGCAGGACTGACGGATGACCTTCCTCAGTAAGCAGCTCCAACAAGAATGGTTGACCCAACTGGAATGTCTGGTCTGCGTCGAGATGATGTTGGATGAAGGATACCGAATGCTTCATTGGTACGTTACTCAAGTTTGTCCATGGCTGCAGGATGATACGCCCCCACAGCTATGATTTTGATGGACTATTATTTGAGAGAATCCAGGGAGATCTGAACTTCGGAAGTACAGACGAGTGGCAGAAATATGACATCCAGGATTTTAGGGAAATGGATATTCCCAACAATCTCAGATTGTAAGTAGATTATGATTTTTTTAAACTGCAAGAGTGGAAGCTGGAACAGGTGTGCAAAGGAATGTTTGACCCTGCTCAACAGCATGCCCCAGTGACCTGCAATGCATTGGTTCCCGAGCTCTAGGGAGTGGAGATAGTGAACCTCTATTCCCAGCCACCAGCTCCAGAGACTGTGGATTAAATAGACTTTTTTGCTGAGGAGTAACAACCCTGTGAGACTCCAACAGAAGAGCTGGCATCGAAGCAGAGTGCTGCTGACCTCTGCCTACAACAATCCTGGAGAATTCGTGTGAGGCTACAAAATTTTCATTGTACTTCCCAGCGGAAGAGCTGGCATCAGGGTGGACAGCCCTTCTCTCCAGAAGCAGGTCAATACAGTGGAACTCCAAACCTCAGCTGAAGTCTCTGCCCTTACACAGTCCCAGCAGAAGCGCCAGCAACAGGACAGAGGGTCTACTACCTCTGCCCAACACCTACAGCAACACAGGAAGCTCAGGGAGAAGTAGTCAGCATTTCATCTCCCCATTTGCAATTCCACAGTCCTGGAGAGGAGGTGGTCATCCTCACTCCCAGCAGCAGGCCAAGGACCAGGGAGAGGAGGTAGTTGTACTCTCTCCCCAGTGGCAGATCCACAGTCCAGAGGAGGAGGTGGTTGTCCTCCCTCAGCAGCAGCAGATCCACAGTCCGGGAAAGGAGGTGGTCATCCTCCCTCCCCAGTGGAAGTAACACAGCCTGGGAAAGGAGGTGGTTCTCCTCCCTCCTCAATAGTCAGCCAGAGCGGAGGATGTGGGGTCCCCAGCTGAAGCACCAGCAACAGGTCAGCAACTGTCTGGCACCTATCCCATCTTCAAAGCCCCAGGGAGTTGGGACAGTCGGCCCCTCTCCCCAGCAGCAGACTGAGCCCCAGAACGGTAAAGATTTCCCAGCTGAAGCACTGGTAACAGGGCAGAGCGCCATTGGACTCTGTCTAGCACCTACCATGTCTTCACGGCTCTAGGGAGTTGGAGCAATGGGCCCCTCTTCCCAGCAGAAGACTGAGCCCTGAAACAGTAAAGGCCCCCCCACTGAAGCACTTGCAGCTGGACAGGGGATCCCCAACCTCTGCTTCACAACTACCTATGACAACTGAACCCTGCAGCTAAGAATGAAGATTGTGTGGATCAACTATGTGGGTTCACTCTGCCTGACTAATGCATGTCCAGACCAGGCGGAGGTCTGGGACCTGGTTAGTCTACTTTTGATGGGGGAGAAATGTGACAGACCAAATTGGGGCAGGGGCTTTTGGAGGGGAGTAGGGGCTAGCCTTCTACTTACTGATTATGGCCCATGGAGGAGACCGGGGATTTTGTCTGCTTCTCCCAGTCAGAGCATGGAAAAGAACTCAGTCCAGCCTCTGATCACATGGAGAGAGCAGATCAGTCTGTGTTGATGGATAATAACTTGATGAACTCTGACAGCGAGGCTTATATTTATTCTCAGAGTAAAGACAATACAGCTTCCCTTCTGGAGTGGATGGAAAGGTGTAATATTAATCTATTAATCTTATATAGGTTAATGGTGGAGCAGAGTCGAGGAGGGGTGGAGCCTGAATATGGCGGCACGGGAGAGTGTGCAGTAAGCACTCTCCGTTAGCCTCCCCTCGTCTATCCTCCCCATGAGGCCCCAGTAGAGAGACCAGCTGCACCGGAGGGTTTGCGGAGACTCACCCAGCTGGAGAGGGTTTGCGGAGTCCCGGTGACGGTCGGACTGCCTGGAACCAGGAGAGAGCTAGGAGAGAGCCGGGAGAAGGGCGCCTCGGGGTTTCCTCTGACGTCCTGCGGCGGCTTCGGAGGAGGAGTGGGGTTGCTAGGGAGACGGTCGGACTGCCTGGAGCCAGGAGAGAGGCGGGAGAAGGACACCTCGGGGTTTCCTCTGACATCTTGCGGTGGCTTCGGAGGAGGAGTGGGGTTGCCAGGGAGTCGCCAGTGAGACGGACGAGGCAGTGGAGCGGCGCCGACATGTGGGCAGCCGTGGAGGAGCTCTGGGAGATCCGGGTGTGGGAGAGATTGCCTGGCGTCTGAGCATGTAGGAGAAGTGGGGGAGGTGAACCAGCATACTGCCTCCACATCACACCATCTCCATACCATCTCCATACCATCTCCCTGATCCCTCTAATCTCCCTACCTCCATACCATCCCTACAGCCTTACACCACCGCCACAACACGGTTAACCCCCCAACCTCCATACCTCTCCCAATCTCTAATCTAATATTTACCAGTATACTACCTCCAATCTAAGGAGGTATCTGATGGGAAGACAAGTTATTTGAGCTATATGAGACCCACAGGAATCCCCTTAAGAGGATACAACTACAAAGGAGGACTGCTTCTGGAGTGATATTCCAACGTGGAGGGTGAGTGATGACCGTGGGTTTTCCTGCAGGTCTTCTTTTACACTCTTTATACATTGGACCTGTATATTGGAGCTTTATATACATTGATTCCTCGTATTAGACCTTCAGATGCCTGTAGTAAGATATTGTATTAAATATACAATCTGAAAATAAAAGAAATAGGGGATTCCTAGGGCGGGTCTGAAGATCGGGAGGAGTAAGAGACCAGGAGATCTGGAAATAAGAGTAAAAGTTTCAAAAACAACATGAAAGGTAAAAATACCAAAGGGAGTGGGTCTAAGAACTCCCAAACTGGTATGATTAAGAAGTATGTGTCACAAGGAAATGTTACCCCAGAAAGAAAATAAAAGAAATAGGGGATTCCTAGGGCGGGTCTGAAGATCGGGAGGAGTAAGAGACCAGGAGATCTGGAAATAAGAGTAAAAGTTTCAAAAACAACATGAAAGGTAAAAATACCAAAGGGAGTGGGTCTAAGAACTCCCAAACTGGTATGATTAAGAAGTATGTGTCACAAGGAAATGTTACCCCAGAAAGAACTCAGGGAATAAGTGAAAAAAGTGAATTGGAAATAAGTTTGGATAACAGCCCGAGACTTTCCCTGGGCCCGGTATATAATAGTCAACAACTAATGGAAGGCATTGACCCGAGAGATCTTGAAAGAGATACCTAATAAAAAAGAAATGGAGATGTTTAAAGGCCTGGAAAAATCAATGAAGCATGAGATGGGGATGATTCGGGAAGAACTGGGACAATTGTTAACTAGGGTGGAGGAAATGGAGGAAAAAGTTCAAACTTATACCCAAACCATCCCAAAATTAGAAAAATGGATACTAGAAGATAGAAAAGAACAAAAGAGATTGCTTTATATGATGGAAGAACAAGAAAATAGAGAAAGGAGAAATAATCTCAGAGTAAGAGGAGTTCCGGAACTGATAGAGGGGGAAGATTTAAAAGACTTAAAAGAGCTAACTGGCAAAATTTTGAACTCCATAATGGATAAATCGGATGAGGAGATGTTTAAATTGGACAGAGTGTACAGGATTGGGAAGTATCAACAAGAAAAAGGGATAGAAAAACCAAGAGATATAATTGTTAAATTCCATAACTACGGAGCTAGAGAAGAGATATGGAAAAAGATTAAAGGAAAAACAAATATTACATATGGAGGGAAAAGTATCCAAATTTTTGCAGATTTAACAGCAGAGACTCTGAGAAGGAAAAGATCACTGAAACCCCTACTAGAAGTGATGAAAAAACATAATGTGAAATACAGATGGGGTCGTGCTACAAGTTTAATCGGGTGGAGGGATGGAATTACAGCTATTTTAAGATTTCCGGAAGATATGGAAGATTTCTGTGATAAACTTGGACTGCAGAGACAAGTGATACCGGGTTGGGAAGTGGAGGAGGGAGAGTTGGACATTTGTAGGTTAGGAAAGTGGCAGCTGGTTAAAAGAGGAAATAGAGAGTCAATAGATAAGGGGACACCGGGGAGGAGGGGGGGAAGGTGAGCGGTCATAGGTGGAGTCAAACCCCTATAGAGGGATCAAAGGTGGAATATGATCCAAAGGCAAAGGAGGCCTGGGGGGGTAGGGAGGTGGGAGGGTGGGGGGGAGGAGGTGTCAAGGGGGGAGGGTTAGGGAGGGATGGGTTTTAGGGGCAACACTCTGCATGATGGAAGGGGAAAAAAAAAAAAAGAAGAAAACAGAGAGATAAAACAGATGGAAGATCTCCGATTTATAACATATAATGTAAAGGGATTGAACTGTCCTGGGAAGAGATTTAAATTATTCAAGGAGCTACAGCATAGAGAAGCTTCGGTGGTATTTTTGCAGGAGACACACCTAGAGATTAAGTCAAATATAAAGTTGTACTCTAGAAATTACCCAACATGGTTTTATGCGGATTCCCCAATCAAGAGAGCTAAGGGAGTAGCAATAGGGTTTGCAAAAAATGTAATATTGGAGATAGAAGAGAGAGAGGTAGATCCTGAGGGGAGATTTTTGTTCTTGAAGGGTAGATTACAAGAGCAGGAATGTACAATTGTGAATATCTACTGCCCAAATAAAAGACCAGAAGCTTATCTGAAGGGAGTCTTGGGAAAACTGATGGCCTTTAAGAAGGGACGCTTGATAGTGGCAGGGGATTTGAATTTTTGTATGGACCCACAAATGGATACGACCTCTTCTGTGCAACGAGAGGGAGGTAGAGCTCTGAGAATCCTGAAGAGGGTGATACATGAGTGTCAACTGGTGGATATTTGGAGAGTGATTCATGGAAAAGAGAGAGATTATACCTTCTTCTCCAAAGCACATGAGATTTACTCCAGATTGGATTATATATTGGTAGATCATCAATTTATAGAATTGGTGGAGAAAGTAGAAATAGAGGTGATGTCCCTTTCAGATCATGCCCCTGTAACACTGAAAGTGAGGTGGAGAAGACGATTGACAGGTGGGATAGGTTGGAAGTTGAATGAGGCTCTTCTCCTGGATCAGGAGGTGGATCAGAAAATCAGAGAAGAGATTGAAAGATTTTTTCAAGAGAACGAGACAGGGGAGGTGTCGGTGGCTACAGTGTGGGAATCCCATAAGGCCTATATAAGAGGTATACTGATCGCTGCCGGGGCAAAAAAGAAAAGGGAAAGAAGAGAAAAACTTACTGGGCTGCTAAAAGAAATATCTGACTTGGAGCAGATACATAAAAGTAAAAGATCAGAAGAGATAAGACAGAAGGTAATAAAAAAGAAAGAAGAGCTAGAGTTACTGATGGAGGAGGAGAAGAGAAGAGTCTTTAATAAAGTTGCAAGTGAGAGGTATAGATGGGGAAATAAACCAGGAAAATATTTAATGAGAGCCTTGAGGAAAAAAAAAAATAGGAACTATATAGAGAAAATAAAAAACCCCAAGGGGGAAATGGTTTATTCTACTAAAGAGATTATTAAGGTGTTTAAAGAATACTATAGTAAACTGTATAATATTGCCCCCCAAGACCCAGTAAATATAATTGGGAATGAGAGAAGAGAGAAAAGAAGGGAATATCTAAAAAATGCAGGACTACCGAAGCTAAGTTATGACCAACTGAATTCCCTTGATTTGGAAATAACACAGGAAGAAATAATAAGAGCATTAAAGAGTACTATGACGGGGCCCAGATGGTTATACAGCGAGATACTATAAAAAATACAGTGACCTGTTAATACCCAAATTGAAGAAATATATGAATGCCCTGGGAGGAGAGATGGAGATGAGACGGGAATCTTTACAGGCCCATGTAGTGCTGATACAAAAGGAAGGGAAGGATGTCTCACAGTGCTCTAGCTATAGACCGATATCACTCTTGAACATAGACACTAAGTTATACGCAAAGGTCCTAGCAAATAGGATAAAGAATTTTATGCCAGAATGGATCCAGGGGGACCAGGTGGGATTTGTCCCAGGGAGGGAGGGTAGAGATAATGGGCTGAGAACTCTGTTGCTTATCCAAAAAGCTAAGAAGGGGAAAACCCCGGTAGTAGTGCTTTCTATCGATGCTGAAAAGGCATTCGATAGAGTAGATTGGGGCTTTATGATGGATACCCTGGAAACTCTAGGAATGGGAGTAAGAATGAGAGAGTGGATAGGAAAGCTGTATAGAGAGCCCTCAGAGGTTGTCATGGTTAATGGAGAGAGGTCGGAACCTATTGGGATGTCAAATGGAACTAGACAGGGATGTCCATTATCCCCATTGTTGTATGTTTTGACATTGGAACCTTTATTGGCAAATATTAGGAAGAATATAGATATAAAAGGAGTGCAGATAGGAGAAGTCGAACATAAAGTAGCTGCCTTTGCGGATGACCTGTTGTTTTATGTGGGAAATCCTAGGATAACACTCCCAAATCTAATGAAGAGCTTAAAGGATTATGGGAAGCTATCAAACTTGAAAATCAATCTAACAAAAACTGAGATCTTAAATGTAAACCTTCCAAATAGTGAAAAAGAAAAAATACAAAAAGAATTCCCCTTTATATGGAAAAATAGAGAGATAAAGTATTTGGGGGTTAAACTTTCTGCTTCATATACGAACCTGTATAAATTAAACTATATCCCACTCTTAAATGAGATCAAGGAGGAATTAAGGAGATTGGGAGGAGGTAATTCGTCTTGGATAGGCCGTATAAACTTGATAAAAATGATAATTGTACCAAAAATCCTCTATAAATTCCAGATGTTTCCAGTCAAAATCCCGGAGGTCTTTTTTAAAATAATAAAAAGGATGTTAACAAAATACATATGGAAAAATAAAAAACCTAGAATATCATATGACTTGTTAAGTAGAAAAAAGGAGAAGGGAGGTTTGGGAGTACCAGATATTAAGAGGTATTATAGAGCAACAGTCCTAGCGAGAATTTATGATTGGACACATAACCAAGAGGGGAAAAGGTGGGTTCAGATTGAGAATGAATTAAGTGGAGTTACCTTGAGTAGAATTATATGGGCACCAGCACAATATAGAGGGTTAAAAGATACCACGAGTGTTTTTACATTAAATGTTTTTAAGGTTTGGGATAAATTGCATAAACTTATGAAATTGGATTTTAATTCACAATTAATATCACTGAGGAACAAGGATTATTTTCCCCCAGGTAAGGAGGAGAGCAGAGGAAATTGGTTTAAAAAAGAAGATATCCAATTGAGAGATATAATGGAAGGACAGGAATTGAGAACACTTAAGGATTTGAAAAAAGATAAAAGGGAACTTTTCATTAAAATATATGAATGGAAATATCACCAATTAAAACACTTTGTCAGAAACCTTCCAAAACCGTTGAGATCGAGAAAGGATTGGAATCTGTTTGAGAGGTTGTTAGAAACACGAGGTGATGGGAGGCGAGGCACAGAAAAAATTTATAAGACCCTCACTGAGTTAGACACTTACACAAAGCCAATGTATATAATAAAATGGGAAAGAGATTTGGGAATAGAGATAGATGAAGACAAACAAAGTAAAATATATAGATTAATACACGAGAATATAAGTATGAGAGAGGTGGAGGTAAATTATAAGTGTTTAACGAGATGGCACATTACACCGAAGGTTGAGTATAAGATATGTGGGGAAAATTCACAAGAGTGCTGGAGGGGTTGTGGAAAAATAGGCACGTTATATCATATATGGTGGGAGTGCCCGAAGATCCAAGGTTTCTGGGAAAAAATTGTCCAACTAATTGAGAATATCTCTGGGATAAAGATAGGACTGGACCCAGATGTATGTCTACTACATAGTACAGAGTTATCAGTAAATAAATATAAGGACTCGGGTATATGGTGCTACCTGAATGCGGCGAAGGGTTTGATACCTAAGTTTTGGTATAGACCAGAGGTGCCGAAGATAGAGGACTGGGTGGAAAGAACGAATCAAATTTGCAAGATGGAGAGATTGTGTTATATGCAGGAAGTCAGGATGGGGTTGTTCTCTAGGAGGTGGAGAAAATGGGAAGAATTTATGGTGAAATATATGAAGTAGTAAGGTGAGAAAGATGAAAGGATTTACATACCCCATATTTTAGTTGGGAAAAGAGATAATAGAATAATGCAGAGTGGGTGGGTTCACAGGGGGGGGGGAGGGAGGTTTTTACTTAAGGGAGGAGGGGAAATTAGATAGAGGGGGGAAGGTAAATGGGAATAAAGATGGTAAGAAATGTTATTAATGATATGGAAATGGTTTCTTTTTTTGTATGAGAATAATGATGAAAAATGTATTATATATGGAAAATGAATAAAAATTTAAATTAACCGCTTGCCGCCCTGCCACTGTGTATATACGTGTGCAGGGCGGCAGTGGAGCGCAAAAGCACGTTTTAAAACAAGCTCCGCGCTCCCGACACATTCGCGGGTAGGGGGCGCGCTCCCGCCGACCCGTGGGTGATACGATTCGATCCAGGAGGGATCAATCATTAGATTTCAGCCAGTGATTTCTGGCTGAAATCACATGATCGGTCCCTGTCCTATCCTGTCCTGTGTTGATATTTACACAGGGCAGGATATGATGTCATTCTTCTCTGCCTGGACACATTCCGTTCCAGACAGAGAAGAAGACATCCAAACAGTGAGTAAAACACTACACACTGACAGTTAGAACACTCTAGGACACATTTAACCCCCTGATCCCCCCCCCCTCCCCAGTTAACCCCTTCACTGCCCTGTCACCAGTGTCACTGATCAGTGAAGCGATTTTTACTGATCAGTGTCGCTGGGGACTTCCGATAGAGTTAGCGCCCCTCCCAGATAGCGCCAGTTTGCCCGCTAATACACCAGTAATCCCGTCTAACCCCTTGATCGCCCCCCCCCCAGTTAACCCCTTCACTGCCCTGTCACCAGTGTCACTGATCAGTGAACCAATTTTTACTGATCACTGTATCAGTGTCGCTGGCGACTTCCGATAGTGTTAGCGCCCCTCCCAGATAGCGCCAGATTGCCCGCCAGTACACCAGTAATCCCGTTTAACCCCTTTATCCCCCCCCCCAGTTAACCCCTTCACTGCCCTGTCACCAGTGTCACTGATCAGTGAAGCGATTTTTACTGATCACTGTATCAGTGTCGCTGGCGACTTCCGATAGTGTTAGCGCCCCTCCCAGATAGCGCCAGTTTGCCCGCCAGTACACCAGTAATCCCGTTTAACCCCTTGATCGCCCCCACCCCAGTTAACCCCTTCACTGCCCTGTCACCAGTGTCACTGATCAGTGAACCAATTTTTACTGATCACTGTATCAGTGTCGCTAGCGACTTCTGATAGTGTTAGCGCCCCTCCCAGATAGCGCCAGTTTGCCCCGCCAGTACACCAGTAATCCCGTTTAACCCCTTGATGGCCCCCCCCCAGTTAACCCCTTCACTGCCCTGTCACCAGTGTCACTGATCAGTGAACCAATTTTTACTGATCACTGTATCAGTGTCGCTGGCGACTTCCGATAGTGTTAGCGCCCCTCCCAGATAGCGCCAGATTGCCCGCTAATACAACAATAATCCCATTTAACCCCTTGATCGCCCCCCTCCCCCCCCCCCAGTTAACCCCTTCACTGCCCTGTCACCAGTGTCATTGATTACAGTGAACAGATTTTTACTGATCACTGTATTAGTGTCACTGGTGACTTCCGATAGTGTTAGCGCCCCTCCTAGATAGCGCCAGTTTGCCCGCTAATGCACAGGATTTTTTTTACCAAAACGTAGCAGAATACATTTTGGCTTAAATTTATGACTAACTTTGAGTTTACGATATATTTTTTATAGCTGAAAGTAGAAAATATTGTTTTTTTTCAAAATTTTCGTATTTTTTTGATTATAGCGCAAAAAATAAAAAGCGCACAGGTGATCAAATACCACCAAAAGAAAGCTCTATTTGTGTGAAAAAAAGGACGTAAATTTCGTTTGGGTGCAGCATTGCATGACCGCGCAATTATCATTTGAATTAGTGCAGTGCTGTATAGCAAAAAAAGGCATAAATTACAGTATCTATACCATAGTTTGTAGACGCTATAACTTTCACACAAAGCAATCAATGTACACTTATTGGGATTTTTTTACCAAAAACATGTAGCAGAATACATTTTGGCTTAAATTTATGACTAACTTTGAGTTTACGATATATTTTTTATAGCTGAAAGTAGAAAATATTGTTTTTTTTCAAAATTTTCGTAGTTTTTTTGTTTATAGCGCAAAAAAAAAAAAGCGCACAGGTGATCAAATACCACCAAAAGAAAGCTCTATTTGTGTGAAAAGAAGGACGTAAATTTCGTTTGGGTACAGCATTGCATGACCGCGCAATTATCATTTGAATTAGTGCAGCGCTGTATAGCAAAAAAAGGCATAAATTACAGTATCTATACCATAGTTTGTAAACGCTATAACTTTCACACAAAGCAATCAATATACACTTATTGGGATTTTTTTTACCAAAAACATGTAGCAGAGGACATTTTGGCTTAAATTTATGACTAACTTTGAGTTTACGATATATTTTTTATAGCTGAAAGTAGAAAAAATTGTTTTTTTTCAAAATTTTTGTGGTTTTTTTGTTTATAGCACAAAAAATAAAAAGCGCACAGGTGATCAAATACCACCAAAAGAAAGCTCTATTTGTGTGAAAAAAAGGACGTAAATTTCGTTTGGGTACAGCATTGCATGACCGCGCAATTATCATTTGAATTAGTGCAGCGCTGTATAGCAAAAAAAGGCATAAATTACAGTATCTATACCATAGTTTGTAGACGCTATAACTTTCACACAAAGCAATCAATATACACTTATTGGGATTTTTTTTACCAAAAACACACGTAGCAGAATACATTTTGGCTTCAATTTATGACTAACTTTGAGTTTACGATATATTTTTTATAGCTGAAAGTAGAAAATATTGTTTTTTTTCAAAATTTTCGTGGTTTTTTTGTTTATAGCGCAAAAAATAAAAAGCGCACAGGTGATCAAATACCACCAAAAGAAAGCTCTATTTGTGTGAAAAAAAGGACGTAAATTTCGTTTGGGTACAGCAGTGCATGATCGCGCAATTATCATTTGAATTAGTGCAGCGCTGTATAGCAAAAAAAGGCATAAATTACAGTATCTATATCATAGTTTGTAGACGCTATAACTTTCACACAAAGCAATCAATATACACTTATTGGGATTTTTTTACCAAAAACATGTAGCAGAATACATTTTGGCTTAAATTTATGACTAACTTTGAGTTTACAATATATTTTTTACAGCTAAAAGTAGAAAATATTGTTTTTTTTCAAAAGTTTTGTGGTTTTTTTGTTTATAGCGCAAAAAATAAAAAGCGCACAGGTGATAAAATACCACCAAAAGAAAGCTCTATTTGTGTGAAAAAAAGGACATAAATTTAGTTTGGGTACAGCATTGCATGACCGCGCAATTATCATTTGAATTAGTGCAGCGCCAAACAGCAAAAAAAGGCCTGGTCATTAAGGGGGGTAAATCCTCTGGGGCTCAAGTGGTTACAAAAAAAAAATATATATATAGGTTAATGGTTAGAGGAAATATGGCGGCCTTCCTTTGGACTGGGTTGGAGAAGCTCCTTCACTTTTGACAGAAATATTCATCAGCAATCTCCCTTAAGAAATCTGTGAAGATAAATTAATTCCACTTTTTCAGACTGTTGGAATGTTGTATGAGTTTTGTCTCATGATGGACAGATTGCACAGGTGGGGGCCAGGCACCTGAAAGATAGCATGTGTAATTTACTTTGTATATTCAGGGTTGGAGGTGTTGGGCTGTCAGGGGTGCGCTCCCAGCTTGTCTGTTGATTGGCTTACTGCTAATTAGATCACTGTTGTCTTTTGGCTAGTCCTCCTGGAGGTTCCTACATGATGGGATTAGTCTAATGTCAGCTTGACTTTGTTATCTAATCAGTGTGGGATGTTTATCCCAGTGTGTAATGTTTGTTTTTATTGATTATGTGAGGACTATTTCTGAAGTGTATAAAAACCTGTATTTCTGTTCAATAAACAGTTCCAGCTGCACCTAAGCTAGTGTTGTCTAGCCCTTGGGTGCAATACCCAGCTATAATACCTTGGTCCTGTGTCCCAGCATTGAGGAAGCAGTTCTCGGATGGAGATGCTCAAGCGGGGTGCCAGATGGTCCATCACACCTGGTATTTAACAATTCCCCTTTAAGACCCTCCCACTGTTAATACAGTTTGGCAAGACCAACCATTTGATGGTGTATATGTTCTGTATTGAGGTGGGAGCGTGGTTTGATCCTGAACCTATTCCTTGAGAAAAAAGCCCTAACGACCAGTGTACAGGTGCACACTGGCCACTGCCCACCAACATACAGATGCACACTGACCACCAGTATGCAGGACCACTAGCTACCTGTATACAGAGGACATACTAAATCAAATAAAACAACTACCACGCAACCAAAAAAATCTCAAACTCAAAAACCACTGAATCTTTTTAGCTAATTGCTGCTAGCATTGATATGTGTTTCCACATCCAACATGAATCGATAAAAAGCAAAAAATGCACCGCAACCCTACATGTCCTCTATAAAATTGTACAAATGAACTAAGTGCAAAGGTAAAACCTATATATGAAACCTCTACATACAAAAATAATAGCAGAGGTGCAAATTAACCAGTGTATTAGAACATAGTAGTGATGGTGTCACCCTCTGCAACAGTTAAACATTGTAGAGCTGCAATGTGCAAATAGCGGTGAAGCCCCCACATAGAATAATAATAAAAAATTTCAAATTGATGCACATATTTAACATTTATTACTATTAAATGTAAGGAGGGGTGTTTCTCCACTATTTGCACAATGCAGCTTTGCAATATTTCTTACGTTTTGCAGAGGGGGTGACACCGTCACTACTATGTTTTAATATACTGGTTAACCCCTTGGCGCTTGCGCCTCCTGGCCCTTTAAGGGTTTCAGGAGCCGGGAGGCGGGGCGGGCTTTAAGGTCATGTGACCACCATGGTTCGCCGTCACAGTGGTCACATGATTTGGATCGATCGGGACCTTTCCGTGAGTACCGGACATCTGTGCTGGGAGCGCACAGGGCTCACACTCTCAGCACATATGTTTTTCTTAATTGCACGCAAATGTGCGGCTGCTCGGCGTCAAGGCCCAGACGCTGGGAGGCCGCACATTTGCATGCGGCTGGTGCGAAGAGGTTAATTTGCACCTCTGCTATTATTATTGCATGTAGGGGGTTTCACCATTATTTGCGTATTGCAACTCTGAAATTTATAAAAATATTTTTGCAGATTGGACGTCACCATCACTACTATATTGCAATACATTGGTTGAGTTACACCGGATATTCAAATATAGGTTTTACCATTGCACTTATAAGTCCATTTGTACAATTATATAGAGGATGTTTAGGGTTCCGCTGCATTTTTTGCTTTTTATTGATATACACTCACTGGCCACTTTATTAGTTACATCTTGATAGTACTGGGTTGGTCTCCCTTTTGTCTTCTGAACTGACCTTATTCTATGTGGCATAGATTCAACGATGTGTTGAAAACTTTCCTCAGAGATTTTGGTCCACATTGATAGAGATGAGCGAATCGAACATGACGAAGTGGAATTCGTTCCGAAGATTTGGAAAAATTCGATTCGCGACGAATCCGAAGATTAGCAAACTTCGGATGCACGAATCGAATTTTCCCAAAAATGGCGGCGACATGTGTGGTGACAGGAGAAAATGGACAGAGAAGATGGGGCGGGGATCTCTGGGAAGGTGCGCAGACAAGGCGCGCTGACCCATAATGCATTCATGAGTCATGAATCATGACATGTGATCGCATTAGCCAATCAGCAGCCAGCCAGCACTGTGTAATGGTGGAGCTATAAATCGCGGCCATCTTAGAATTCTCCATTAGCCTCCGGTCATTCAAGAGAGACAGACCTGTCTGTACTAAGGGACAGAGTTAGGGCCACAGAGACTTTAGGGCCACAGAATCGTTACTCAGGGACACAGAATCGTTACTCAGGGACACAGAATCGTTACTCAGGGACACAGAATTGTTACTCAGGGACACAGAATCGTTACTCAGGGACACAGAATCGTTACTCAGGGACACAGAATCGTTACTCAGGGACACAGAATCGTTTCTCAGGGACACAGAATCGTTACTCAGGGACACAGAATCGTTACTCAGGGCCACAGCTATCAAAGAATCAAAAATTTAAAGTGACATACACCCTTTTTTTTTTTGGTGGCTGTCGTGCACAGTTGGTGCTGCAGTTTGCCGATTGTGCAAAATAAACTGACTTTCTGCTTCACAACCACTATTGTACGTTCAAAGAGTTAAATCCATTTACACGCCGGCTGGCGGTAATATTTTTTGGGTGATTAGTGCATTCCAGTGACACAAACGTACAGTTTCCAGCCAACGGCAAGCTGCAATTGACCGATTGTGTACAATAAACTGACTTTCTGCTTCACAACCACTATTGTACGTTCAAAGAGTTAGATCCATTTACACGCCGGGTGGCGGTAATATTTTTTGGGTGATTAGTGCATTCCAGTGACATAAACGTACAGTTTCCAGCCAACGGCAAGCTGCAATTGACTGATTGTGCTAAATAAACTGACTTTCTGCTTCACAACCACTATTGTACGTTCAAAGAGTTAAATCCATATACACGCCGGGTGGCGGTAATATTTTTTGGGTGATTAGTGCATTCCAGTGACATAAACGTACAGTTTCCAGCCAACGGCAAGCTGCAATTGACCGATTGTGCTAAATAAACTGACTTTCTGCTTCACAACCACTATTGTACGTTCAAAGAGTTAGATCCATTTACACGCCGGGTGGCGGTAATATTTTTTGGGTGATTAGTGCATTCCAGTGACATAAACGTACAGTTTCCAGCCAGCGGCAAGCTGCAATTGACCGATTGTGCTAAATAAACTGACTTTCTGCTTCACAACCACTATTGTACGTTCAAAGAGTTAGATCCATTTACACGCCGGGTGGCGGTAATATTTTTTGGGTGATTAGTGCATTCCAGTGACATAAACGTACAGTTTCCAGCCAACGGCAAGCTGCAATTGACCGATTGTGCTAAATAAACTGACTTTCTGCTTCACAACCACTATTGTACGTTCAAAGAGTTAGATCCATTTACACGCCGGCTGGCGGTAATATTTTTTGGGTGATTAGTGCATTCCAGTGACAGAAACGTACAGTTTCCAGCCAACGGCAAGCTGCAATTGACCGATTGTGTACAATAAACTGACTTTCTGCTTCACAACCACCATTGTACGTTCAAAGAGTTAGATCCATTTACACGCCGGGTGGCGGTAATATTTTTTGGGTGATTAGTGCATTCCAGTGACATAAACCTACAGTTTCCAGCCAACGGCAAGCTGCAATTGACCGATTGTGCTAAATAAACTGACTTTCTGCTTCACAACCACTATTGTACGTTCAAAGAGTTAGATCCATTTACACGCCGGGTGGCGGTAATATTTTTTGGGTGATTAGTGCATTCCAGTGACATAAACGTACAGTTTCCAGCCAACGGCAAGCTGCAATTGACCGATTGTGCTAAATAAACTGACTTTCTGCTTCACAACCACTATTGTACGTTCAAAGAGTTAGATCCATTTACACGCCGGGTGGCGGTAATATTTTTTGGGTGATTAGTGCATTCCAGTGACAGAAACGTACAGTTTCCAGCCAACGGCAAGCTGCAATTGACCGATTGTGTACAATAAACTGACTTTCTGCTTCACAACCACCATTGTACGTTCAAAGAGTTAGATCCATTTACACGCCGGGTGGCGGTAATATTTTTTGGGTGATTAGTGCATTCCAGTGACATAAACCTACAGTTTCCAGCCAACGGCAAGCTGCAATTGACCGATTGTGCTAAATAAACTGACTTTCTGCTTCACAACCACCATTATACGTTCAAAGAGTTAGATCCATTTACACGCCGGGTGGCGGTAATATTTTTTGGGTGATTAGTGCATTCCAGTGACATAAATGTACAGTTTCCAGCCAACGGCAAGCTGCAATTGACCGATTGTGCTAAATAAACTGACTTTCTGCTTCACAACCACTATTGTACGTTCAAAGAGTTAAATCCGGTTTTATTTTTGGGGTGCTTATTGAATTAAAGAGTATGTCAGACAACACGCAGAGGAGTGGCAGAGGAGGCAATGTTTCAGGAGCGAGCAGACGTGGCAGCAGAGGAAGGGGTCGAGGCAGCACTAGTCGCAGCCAGAGGCCAGTGCTCCCGGTGTCATCCAGCGGTCGTGTCTCCACCGACAACCCTGCCGTCATCGATTGGTTGACTCGATCGTCTTCCTATTCCCAGGTCACCTCTGACACCTACAGCCAATGGTCGGTGGGTACGTCAGACACAACCGTTAGTTGGCATGGCCCGGGAGCAAGCCCACTGAAATCACGTGTCCTCGACCTGCCCCTGTCCTTTGGTGTTCCCTCACCAAGCGAAGTATCGCATGCTGTGGGCTCAGCCCCACTGTACAGTGAGGAAGAGCTAACAGAGGGTGGTCAGGAACGGGGGGAGACATCCGCCTCTTCAGCAGCCAGGCGAAGAAGTACTGGCGAGGAGAGTGGCTCGGTAGCTGGTCTAGAGACAGGTCTGTCTCCTGACCCACACGCAGCCGAGGGGGCTAGTAGTGACGCGGAGACCCTAATTGATGATGATGAGGCTGATCGCACTTGGCAGCCTCGTCGTCATCAGGCTATTGCTTCCGCATCATCAGGAGAAGAGGGTGCCAGCTTGCCAGCGAGCAAAACAGTCGGTGGGTTGCCCAGGAGGCAGCAGGGTCGCAGCAGTGTCAGTGGAGCCAAACGGCCACGGAGTAGAGCACCAGCTCCACTGCAGCCTACCACCACGGCCAGTAGTGGTGCCGGTGTGCACGGAGGAAGTAGCAGTCAGCCAGTGAGGAGTAGCGGGGGCAAAGTTTCCTACTCGGCGGTGTGGCAATTTTTCATCACGCCGCCCGAGGAAGTAAACGTAGCCATATGTCGACTATGTGGCCAGAAAGTCAAGCGTGGCCAGGGGGCCAATGTTGGGACTACAGCGTTGCGTCAGCATATGCAGCGTTGCCATTCGGTGGCCTGGGAAAACCGTGATAAAGATACGGCGGTTCTGCCTGCCCCAGCCCCCGCTCCATCACCCGCTCCGTTACTTGCTCCGTCACCCGACGTCAATCGCCCTCTATCAGCCAGTCAAGGCTCCAACACCTCTGCTGAGGGGAGTTGTCGCTCGTTGGCATCTTCCGCTCGTTCAGATGCTCCTTCTCCTGCTACTCCTCTTCACGGATTCCGTCAGCAGTCTTTCTTGGAATCCGTTTCCAAGAGACAACAGTTTGCGAGCACGCACCCGACGGTGCAGAAGCTGAACGTCCTCCTGTCCAAGTTGCTGGTGCTGCAGTCCCTCCCTTTCCAAGTGGTGGACTCAGCACCTTTCCGAGAAATGATGGCTTGTGCCGAGCCGCGGTGGAGAGTGCCAAGCCGGCATTTCTTCGCCAAAAAGGCAGTGCCAGCCCTGCATTCACATGTAGAAGAGATGGTGGGCCAGTCTTTGAGCATGTCGGTCTCTGCCAAAGTGCACGGCAGCGCCGACGTGTGGAGCTGTAACTACGGTCAGGGACAGTACATGTCATTTACGGCCCACTGGGTGAACGTGGTGCCGGCACAGCCGCACCAGAAACTTGGACAGGTCACGCCGCTTTTGCCTCCACGTTTGCACGTCCTTGGTCCAGCAAAGATGTCCGCCTCTACCACCTCTTCTTCCGCCGTGTCCTCAGCCGCCACCCCCGTGCCAAGTCCCATTACCCGACCGGCATATCACATGTGCAGGGCGCAACGGTGTCACGCTGTGCTGCACCTGGTATGCCTTGGCGAACGTACTCACACAGGGGAGGAACTTCTGAGTGTAATGAACAGAGAAATCGACAGATGGCTGTCTCCGCGCAAACTGAAAATCGGAACCATGTTTACCGACAACGGAAAGAACATGGTGTCTGCTCTGCGTCAAGGAAGGTTGTGCCATGCGCCATGCATGGCTCACGTGTTCAATCTGGTTGTCAAGCGGTTCCTAAAATCCACCATCCCACTGCAAGACATCCTTAAAATGTCACGTAAACTTTGCATGCATTTCAGCCATTCCTACACCGCAAAGCACACCCTCCTTGAGCAGCAGCGGCAGAACGGAATTCCACAGCATCGCCTGATCTGCGACGTTGCAACAAGGTGGAATTCAACCCTACATATGTTAGACCGCCTTTACGAACAGCGAAAGGCCATCACCGATTTCCTGATGTTACAAGCGGATAAAGGTACTCCCCTGTGTAACTTAGATGTCAGCCATTGGCAGCTCATGTGTGACACCTGCCGCTTGCTCAGGCCCTTTGAGGAGGCCACGCTATTCGTGAGTCGGCAGGACTATGGGATGAACGACGTCATTCCTCTGTTGCACGTCCTGGAACAAATGCTGTTAACAATGGCTGGTCAGGGTGCGGTAGACGTGGCGCACAGATCTCAACGCCACATGACCCCTGTGGGGGCAGGACAGGAAGAAGAGGAGGAGGTAGAGGAGGACATTGGTGCTCAGGAATTATTGAGTGAAATGGGTGGTTTTTCCACTCAGCGGACAAGAGTGGAGGAGCAGGAGCATCTGGTAGAGGAGGAGGAGGAGACAGAGGACCCAGACGCACCGTGGCAGTATGCTGTGGAGATGGAGGCAGGGAGTCCCTCGCATTCCTTGGCACAAATGGCCCATAGCATGCTCGGTTGCTTGCGTAGCGACAGCCGAATAATAACCATCAGACAGAGGGATGACTTTTGGCTGTCCACCTTGTTGGACCCTCGCTACCATTCAAAAATGGTGGCCTTTTTCACACCTGCTGAGAGGGAGGCCAAAATAAAGTACTATAAAAACCACCTATGTAGTCATGCAGTATATAGCCCTATCGGCCACTTTCTGGCATCCAGTTGCTGTAGCCCCCATCACCACACTGTGCCACGGGCCCCTGTACCGCCTTCTCATACTGCTGCCAGATCCATCCTCTGCCATGTGCGTCTTTGTCGTCTGCTCACGCTGCTGGGTTCCAGTTTTAAACCTAGGCCTGTGTATGGCTTCCGAATACTGCTGCCTCCACCGCCACCCTGCGCCATGTGCCTCTGTCGTCTGCTCACGCTGCTGACGGCTTCCGCTTTTTAACCTAGGCCTGTGTATGGCTTCCGAATACTGCTGCCTCCACCGCCACCCTGCGCCATGTGCCTCTGTCGTCTGCTCACGCTGCTGACGGCTTCCGCTTTTTAAACTAGTCCTGTGTATGTCTTCCGAATACTGCTGCCTCCACCGCCACCCTGCGCCATGTGCCACTTTCAGGTCTCCTTACACTGTTGGTGGGTTCCATTTTGTGATAGGGTGCTGTATGGCCTTCCATTGCTGCTGCCTCCACCGCCACCCTGCGCCATGTGCCTCTGTCGTCTGCTCACGCTGCTGACGGCTTCCGCTTTTTAACCGAGGCCTGTGTTTGGCTTCCGAATACTGCTGCATCCACCGCCACCCTGCGCCATGTGTCTCTGTCGTCTGCTCACGCTGCTGACGGCTTCCGCCATTTAACCTAGGCCTGTGTATGGCTTCCGAATACTGCTGCCTCCACCGCCACCCTGCGCCATGTGCCTCTGTCGTCTGCTCACGCTGCTGACGGCTTCCGCTTTTTAAACTAGTCCTGTGTATGTCTTCCGAATACTGCTGCCTCCACCGCCACCCTGCGCCATGTGCCACATTCAGGTCTCCTTACACTGTTGGTGGGTTCCATTTTGTGATAGGGTGCTGTATGGCCTTCCATTGCTGCTGCCTCCACCGCCACCCTGCGCCATTTGCCTCTGTCGTCTGCTCACGCTGCTGACGGCTTCCGCTTTTTAACCGAGGCCTGTGTTTGGCTTCCGAATGCTGCTGCATCCACCGCCACCCTGCGCCATGTGTCTCTGTCGTCTGCTCACGCTGCTGACGGCTTCCGCTTTTTAACCTAGGCCTGTGTATGGCTTCCGAATACTGCTGCCTCCACCGCCACCCTGCTCCATGTGCCTCTGTCGTCTGCTCACGCTGCTGACGGCTTCCGCTTTTTAAACTAGTCCTGTGTATGTCTTCTGAATACTGCTGCCTCCACCGCCACCCTGCGCCATGTGCCACTTTCAGGTCTCCTTACACTGTTGGTGGGTTCCATTTTGTGATAGGGTGCTGTATGGCTTTCCATTGCTGCTGCCTCCACCGCCACCCTGCGCCATGTGCCTCTGTCGTCTGCTCACGCTGCTGATGGCTTCCGCTTTTTAAACTAGTCCTGTGTATGTCTTCCGAATACTGCTGCCTCCACCGCCACCCTGCGCCATGTGCCACTTTCAGGTCTCCTTACACTGTTGGTGGGTTCCATTTTGTGATAGGGTGCTGTATGGCCTTCCATTGCTGCTGCCTCCACCGCCACCCTGCGCCATGTGCCTCTGTCGTCTGCTCACGCTGCTGACAGCTTCCGCTTTTTAACCGAGGCCTGTGTTTGGCTTCCGAATACTGCTGCATCCACCGCCACCCTGCGCCATGTGTCTCTGTCGTCTGCTCACGCTGCTGACGGCTTCCGCTTTTTAACCTAGGCCTGTGTATGGCTTCCGAATACTGCTGCCTCCACCGCCACCCTGCGCCATGTGCCTCTGTCGTCTGCTCATGCTGCTGACGGCTTCCGCTTTTTAAACTAGTATTGTGTATGTCTTCCGAATACTGCTGCCTCCACCGCCACCCTGCGCCATGTGCCACTTTCAGGTCCCCTTACACTGTTGGTGGGTTCCATTTTGTGATAGGGTGCTGTATGGCCTTCCATTGCTGCTGCCTCCACCGCCACCCTGCGCCATGTGCCTCTGTCGTCTGCTCACACTGCTGACGGCTTCCGCTTTTTAACCGAGGCCTGTGTTTGGCTTCCGAATACTGCTGCATCCACCGCCACCCTGCGCCATGTGTCTCTGTCGTCTGCTCACGCTGCTGACGGCGTCCGCTTTTTAACCTAGGCCTGTGTATGGCTTCCGAATACTGCTGCCTCCACCGCCACCCTGCGCCATGTGCCTCTGTCGTCTGCTCACGCTGCTGACGGCTTCCGCTTTTTAAACTAGTCCTGTGTATGTCTTCCGAATACTGCTGCCTCCACCGCCACCCTGCGCCATGTGCCACTTTCAGGTCTCCTTACACTGTTGGTGGGTTCCATTTTGTGATAGGGTGCTGTATGGCCTTCCATTGCTGCTGCCTCCACCGCCACCCTGCGCCATGTGCCTCTGTCGTCTGCTCACGCTGCTGACGGCTTCCGCTTTTTAACCGAGGCCTGTGTTTGGCTTCCGAATACTGCTGCATCCACCGCCACCCTGCGCCATGTGTCTCTGTCGTCTGCTCACGCTGCTGACGGCTTCCGCTTTTTAACCTAGGCCTGTGTATGGCTTCCGAATACTGCTGCCTCCACCGCCACCCTGCGCCATGTGCCTCTGTCGTCTGCTCACGCTGCTGACGGCTTCCGCTTTTTAAACTAGTCCTGTGTATGTCTTCCGAATACTGCTGCCTCCACCGCCACCCTGCGCCATGTGCCACTTTCAGGTCTCCTTACACTGTTGGTGGGTTCCATTTTGTGTTAGGGTGCTGTATGGCCTTCCATTGCTGCTGCCTCCACCGCCACCCTGCGCCATGTGCCTCTGTCGTCTGCTCACGCTGCTGACGGCTTCCGCTTTTTAACCGAGGCCTGTGTTTGACTTCCGAATACTGCTGCATCCACCGCCACCCTGCGCCATGTGTCTCTGTCGTCTGCTCACGCTGCTGATGGCTTCCGCTTTTTAACCTAGGCCTGTGTATGGCTTCCGAATACTGCTGCCTCCACCGCCACCCTGCGCCATGTGCCTCTGTCGTCTGCTCACGCTGCTGACGGCTTCCGCTTTTTAAACTAGTATTGTGTATGTCTTCCGAATACTGCTGCCTCCACCGCCACCCTGCGCCATGTGCCACTTTCAGGTCTCCTTACACTGTTGGTGGGTTCCATTTTGTGATAGGGTGCTGTATGGCCTTCCATTGCTGCTGCCTCCACCGCCACCCTGCGCCATGTGCCTCTGTCGTCTGCTCACACTGCTGACGGCTTCCGCTTTTTAACCGAGGCCTGTGTTTGGCTTCCGAATATTGCTGCATCCACCGCCACCCTGCGCCATGTGTCTCTGTCGTCTGCTCACGCTGCTGACGGCTTCCGCTTTTTAACCTAGGCCTGTGTATGGCTTCCGAATA
Organism: Staurois parvus; assembly: GCF_062004578.1. Classification (NCBI taxonomy): domain Eukaryota; kingdom Metazoa; phylum Chordata; class Amphibia; order Anura; family Ranidae; genus Staurois; species Staurois parvus. Next base: position 805,773 of record NW_028318235.1, read on the forward strand.
CTGCTGCCTCCACCGCCACCCTGCGCCATGTGCCTCTGTCGTCTGCTCACGCTGCTGACGGCTTCCGCTTTTTAAACTAGTCCTGTGTATGTCTTCCGAATACTGCTGCCTCCACCGCCACCCTGCGCCATGTGCCACTTTCAGGTCTCCTTACACTGTTGGTGGGTTCCATTTTGTGATAGGGTGCTGTATGGCCTTCCATTGCTGCTGCCTCCACCGCCACCCTGCGCCATGTGCCTCTGTCGTCTGCTCACGCTGCTGACGGCTTCCGCTTTTTAACCGAGGCCTGTGTTTGGCTTCCGAATACTGCTGCATCCACCGCCACCCTGCGCCATGTGTCTCTGTCGTCTGCTCACGCTGCTGATGGCTTCCGCTTTTTAACCTAGGCCTGTGTATGGCTTCCGAATACTGCTGCCTCCACCGCCACCCTGCGCCATGTGCCTCTGTCGTCTGCTCACGCTGCTGACGGCTTCCGCTTTTTAAACTAGTCCTGTGTATGTCTTCCGAATACTGCTGCCTCCACCGCCACCCTGCGCCATGTGCCACTTTCAGGTCTCCTTACACTGTTGGTGGGTTCCATTTTGTGATAGGGTGCTGTATGGCCTTCCATTGCTGCTGCCTCCACCGCCACCCTGCGCCATGTGCCTCTGTCGTCTGCTCACGCTGCTGACGGCTTCCGCTTTTTAACCGAGGCCTGTGTTTGGCTTCCGAATACTGCTGCATCCACCGCCACCCTGCGCCATGTGTCTCTGTCGTCTGCTCACGCTGCTGACGGCTTCCGCTTTTTAACCTAGGCCTGTGTATGGCTTCCGAATACTGCTGCCTCCACCGCCACCCTGCGCCATGTGCCTCTGTCGTCTGCTCACGCTGCTGACGGCTTCCGCTTTTTAAACTAGTCCTGTGTATGTCTTCCGAATACTGCTGCCTCCACCGCCACCCTGCGCCATGTGCCACATTCAGGTCTCCTTACACTGTTGGTGGGTTCCATTTTGTGATAGGGTGCTGTATGGCCTTCCATTGCTGCTGCCTCCACCGCCACCCTGCGCCATGTGCCTCTGTCGTCTGCTCACGCTGCTGACGGCTTCCGCTTTTTAACCTAGGCCTGTGTTTGGCTTCCGAATACTGCTGCATCCACCGCCACCCTGCGCTATGTGTCTCTGTCGTCTGCTCACGCTGCTGACGGCTTCCGCTTTTTAACCTAGGCCTGTGTATGGCTTCCGAATACTGCTGCCTCCACCGCCACCCTGCGCCATGTGCCTCTGTCATCTGCTCACGCTGCTGACGGCTTCCGCTTTTTAAACTAGTCCTGTGTATGTCTTCCGAATACTGCTGCCTCCACCGCCACCCTGCGCCATGTGCCACTTTCAGGTCTCCTTACACTGTTGGTGGGTTCCATTTTGTGATAGGGTGCTGTATGGCCTTCCATTGCTGCTGCCTCCACCGCCACCCTGCGCCATGTGCCTCTGTCGTCTGCTCACGCTGCTGACGGCTTCCGCTTTTTAACTGAGGCCTGTGTTTGGCTTCCGAATACTGCTGCATCCACCGCCACCCTGCGCCATGTGTCCCTGTCGTCTGCTCACGCTGCTGACGGCTTCCGCTTTTTAACCTAGGCCTGTGTATGGCTTCCGAATACTGCTGCCTCCACCGCCACCCTGCGCCATGTGCCTCTGTCGTCTGCTCACGCTGCTGACGGCTTCCGCTTTTTAAACTAGTCCTGTGTATGTCTTCCGAATACTGCTGCCTCCACCGCCACCCTGCACCATGTGCCACTTTCAGGTCTCCTTACACTGTTGGTGGGTTCCATTTTGTGATAGGGTGCTGTATGGCCTTCCATTGCTGCTGCCTCCACCGCCACCCTGCGCCATGTGCCTCTGTCGTCTGCTCACGCTGCTGACGGCTTCCGCTTTTTAACCGAGACCTGTGTTTGGCTTCCGAATACTGCTGCATCCACCGCCACCCTGCGCCATGTGTCTCTGTCGTCTGCTGACGCTGCTGATGGCTTCCGTTTTTTAACCTAGGCCTGTGTATGGCTTCCGAATACTGCTGCCTCCACCGCCACCCTGCGCCATGTGCCTCTGTCGTCTGCTCACGCTGCTGACGGCTTCCGCTTTTTAAACTAGTCCTGTGTATGTCTTCCGAATACTGCTGCCTCCACCGCCACCCTGCGCCATGTGCCACTTTCAGGTCTCCTTACACTGTTGGTGGGTTCCATTTTGTGATAGGGTGCTGTATGGCCTTCCATTGCTGCTGCCTCCACCGCCACCCTGCGCCATGTGCCTCTGTCGTCTGCTCGCGCTGCTGACGGCTTCCGCTTTTTAACCGAGGCCTGTGTTTGGCTTTCAAATACTGCTGCATCCACCGCCACCCTGCGCCATGTGTCTCTGTCGTCTGCTCACGCTGCTGACGGCTTCCGCTTTTTAACCTAGGCCTGTGTGTGGCTTCCGAATACTGCTGCCTCCACCGCCACCCTGCGCCATGTGCCTCTGTCGTCTGCTCACGCTGCTGACGGCTTCCGCTTTTTAAACTAGTCCTGTGTATGTCTTCCGAATACTGCTGCCTCCACCGCCACCCTGCGCCATGTGCCACTTTCAGGTCTCCTTACACTGTTGGTGGGTTCCATTTTGTGATAGGGTGCTGTATGGCCTTCCATTGCTGCTGCCTCCACCGCCACCCTGCGCCATGTGCCTCTGTCGTCTGCTCACGCTGCTGACGGCTTCCGCTTTTTAACCGAGGCCTGTGTTTGGCTTCCGAATACTGCTGCATCCACCGCCACCCTGCGCCATGTGTCTCTGTCATCTGCTCACGCTGCTGACGGCTTCCGCTTTTTAACCTAGGCCTGTGTATGGCCTTCAATTGAAGCTGCTTCTGCTCCGCCACTCTGCCATTGGACTCTTGATAGTCGTCTCCCCACGCTGCTGCTGGGGGGACTTTTTAACATAGGCCTCTGTATGGCCTTCAATTTTAGCTGCTTACGCTCCGCCACTCTGCCATGGGCCCCTGTACCGCCTCCTCATGCTGCTGCCAGGCCCGTAATCTGCCATGGGCCCCCGTACCGACTCCTCATGCTGCTGCCAGGCCCGTAATCTGTCATGGGCCCCTGTACCGCCTCCTCATGCTGCTGCCAGGTCCAGAGTGTGTCATGGGTCCCTGTACGGCCTCCCATTGCTGCTGTCTCCATCGCCACACTCTGCCATGTGCCACTTTAAGGTCTCCTCACACTGCTGGTGGGTTCCATTTTGTCATAGGGTGCTGTATGGCCTCCCATTGCTGCTGCCTCCACCGCCACACTGTGGCTCCACACTCTGGTTTTGGCCCCGTGACTGCCCAAATGAGTGAAGTGTGCGGTGATTCTAAGATCGACGGCACTCATCTGCATGTCATACTGACTGACAGTATTATTTCTCTTCCCCAGCAGACTCCAAGGGCATTTAAATTAAAGGTACAGTGTTCTGCACTAATATAAAGGCTCTCTGAAGCCTAGAAACACCCTTTTTATAAGTTAAATTCGCAGCGAATATATTCGGCACGAAGCGAATTTAATCGGCGAATTCGGCGAATTAGCCGAACCGAATTTTTGAATAATTCGCTCATCTCTACACATTGACATGAGTTACTGTTGCCTTTCTATCATCTTGAACCAGTCTGCCCATTCTCCTCTGACTTTTGACATCAACATTTCATCTATACAACTGCGGCTCACTGAATATTTTCTCTTTTTTGGATGATTCTCTGTAGGGATGGTTGTGTGTCAAAATCCCAGTAGATCAGCAGTTTTTTAAATACTTAGACCAGCCTGTCTGGCACCAACAACCATGCCACGCTCAGAGTCACTTACATCCCTTTTCTTCCCCATTCTGCTCAGTTTAAGCTTCAGCAAGTCGTCTTCACAATGTCTAGATGTCTAAATGCATTGAGTTGCTGCCATGTGATTGCCTGATTAGCAATTTGTGTTACCAAGCAATTGAACAGGTGTACCTAATAAAGTGGCCATTAAGTGTACAGAGGACATACTAACCACCATTATGCAGATGCACACTGACCACTAATGTAAGTGGACATGAAGAGTTTTGACCACCAATGTAAGAGAGCACACCGAGGAACAATGTTGTACATAGTCTTGACCTCCCCACACCAAATGGTACTGAACTCTTCACTCTGTATGCTATGTTGTATGTTGCAGAATGAAGGGGGCACACTGATTGCTATACTGCTGGAGATTTATTATTGTGTTGTGCTGGGGGGTTTATTACTGTGGGTTTGTTGTGACGTGCTGCAGGTCAATTATCATGCAATATTGCGGGTTAATTATATGCAACATTTGAGGTTAATTATTGTGCTACATTGCAGGTTAATTATTGTGCGATGTTGGGGGCTAATTGTTGTGTAATTTGGGGGTTTATTTGTTGTGCAATGTTGTGGGTTAATTGTTGTTCAATGTTGGGGGTTAAACATTGTGCGATACTGGGGTTAATTACTTTGTCATATGGAGGGTTAAGTATTGAACCATGCCCAGGTTAATTACTCTGCTATTAAAGGGGTTCATTTGTATGTCCTACTGTGGATTAATTATTGTGAGATGCTGGGAGTTAATTATTTTGCTGTACTGGAGTTATTCCTTAGCTTGACACAAGCTGGGAGTTATAATCGCTGGCCCCAGCTAAGCTTACTTTATTCCCACAGTCTCCTCAGTTCACTCCCTGGTCTTATTTGGTCTACACAAAGGGAGAGAATTTTTACACTACAAGCCATAGACCATGAAGAAACATCCACTTGCTGACCTCACCCACATGCTGGCCATGCCCACCAGTGCACAGTAGGCATCGTGTGAAGCACCCCCACACGTGCTTCAAGCACCAGCATAGCAGCCCCATAAAATTTTGTCTGGAGCCGCCCCCTGGTGCCCTCTTACCTTGCTGTATTCACTCCCGCCTTACACCAGTGATACCCCCAGACTGGCTTGCAGCACTGTCACTGACCATCTCTCAGGTGCATTGTGCAGGGCTCAGTCAGACGGTCCTCTCTGGGCTCCAGCTTGGCAGCTCTAGTTTCATCCTATATTCTACTCTCCACAGTCCACACGTCTGACTCCTCCTGTGACCCCCATCCAGCGGCAAGCCCACTCTTAACTCCTCTGCAGGTTCCCCCTCGAGGACTACAGACATGATACAAGAGATGGTCAGAGACTGCAGACATGAAACAACAGATGGTCAGACTGTGGACATGATACAACAGATGGCCAGAGAATGTGCGGAGATGATGATTCAAGAGATGGTCAGAGACTGTGCAGACATGATGATACAAGAGATGGTCAGAGACTGTGCAGACATGATACAAGGGATGGTCAGAGACTGTGCGGACATAATGATACAAGAGATGGTCAGACACTGAGGAAATGATACAAGAGAGGGTCAGAGACTACAGACATGATACAAGAGATGGTCAGAAACTGTGAAGACTTATTACATCTCTTGTTATGGTAATGAGTATGACAAGCAAGCTCTCAACTGGCTAACACGACAACACCATATTGCTGCAGCAGATGCTAAACACTAGAGCCACAGACACAGAAGATCATGCCACAGTGTTCAGACAGACGATCCCACTATACACTCCTCCATCCCCTACTACAAGCAGACACATCTGCGTTGAGCGACCTGCAATGCATTCTGGGAAGTGTAGTCTCTGCGGAGCACAGGCACAACGTGCCACATCCAGTGTGTGGTGCAACAATTAGTCACATATCTATTTAAAGTACAAAAATCAACAAATATAAATATATCAATCCTAAAGTGCAGTATAATGTCACAATAAAAATAAAGTATATTTGCATAAAAATGCATAAAGTGCTGTATAGTCCAAAACACATATGTATTATAATTCCTCCACCAAAGACTCAGATTGTTGCCAGGCTTCTCCCTGTGTAAAGAGGCACCAGCCACAACCTCATGAAATGAGCACTTACTAGAAAATGTGCTACAAAATGTGTAGCAAGCTGAGAATGCCTTCTTAGGTAGGTGTTATCCAGGGTACCCATTCATCCATCCACAGTGCTCTCCTCTCCAGCTCCCAGCACTGATCCAGGCTGCAGCAAATAAAGCTCACACTGGGGCCAGCAAAGATGGTAATAGTGTAGTAAGCAATGCACCATGAGAATCACATACATAGCAGGTCAAACAGACCAATATTTCAATGCAAAGCCTCTGCTGGCTGATATCATGCAGCGGCGTGCTGTCAGCACCAGAGATTCTACCCCAACTCACGTTTCACACAATAGGTCATTTTCAGGGGTGCTCCAGTGCTGAGTTACACCATGTTTATGTAACCAATTAATATCCACCAATAAGGAGGAGGACAGAGACCTTTCAGCCATGTTGTTGTCCAAAAATAAAAGAAACTCATAAGCCAAGAATGAGAGATTTATCTTTGCAGCAGCTTGCACTGCAATTTAAGAACTCTGCATTTATAAAAAAAAGTCACTACAACATTACTAGATTATTTTATATATGCTAATGTTTATAAATAAACATGGGTGAAAGGTATAATAGAAAAATAAGTCATCTAGTGGGCAAAAACATCATTACAGGGTAGGCAATATGTATATACAGACACAAAAAATAAATTAAAAATCAGATAGAATCAGGCATATGTCTGGGTGTGGTAAGGATTTTGGGAGGGAACCACATGCTTTTTGTTTTTTTTAAATTTTAGCTTGGGATTCTCCTCAAGATACATGCCAGACCAGAAGGGCCAACATAACGAATATGATGAAACAAAATTCTTCAATTACTGATTGAAACAAAAAGAAAATTTTGGGCGTGCACACGTCTAGACATATTATGTGTACATGAGTACAACTCTCCTTAGCAACTATGTACAAGTCCATAGACAAACAGTCTCTCCTTAAAGAGCTCTCCAGCCCCTTAGGTGTACCACCTCAGACCGAAGATGAAATCTCTTCTTCACCCAGCTGTCTGAGGGAATCCCTGAGCAAGGGGACTGTAGTAGAGCAGCCCCAGATGAAGTCCTTATTGGGTTCTCCACCTGACGTCCCTCTCCCCTTATCCGGGGTGCAGGGTTACTCACTCAGTCCTCTCCTGTAACCTTGTGGGAAGGTGGCTGCATTCAGGCCCTACACTGGGCTGGCTCCTTCCCTGCTTCCCAGGCTGTCCTCTCTCAGGGGACAGTTGAGGCTGAGAGATACTCCTTCCAAGATCCTGCCTGCAGGGGGGCCCCTCCCTGGGCCCCCTCCCAGGCTCCACACTCCAGCCTCTACACTCCAGCCTCTCACATCTTCTTCCACCTGAAAACTGACCACTTCCTGGTCAGGCTGTCTCATATTTAACCTCCGTGGAGGTATTCCCGAGTGTAGCTCGGCGTAAAGTTTCAGCACCACAAGCGGTAACCCCGAGCTACACTCGGGAATACCCTGCAGCGCTGCTCTGGGATCTCTCCAGCACTTACCTTGTCCTGCACTCCCACGATGTCCCTCCTGCAGTGTCCCCTGCAATGTCCTCTGGCCGATGCTGGCATCCGTCTTCTGGGTTCTGATCCCTGCAACGTCAGGACGTACGGGGGCGGAACGGTGGGAAATTTAAAAATGTGAAAAAGTGACATTCACTAAATACACTAAAATCACATAGTAAAACATTACTGTATCAAAGCATTTCACATACATTTTATCCCTACTGCTTTGTCCTGAGCCCTGCCTGCATTTTTACTGTTCTTTCTGCCTGGAAACTGAGAAATGTCCATCGCGTCCAAAAAGCGTCCCTTTAGGTCAAAAGCAGTTTTAGACCAGCTAGAGAACAGCGATAGTAAATTAGAAGTACTTGCAGAATTGAGTGATAATGATTCGTGGGAAAATTCGTCATCGACTTTGCTCAGTGATGTGCGAACTTGGCGCTATATTTCAAATTTCAGTGTTTTTGGTTTGATTATATTATTAAATTAAATTTATTATTATTATATTATTATTTTTTATGATTATTTATTAAATTATAATCTATGATTTCGTTTTTCACATTTTAACATACCCGGGATGTTTACTAGACTCTTGTTCAGACAGATTTCAGTGAGTTATTCCTACAAATTACAGGCCTACAATAAAAAAAATACGTATTTCCATGCAAAAAAAGTACCGCTTTGAGCACAGAAATACTGACATAATCAGACCGCTAGGGAGGCTATGGGCTGACTAGACCCCATGCCAAGACTCTGCTTGGGCAGTCAGAGTCCCCTGAGTATCCAGATCAGCCCCTCCTCACCCCTATCCACTGCCTTCTAGAAACGTCTCAAGCTTCTATAGCAGGGGGAGGTATCAGGGAACTGACCTGTAGAGCCCTCAGCCGTGACCTTAAGTTACCTGGCTGACTCATACCAGGCTGCTATCAAACCTCTAACTAAAAAAACCTAGCTAGCTCCCCCTGGCTAACTAGAAAGGTGCTACTTATGTTTGGAGTGATTGAGTGGTTTATGCAGCAAATGATGTATATGTTTGTATATACACAAAAAAGTCTCTAAAAGTCTGGCAAAATGACAGAAAATAAATATATTTCACTGCATGTAATGGGGTTGATTTGCTAAATGCAAATATAATGTGCACTTTGCAAGTGCAGTTGCTCCTGAGCTTAGGAAATGAGTGGGAGCTCTGCTGACATTTAACATCCAATCGTGCAAGCAACAATGTAATTTTTTTATTTCCGTTGTATGTTATTGGGTGTTCTGCCCATATTGTTGAAAATAATGTATGTAATATACTGTAATATTATGTGATGTTGCTGTCATCTAGTGGTTAGAGTTATTATGCCTAGTTATAGCAGGATTTATAGGAAGTGGTAATTTTCACATACAGTAACCTCTAACCTGGAACTTCCTGTCCTCCATTTCGTGACTGCTTCTGAAACTAGGAGGTAGCATACAGTGAAGCTCCAAGCTATTCCTGGACTTATGGTGGAATTGTCCGTGATTACACTCACTGATGGGATGAAGCTGTTCTATAATGTTTAATGTACTGACACATATGTTTTGTTTGTGCTTATGTTATAGTTTTACAAAGTTATTCAGAAAAAAGAATACATACAGATCTGATGTCTCACGTTTCTTGACTTCTGAATTATTGTTAGTCTGTCTGACTAGTGTTATACAACAGTTCAATAACGCGAAGCAGAACATTGGGTATTCTTTGTAAAGTGAAGCCTCACTTCATGCACTGAGCACTTTTCTTGTGCAACTGCAATCAGTGTTCCTGTATTTTTATCCATATTTATATTTGTATGCATTACTGTTGAGAGACTATTGATCCATAAAGGTACAGACTACTTTAAGTTTGACATTATATTTTTACATTCCTTAAATATTGCATGCCTGGACCACTACTTATTTAACATATACATTTATTTATTCCCTTTAGTGAATTGACTATAATGCTGTTTTATTAGGTATATATCTCAGAAGCCAAAAACACTTGGAAATACCACAAAGGATAGTGAATTGACATTTTCACCATCACATGCTGTATTTGGGAAAAAATCAGATCACCTTAAAACGGCATGTGGTCTGCTTTAGTTAATGGTATGGCTCCTGTTATATGAGAACAAATGGAATGTGATAAATGTCAGGGGTCAGGACAGCTGCCTGCAGGGTGTATAACAACAGGAGAGTTGGTGGCGTGTGAGGTTCTTGTGGGAGATGACCACTCGCCTGTGTGGGTGGCCTCTGCAAGATCTGTCCTACCAAGCCCTGCAAAAGAGAGTACTGACAGTATTGGAAATTATGGCGATGACATATGTAAATCAATACTGAATATTACTGTAAATGATGATTCGGTTGCTGAGGGTACCTGAAAGACAGACTATGATGGTTGAAGCCAGGGGCGGACTGACCATTCGAGCACTTGGGCACTGCCCGAGGGCCCGGGGTCAGTAAGGGGCCCCATGAAATGCCCCTGGTATCTTTTATAGGCTTTTTTGGGTGTACTTTGAGTGTGGGCAAGGACACAGGGGCCCCATGATCCCCTATTGCCCAGGGGCCCCATGAGTTGTCAGTCCGCCCCTGGTTGAAGCTGAAACGTGATGAGAAAGGTGATTCTTTATCAGGGGCAGTATCAGAGGTAGGCTCCCTACAACCTTAGTAGTTTTGGGAGCGGTGTTGGGAAAGCCAGGATATTTCCAGGCTCCAGAAAGTAAGAGTGAGCCCAGGAACCCAAAGAAAAAAAGGAGAAGGTTTTGTATAGAGACCAGTGGGATTCCCAAGAGACATACCAAGAAAACGGATTGGGCCCATGTGCCTGACAGTTGGCACAGAGGAGTCCCAACCGAGGATGGGCTCATGTGTTCTTCCCCTCAAGATCAAAACAAAGGGGGGGGGGGGAAATATGACAGGGAGCGCAATTCAAAAAATGCTATTTTTGCTTTAAGATCAGAGGTAAAAAAGCTCATAACGTAAAAGGTAAATCGCCCCTATGGAACACAGATGGCAAACAAACTGAAAGGGGTTCTAACCCTCCATTACTGTATCCAAAATGAAAAAGAAGGTTTTGTTTTTAGTTACACTTTTTTTGTCAATAATTTTAGTTACACTTTAAATTCATTTTTGCTGGTATATTTGGCAAAGTCATTACTAAATCTTTGGACAGGCATGTTTTATCATCATTCCCTGTTCTTGAAAGTGTCACTGGTATCCATCTGCCAAACGTTCAAATTGATGACACCCCTCTCCTAACAGCTCAAGTTCCACACCTTCATAAGAATACTTGTTTATTTCTAATCCTCTTCTGTCTTGAAAAATCTTTTGTCAAGTATTCTCACTACATATGACTTACAGTGCATTCATAAAGTATTCAGACCCCCTTCACTTGTTTCAATTTTGTTAGGTTGCAGCCTGATACTACAGTTGTTTAACCATTAGACGCCCGGCCAATGACCGTTTGGCGGCTTCAGAAGTGTCTCTCCATTCCGGGTGCACGCCGTTTGGCGTGCTCCCGCACATGCGCCGTTTGCACTAATGCAGAGCGGCGCAGCAGTGCGATCTGTCACCGGCCGTGCACCTCGGACACGGACGATGACAGATCCGAGTACCGGCTCCCGTTGCTGGTACCATGTGACCTGCTGTGACCAATCACAGCAGGTCACATGACAGTTGTATAGAATGGATGGCTTCATCCATGATGCCATCCATTGTATACTAGTGCCTAGCTGTGAATGGTCACAGCTAATCACATGCACATGTCATGTGATTAGCTGTGACCAAATCACAGCTAAGCACAAAAAAAAAAAAAAAAAAATGAATGAATCGATTTCATTCAGGTATATGCTTGCTTATAGCAAAGTAATTCTTTGCTATAAGCAAATTGTGTAAAAAAAAAAAAAAAATACTGATCACTTCCCCAAAGTAGTACAATGTTACTATGGTAACATTGTACTACTTTGGTCATAGTAAAATATGAAAAAAAATCTTAAAAAAAAAATAAAAAAAAAATGTAATAAAAAATTAAATATAATAAAAAAATAAAAAAAAATAAAAAAAAAATATATATATATATTTTTTTCATACTGTCACCAGTCAGTGTCCCTGTTCACCACCATGCCAGTTATATGATGACGCTGTACTGCACTGGTGACAGTATGTAAAAAAAAAAAATTGTGAAAATATTTTTTTTCATTTTTTCATTTTCCGAAAAATTATGACAAAAAAATACAACATGCCTCTTATGAAGTACGTCGGACTGTCTACTCTGCAAAAAGTGGTCATTTGGGGATATCTGTACTATTCTGACATTCTTGGACCTCAAGAAATTAGATTGGCTGTCAGTACTTCAGGATTGATCAATTTTCAGATCTATACCATAGTTTGTGAACTCTATAACTTTCCTACAAACTAAAAAATACATCCTAATTTGGGTTATTTTCACCAAAGACATGTAGCAGAATACATCTCGGCCTAAATTTATGAAGAACAATTATTTATTTGTAAACTTTTATAACAGAAACAAAGAAAAATTTGGTTTTTTTTCAAAATTTTTGGTCTTTTTTTGTTAATTTAGCAAAACATAAAAACCCCAGCGGTGATTAAATACCACCAAAAGAAAGCTCTAGTTGTGTGAAGAAAATGATAAAATTTTAGTTTGGGTACAGTGTTGTATGACTGCGCAATTGTCATTCAAAGTGTGAGAGCGCTGAAACCTGAAAAATGGCCTGGGCAGGAAGGTGTAAAATTGCACGGTATTGAAACGGTTAAATTAAGTTTTTTTCTCATTAATCTACACCCCATAATGACAAAGTAAACATAGATTTTTTTAGAATTTATATGCAGTTATTAAAAAGAAAAAACTGAAATATAACATGTATGTAAGCATTCAGACCCTTTACTCAGTACTTTGTTGAAGCAACTTTGGCAGCAATTACAGCCTCGAGTCTTTTTGGGTATGATGCAACATGCTTTGCACACCTGTTCTGGGAGATTTTCTGCCATTCTTCTTTGCAAATCCTCTCAAGCTCAGTCAGGTTGGATGGTGACCATCAGTGGACAGCTATTTTTAGGTCTTTCTAGAGATGTCCAATAAGGTTCAAGTAAGGCTCTGGCTGGGCCACTCTAGGGCATCACAGAGTTGCCCCTAAGCCACTCCTGTGTTGTCTTGGCTGTGTGCTTAGGATTATTATCATGTTGAAAGGTGAACCGTCGGCCCAGTCTGAGTTCCTGAGCACTATGGAACAGACTTCGTTGAGCATATCTCTGTACTTTGCTGCTTTCAGCTTTCCCTCAACCCTGACAAGTCTCAGTCCCTGCTACTGAATTACACCCAAACAGCATGATGCTGATGGAATGGTCTTGGGCAGGTGCCTGGTTCGCTGCAGACACTTAGAATTGAGACTAAACAGTTCAATCTTGGTTTCATCAGACCAGAGAATCTTGTTCCTCACAGTCTGAGTTCTTTTTTGCAAACTCCGAGCAGGCTGATTTGCACTGAGGAGAGGCTTCTATTTAGCCACTCTGCCATAAAGACCAAATCAGTGGAGGGCTGCAGTTATGGTTGTCCTTCTGGAACTTTGTCCCATCTCCATACACGATCTCTGAAGCTAAGTCAGTGTGGCCATCGTGTTCTTGGTCACCTCTCTTACTAAGGCCTTTCTCCCCGGATTGCTCAAGTTGGCTGGTCAACCAGCTCTTGGAAGGGTCCTGGTTGTTCCAAACTTCTTCTGTTTGAGAATTATGGAGGTGACTGTGCTCTTGGGAACCTTCAGTGCAGCAGTTTTTTTTTGTAGCCTTCCCCAGATCTGTGCCTTGCAATAGTCCTGTATCTGAGCTCTGCAGGCAGTTTCTTTGACCTCATAGCTTTTGCTCTGACACAGTATATATTGTCAGCTGTGAGGCCTTTTATAGAGAAGTATGTGCCTTTCGAAATCATGTCCTGTCAATTTAATTTACCAAAGGTAGACTCCAATCAAAGTTTAACTATAAGGTATAATCCTTATAGTGTTCTTTCTGAGCTAGAAGCAGATACAAAGGTAGCAAACATAGCTGCTGTGAGATTGGTAACCCTTCTATGCATAGGAAAGAGGACCCTAAGAAAAACATTGTTTTGCCAAAGTAATTTTTTTATCTGAGGTTGCAAACCAGGAACGTGTTCTGGATAAGGTTCCTAAAAGGAGAATTCATCTTCTTTTTGATTCAATTGTAAGAGGAAATAACGTGGAAGTGTCAAAGGATGTTAGGTGTTTACTTTGTGGTACTGTTAGTAGAGATAAAAGGCACACTTTAAAAATTGTAAAAAAAAACTAGTGAAATGTGTAGTGTTGATGTTATTGTGCACCTTGGTACAAATCTTGTCCCAGAATGATGTGCATTCTGTACAGAAGGATTTTCTAATTTGGGGCCAGGATGTTAAACAGTTAGAGTGTACTCTTACATTTTCAGAGGTCTTAACTGTCCATAATAGACAACAAGAGGAAGTACTTCGTATATCAGAGTTCAGTGTTTGGTTAAAGGATTGGTGCAAAGCTGAAGGTTTTGGTTCTGTTAGTTATGATGCTATCAGGTGGTCTGAGTTTTTAGACATGCATTTAAACTGAGAAATGGAGGCAGAAATGTAGTTGATGAGGAGCGTTTTTGTCCCCAGTGGTTTGAAACAAATGTGAGTTTGTGTTGCTTAGGACTGGGCTGATGGGGTAGTAACTTCAGTTAAAGTTTCTGGTGCTAAAAATAAAGCAGTAGATAGCAGTGTTTGTCATGTCATGTGCACTAATGCTCATAGTTTAGGCAACAAGCTTTGTAAGCTGACTGCTTATATGTCTAGGGACAACTTGGACATTGTTGCAATTACAGAGACATGGTTCTATGATTCAAGTGACTGGGAAATAACTATACCATGGTATACACTAAACAGGAATGACAGAGTAGGGAAGAGAGGAGGTGCCATATATGTGAAAAATAGAGTAAGGCTAACATTAATTCAAAAAAACAATTGAAATACTCGAAACCCTCTGTGCCTGCCTTCCAACCAGAGAGGGATCTTTTCTTGGTGTAGTATACAGACCCCTAGGGCAGACTGAAGATTTTGATAACGTGTTGATTGACGAGATAGCTCAAATGGTAATGAAGGGAGAGGCTTTGATTAGGGGTAACTGCAACATGCTTGACATTAACTGGAATTCCCAAACTGCTATTACAAGCAGGAGCAGGGATTAGCCCTACTCGAGGTGATCATATTCTAGACCTAGTACTGACAAATGGGGATCGATTGTCTGATATTGAGATGGTTAAAATTTGGGTTCTAGTGATCACCAATGTCTTTGGTTTGGTTTTATTTTAAAACAAGAACTAAAAACTCATATACAAAAAAAAAAGTTTTAGATTTCAAAAGGACAAATTTTGCTGACATGGGGGAACTTCTAAAAAATAAGTTGAAAGGTTGGAGTAAAATGACAGGAGTAAGTAATCAGTGGGAACTGTTAAAGTCTACCATGCTGGAGGCAACTGGATTATATATCAGGCAAATGGAAGAAAAAATATGGTTTACTAAAGAGGTAAGTAGGATAGTAAAGGAAAAAAAATCAGCTTATAGGACAGCGGTTCTCAACCTGGGGGTCGCGACCCCTTTGGGGGTCGAACGACCATTTCCCAGGGGTCGCCTAAGACCATCGGAAAACACATATTTCCGATGGTCTTAGGAACCGAGTCGCCGCTCCTGTCTCCGGCGATGTGTGGGCGGGATGATATGCTGCCCCTGTCACCGCCTCCTCGCCGCTGATTGGCCACCGGAACTGTAGCTCAGGAGAGGCACACAGGCGGCCAATCACCGGCGAGAAGGTGGAGCTTGGAGAGGAGGAGCCGAGCGGCAGCGCGCGGAGATCGAAGAAGATCGAGGGAGCTGCAGGAACGAGTGAAGAGAGAGGCCAGAGAAGGAAGACAGCTGACAGGTACAGTTGTGACCAAAATTATTCAACCCCCACTGAAATTGAGTGTTTTGGCCAGTTTGACATTGCTTTTGATCATTCAGTCATCTTGCTTACATTTACATTAA
This sequence comes from Staurois parvus, assembly GCF_062004578.1. Lineage (NCBI taxonomy): Eukaryota > Metazoa > Chordata > Amphibia > Anura > Ranidae > Staurois > Staurois parvus. The sequence continues at coordinate 821,290 of NW_028318235.1, forward strand.
AGAGGCACTTGTAGGTCAGACAAATATAACATAACAGTTATAATGAAATAACCACAAATGTCTTTTCTGTGCTCACAGCATTATCAGTTTTATTCAACCCCCAAGTGACATTCAATCTTAGTACTTAGTACAGCATCCTTTTACAGTTATAACAGCTTTTAAACGTGAAGCATAGCTTGACACAAGTGTCTTGCAGCGATCTACGGGTATCTTCGCCCATTCTTCATGGGCAAAGGCCTCCAGTTCAGTCACATTCTTAGGCTTGCGCACTGCAACTGCTTTCTTTAAGTCCCACCAGAGGTTCTCAATCGGATTTAAGTCTGGTGACTGCGATGGCCACTCCAAAATGTTCCAGCCTTTCCTCTGCAACCATGCTCTAGTGGACTTGGAGGTATGCTTGGGATCATTGTCCTGTTGAAAGGTCCAACGTCTCCCAAGCCTCAGGTGTGTGACGGACTGCATCACGTTTCCATCCAATATCTCCTGGTACTGAAGAGAATTCATGGTACCTTGCACACGCTGAAGCTTCCCTGTACCTGCAGAAGCAAAACAGCCCCAAAGCATGATTGACCCTCCACCATGCTTCACAGTAGGCAAGGTGTTCTTTTCATCATAGGCCTTGTTCTTCCTCCTCCAAACATAGCGTTGATCCATGGGCCCAAACAGTTCTAATTTTGTTTCATCAGTCCACAGAACACTATCCCACAACTTTTGTGGTTTGTCCACATGGCTTTTGGCATACTGCAGTCGACTCTTCTTATTCTTTGGAGACAGCAAGGGGGTACGCCTGGGAGTTCTGGCACGGAGGCCTTCATTACGCAGTGTGCGTCTTATTGTCTGGGCTGAAACTTCTGTACCCACATCTGACAAATCTTTTCTCAGTTCCTCAGCAGTCACACGGGGACTTCTCTCCACTCTACGCTTCAGGTAGCGCACAGCAGTCGAAGTCAGCATCTTCTTTCTGCCACGACCAGGTAGCGTTTCAACAGTGCCCTTTGCCTTGAATTTGCGAATGATGCTTCCTAAGGTGTCTCTTGGTATGTTTAACATCTTTGCAATCTTCTTATAGCCATTGCCCTTCCTGTGAAGAGAAATCACCTCTTCTCTTGTCTTCCTGGACCATTCTCTTGCCTTCACCATGTTTGTAACCACACCAGTAAATGTCTAGAAGGAGCTGAGTATCACAGTCATTTTAAAGCTGCCTAATTGGTGCTTATTATGCTTGATTGCTGCTCGGTGACATCCACAGGTGTTTTCAATACCTGATGGAAAGCACCTGTATGAACCTCTGTTCTTCAGAGTGGTAGTCTTTAAGGGGTTGAATAATTGTGGCAATGAAGAAACCACATAAGAACCATTTACTACTGTATTACATAAACAATTGATGTCATTTTAGTTGCATTTGGGTAGTTACAACGTCCTTGTAGGATTTGATTCTGAATACAATTCCAAATGTACACTATAGTCCCTAAACCCCTTTACAGCATTGGGGGTTGAATAATTTTGGTCACAACTGTAAGTGCAAATTTTGCTGCTGCAGCCAGGTATGCAGGCTGTAGATGGGAGAGGGAGAGAGCGAGCCCAGGCTGGAGCAGGAGTCAGCAAGGTAAGTATCATTGGTGTCAGTGGGAGGGATAGTGCCCCATCATTTGTGTCGCTAATACCAACGATGGGGCACTATTCCTCCCCCCACTGACACCAACGATGGGGCACTATTCCTCCCCCCACTGACACCAACGATGGGGCACTATTCCTCCCCCCACTGACACCAACGATGGGGCACTATTCCTCCCCCCACTGACACCAACGATGGGGCACTATTCCTCCCCCCACTGACACCAACGATGGGGCACTATTCCTCCCCCCACTGACACCAACGATGGGGCACTATTCCTCCCCCCACTGACACCAACGATGGGGCACTATTCCTCCCCCCACTGACACCAACGATGGGGCACTATTCCTCCCCCCACTGACACCAACGATGGGGCACTATTCCTCCCCCCACTGACACCAACGATGGGGCACTATTCCTCCCCCCACTGACACCAACGATGGGGCACTATTCCTCCCCCCCCACTGACACCCACAATGGGGCACTATTCCTCCCCCCCCACTGACACCCACAATGGGGCACTATTCCTCCCACTGACACCCACGATGGGGCACTATTCCTCCCACTGACGCCAATGATGGGGCACTATTCCTCCCACTGACGCCAATGATGGGGTACTATTCCTCCCACTGACGCCAATGATGGGGCACTATTCTTCCCACTGACACCAATGATGGGACACTATTCCTCCCACTGATACCAACGATGGGACACTATTCATCCCACTGACATCAGTGATGGGGCACTATTCCTCCCACTGACACCAATGATGGGACACTATTCCTCCCACTGACACCAATGATGGGACACTATTCCTCCCACTGACACCAACGATGGGACACTATTCATCCCACTGACATCAGTGATGGGGCGCTAGTCCTCCCACTGCAAAATTACAGTTATGAAGTAGCAACGAAAATAATTTTATGGTTGGGGGTCACCACAACATGAGGAACTGTATTAAGGGGTCGCGGCATTAGAAAGGTTGAGAACCACTGTTATAGGAGATTCAAGGAAACAGGAGGTGTAACCGACAGAGAAGATTATAAACGTAGACAAAAGGAGGCAAAACACATTATCAGTGATAACAAAGCACAGAAAGGGGAGGAAAAAGCTAAATCTGTTAAAGCGGAGTTCCACCCAAAAGAGGAAGATCCGCTTTAATGCTTTGTCGCCCGCTCCCCATTAAGGATTGTCACCTTTGGGAAGCGGGGGGGGGGGGGAGCGGGTACCCGATTTTGACAGGAAGTGGAAATTGTCCTCTCCCCTCCCTCCCCGTAGTCTTCTGGGATACGTGACAGGTCCCAAAAGACTACAGGTCCATTCATAAAATGCAGCGGGCACCTGGCTGTGAATCCGCAAGCTGTCTCAGCTGGGTGCCCACACTAAAGATGCCGGCGCCAGGGAGAGAAGACAGCCAGTGAAACCAGCAGTGGTGAGGAGACCTCTGGACCGAGGGACAGGTAAATGGCTGTATTTTAAAAGTCAGCAGCTACAGTTTTTGTAGCTGCTGACTTTTATTGTTATTTTTTTCAGCTGTAACTCCACTTTAAGAAAGGATATAAAACCTTTTTTAGGTACATCAATGATTGAAGGAAAAAATATAATAGGATCACTAAAATAAAAATTAGGCACAACACTTTTGTTGAGGGAGTCCCAGACGTAGCAAACCATTTAAACAATTACTTCTGTTTAGTCTTCTCAGAAATAAATTGCACCAGCAATATCAAGTTGGGAATCATATTGGTTCTAGTAATGATGGTTCATTTTTAGGATTTATGAAGATAAAGATAGTAGAGAAACTTTCTTGGTTAAAGCTCAATAAATCAATGGGCCCTAATGGTATTCATCCCAGAGTTCTAAGAGAGCTTTGAGGTATTGTTGCTGGACCATTAACAGATATTTTGAATCAATCTTTTCTAGCAGAAGTTTCCCATGACTGACAGACAGCTAATATTGTATATATCCACAAGGGCAGCAAGGTAGAACCTGGCAATTACAGGCCATTGAATTTAACATTGGTTGTAGTCAAGTTAATGGAATCAATCCTGAAAAGAAGGATCATTGATAACTTAAAAACACACAACTTGCATGACCCAAAACAGCATGGCTTTACTGAGGTCAGATCATGTCAGACTAATCTGATTTATGATTTTATGACTATATTACCAATGTTTTGGACCAGAGTGGTGCTGTAGACATAGCATATCTTGATTTCAACATGGCATTTGATATAGTTCCACATCATGATCTAATACAAAAGTTGTACAAGCTAGGAGTGGACTTAACCCTTGGGTGATTCAGTGGATATACAGTTGGCTAAAGGATAGATACCAGAGTGTGGTTGTATATGGGGATCACTTGGAAAAGAGACCAGTCACTAATGGTGTACCACAATCCTTTGTACTAGGTCCTGCTCTATTTAATCTATGTTATGTAGGCCATACATGGGTTGAATTCCGAATTTTCTTTAGAAAATCTGAATTTTCGTGCATTTTATAATCGGATGGCACCACCGTTGATTTTGAACTTCGTCCAACCAAGCCTTTAATTTCACCTCATGTTGCTACAGAAAATAATTTTCGTGGCCAAGAATTTTCTTTTCTTTCCAAGTCACAGCTCATGTTCAATTTTTTTTTTGATAACATTTGTCGCACAATTCTCCCATCATTAATTAGAAATTCGTTCAATTTTCAAAAAATTTCCAACATGCCCGCTCAAATGCGATGGTCGCTCAAAAATCGGCTGTTGCTGTGACCCACTAATGGTGTGAAATTCGAAAGAAAATTCTTAGAAGAGATTTTTAAAAGAAAATTCTTTCGGAATTTGACCCGTGTTTGGCTAGCTTAAGGGATATACAGTGAAGGAAATAAGTATTTGATCCCCTGCTGATTTTGAATGTTTGCCCAAAGAAATTATCAGTCTAAAAATCAAATGGTAGGTGTATTGTAACACTGAGACAGAATAGCAACAAAAAATTCAAAAGAAATGCATGTCTAACAAATCATGCACTGATTTGCATGTTCATGAGGGAAATAAGTATTTGATCCCCTTCACAAAACATGACTTAGTACTTGGTGGCAAATCCCTTGTCGGCAATCACAGAGGTCAGACGTTTCCTGTAGTTGGCCACCAGGTTTGCACACATCTCAGGAGGGATTTTTGCCCACTCCTCTTGGCAGATCCTCTTCAAGTCATTAAAGTTTGGTGGCTGATGTTTGGCAACTCGAACTTTCAGCTCCCTCCACAGATTTTCAATCGGATTAAAGTCTGGAGACTGGCTAGTGCGGTGCAGTTGCCCTGTACCCTTATCAGAAAAACACCCCCAAAGCAGCATGTTTCAACCACTGAATGATTGCACCAAATGTTGTCACCTTCACACCAAGCTGCTTGGCGATAGTTTGGTAGCCCAGTCCAGCCTTGTGTAGGTCTACAATCTTGTCCCTGACATCCTTGGACAGCTCTTTGGTCTTTGCCATGGTGAAGAGTTTGGAATCTGATTGTTTGATTGCTCTTGTGGACAGGTGTATTTTATACAGGTAACAAAATGAGATTAGCAGCACTCCTTTTAAGATACTGCTTCTAATCTCAGATTGTTATTTGTATGAAAGACACCTGGTAGCCAGAAATCCTGCTGAATGATAGGGGATCGAATACTTATTTCCCTCATGAACATGGAAATCAGTGCATAATTTGTTAGACATGCATTTCTTTTGAATTTTTTGTTGTTATTCTGTCTCTCAGTGTTACAATACACCTACCATTCGATTTTTAGACTGATCATTTCTTTTTGAGTGGGCAAACATTCAAAATCAGCAGGGGATCAAATACTTATTTCCATCACTGTAACTAAAGGTTTACTGGGCAAGGCATGTATTTTTGCTGATGATACAAATGTGTGTAATAGGATTGATATCGCTGGAGGTGTCTGTACCATGGAACATGATTTGGCATTGCTGGAGGAGTGGACAAAGCAGTGGAACTGCAGTTTAATGTTTCTAGATGTAAAATAATGCACCAAGGGGAAAATAATCCCTTGAGAGAAAGCAACATTGGAAGTAGAGTGTTGGACAGCGCTACAGAGGAAAAAGATTTGGGGGGTACTTATTTAAGATGATTGCAAAATGAGCAAACAGCAAGACCAGGCAGTGGGAAAAGCAAATAGAATTCTAGGATGCATTACTAGAGGGGGTCAACAGCAGGAAGAAGGAGGTCCTGATTCCCCTATATAGATCTTTAGCAAGACCTCATTTAGAATACTGGTGGGTATTTACTAAAACTGAACAGTGCAAAATCTGATGCAGCTCTGCATAGAAACCAATCAGCTTCCAAGTTTTATTGCCAAAGCTTAATAAGCTGAAGTTAGAAGCTATATAGTTCTTTAGTGAGACCTCATTTAGAATACTGGGGGTTATTTACTAAAACGGAAGAGTGCTAAATCAGATGCAGCTCTGCATAGAAACCAATCATCTTCCAAGTTTTATTGCCAAAATGTAATAAGCTGAACTTAGAAGCTGATTGACTACCAGATTCCAGTTTTAGTAAACCACTGTGTCCAGCTCTAGAGACCTCACTTACAAAAAGATATTGATAAGATAGAATGAGTCCAGAGACAGGTAACAAAAGTGGTGAAAAGTCTTAGGGATAAAACATATCAGAAATGATTTCAGGAATTTAATATGTACAGTCTAGAGAGAAAAGAAGGGAAAGAGGAGACATGATTGAGACCTTTAAGTACATCAAGGGGGCGAATATGGTTTAAGAGAGCAGTATTTTCAGTATGAAACTATGATCAAGGCTATGACCTCTAAGTAAATGGAGGAAAGTTCAAAACCAATCTTAGAAAGTATTACTTTACTGAAAGGGTAGTTGATGCTTGGAATAGACTTCCAGCTGAGGTAGTGAGTCAGTCAACAGTAAGTGGTTTCAAACATGCTTGGGATAAGTATAGATCTGTACTCAGACAAAAAAAAAAACAAAAACAACAGGCAGACTTGATGGATCACTTGGTCTTTTTTCTACCATCACTTTTCTATGTTTCTATGTGCAGAAACATCTCAGCGATGATCAAAAGAAATGGGAAGCACCTAAGCTAAATTTCAATTGTTGTTGTTGAATACCTATGCCAATGTGATATTTCAGTTTTTCCTTTTCATACATTTGTAAACTTCTAAAATTCTGCTTTTTTACGTTCTCATTATGGGGTACTGAGTGTAGATTAATGAGAAAAAATGAATTTAAACAATTACAGTATCAGACTGCAACATAATAAAATTGAAAAAAGTAAAGGTGGTCTGGTCTTTTCTAGATTGTATGTCTGGGGATGGTATACTTTTGTATCAAATGTGTGGGCTACGAGGGCTCAAACTTTTCATAAGCTTAGGTCTATGGTCAGGACAACATACTGTATATAACATAAGAAATATAACTTTACTGAAATCAGATTCTCACTTGTGTTTACAGCTGCATGCAATGCTCACACCTACACATGACTAAGGTATTTGTTTTCCTTTGAAATGTTTGTACTAGCCCTATTAGCTAAATTACTTTTAATTTAATTTAATTAATTAATTTAATTTTTTTGGTGGGGTCCTCTTGTAAATAATAACCATAATAACTTTTCCTCTGTTACAGTCATGTATTCATTATACAAACATTTTTTACCGGTGCAATTCATTAAAGGGTGACTCCACTTTCATGGGAAGATATAGCATATACAATTGCGACACAAGTCATATTGTAATTGAACATTATAAAAATTACCTTTCCTTTTCAATCTGCATCTCTGTAATTTTCTGTAACACACATTACAATATGGCAATCTGTAGGTGTTCTGTACAAAGATGGTGTACAGACCATCCAACAGAAATACAGTTGCAAGAAAAAGTATGTGAACCCCTTGGGATTACGTGCAGTTTTGCATGAATTGGGCATAAAATGTGCTCTGAACGTCATCTAAGTCACAACAATAGAAGAACACAGTCTGCTGAACATAATACTACACAAACATTAGATGTTGCCATGGTTTAATTGCACATAACATGTAAACATTCACAGTGCAGGGAGGAAAAAGTATGTGAACCTTTGGACTTAATAACTGGTTGACCCTCCTTTGGCAGCAATAACCTCAACCAAACGTTTCCTGTAGTTGCAGATCAGACCTGCACAATGATCTGGAGTAATTTTGGACCACTCCTCTTCACAAAACTGTTTCAGTGTAGCAATATTCTTGGGATGTCTGGTGTGAATCGCTCTCTTAAGGTCATGCCACAGCGTTTCAATCGGGTTGAGGTCAGGACTCTGACTGGGCCACTCCAGAAGGCGTATTCTGTGCTGTTGCAGCCATTGTTTTGTTGAATTACTTGTATGCTTTTGGTCATTGTCCTGTTGCATCACCCATCCCCTGCGGAGCTTCAGTTGGTGGACAGATGGTTGTACGTTTTCTTGCAAAATGTCTTGATAAACTCTGGAATTCATTTTCCCATCAATGACAACAATCTGTCCAGGCCCTGAGGCAGCAAAGCAGCCCCAAACCATGATGCTCCCTCCGCCATGTTTTACAGTGGGGATGAGGTTTTGATGTTGGTGTGCTGTGCCTTTTTTTTTCTCCACACATAGTGTTGTGTGTTCTTCCCAAACAACTCAATCTTGGTTTCATCTGTCCACAGTATATTTTGCCAGTAGTGCTGTGGAACATCCAGGTGCTCTTTTGCAAACTTCAAACGTGCTGCAATATTCTTTTTGGACAGCAATGGCTTCCTCCGTGGTGTCCTCCCATGTACTCCATTCTTGTTTAATGTTTTCCGTATTGTAGATGTGTCAACAAAAATGTTAGCATGTGCCAGAGATTTCTGTAGGTCTTTAGCTGACACTCTGGGATTCTTCTTTACCTCATGCAGCATTCTGCGCTGTGCTCTTGCAATAATTTTTACAGGACAACCACGCCTAGGGAGAGTAGCAACAGTGCTAAACTTTCTCCATTTGTAGACAGTCTGTGGACACATGAACATCAAGGCTTTTGGAGATACTTTTGTAACCCTTTCCATCTTCATGCAAGTCAACAATTCTTGATCGTAGGTCTTCTGAGAGCTCTTTTCTGCGAGGCATGGTTCACATCAGACAGTGCTTCTTGAAACCAGTAAACCCAAAACAGGTGTGTGTTTTTTAAGGGCAGGACAGCTGTCAGCAACACATCCAATATCATCACACTGATTGGAGTCAAGGTTGGCTCACTCCTGGCTCCAATTAGCTCTGGGAGAAGTCATTAAGCTAGGGCCTCACATACTTTTTCCTCCCTGCACTGTGAATGTTTACATGTTATGTGCAATTAAACCATGGCAACATCTAATGTTTGTGTAGTATTATGTTCAGCAGACTGTGTTCTTCTATTGTTGTGACTTAGATGACGTTCAGAGCACATTTTATGCCCAATTCATGCAAAACTCCACGTAATCCCAAGGGGTTCACATACTTTTTCTTGCAACTGTATAATTTCCTGCTTGTGTGATCGGCTTGTTGATTTTCCAGGAAGTCTGCACTAATATACAAGGGAGATTTTGGGTTTCCCCTGTAACTTAAATGTCATTTTTGGTGAGATACTCCCAAAGGGAAATCATGTATAAAGAGATGAGGATCCTATACTTTGCGGGCCATACATGGGTCGAATTCCGAATTAATTTTCTTTAGAAAATCTGAGATTTCATGCATTTTGTAATCCGATGGTGCCACCATTGATTTCAAAATTCATCCAACCTTTAACTTCACCTCATGTTGTTACAAAAAATGATTTTCATGGCCAAGAATTTTCTTTTCTTTCCAGGTCACAGCTCGTGCTTATTTCTTTAATTACATTTCTCGCACGATTCTTCCATCGTTGATAAGAAATTCACTAGTTTTTCACAAATATTTCCAACATGCCTGATGATGCAAATTGGATGGTCACTTGAAAATCACCCTTTGCTGTGGCCCACTAATGGTGCAAAATTCTGATTAAAATTCTCAGAAAAAATTTTTCGAAAGAAAATTCTTTCAGAATTTGACCCATTTATGGCCATCTTTTTGCGGCTTTGTAAGGCACAAACAATCATCAAAACCAAAGTCGCACTCATTCAAAGTTGCATCAAAGTAGTGTCAAAGTCAGATCAAAGTTGCAATGAAAATCACACAATTTTGAATTTGCACAAGTGTAAATGGAGCCTTAAACGAAAAAACATTCTGTGTGCAGCAGTCCCCCCTAATACTTACCTGAGCCCCATCTCAACCCAGCTATGTGCTTTTCTTTTCGAGAACCTCTGCTCCCCGGGGACTCTCCCTCCTCATTGGTTGAGACAGCAGCGGGAGCCATTGGCTCCCGCTGCTGTCAATTACAGCCAGTGAACAATGAGGAGAGGGGGCAGGGCTGAGCCGCTGGTCTGTGTGTGAATAGACATGCGGAGCAGTGGCTTGGGAATGAGCCTGCTTGAGTGCCCCCATAGCAAGTTGCTTGCAGGAAGGAAGGGCCAGGAGTGCTGGCGAGGCACCCGAGAAGAGGAGGATCGGGGCTGCTCTGTGCAAAACCTCTGCGCAGAGCAGGTAAGTATAACATAGCTGTCACCTCCTGGCCAAGACCTACCAACGTAACTGAGCATAGGTCATTCCTGTGGTTCTGTTCATGCTGCAGACGTTTCTTCTATGGTTTTGCTAAAATAGCTCAGCCCCTTAATGAATTGCTGAAGAATGAGGATGATGATGGCGATCTAGACCCAAAAAAGGAAAGGACGTTCAAACTACCGAGAGACATCATGCAGGCTGAGGACGAAAGATACTGCCACTTCTGCATGCGGTGCATGCAGAGGAAGACTTTAGCCAGTGGGCCATCTTCAAAGTCAGGGGCCAATTTTGTTATTATTAAAGAGGATTTATTATACAGGAGTTGGTGTGCATTGACTTTCTCTGTCTGGAGCCAGGTTCAGGCCGGGTCATTCTACAATTCAGGGACATCTGTTGCACAGACTGAATTTCCCTTTCTTCCCCTCTAGTGTTCAGCGCAGAGTAAGCACATTTCCTGCTGACACAGTGGGAAGTTTGTCAAAGAAGCAGAAGATCTTGGGACTTGTAGTTCCACCATAAAGAGACACTGTATTTTTCAGCATAGTTTGGACCAGTGTTTCTTAACCTTTTTTCAGTCAAGGTACCCTTTAAAAGTAGGCAAAATCTCGAGGCACCCAATTCTAAAATGTGAAAAACTAAACCAATACTTTTACATAATGCAGCAACATCTAGATATGTAGGACACTCAACTGGTTTTATTCATCCAAGGTAACTACACCTTTGCACACTGATACTGACTAGTATTGCAGTGCTTCTCTACCTTACTCAACTAATGTGACCCCAGTGCTTATGGAAAGAGGCAAGGAGGGGGCAAACAAGGATGCTGTGCAGGCACCCAACATCCTCCTTTTCCACTAATGACATCATTGGTTGTTAGGATGCTGATGGCTGAAAGATTGCAATGGTACACAATGAAAATCATTTTGTGTAATTAAAAAAGGAAGACTTGATCCATCTACTGGCTTGTTTACAATTTTTGGGCAATTTTTAGGCATTTTGCCAAAGCACCCTTGAAGAAACCTGAAGGTACCCCAGGATGCCTGGGCACCCTGGTTAAAAAAGGCTGGTCTGGACTAGAGGGCAGGAAAACTGAAGGGCATCCAGGGAAGGCAGATAAATCCCACTGCAGCAGCTACACTGGGGCTCTTGGTGCGGGGACTTGGAGGCTAACAGAGGGGAGTGTGTCTTTCTTTTCTCCCTTACAAGGCTAGGCCGCAGCTCCAACAACCAGTACAGTAAATGACCATAAATCACCAGCACCAAAAATTAAAAAAAAATAAAAACAAAATTAAATGCTGCTGTACATAAGTGTAACCTTACACCAAAAATTATAACATCACAAACAGCGCAAAAAATAATTTGTTATAGTGCTACATCAGTATAAAAAATATTTTTTAGGATAATAAATTCAATATAAAATATAGTCCCACTGCAAAATTCGTGAAGAAAAATATGACAAGTGAATAAATATACCATATTTGCCGGCCTATAAGACGACTGGGCGTATAAGACGACCCCCTACTTTTCCTGTTAAAATATAGGGTTTGAGCTATACTCGCCGTATAAGACTACCCCTCTTCCAACGCACACCAAATAAAAATGAAAAAACATCAGATTTGATTTCAATATGGTATAGTATTTCAGTATGGTATTCCAATGATGGGGTGCTATTCCTCCCACTGACACCAATGATGGGGCATGATTCCTCCCACTGATACCAATGATGAGGCACTACTCCTCCCACTGACACTAATGGTGCCCCATCAGTAGTGTCAGTGTGTGAGGAATAGTGTCCCATCATTAGTGTCAGTGGGAGGAATAGTGCCCCATCATTGGTATCAGTGGAAGGAATAGTGCCCCATCATTGGTATCAGTGGAAGGAATAGTGCCCCATCATTGGTATCAGTGGGAGGAATAGTGCCCCATCATTGGTGTCAGTGGATGAAATAGTGCCCCATCATTAGTGTCAGTGGGAGGAATAGTGCCTCATCATTAGTGTCAGTGGGAGGAATAGTGCCCCATCATTAGTGTCAGTGGGAGGAATAGTGCCTCATCATTTGTATCAGTGGGAGGAATCATGCCCCATCATTGGTGTCAGTGGGAGGAATAGCACCCCATCATTGGTATCATTGGGAGGAATAGTGCCCCATCATTGGTGTCAGTGGGGAGGAGGAATAGTGCCCCATGGTTGGTGTCAGTGGGGGAGGAATAGTGCCCCATCATTGGTGTCAGTGGGGAGGAGGAATAGTGCCCCATCGTTGGTGTCAGTGGGGAGGAGGAATAGTGCCCCATCGTTGGTGTCAGTGGGGGAGGAATAGTGCCCCATCGTTGGTGTCAGTGGGGGAGGAATAGTGCCCCATCATTGGTGTCAGTGGGGGAGGAATAGTGCCCCATCATTGGTGTCAGTGGGGGAGGAATAGTGCCCCATCATTGGTGTCAGTGGGGGAGGAATAGTGCCCCATCATTGGTGTCAGTGGGGGAGGAATAGTGCCCCATCATTGGTGTCAGTGGGGAGAATAGTGCCCCATCATTGGTGTCAGTGGGGAGGAGGAATAGTGCCCCATCATTGGTGTCAGTGTGGAGGAGGAATAGTGCCCCATCATTGGTGTCAGTGTGGAGGAGGAATAGTGCCCCATCGTTAGTGTCAGTGGGGGAGAGGAGCGGCTGCTCCTTCTTTCAGTTCGGCAGCTTGATTTTCGCGGGGCCGTTCGGCTCCGCCTCCTCGCCGGTGATTGGTCGCCTGTGTGCGCTGGCGCCCAATCACTGGTAAGGAGGCGGAGCCGAGCGGCCGCGAGACCATCGAGCGGCCGAACTGAAAGAAGGAGCAGCCACGCTTCCTGGATCGGATCATCGTGGGACCGGGACCGGAGCCAGGTAAGGTACAGCAGCCCCTCTGCCCACCCCTATACTTAGTGTCCATTGGAGGACACCGCCCCTGGAAAAAGTGCCGCCCTGACACACCGGCTCGCCGTATACCGGCGTATAAGACGACCCCCGACTTTTCAGAAGATTTTCAGGGGTTGAAAAGTCGTCTTATACGCCGGCAAATACGGTAAATACAAAAAATAAAGAAAAAAATCCTTAAATATTCAGAAAGTCCTTATTCCAAAGATGTGTGCTTCCACCAGAAATTAGTGCTCAAACCAACATATACCACACTCACCAGATTATGGTGAAATAAATGCCTTTTAGGTATTTATGGGATCCTAGACCCTTATAATATGGCTCCAGAACTCCACTCCACCACAGGAAAGCTTTCTTCCAATTTCCAACACCACCAGGTTCCACTTCCCAGAGAAACTCAATGTAATGTAGGAGAGATAAAATAACATAGTGTGAACCTCCCCCCCCCCCCCCACGCTTTCCCCCAAAGGTATCCTGCTGACTGCTGTGAATGACCGCCGAGACTTACCCGAGTGAGAGGGGGTCTTGACGGCAGAGGGAAACCTGTGCGGGTATGCAGGAGGAGCCGCATGTCGCCTGGCGGTGAACCCGGATGGAGAGTCGGGTTGCCAGGCGACAAAGACAAACAGCGTGACCACGTGGCAGCCGCGGAGGAGTGTTGGGAAGGAAAAAGCCGGCCGGCGTCCTAAGGAGTCGGGGAGATGCCGGCTCGACAGAAAAGCACCCTGCCTGCTACCTGTAAAGGAGAGTGGGTAAAGGAAGAGAGCGGGACCCAGAGGAATCCCCCCAGAGAGGGAGTAAAGACAGGAGAGAACTCTGAACAGCGGATAATGAACCTGAAACCGCCTCACTGAAAAAGCAGTCGGAAGGAGGGTGAGTGAGAGTGGCTGGATTGTATATTGACCCTGTATATTGATTCTTAATGTTGAAGCAGGGGAGGAATATATAGAGGAAAAGGGGGATTCCCAAGGGGAAGGAAAAAACTTGAACTTTCCCAAGGGACTAATCATAGCACATGCCCTAGAGTTTAAAGAAGAGGAACTGGATCTATAGGAAATATGAAGAGTAAAAATAGTAAAGGAAGTGGTTCCAAGCACCCCCAATCTGGAACGATTAGGAAATATACGTCCCAGGGAAATGTGACCCCAGAAAGATCTCAGGGGGTATGTGAAAGGAGCATAATGGAAAACAGTTTGGATAAGAGCGTCAGATCTTCTGTGGAAATGGATAATAATAGACAACAAACAGCAGAGGGAACAGAGCTAAGAGAAAATGAAGGAGAACTACAAATCCCAAATAAAAAGGAGATGGCAGAAATGTTTAAAAATTTGGAAAAATCAATTAAACAAGAGATGGGGATTATTCGGAATGATCTGGGACATTTACTATCCAGAGTAGAAGAAATGGAAGAAAAAATTAAAAAGCATGCCCAAGCTATTCCAGAATTAAAAAATCAGATAATGGAGATGAGGAAAGAACAAAAAAAGCTGCTATATAAGTTGGAGATACAAGGCAATAAGTATAGGAGAAATAATCTTAGGGTAAAAAGGAGTCCCGGAGCTCACACAAGGAGTAGATCTAAGAGGGACAATATGTAAAATTTTAAACTCCATTATGGATAAACCCAGTACTGAGATATTTGAATTGGACAATGTATATAGGATAGGAAGGTTCCAACGGGATCGGGTGGAAGAGAGACCGAGAGATGTAGTTGTACAATTCTATAAATATGGAGACAGAGAAGAGGTATGGAAGAAGATAAAAGGAAGAACCAGTATTATATATGGAGGAAAAAATATACAAGTTTTCACAGACCTGACAGCTGAGACATTGTGGAGAAAGAGATCACTGAAACCACTACTAGAACAGATGAAAAAACAGAATATACAATATAGATGGAGTAGCTCGACATGCTTAATTGGATGGAAGAATGGAGTCAGTGCATATCTGAGATTCCCTGAGGAACTGAGAGACTTTTTTGATAAACTTAATATCCAGAGAATAGAGATTCCAGGATGGGAGGAGGAAGAAGGAGGGATATGTGCTATGGGAAAAGAGGAATGGCAGCTAGTTAAAAGGAGAAACAGAGAATTGACAGATAGGGGGACATTGGGGGAAACGGGGGGGAAGGTGAGTTGTACATGGACAGAGCTCAACTCCAGGGCCGAAATCAAACGTGGCATTAGGGCCACAAATTATTAGAAGGCAAATAGCAGGCCTAGTAGGGAGGGGGAGGAAATGGGAGGAGGGAGGGTGGAGGGGGTGGGAATGGGGGGGGGGTTATCGGGAGAAGGGTGGAGAGGAATGGTTTGGGAAAAGAGAAGGGTGGAGGGGAATGGTTTGGGAAAAGAGAAGGGTGGAGGGGAATGGTTTGGGAAAAGAGTAGTGTGGTAGCAAGGGGGGAGGGGGAGGGAGGGAGGTAATTGGGGTAACACTCTGCGGGATGAGAGGAGAAAGGAAGAGGAAGGGTAGAAGAAAGAAGGAGTTAAGAGGAGTAGGGTAATATGGAAGAAGTCCAGTTTATAACCTATAATGTAAAGGGGCTGTGTTGTCCTGGGAAGAGATGTAGGCTATTTTAAATAAGAATTTAAGAATTGCAACACAGAACATCTTCGGTGTTTTTTTTGCAGGAGACACACTTAGAGATGGAGTTAAAGGTAAGGCTGAAGACTAGATATTTCCCGACATGGTATTATGAGGACTCACCAATTAAAAGAGCAAAAGGCGTTGCTATAGGCTTCGCAAAGAATATAAGGTTTGAGGTGGAGAAGAGAATAACGGATCCGGAGGGAAGGTTTTTGTTCTTGAGGGGTAAATTGCAGGTAATTGAGTGTTCAATAGCTAGTATATATTGCCCAAATAAGAAACCGGAGATATTCTTGAGGGGAGTACTGAAGAGATTGATGGACTTTAAAAGGGGTTGTTTGATAATGGCCAGAGACTTTAATGTCTGTATGGACCCGCGGATGGATACTACTTCCTATGTGAGGAGGGAGGAGAGCAGGTCCTTGAGATCATTAAAGAAGCTGATGCATGAGTGTCAATTAGTGGATATATGGAGAATTAGGCATATGAAAGATAGGGCGCTATACTTTTTACTCACATGCACATGAGATTTATTCTAGATTGGATTATATATTGGTAGAACATCGATTCATAGAGTCCGTAGTAGAAGTAAAAATTGGAGGAAGTTCTTTGTCAGATAATGCCCCTGTTGCAATGAAGTCAAGATGGGGCAGAGAGGAGAGAGGAGGTTTTGTTTAGCGGATGAATGAGGCACTTCTTCTGGATGAAGAGATCGATCGGAAGATCGAGACGGAAATTAAACAATTTTTTGAGGAGAATGATACAGAGGATGTGTCGGTTGCAACGGTGTGGGAGGCCCATAAAGCCCATATTAGAGGACTATTCATTGCAATTGGGGCAAAAAAGAAAGGAGGGAAAAGATTAATGGACTTCTAAGTGAAATATTTGATCTTGAACAGGCTCATAAAAAGGGAAATATCTAAAGAGATAATGCAGAAAATAATAAAGAAGAAAGAAGAACTAGAGAATGTAATGGAGGAGGAAAAAAGAAGAGTCTTTAATAAAGTAATAAGTGAAAGGTATAGATGGGCAGATAGACCGGGAAAATATTTAATGAGAACTTTAAGGAAAAAGTAGGAATTATATAGAAAAAATAAGAAATTCCAAGGGTGAACTGGTGCACTCAACTAAAGATATCGCTAGAGTATTTAAGGATTATTATAGTGAGTTGTATAATATCATACCCCAGGATACTTTAAATAAAGCTGAAACAGTAAATAGAGAAAAAAGAAAAACATACTTAAAAGAGGCAGGTCTATCAAAATTAAGTGAAATACAATTGAACTCCCTAGAATCGGAAATTACGTTAGAGGAAATAAAAACAGCGTTAAAAAGTACCGCAGTGGGGAAAAGTCCGGGTACAGATAGGTATATGGTAAAATATTATAAAAAATATAAACAGTTGTTAATACCTAAATTGAAGATACTGTATATATGAACGCTTTGGGAGATGAGATGGAAATAAGGGAAGAATCCTTACAGGCTAATATAGTTTTAATTCATAAGGAAGATAAAGACCCCTTGCAGTGTGCAAGCTATAGACCAATTGCGCTGCTGAATGTAGATACTAAATTGTATGCAAAGGTTTTGGCAAATAGACTGAAGGATTTGATGCCGGAGTGGATACATGGGGATCAGGTGGGGTTTGTCCCGTGGAGAGAGGGTAGAGACAACGGCTTGAGATCATTGTTGCTTATACAGGAAGGTAAAAAAGGGAAAACCCTAATGGTACTGTTGTCAATTGACGCCGAGAAAGCATTTGATAGAGTGAGTTGGGGATTTATGATGGATACCTTGGAGGTGTTAGGGTTGGAAGATAGAATGAGAAAGTGGATTGGAAGGTTATACAGAGGGCCTACAGCCGCTATCATGGTTAATGGAGGAAGATCGGAGCTTTTCGGGATGTCAAATGGTACAAGACAGGGATGCCCACTATCCCCACTGTTGTATGTTTTATCATTGGAGCCATTGTTGTCTACGATAAGGAAGAACATAGATATAAAGGGAATATGGATAGGAGATAGAGAACATAAGGTGGCGGCTTATGCGGATGATTTGATGTTCTATGTTGGAAACCCTAGGACAGTGGCACGCAGAGCCATCTCAGTGGGCACGCCAGGAAGAAGAAGAGGAAGAACGCGCTTTCCTGCGCACCCCCGGGGACACAGCTGATCACGTGATGTGGTAAAAGGCCAATCAAAGCGGCCTTTTACCACATGATCAGCCGTGTCCAATGACACGCTGATCACCGGGAAATGCAAATGCCGGTTCTCGGCTGCACTTTCCTCACGCTGTCAGATCGTGAGGAAAGTACTGCCGAAAACCGGCAGTTGTCAGAGCAGAGAACGGCACCGATCATCAGGGTCACTGATCATCAGTGCCCTGATGATCGGTGCCCAGCAGTGCCACACACAAGTTTCGCCCACCTGTGCCCAGAAATGCACCCACCTGTGCCCAGCAGTGTGCCCACCTGTGCCCAGCAATGCACCCACCTGTGCCCAGTAGTGCGCCCACCTGTGCCCAGCAATGCACCCACCTGTGCCCAGCAGTGCACCCACCTGTGCCCAGCAATGCACCCACCTGTGCCCACCTGTGCCGCCCACCTGTGCCACCTACCTGTGCCCAGTAGTGCCACCCACCTGTGCCAACCCACCTGTGCCCACCAGTGCCACCCACCTGTGCCCACCAGTGCCACCCACCAGTGCCCATCAGTGCAGCCCAGCAGTGCTGCCAGTCAGTGCCACCAGTCAGTGCCCAGCGGTTGTGCCAGTCAGTGCCCAGCAGTGCCGCCAGTCAGTGCCCAGCAGTGATGTCAGTCAGTGCCACCTATCAGTGCTGTCTATCAGTACCCATTATCAGTGTCACCTATCAGTGCCACCAATCAGTGCCGCATATCAGTGCCACCTATCTGTGACACCTCATTAGTGCTGCCCATCAGTGCCACCCATCAATGATGCCCAGCAGTGCCGCCGGTCAGTGCTGTCTGTCAGTGCCTCCAGTTGGTGCTATCAGTCAGTGCCGCTTATCAGTGCCCATCATTTCCTGTATATCAGTGCATCATCAGTGCCTCCTCATCAATGCTCACCAGTGCCGCCTCATCAGTGCTACCTATCTGTGCCGCCTCATCAATGCCCATCAGTGCTGCCTATCAGTGCAGCCTCACCAACGCACATCAAAGAAGAAATATTACCTGTTTGCAAAATTTTAGAATAGAAGCAAAGGAAACTTTATGTTTTTAATTTTTTTGCTCTTTTTTCATTTATAGTGCAAAAAATAAAACACCCAGTGGTGATTAAATGCCACCAAAAAAAGCTCTATTTGTGTGAAAAAATGATAAAAATTGCATATGGTTACAGTGTTGCATGACCGCACAATTGTCATTGTTAAGTGCAACAGCACTGAAAGCTGAAAATTGTCCTGGGCAGGAAGGGGGTAGAAGTGCCCGGTAGGCAAGTGATTAATTCCAGTGTTGGCACTTTGAAATAAAAAAGTTGGTTTTGTGTTGCAGTTTGGGCACTCGGGCTCAAAAAGGTTCGCCATCACTGCCCTAGGATATCACTTATTAATTTAATGAAGACATTGAAGGAATATGGGGAATTATCAAATTTAAAAATTAACCCGACAAAAACTGAAATCTTAAATATAAACCTTAAAAATAGTATCTGTCCCCCTGCTCCCTAAAATCTCCCCCCCCCCGTTTTCATGTGCACTCCTGAACGCCTGATCGGTGTGCAACAAGCTTACCGCCATCCACGACCTCTTTGTTTCCCGCTCCCTCAACCTCCTAGTGATCACGGAAACCTGGATCCAGCCCACTGACTCTACCTCCCCTGCTGCACTCTCCTATGGAGGTCTCACCTGGACCCACTCACCCAGGCCTAACGGTCGTAAAGGTGGTGGGGTTGGTCTGCTCCTGTCACCGCAGAGCACCTTCCGAGTCCTCCCAAACCCCCCCTCCCTATCCTTCTCCTCCTTTGAGGCCCACTGCGTCAGACTATTCTCCCCAACCCCCCTGAAGATTGCTGTGATATATCGGCCTCCTGGATCCATACCCCACTTCCTGGATGACTTTTCCTCCTGGCTACCCTTCTTCCTCTCCTCTGAGCTACCCACCATCATCCTTGGGGATTTCAACATCCCTGTCGACCTCGACAACCCGGACACATCCCATCTCCTCCACTTAACCTCCTCCTTTGCACTTGCACAGTGCATACAATCCACCACCCACTCCAACGGTAATATTCTTGATCTTGTCTTCTCCAACCGCTGCGCTCCCCACAACCTCACTAACACCGTCTCTCTGACCACAACCTGATTACCTTCTCTATCTCCTTGTCCTCCAATGCCTACCCCTCCAAATGTCACACTACTACCAGCCGTAACCTCCGCAACCTTAACCCTGCCCCCCTCCACTCTGCAGCTGATCAACTCCATGACCGCATCCTCCCCCTGTCCTGCCCCGACTTGGCTATGACTGCCTACAACAACGCGCTGTCAACAGCTCTTGACTCACTAGCGCCTTTAACCACACGCAACATCAGACCCCGACCGCTCCAGCCCTGGCAGACTGATCACACCAAAACCCTCAAACGACACAGTCGTGCCCTGGAGCGACTATGGCGCAAAACAAAATCCCAACAAGCCTTCACCCGCTACAAATCTGCCTTTCGCACCTACACCTCCTCCCTCCACGCAGCCAAACAAGCCTACTTCCTGACCCTCATCAAGACCCTCTCCTCCAATCCTCGCCGACTCTTCTCCACCTTCAACTCTCTACTCTCTCCACCCCCACCTCCACCCAGCACCTCACTCACCGCCCTTGAGATTGCCAATCACTTCAAAAACAAGATTGACAGAATTCGCAAGGACATTGCCGCAACTCACACGCCCTCTCAACCCGTCCCCTCTCACACAGCTACCCCCTCATCCTTCCTCCCCCTCGACATAACCCGCAGGGACTTCGTCGCTGCTCAAACTCCCTCCAACCCCGTTCCCCCTCCCTCAGCTACCCCCTCATCACCCCTCTCCCATGGCCCCACCACTGCTCTGACCTCCACTTCCACCACACCCTACATTCCTCATACTGAAGCTCTTCCAACACTCCACACCTTTGACCTTACCACCATCGAGGAAGTCTCCAAGATCCTCTCTGATGCCCGCCTCACCACCTGCCCCCTCGACCCTATCCCCTCACAACTCCTACGACCTCCCTCCCCCTCCATCCTACGCTCCCTCACCCACATCTTCAATCTCTCCCTCTCCTCAGGCACTTTCCCCTCCCCTCTGAAACATGCACACATCACCCCCATACTTAAAAAGCCCTCCCTGGACCCCAATGACACGAACAACCTCAGACCCATCTCCCTGCTCCCCTTTACATCTAAACTCCTCGAGCGCCTCGTCTACACCCGCCTATGCTCTCACCTCAATGACAACCACCTCCTCGATCCCCTACAGTCTGGCTTCCATCCCCTACACTCCACCGAAACCGCCTTACTCAAACTCTCCAACGACCTTCTAACCGCCAAAGCTAATGGCCACTATTCAGTGCTCCTACTCCTTGACCTCTCTTCGGCCTTCGACACAGTCGACCACCCCCTCCTCCTCAAAAAACTACACTCCCTCAGCCTCAGAGATTCTGCTCTCTCCTGGCTCTCATCCTACCTGTCACAACGCTCTTTCAGCGTTACCTATAATGCTACCACCTCCCCCTCACTCCCCCTCTCTGTTGGGGTCCCTCAAGGCTCTGTCCTTGGGCCCCTTCTTTTCTCCATCTACACCTCCTCCCTTGGCCAACTCATACACTCTCACGGCTTCAACTACCACCTCTATGCCGACGACACACAAATCTATCTCTCAACCCCCCACCTCACCCCCTAGGTCTCTGCCCGAATCACACACCTACTGAGCGACATATCAGATTGGATGTCGCTTCACTTCCTTAAACTGAACCTCTCCAAAACCGAGTTTCTTTTCTTCCCCCCAGCCCGGACTCCACCCCCCATTGACTTCTCGATCACATCCAACAACGTCAATATCAAACCCGCCCTGCAGGCCAGAGTACTTGGTGTCATTCTGGACTCCAACCTATTCTTCCAGCCCCAAGTCCAATCTTTAACAAACTTGTGCAGACTCCACCTCCGCAACATCGCCAAAATACGCGCGTTCCTAACCCCAGAAACCACTAAACAGCTCATCCACTCCCTCATCGTATCACGACTCGACTACTGCAACTCCCTCCTCACTGGCCTGCCTCGCCGCTGGCTATCCCCGCTTCAGTCGATCCTGAATACGGCTGCCAGACTCATTCACCTTTCCAACCGCTCCGTTTCCGCCAACCCCCTCTGCCAATCCCTCCACTGGCTTCCAATTGCGCAACGGATCAAATTCAAAATCCTAACATTGACGTACAAAGCCGTCCACCATACTGCCCCGAACTACATCACTGACCTAATATCCAAGTACCGCCCAGCACGCACACTCCGCTCCTCACAAGACCTCCTTCTCTCTAGTTCCCTGGTCTCCTCCTCCCATGCCCGCCTCCAGGACTTCTCCAGGGTGTCACCCATCCTCTGGAACTCCCTGCCCCAACCCATCAGATTATCACCTACTCTCCTCTCCTTTAGGCGCACCCTGAAAACCCATCTCTTCAGGGAAGCCTACCATACCCCCTGCTAACTTGACCGACCTCCTCCACTCTTCCTACCACTCCATCCCCCACAGCTATCTCCTCCTGTACCACTATCCCCTCCCTCCTAGATTGTAAGCTCCAAAGAGCAGGGCCCTCAATCCCCTCATGGTTTGCATTGTATTGGTATTGTTCTGTCACATATTCTGTCCCCCTTTGTAATGTACAGCGCTGAGCGAACTATTGGCGCTTTATAAATACTGAATAATAATAATAATAGTGAAAAAGAAAAATACAAGAAGAATTCCCCTTTGTTTGGAGAGATAAAGAATTAAAATACCTAGGGATATAATTGTCAGCCTCAATTAAAAATTTGTATGAAGTTAATTATATTTCACTACTAAACGAGCTCAAGGAGGAGTTGAAGAGAATGGGGAGTGGAAACCCGTCTTGGATAGGTCGCATAAGCTTGATAAAAATGGTAATTGTGCCCAAAGTATTATATAAATTTCAAATGATTCCAATCAAACTTCCAGAGGCATATTTTACTTAAACTTAAAAAAATGATAATGAGATATATATGGAGGAAAAAAAACCTAGAATACATTATGAAATGTTGACTAGAAGCAAGGAAAGAAGTGGTTTGGGTGTACCAGATTTCAAGAGATATTATAAAGCGGTGATAATTGCGAGAATCTTTGATTGGACTCATAATCCAGGGAAAAGTTGGGTCAAAATCGAAAATGCACTGAGTGGAACAAATTTAAGTAGGATTATATGGGTGCCTGCACAATATAGGGGACTAGATGTTAACACAAGTTTGTACACTTTTAACATTTTAAGAGTTTGGGAAATGTTGCACAGACAGAAGGGATGGGTTTTTAATTCACAGTTAATGCCACTAAGGAGCACAGAATATTTTGCCCCTGGGAAGGAAAATATTACAGGGGAATGGATTATAAAACAGGATGCGCAATTGAGAGACATAACGGTCAGTGAGGAATTGGGATCATATAGAGAGCTGGAGAAGAAAAAGGGAGAAGTTTTCAATAGAATGGATGGATTACGATACTACCAATTGAAACATTTCTTCGGGAGTCTCCCAAAACCTGTGAGAACTAGAAAAGAGTGGAACCCATTGGAAAGATTGTTAGAAGCATGGGGGGATGGGAAACACGGAATTGCAAAAATATATAAGATATTTAATGAGCTAGACACTGGCACAAAATTAATATATATAGAGAAATGGGAAAGAGATATGGGAAGGGAAATAGATGAGGAGGAGCAAAAGAAAATGTTTAGATTAATTCACAAAAATATCAGTATGCGGGAAGTGGAAATAAATTATAAGTGTTTGGTAAGATGGCACATTACACCGAATGTAGAGCATAAATTGAATGGGGAGATCTCACCATTGTGTTGGAGAGGTTGTGGAGAGGTGGGCACGTTGTATCATATATGGTGGGAGTGTTCAAGAATACAAGTGTTTTGGCGGAAAATAGTTTATTTAGTAAGGAAAATTACCGAAAGTAATATTAGATTAGACCCAGAGCTATGTCTTCTCCATATCACAGAGCTTCCAGTGAGATTATATAAGGTTTCGGGGATATGGCACTTTTTGAGTGCATCGAAGAGTTTGATACCTAGGTTTTGGAAAAAAAAGGAGGTGCCGACAGAGGAGGATTGGATGGGCAGAATGAATCAGATCTGTGGGACGGAAAGATTATATTATATGCATATACAGTTGCAAGAAAAAGTATGTGAACCCCTTGGGATTACATTGAGTTTTGCATGAATTGGGCATAAACAGTGCTCTGAACGTCATCTAAGTCACAACAATAGAAGAACACAGTCTGCTGAACATAATACTACACAAACATTAGATGTTGCCATGGTTTAATTGCACATAACATGTAAACATTCACAGTGCAGGGAGGAAAAAGTATGTGAACCTTTGGACTTAATAACTGGTTGACCCTCCTTTGGCAGCAATAACCTCAACCAAACGTTTCCTGTAGTTGCAGATCAGACCTGCACAACGATCTGGAGTAATTTTGGACCACTCCTCTTCACAAAACTGTTTCAGTGTAGCAATATTCTTGGGATGTCTGGTGTGAATCGCTCTCATAAGGTCATGCCACAGCATTTCAATTGGGTTGAGGTCAGGACTCTGACTGGGCCACTCCAGAAGGCGTATTCTGTGCTGGTGCAGCCATTGTTTTGTTGAATTACTTGTATGCTTTGGGTCATTGTCCTGTTGCATCACCCATCCTCTGCGGAGCTTCAGTTGGCGGACAGATGGTCGTACATTTTCCTGCAAAATGTCTTGATAAACTCTGGAATTCATTTTCCCATCAATGACAACAGTCCGTCCAGGCCCTGAGGCAGCAAAGCAGCCCCAAACCATGATGCTCCCTCCGCCATGTTTTACAGTGGGGATGAAGTTTTGATGTTGGTGTGCTGTGCCTTTTTTTCTCCACACATAGTGTTGTGTGTTCTTCCCAAACAACTCAATCTTGGTTTCATCTGTCCACAGTATATTTTTCCAGTAGTGCTGTGGAACATCCAGGTGCTCTTTTGCAAACTTCAAACGTGCTGCAATATTCTTTTTGGACAGCAATGGCTTCCTCCGTGGTGTCTTCCCATGTACTCCATTCTTGTTTAATGTTTTCCTTATTGTAAATGTGTCAACAAAAATGTTAGCATGTGCCAGAGATTTCTGTAGGTCTTTAGCTGACGCTCTGGGATTCTTCTTTACCTCATGCAGCATTCTGCGCTGTGCTCTTGCAGTCATTTTTACAGGACGACCACGCCTAGGGAGAGTAGCAACAGTGCTAAACTTTCTCCATTTGTAGACAGTCTGTGGACACATGAACATCAAGGCTTTTGGAGATACTTTTGTAACCCTTTCCAGCTTCATGCAAGTCAACAATTCTTGATCGTAGGTCTTCTGAGAGCTCTTTTCTGCGAGGCATGGTTCACATCAGACAGTGCTTCTTGAAACCAGTAAACCCAAAACAGGTGTGTGTTTTTTAAGTGCAGGACAGCTGTCAGCAACACATCCAATATCATCACACTGATTGGAGTCAAGGTTGGCTCACTCCTGGCTCCAATTAGCTCTGGGAGGAGTCATTAAGCTAGGGCCTCACATACTTTTTCCTCCCTGCACTGTGAATGTTTACCTGTTATGTGCAATTAAACCATGGCAACATCTAATGTTTGTGTAGTACTATGTTCAGCAGACTGTGTTCTTCTATTGTTGTGACTTAGATGACGTTCAGAGCACATTTTATGCCCAATTCATGCAAAACTCCACGTAATCCCAAGGGGTTCACATACTTTTTCTTGCAACTGTAGATAAGATGGAGATGTATAATATAAAGTGGAAAAAATGGGAAGAGTACAGAGAAAAAGTGAAATATATGAGGATGTAACACCCCTTGAAATGGATTCTGGAAATAATAGAAATGCTTGGTGTAGAGGAGAAGAGAGAAAATGCAGAGTGGGGGGGGGGAGGGATGAGGTGTGGGATTTAAATAAATTATGCTAATAGGAAGATATTGTTTGGATGTCTTTTTAATTGAAAAAAGGTGATTGTGATTGTCAGGGATCCGGGTGTGACCAGAAATGTGAGGACTGACACAGGGCACAGTAGCAGGCTTCAGGAACACAAGCGTAGTCAGGGCTGGAGAGGTGGAATGGTCAGGTGGGCCGTAAGGTACTGTCAGGCACCGCCCAGCGGGATCTCTAGTGACCCACAGAACAGGATTTCCCAGGGCGCGGAGTCTAAGCCCCAGTCTGCCTTTTCACCAGAGCCCCTGATGGTGGGGATGGACTTGGCGCAGGACTGAGACCAGGTCGCGGCCCCTGAGTGCACCCAACTGTGGTAGAGGGGTCCGTCAAGGGTATGTACCGGGGGAAAGCCTGATGTGAAGGGGCTGGCAGGTTTGGACAGTAGTGACTGGATCCGTGCGGGATGGATGGATCGTCTGGGTAGCGTCAGGCGTAGTCAGGCAGGCCAGGTCAGCAACGTGCGGGCAGTGAGGTATCGGAGGAGCAGGCAGAGAATAGTCAGGGTCACAAGCCGGGTTCAGTAACTCACGGGCAACACGGTACAGAGAATCAGGCAGAAGGATGGTCAGGCAAGCCAGGGGTTCAACAGGAGACGGTCAGCAGAGGTCAGGATCAAAGCAGGGTCAGCAACTAAGCAGGAACACGGGATACCAGGTACAGGGGCTCATGGGAAACATAAACCAAGGCACTGACTGCAGGTCTGGCCATTCCTTAAATACACCTCCTGCAATCAGCCCCAGGTGTTGGCTGATTGCAGGAGTGAGCTTCTGGCTGCTGAGAGCACCCGCTGGTCTGCCCTGGTACTGCAGCCCACACGGCAGGTGAGTCCCACCACCAGTGCTGAGTCCATTCCTGACAGTACCCCCCCTCAAGGAGCGGCCTCAGGACGCTCCAAACAGTCCTTAGTGGGCAAAATGTTCCACCGCCCGGGTCAGGTAACTGGCTGGATATCTTACTGCCGGAGTAAACCGGCTGGCTGGGTTTCCTGCTGGCAGACTTCTCTTTATGTGGGGGAACCCAGGAAGGCAGGTCGCAGGACACAGGATCTCCAGGAGCAGGCTGGGAATCAGTTATTGGCCAGTTTAGCTGGACATCAGGGGCTGGCACATCAGGCTGCGCAGCGGACAGAGGCACGTCGGGCTGCTCAGCGGGCAGAGGCACGTCGGGCTGGGCAGCGAGGAGAGGCACGTCGGGCTGGGCAGCGAGGAGAGGCACGTCGGGCTGGGCAGCGGGCAGAGGCACGTCGGGCTGGGCAGCGGGCAGAGGCACGTCGGGCTGGGCAGCAGGCAGAGGCACGTCGGGCTGGGCAGCAGGCAGAGGCATGTCGGGCTGGCAGCGGGCAGAGGCACGACAACGGGCACCAAGTCATCTGGCACGACAGAGGACACCGAGTCATCTGGCACGACAGCGGGCACCGAGTCACCGGGCAAGTCAGCGGGCAGCAAGTCACCGGGCACATCAGAGGGCGTCGAGCCATCTAGCAGAACAGCGGGCAGCGGGTCACCAAGCTCAACAGCGGGCACTGAGTCATCTGGCACAACAGCGGGCACCGAGTCATCTGGCACAGCAGCGGGCACCGAGTCATCTGGCACGACAGCGGGCACCGAGTCACCGGGCAAGTCAGTGGGCACCGAGTCATCGGGCACGACAGCGGGCACCGAGTCATCTGGCACGACAGCGGGCACAGAGTCACCAAGCTCGACAGCAGGCACCGAGTCACCAAGCTCGACAGCGGGCACCGAGTCACCTGGCACGACAGAGGACACCGAGTCATCTGGCACGACAGCGGGCACCGAGCCATCTGGCAGAACAGCGGGCACCGGGTCACCAAGCTCGACAGCGGGCACCGAGTCATATGGCACGACAGCGGGCACCGAGTCATCTGGCATGACAGTGGGCACCGAGTCATCTGGCACGACACCGGGCACCGAGCCATCTAGCAGAACCGCAGGCACCAGGTCACCAAGCTCGACAGCGGGTACCGAGTTATCTGGCACGACAGTGGGCACCGAGTCATCTGGCACAACAGCGGGCACCGAGTCGCCGGGCAAGTCAGCAGGCACCGAGTCATCGGGCACAACAGCGGGCACCGAGTCATCTGGCACGACAGCGGGCACCGAGTCACCGGGCAAGTCAGCGGGCAGCGAGTCACCGGGTACATCAGCGGGCGCCGAGCCATCTAGCAGAACAGCGGGCACCGGGTCACCAAGCTCAACAGCGGGCACCGAGTCATCTGGCACAACAGCGGGCACCGAGTTATCTGGCACAGCAGCGGGCACCGAGTCATCTGGCACGACAGCGGGCACCGAGTCACCGGGCAAGTCAGTGGGCACCGAGTCATCGGGCACGACAGCGGGCACCGAGTCACCAAGCTCGACAGCGGGCACCGAGTCACCAAGCTCGACAGCGGGCACCGAGTCACCTGGCACGACAGCGGGCACCAAGTCATCCGGCACGACAGCGGGTACCAAGTCATCAGGCTGAACAACGGTCTCCATGCGGTCCTCAAGATGGGTGTAACGATTGTGTAAAGTCTGGACGGCCTGAGTTAGAGTTGCCAGATGCTGGCAAATATCCTCCATGGAGGCCGGTCCTCTTCCTGGCTCTGTCATGGCCGCAAGGTACTGTTATGGATCCGCCAGGTGGTCCCTCTGGCAGCCCACTTGACAGGATTACCCGAAGCGTGGAGTCTAAGTCCCGGTCTGCGTTTTCACCAGGGCGTTTTCACCAGGGCCCCTGATGGTGGGGATGGACTTGGAGCAGAACCAGGACCAGGTCACGACCTCCGAGCAATCCCACCAGTGGCAGAGGGAACCTCCGGGGATGTGTGTACACCAGAAGAGAGCCAGATGTGAGGAGGCCGGCAGGACCAGGCAGGATAAACAGGCGGTTGTCACCGTGGGGAACGGCGAGGTACAGAGTCGGCAGGCAGAGAGTTGTCAGGTCACACGCAGGGTCAGTAGTGTAGTCAATCCGCAGAATGGTCAAGCAAGCCGGGGGTCAGGATAGGAGAAGGCAGCGTAGTCAGGGGCAATCCGGGTCAAACTCAGGAGAAGGCAGCGTAGTCAAAACAATCCGGGTCAGAGCTGGAGCAGGCAGAGAGTTCAAACAATCCGGGTCAATAATCACAGGGCACAGGAACTCAGGTTACAGATCAGACCTTGCGGCAACCTGTGACAGTGCAGGGCATCTTTAAATATCGCGCCCTGTACTGTCATTGGCCACCCAGGACGCGCCCCTGGCTGTCATTGGCCGCCCAGGGCGCGCCCGCGGCTCCTACTGCACATGCGCGGATTACTGTCAGCTGCGGCCCGCCGGGACCTGGTGCTAGTATCCCGGCGCGAACCGCCGCTAGTGCACGTGCTCCGGGGGAGGCGCCGCGGCGGTCCCTGACAGCGTCTATACACTCCACTAGCACATGTGATGGACAAGCTGCATAATGCTCATGGAAGCAATCTGGATCCTCCTCCAACAACCATACCAGCGATTCCACTTGATCTGCACTGAATGGGGGAAAAAAGTCATCCCTGCTTTCAGGGGTACTAGCTGAAGCCAACTCCACACAAGCCTGAATTAATGGTTGCACCTCAGAGAACTCTGTGCCCTGATCTACCAGGGAATGCGCGACCCCTATGCATTCTAGCAGCTGATCCCTGGTATACTCCTGCAGTGTCTCATAGGCATATTCTTTGTCATCAAAGACTAGCAGACACAAGTATATAACCTCCTCCGGATGCATCCTTCACAACAATAAGCCAAGATGGCTTCCCTGTGCAGCCACTTCTGGTCAGGAATGGCCTTGGTGTAATGTCAGGGATCCGGGTGTGACCAGAAATGTGAGGACTGACACAGGGAAGTAGCAGGCTTCAGGAACACAGGCGTAGTCAGGGCTGGAGAGGTGGAATGGTCAGGCGGGTCGTAAGGTACTGTCAGGCACCGCCCGGTGGGATCTCTAGTGACCCACAGAACAGGATTCCCCAGGGCGCGGAGTCTAAGCCCCAGTCTGCCTTTTCACCAGAGCCCCTGATGGTGGGGATGGACTTGGCGCAGGACTGAGATCAGGTCACGGCCCCTGAGTGCACCCAACTGTGGTAGAGGGGTCCGCCGAGGGTATATACCGGGGGAAAGCCTGATGTGAAGGGGCTGGCAGGTTTGGACAGTAGTGACTGGATCCGTGCGGGATGGATGGATCGTCTGGGTAGCATCAGGTGTAGTCAGGCAGGCCAGGTCAGCAACATGCGGGCAGTGAGGTACCGGAGGAGCAGGCAGAGAATAGTCAGGGTCACAAGCCGGGTTCAGTAACTCACGGGCAGCACGGTACAGTGGATCAGGCCGAGAATGGTCAGGGTCACAAGCCGGGTTCAGTAACTCACGGGCAGCACGGTACAGAGGATCAGGCAGAAGGATGGTCAGGCAAGCCAGGGGTTCAACAGGAGACGGTCAGCAGAGGTCAGGATCAAAGCAGGGTCAGCAACTAGGCAGATAGGCAGATAGGCAGGAACACAGGATACCAGGTACAGGGGCTCATGGGAAACATAAACCAAGGCACTGACTGCAGGTCTGGCCATTCCTTAAATACACCTACTGCAATCAGCCCCAGGTGTTGGCTGATTGCAGGAGTGAGCTTCTGGCTGCTGAGAGCACCCGCTGGTCAGCCCTGGTACTGTAGCCCACACGGCAGGTGAGTCCCACCACCAGTGCTGAGTCCATTCCTGACAGTGATTTGTATTTGGTTGATAAATTATTAAACATTTATAAAAAAAATAAATAAATAACATAGCGTAATACTGCAACACCCGGCTATATCAATCATCAAAACACCAGGCCACTCACATTTTTAAAGATAAAAAACCGCATAGTTATTGCATAAGATGAATCCACAATCGTCACAAACTTCAGGATGGTTTTCAGAGATCCCACAGTCATCAGCAGATGACAATGTGAATGTTCTCCCATGCAAAAGATGGCTCCCTGGAACGCAGCGCACCGACGTGCGTTCCACTCACCGGAAGTGACGCAGGATGGCGGCTTATCAGTGGCTCCTTCAGGGGTGCAATTCCGGTTCTGCCGTCCTATGTGCTACGTAACCACTGGAAGTGACGCAGGATGGCAGAACCAGCAGTGTGCACTTCCGGTTCCGCCGTCCTATGTCCTACGTCACTTCCTGTGAGTGGAACGCACGCTGGTGCGCTGCGTTCCAGGGGGCCATCTTTCGTAGCTAGAACCTTCAGAACCCCATTGCAAAAAACCAAGAAGGGCTCCTGGGGCCCTTTCCATCGGTCCTGGGACCCTTCCCACTGATCTCAAGACCCTTTATTATGGTCCCATAGCGGTCCCCTTTCTTGTCGTCTTGGGGCCCTCCCATGGTGGCGGAACACCAGGGCCTGGTCGCAAGTGTGACCTTTGAGACCCTGGTAGTTCCACCACTTGGTTAATCATATGCTTCAAACACATATCTGAAAGGGTTAATCATACACTTCCAACTGGGATCTTATCTGTGAGCAATAAATGGGTTAACCATGTACAGTCACCAGGGATCTTCTAGCAAATTGAAAGTGTTTGCATGTGTTTCCCGATCATAATCTTTCCACTCAGCCACTACACAGCTCACATACCAGTCCTGCAGCCTTCTCTCACAACAGCACACCTGTGGCAAGGAGTGATCAACTTCGAGGCCGGCCACACCCCCTCCTTGAGTTCCGCCCAATCACTGCGAGCCACAAAGTAGGCTCCACCTCAGGGTCAGGGTGGAGTAGTACACTGGGGAGCCACTTCATCTCTGCTAGCGGAGAAGGTACTACTCTGTTCACCACTGCCACCTCTATTATCAGCAGACAGAGGCGCCGACTAGTTGATAGGGACAGCTCACAGGAGGGTGGCTCTAAACCCTGTTGCTTACCCATAGCAGGGCTAAATGTAAAAAATAACTTCTTGCCTGGCGCCTAGAACTGCATGTCCAGGGCATCGGGCGATAGGAATTCAACATCCCTGTATAGTATAGACACTACATACAACCAATGTTTCTTTCTAACCTACCTGAAAGCTTCTTTCAGGGAATATATTTTGTTATCCTGTTCACTCTGCCAGTGGCCATTGCACAGTGATACCTCTTTGCCTTTACATTCATAGTCATTTGAATGCTAAGGATACATTTACCTCCAGGATTTTCTCCATTCAAAGGGATCAATCTGCAGAGTCTGACACTGACTAGGTTTTTTTGGACTGCGTAGCACTGTTTACCTTAAGGGGGAACTCCTACCCAGGTCTCCTAAATTGTGTTTTACTGTTTTCTTTTCCTATAGTGGCAGGACATAGAGGGAACTGACTGACTATAGGTCTCCTTTCCACCCTCATGCTCCTGTAATCATAGGGTTATTCAGGATTTGTGGGTCCTGCAATTAAACCTATTGACACGGTCATTTCCACTGTATATCTTTGTGATTTTTTTTTATCCTATATTTTGCAAGTTCAGGAACATTCAGTAATGTTTTTCCTTGTGTCTCCTGCTAACTTCATAACCTCTAGTAAAGCATTATCTTATAAAGCTACCCTTGGAGAGTCTCTTGCACTTGTGTCTGCTGTATTCATATTCAACCTGGTGTGTCAGGGGGGTCAGATATTGTTCTTGTAGTTGAGGCGCAGAACAGAGAACCCAAATTCATCAGCGGCTCCTTCAGGGGTGGCGCTACAACTATATATAAACTATAAATAATACTATTGTATATATTAATACCTATATATACCCGGTATATGTGCATGATTCCACGAGGACTCTTGTCGGGCCCTTTGTTGATAATACCCATTTGTACATTGGATGCATGTAATATTATTTAATCTTTTCTTATAAAAAGCTATTTATTTCCATACCAGTGTGCTTCAAGTCAGGGCTTTTTTTCTCAGAAAATAGGTGCAGGAACTCTCCCCCCAACTTGCCACCCCCTCCATCTGTGGGGGAGAGTATCAATGTGGTGCATCATACGCACTACATTGTAGGGTGGCTGTGGCCAAATTGCACTGTCGGAAGGTCTTAAAGGAGCATTGTTAAATAAAACCAGGATTGCCTAACACGCAGAATGCAAAGAACAGAAGTACACTATTCAAAGAGTGCAGGGTTCAGGAGTGCATATCTCACAACAGGCCATATTCCAATCCAAAAATGACAAATGACCGTCTCACAAATTCTCTGCCCCCAAATCCCCCACCTAAAAAATTTTGTTAGGCTGCATTGCATACTCTTGACCAATGAACACTACGTTGTGCTGTCTCTTCCCACCAAGTAAACATCTTCCTCATTGAAAACTTTTTCACCTCTACACAAGCCACACCCATCATTCACCTGAAACTCTTGTCCACAACCCTCCTCTTCCCCCTGCACAAAGATCACCTCTGCACCTGTTTTGGCGGTTTTTCTCTCCCACACTTATTCACTTGGTTCTATCGATTACAAATACAATAAGTGATTACAACCTTTTATCACAACAGAATCAGGCCTTGTTGCCTCTCTCTTAGTTGTAGATTATTTCTAACCAATAACCACTGTGCCAAATAAAAAGAAAAAGTAAATCTAATTTATTTATACAGAAGACAAATAGTTACTAATATAGTCAATCAATTGATGTTACATGAAATAAAATATTAGATGTTACAGTATAGAGAGATGACTATAAGAAAGGAAGTTATAGAAAATAAAAGATAGAGCATGGCTTATATGTATAAGCCATGCTCTATCTTTTATTTTCTATAACTTCCTTTCTTATAGTCATCTCTCTATACTGTAAGGTAAGGTGTTTTACAGACACCCAGATGTTGTTAGGTCTGGCTCCTGGAAGGCACACACGATAAAAAGAGGGCTTATCCTTTGTCCAAGGTGTTTTATGCACATTACAAAAGACCATCCCAAGAACCACCCACCCACCCAAGTTATCTTCCAATGGGTGGGCTTCAGAGCAAGGTACACAAAGAAGCAGCTGCCTTCCCCCTCACCTCCATTGAGTCTTTTGTGTAATCCCCCTCCCCCCCACAGTCACAGTAACATACATGGAGGTGTGTTGAGGTGATACAACAGATGGTAAATATGTTGAAAATTATTATAGGCCCAAAATAGCCACCACATCTCCCCCTGAAGTTCATTCGAGAACTTATGCCCTCCCTCAATGATTTTGTACCCACCCATGACCACCCAGAAGGCCCAACCCCCCACCACCACTGCGGCCTCCTCTTCTTTCTTGATCACGAAGGAACTCCTAGTAAACAAAGAAGTCCTGGTGCCTCCGAGACCTCACATTCGCACCATGAATGCCTGTGCTGCGATGTTTCCTCACCCCTCTGCCTTGGAAGGATGGAACTCCAACATCGATGGCGGGATCCTGGTATCTTTAGTCCTGTATCTTGGGAACACTGTGCAATGTTTGCAGAGATTGGATCAGACCGCGAAATGGCACTATTCAGCATGGCAAAAGATAGTTGAGGAAGGTCTAGCTTTTGCACCCTTGTCTCTAGAGATGACGTGGTGGTTGTTGTTTCTTCAGGTGGTGGTAGGGCAGGCCTCCAGACGATCATACATGGATACGAAAAAAGAGAAAGAGAATGTTATTGGGGGGAAATGAAGTGTGAAGCAGCTGTTTTGCCTTTTTAAGGTTGTTAACCATAGGGGGTCTTAATGTGGGCAAGTGAAGTGGGATCCCCACAGGATGCAGAGTCTGAGCAACAGCCGGTATTTACCAGAGCCCCTGAAGGTGAGGATGGCCGATGCTGCATGCTATTGTCAGGTCTCAGTTCCTGGGTTCTCCCCACCCACTCACAGGGCTCAGGGTAAAACTATAAACAGATTGAGGGATGTCTGCAGGAAGCAATTATAAGCCTGTGGATCCCCATCGGACTCTTGAAGCTGAGTCGGGCACGAATGCCACAGCTTTATAATTCACAGCTCATTATCTAAAAAATTACATGAAACAAGGAAGAGAGAGAAAGAGGAAAGCGTAATAAAAGCAAAAACATAATGATATAAAAATAAAAATAAAAAAAGGTACAGATTTAATGCCCCTCCAACTACGACACTTTAGGTTGGTAAAGAGCAATGAATCTGTATTCATTCAAAAGAAATAAAAAATAAAAAAAATTAAAATTAAAATTAAAAAAAAAAAAGAGAAAAGGTGGAAAAAAAATAAATAATAATATATACTGTAGATATATATATATATATATATATATATATATATATATATATAGTTGCCTTGGAAAACTGTTGGTAACTGCATTAAAACACAAAAACATTGAGAAGAAAAATAAATAAATAAATAAATAAAAAAATAAAAATTGCAGCAGTTACTTGAAGATAGACATCTCTTCCTCCATACTAGTAATCAACAGTATATTTGCAGGTCAGGTACACAAAAATGGAGAGAGTATAAAAGAAAAAAAACGACTGAAAAAAAACTTTTAGAATTTAGATAAACCTGACTGCACTTTATTACTCCAATTTAGAGGCTTCTCCCTAAAACAAAACAACAACAACAAAAATACAAAAAAAAACTAAGAAAAACAAAAACAGCCAAAGAAGAGAAAAAAAAATAATAATAATAATAAACACAGGAGTTTAATTTTCCTGTAACTTTGTTGTTTTAGGGTCCTCTTTTAAATGTGTAAAATTCTTTTGTGTTAGTCTGGTTTGGATTAGACTCTTCAGAGAGCAGTTTTTGAGTTGATGGCCTCTTGATTTCTCAAGAGGAGATACCTCGTTGAGGTACACATTCTTACTGCTTTGGCGTTCATTCTCCTGATGGTGATGCACATTATTAGTTGTATCAGGAAGAGTAACAGGGTTACACAAATCAAGACAACAACAGGGTGGAGTAAGATGTTTAGGAATACTGTGGCTCTAGGACTGTACCCAAATAAACCTTCCCACCAGGATACTTTAGTATCTCCTTCTAATGCGTGTGTTACCTGGACTAATCTATTTTGATCATGGATGAGTCTAACGGTGGCTTGTTTCTCAGCATCTTTTAACACATTTAAAATCTCATCCTGTTGCCCAAAGTCCAATAACCAAGCTTTTAACTCCGACCCAAATCCCAAAGGAAGTTTCTGTAGGTGGATGGGGGTGTCAGGTTTAATATCAAGCCTTTTCTCAGGGGTAATAGGAGTACGTCCCTGTGTCCCTGCTATATCTATGCCAAGCACAGGAGAAGATGTACAGTAGACTCCCCGAGGTAATGTGCCCCGCTGAGTACAATTTAACCCGTATGTCGAATATAGGGCATCACTAGACATTTGATACCAGCACCAATACCCTTGCCCCAAGTATTTTAAATAAGGTTGGGACAATTCTTCAGCATCCATTAGACATGACCCTTCTTTGTGCCAGCATTGCTGTCTCATGATCCTGTCCTGTTTCCCTTGACATAACACAACCCCTTCCTTTCTCCAGCACCCATCAGTATCAATCATCTGAGGATGTCCGGACTCATAAACCATCAGATCATGATGTATTCGTGGATGTAAAATGGTAGAGTCCGATAGGATAGTACCCAGATTGACTGTGGTATATGCACGATGTTCAATCCCTGCAACTGGAATCAGGGATGAGACAGTGCAAGATAGGTTTTTACAGCCATGGAACTGAGTCATCCACCAATCCATATGACTCATAGCAAACTTGGATACCACCCTACCTGCTTGTTTTCTTAAATTGAGTGGAAACTGTCCTGCTGAAAAAGAGGCAATCATTACTCGGAGTTCCTGGGACATCTCTGATTGTACCTGGGTGCAAGACAAAGCAAGCTGGATTTCTTCCTGTACCTTGGACAATCCTGCTATCAATCCTGTAAATTTTTTCTTCATTATCTCAGACAGTGAGGCAGTTGCATCGATGTGAGCATGTTGTAGGTTTTCGAGGATATGATCCACATCTAACTGCACCTTAACCCCTTCCCCAACATGTTGTGCTAGACCTCCTAATTTGTTTCTGAGTACCTCCAGATCCATTGTGTTTAGGGTACCAATTGCCACACCCCCTGCTCCTAAGGCAGTCTCCATTAAGCCTCTCTTGGCCCTAGAATGGGAGTACTCTGAATATCCTGATTGCAACCAACCTTTCAACATGTACACCTGATTCTTTATGAAGGCAGCACACCTTTTATCCCATTTATCAACCCGAAAATCAGATAAAGTTATCCTCCATGTATACAACATAAATTGCGTTTCTGTTAGCACTGTCCAATGAGAAGAGAGCAAAGGGACTACTAGATCTGCTGATTTCACTATAGGGGCCTTACAGGAGTATGAACGAATTTTTGCCGGGACAAGTACATCCATCTCATTAGGTATTCGTACAACTGTCACACAGATCCTTCCTCTCCCTTTCCAGGTATACCAGTGTTTGGGGTCAATAACTGGGGTATTTATTCCTGGGAACATGTCATTACTCTTGACTTTTGTCATTTGCATAAATGTCCAACAGCCTTCATCGATTGCATTGCAGAATGGCCACACAAATGGGCCATCTAAGTTTAAATCCAAATCATATCCCTGTGGGTCCTGCCAGTCTACAGTCATATGCACACCTCTCATTTCTTCATTCATTGGCCTTCCATTCATCCACTCATTCACTCTAGGCAGATCCACACCATTGCCTAAGACATCCCACTTCCATGGGTTTGGACTGTTGAAGGCCAAGGACTGATTTGGGGGCCAATAAGCTGTGTCAATAAAATAATGACCCTCTATTTCTGGGACACAAGTCTCCCTCATTACTTGCAACACAAAGGCATGTATGGACAGTCTTGATTGTAAATCCATGGCCTCGTACTGTTTGTTTTTAGCATCAGTCCTAATTTTTAAGATTACAGTGTTTGTATATTTAGCAGAAAGAGTCATATTTGCCTTTTCATACCACACAGCTTGATGGGTGTTACTACAATTTAATTGCAATACCACCTTCTTCTTTGACAGGTAGTTAAGGGGATGTGTCTCCCTATTATAGGTGGGATGTTTAGTGATCAGGATCTCAAGTTTTCCATCAGCAGGATGAAAACACCGGTCTGCTAGTGACCCTTGTACAAGCTCAGGGAAATCATAATAGTACCTCTTATGTTCTCTCTTTTCTCCCAAATTGAAGGTGATGTAAACAATATACCACCCCTCATAGTTCTCTCCCTTGGGATCTACTGGATATAATTTGCTATTTTTGCATTCTACCTTCCAGGGGTCTGACACCTTCGTTGAGTTTGTTAAGGACACCACATGGGTCTCAGTATCAAGATCTACAAACATTCTCTTTGTAGGTTGACTGTCATTTGATCTTTCAGGAAAAATTCCTGGGATTAGGCAGTTTACATCCTTGGAATCCCAATTCCCTTCACACAAGGCCATGTCTTCATCTAGGTGATATGTTACATACATTATGGTATCAGGGCTATCTTTCACCACTCCCTGTATTCGTACCCGCTCACCAGGACTAGTCTTAAAGAATGCAAGTTTGCAAAGCCTTTCGAGTATATGCCCCTCTGTAAAGTCCCCAGTGGATGTATGAAAGCTGTAAGGGTGAGGATCAAGGCCGGTGGTATGTTCTAGGAAGGACCCCTCAAAATCCATTCCTGCTATAGCATGGATGAGTATATACCCGTGAAAGTACATTGGGCATCTAGGGAGTAATTGTCCTTGTTTGCACTCTACCTTATGGATCTGAGTGTGACTCCACCCCTCAGGTTTTATTACCCATTTACCATACTCCTCAGGTGGAATCCAGGGTGCAATTTCTGCTCCACGGTAGAATGGGGATGGCTTCCCTGGGGCTGGGGTTTTTTGAAAAGTAGCAGGAACACCCCAGATGATTAAGCTTACAACCAGGGTAGACAGGCTCATTCCACTCGACTTTTTAAACATTCTTTTGGACTTGTTTACAATGAGAAGCATGCACCCAGGAGAGTATTCCCTCTAATTTAACTAAGGTGGGGGTGGTCAGCAACACCTGGTAGGGACCCTCAAACCTGGGATCTAGTCCTTTTCGTTGAAACTTCTTGATCACCACCCAATCTCCAGGCTGCAAGGAGTGAGATTCACCGTCAGAATTTGGATCTGTAATAGAAGAGAAAACTTGGGCATGCAACTTAGCGAGCTGTTTGTGTAATTCCTGCACATACATCTTCAATGAACAATGCATTAATGTCATCTCTTGTGGAAAAAACAAACCTGTCATTGGGGCTCTCCCAAACAATATCTCAAATGGAGATAGTTTTTCCGGACCTCTGGGTGTATGTCTAATGGATTTCAATACCAGGGGGAGAGCTTGCACCCAAGTGAGGCGTGTCTTTTCACAAATTTTGGCTAGTCTATTTTTAATCATTCCATTATACCTTTCAACTTTCCCTGATGCCTGCGGGTGATAGGGAGTATGGAACTTCTGTTCAATTTGGAGTCCTTCCATAACCTCAGCCATCACTTGGCCTGTGAAATGGCTCCCTTGATCAGACTCTACTGTCTCCATCAGGCCATACCTGCACACAATTTCCTGCAACAGCTTCTTTGCAGTGACTGAAGCAGTAGCATTGGCTACAGGCCAGGCCTCTACCCATCCTGAAAACATGTCTACACATACTAGGACATATTGGAATTGCTGACATTTTGGCAATTGAATGTAGTCAAGCTGCAGTCTCTGGAAGGGATACTGTGCCTTGGGCAAATGCTTAGTTGGGGTTTTTACCAGCCTCCCAGGATTATGTATTTGACATGTTTCGCATCCTTGACAGAATCTCTCAGCAACAGTGGTGAATCCTGGGGCTACCCAGTGAGATGTGATTGTAGAGACCATTACGCCTTTGGACAGATGAGAGGGGCCATGAGACGCCTCAGCCAAATATGGATACAATGCTGGAGGGGCACAGTATCTTCCATCCCCATGGGCCCAAAGTCCATCTGTTTCTTTACATCCCTGATCTCTCCACTTCTGTTTAGTACTTTCATTGGATTGCACTTGCAATTTCTTCAAAACAGTCAAATCTACCCAACCAGGGCTGTCAGAGGAAGGTGTGGCTGTGAAGATTTCTACAGACTCAGTACCAGTTAAAGCAGCTGCCTTAGCAGCGGAATCTGCTCGAGCATTCCCAAGTGAAATATCATCTGTGCCTCTGGTGTGTGCTGCACATTTTAGGACTGCTATTTCATCTGGGAACCAAAGAGCCTCAAGGACTTTCTTAATGAGCTCACCATGTTTGATGGGCTTTCCACAGGTAGTCAAGAAACCTCTCAGTTTCCATAGTTGGCCAAAATCGTGACATATGCCAAATGCATATCTTGAGTCTGTGTACACATTGAGCTTTTTCCCTTTGCCTATTATGCAAGCTTGCATCAGAGCCATAAGCTCTGCCACCTGGGCGGACTGATACCCAGCTAGTTTGCCTTGGAATAGGATTTCATCCTTGGTGACTACTGCATACCCAGTAATAGGGTGCCCTTCCTCAGTATAGAAGCGGGACCCATCTACGAAAACAGTGAGGTCAGCATTTTGGATGGGGGTATCCCTTACTCTTTGTGCTTCCATGTAGTGATCTTCCATTTCTGCATTGCAGTCATGGCTTTCTATCTCATCTTGCAATGTCTCTGGTAGCAATGTAGCAGGATTTAAATTTGCGCACCTTTTGAGTGTAATATTTGTGGGAGTTAAAAGTGCCAGTTCGTATTTGGTCAGTCTTGCTGATGAAATGTGCTTTGTGGTCAGGTTCTGCATGACCACGTGTACTTCATGGGGTACATAAACTTCCAATGGGTTCCCTAGCACAATGTCCGCAGTCTTGCTCAGCATTTCAGCAGCTGCTGCTACTGCCCTCAGGCAGGGCGCCATTGCATTGACAACTGTCTCCAGCTAACAACTGTAATAACCAATGGGCTTGTCACGACCTCCATGGTCCTGTGTCAGGACTCCAGCAGCATGGCCTCTGGACTCATAACAGTAAAGTCTGAACCCCTTAGTATAGTCCGGCAGACCCAAAACAGGGGCTTCGCTGATTGCAGCCTTCAAGGTCTGAATAGCATGCATTTGCTCTTCACTGAGCTCCAGTTTCCCCTGTATGTTTACAGAGTCATAGAGTGGCTTACAAACTTTGGACATTTCTGGTATCCATTGCCGGCAATATCCAACCAACCCTAGGAAACCCCTTAATTATTTAGAATTTTGTGGCATTTTGCTATTCAGTATAGCTTTCTTCCGATCTTGTGTCAAGTGTTTTTTTCCTTGAGAGATGCAATGACCCAAAAACACAACTCTGTCCATGTTGTATTGTAATTTGGAGGGGGAAACTCTGCATCCCTCCTCTCCAAGATGATTCAACAGGGAGATAGAGGCATCTCTACATGCCTGTCTTGTGTCTGCTCCAATCAGCAAGTCATCCACATACTGAAGGAGAGTGATACCCTCCGGGCAGTGCCACCTGTCAAGGCATTCTTTCATTGCTTTACTATACTCATTTGGGCTGGATACCATGCCCTGGGGCAACCTAGTCCAGGCATACTGCTGCCCTTCAAAGCTGAAGGCAAACAAATATTGACTGTCCGGGTGGAGCGATACAGTAAAAAAAGCATCCTTCAAATCAATAACTGTGAAGCATCGATTTGATGGTATAATGTTACTCAGAATAGTGTGGGGGTTTGGTACCACTGGTGCATCCTCTTGGATGATTTTGTTAACTGCCCTAAGGTCTTGCACCATCCGGTAAACATTTCTGCCTGGTTTTTTCACAGGGTACAATGGGGTATTGGCTGGTGAACTCACTTTCACCAATATACCCTCTTTCAGGAGGTGTTTAATTTGGTCTCTAATTCCCTCCACTTGAGCCAGTTTCAACGGATACTGTGGTAACCTAGGAATGATAGCATCTGGCTTCAGCTTGATCTTCACAGGAGGGCAGTGGATCATATGTCCCGTGTTACCCTCTTTAGCCCAAACATTCGGATTTGTGCTTTTGGATAAATCACTGGGCAAGCTCTCTGTACTGTTGGTATTTAGTTCCAACTTACACAAAGCAATGAGGCTGTCCCAGGTTTCTACCATTTGATGTTGGTCAGGATCAGAAGGTATGTTCACCTCTACTCCATCCTCAGAAAATTGTATTTGTGCTCTCATTTGGGAGAGCAAATCTTTTCCTAGCAAATTGCAAGGAACTGAATCGCTCAAGAGCAGGGAGGCTTCAGTTTGAAAGGGTCCAATTCGAACTTTAGTGGGAGTTGTTTCCAATAGGGGGTATGATATACCCCCTAGACCAACTCCCCTAATTGTATTTTGAACGGGGAGATTAACTTCACTGGATTTAAGAACGGAACGAGCTGCCCCGGTGTCTACTAAACAATTTAGGGTCTGATTATTCAGTTGCATTTGTACATAAGCTCTCCCCATCACTTGGGGTCTCTTTCAAATTCCTTCCCAGGCCGCAATGGCCTACTTTGTCTTGGAGCTCTACACTCCCTCTTGAAGTGTCCTGGTCTGTTGCAGTTGAAGCAGACAGGTTTCCTTTTCTGTTTTAGGCCAAGATCTGCACTGTTCAACTTATCAGTGACAATGCAAATCTTCTGAGGTTTCTGTGACTCCCAATCAGCTATATTCCTTTCAATAGCAGTTGCAAGTGACAACAAAGAGGAGAGGGGCTTATCTCTCCAGTCTGGATTTGCAGTCATTAATTTTTCCCTGATCTTTCCTCTCAACCCAGTAATGAAGCTATGTACCAACACAGGTGATAGGGCACTGTTAGTAATGTCCCCACCAGCTGATTCCACAGCTTGTTTAAAGTGATTGTAGTAAGTCATACAATCTTCCTTTGACCCTTGGGTCTCTCCAGACACCTTGGTCCAAGACTGGGGAGGATAGACTGTTTTAATCAATTGTGCCAATTGTTTGGTGAATATACATCCTTGTTGGCTGGAGTCAACATACAGGGTCTGAGGAATATTAGTTTTACTGAGGATTTCATCAAAGTCCCCATCTCCACAAACCCTTTTCATTATTTGAAGCATATCACCCCAATTTGCATTGTAGCTTGCCTGGATGTCCAGAAGCTCTTTGGCAAATTTAATGGGATCAGTCCTTGGATGGGGGATAACGCTCAGAAATCCCTTCATCTCAGAAGGAGTCCATGGTACATGATGCGTCATCTTTCCAGTGGAACTCCCACTGTTATCATAAATTACCTGCTCTCTTACGGGATATACAGATAGGTCATCTGAAAAAGATATCAACTGTTGATTGGTCTTTTGGGGTTCTGTCACAGAATCCCTGTAAGACTGGTGGTGATTGTTGCTTCCAGGTTGGGGCACTTTATCTAACTGCAAAATGCCCTGAAGGGTGGCATTAACAGTCCCATGGTACACAGGTGTGCCCACGTTGGGTGTCATTTCCCTGTTAGAATGACACCACACAGGTCTTTGCTGTGGGGTACTAGTCACATGGGGGCGTAAGGGTACGTACGCAGTGTACCCAGTAGCAGAGCTGCCAGTATTGCACTCAGCAGCAGAATTGCTCTTTAACTCTTCTCTAGGAGAGAATGCTGGTTCGCAGCCAGTAAATGGGGGATAACTGTATTTC
Organism: Staurois parvus; assembly: GCF_062004578.1. Lineage (NCBI taxonomy): Eukaryota > Metazoa > Chordata > Amphibia > Anura > Ranidae > Staurois > Staurois parvus. The sequence goes on from NW_028318235.1 coordinate 864,754, forward strand.
GGAGGATCTTCTGTCAGAGGGGCAGAAAGTATCCCTTCTGACTGTATATGGTCTTTGGTACCAGGGAGTCTTTCTCCCTTAATGCCTGCATTCCCTTCTCCTGCCTTGCTGCACTGTCTCTCCCTTCTTGTTCCAGTGCCCAACAGAAAGAGTCTTTCTGTGCTTCATTCAGGGTTTTAACTGGGGTGTCAAACTTGGCTGCAAGATGTAGCTTTCCCTTTTTGTTATCTGCTGATAGATGACAATTCATATCAGCTTTTGAGTAATTTGTTAACAAGGACCTGGCAACTGCATAAGGCCCCAATCCTGATAATTCCTCATCATCCCCCTGATCATCACTGTCACTGTTCTGGGGTTTTGGCTCTAGTGGCTGTTCCTGCTTGTCTCTATTTCTAAGGGTCATTTGGTGTGTCTTTTCCTTAAATCTCACAGGAAGAACTTTCACATCATCAGCCCTATGTGTGGATTCTATCATCCATGCACTCCAAGCATCTCTTTCTAATGGTCGTGTCATCTTTTTATGATGATCATACCAGAGGTCTTCCCAAGTCTTAGGTTTAAAAATACCTCTTTTAGAAAACTTAATTCCAGTCCAGCGCTCCCAATCATGTATATATTTAACTACCCAGGGTCCATATTTACTGATCATCTCTTCCCTTGGGGTCAATTGAATGGGCTTACCATACTTAGACACCCTTTTTGAGTTGATACAGTTTCCCATCCTTACGGATACCGGACCCTGAAATAGTTTCCCAACCTTAAGCGGTTGCCCCAACCTTAAGCGGTTGCCCCCAGAGGTAGCTAATCTCTGGCCAATGATTGGGTTGACAGGTACCGCCCCTGTCACCGTTGCTGCTTTTCACTACTTCTCAGAACAAACTTTTAATTTATCCCTGTTCTGAAGTCCTTCAAACAGCCTGGGGATCACCCGAACTTGATAGTTCAATCCCCCCCGTGAACTTTTCTAAAGTATTCTAAAAGATTGCTCAGAGTAGAGCTATTACTTGTATTATTTAAAAAAATTAAAGCAAACTTGGAAAATCAAAACATTTATGAGTGCTTGGAGTTCATTAGACAGTTGATTGAGGCACAACTACTTGCAGTATAGTTTGTGTAGTTACAATATAGCTGTTCACAGGTCTAAATATTCACTTACAGTCCCCAGTTAGTAAATTACAGAGGATAGATTCATACACAACAAGATAATTCAATGTGATTTAGGCCCACAGGTGCGTTTCAATCGCAAAGATTGGGAAGCGTCTTGACCAAAATCTCATTCGAGAGTCAACTGAAAACCTTTTGGCAGAATGGCACAGATCCTACATTTTATTTCACTGCCTCCAAGAATCCAGTTAGATCTCTTTCATTCAAACTTACACTCTGCTGCAATAGGCGCACCAAGCAGTTAGGATGTTTACTCATACACTCTCAGAACAACAGAACAATTTCATTTCAATTATACTGTTTGTAATCAGTCTCATCAAAAGTGTTAGTGCAGACAAAAGGTTAAAAAAAAAAAACAATGTTCAAAGAAGCTTACTTGTCCAGGTGTTCAGGCAGGGGAGACAGAGGTGAAAACATTCAAAGGCATAAATAAATGCTTACCGTTCTGGAGTTAGAATTGCCTGGCTCAGCTCTGTCTTCCACACAAAACGTACCAATCACCCAAACAGTCAGGCTTCCTCACCAAGGGGCACCAAATGTTTTGGCGGTTTTTCTCTCCCACACTTATTCACTTGGTTCTATCGATTACAAATACAATAAGTGATTACAACCTTTTATCACAACAGAATCAGGCCTTGTTGCCTCTCTCTCAGTTGTAGATTATTTCTAACCAATAACCACTGTGCCAAATAAAAAGAAAAAGTAAATCTAATTTATTTATACAGAAGACAAATAGTTACTAATATAGTCAATCAATTGATGTTACATGAAATAAAATATTAGATGTTACAGTATAGAGAGATGACTATAAGAAAGGAAGTTATAGAAAATAAAAGATAGAGCATGGCTTATACATTACAGACACCCAGATGTTGTTAGGTCTGGCTCCTGGAAGGCACACACGATAAAGAGAGGGCTTATCCTTTGTCCAAGGTGTTTTATGCACATTACAAAAGACCATCCCAAGAACCACCCACCCAAGTTATCTTCCAATGGGTGGGCTTCAGAGCAAGGTACACAAAGAAGCAGCTGCCTTCCCCCTCACCTCCATTGAGTCTTTTGTGTAATCCCCCTCCCCCCCACAGTCACAGTAACATACATGGAGGTGTGTTGAGGTGATACAACAGATGGTAAATATGTTGAAAATTATTATAGGCCCAAAATAGCCACCACACACCCCACCATCCAAAGCTTACCTCTGTATCCCACTGTCTACAACTGACCTCTGCACCCTTGTCCAAATCTCCCCACTCAACTCCTGTCCAAAGCTCTCCTCTGCACCACACCATCCACAACTCACAGTGCCTTCCAATCCACAGCTCATCTCTACACAACTTACCTCTGCACCTCCATCCACAACTCACCTCTGCACCCCCAACCACAACTGTCTGCACCCCTGTCCACAGCTCACCTCTACACTTCCCATCCACAAATTACCTCTGCACCCCCATCCACAACTGTCTGCACCTCACTATCCACAGCTCACCTCTGCATCCCACCATCCACAGCTCATCTCTGTATCCCCATCTGAAGCTCACCCAGCTCCAGGGGGCTGCAGAGGTGAGCTGCAGACAGTTGTGTATGGCGGTTCAGAGGTAAGTTGTGGATGGGAAGTGTAGAGATGAGCTGTGGATGGTGGGGTACAGAGGTGAGCTGTAAACGGGGTGCAAAGGTGAGGTGTAATCAGGGGTTGCAGAGGTGAGCTGGAGACAGTTGTGGATGGGGGTTAACATAGAGAGGGCCAGGCTGTTGATAGTTGTGTTTTGCAAAGTTAGCTAGCCATTCAAAGGCAGTGGAGGTGGATAGGGAAAGGGGTTGCAGAGTTGAGCTGAGTTGGGGCCAGGGGGATGCAGACGTGAGCTTTGAAGGGGGAGTACAGAGGTGAACTGAGTTGCAACTCACCTCTGCACCCCCGATCCCTTGTCCACCACTCACTCCTGCACTCTGTCAGTGGCTTACTTCTGCACACTGTGTGCAACTCACCTGTCAATTTACCTCTGCAACACCTGACTGCAGCTCACCTTTGCACACTCCCCCCCCCCTCCCCTCCTTCACTTCCCTTATATGGTTAGCTAGCTTTGCACAACACAAGTGTCAGCAGCCAGCTCCTCTCTATATTAACTTCAGTGGGGGGTCTTATCTTCACACACAGTGCACTCACTTACCAGACCACCTCTTCCCCACTGGCCGGCGATCACCACTGGGGCATCAACTTCCAAGCATCAGTCTGCGGAACAAGATTCTCTGCCCCACCCCGATAAATACACTGTACACTGCACCCACAGATATTGGTTCCTCCCCTTTCCCACAGTGAGGACAGCAGTAGGGAGGTTCTGTGGGAGCCAATGGCACTGTCACTTACAAACACAAAAGCCAAGCATCTGTGTTTATAAGAGACAGTAGACATTGGTGTTCATAGGGCCACATTCCTGCTGAGAAATAGCCCTGCTTATATTTAATGTTATATGCTGGTTTGCAGTAATTTCTGTTGCCAATTACTTAGATTAGATTACTGGTCAATTTCCCAGGAAAGTAACTCCCTCTGTTCACAAAGGCCCTGTCCTGGGTAGAGGAACTGCCAACTTTATTATCAAGCCCGCTCTTTCACTTATTTACCTACAGGTTTAGCACAGTATCCTGTTTGGGAAGGGTCATTTCTTATAACCCCCAAAGAAGGGCTACACATGCTATTATTAAAGTGATATTAAAGGTTCAATTTTTATTTTTCTAAAGTAATAAACATGTTATACTTACCTGCTCTGTGCAATAGTTTTGCACAGAGCAGCACTGATCTTCCTCTTCTAGGGTCCCCCCAGCACTTCTGGCTCCTCCCCCTAGCGAGCCGCTTGCTGGGGTGGTACCTATGTCAATGCTATCACCATTATGACCTTGTGGTCCCCTTTTTCCCTTTGTATACACAGAGCTGAAGAAGGAATTTAATAAAATTAATTTTGACCTGGGGGAGGGGGGTTAGCTAATTGGAAGATGCCTTGTTTAGTGAAGTCCATGTCAGATGGAATGGTTTTAAGGGCCTGATAGCCCACTTTTATTAAAAGGTAAATTGACTTCTGGTTGCGGAGCTGCATGGAGAGGAGGTGAGCTGTCCCTGCTCCCGCGACCTCCTCCACTAATTGATTCAAAGCCTGCTACCACTCGGGGGCTAACCCCCCCTTCATATCTATGGCTCAATGGGACCCTTTGGACCGCTTTGTAGAGCGGTCCCATGTCTGCTCCTCTTCTGTCCCTCACCTATCACAGGTGGACACAGCGGTCGCTGCAGCCAAGATGGCAGCTACTCCCAGCACAAACACTGACACAGGGGACCAGACAACTACTCTGCAGCCGTAGCCCTCAGCTTCCCAGCCTCCAGACCCTGCCTCCCCAGCGGGCATTGCTCACACAGTGATGGGGCTCCTCACACCTACTCTCATGGCGGTTGTTGACAATGCTGTTCTTAAAGGGCTAGAACAGATGCATAAAGATCTCCATGTCCAGGCCCATCGGACGATAGGATTTCCTCCATTGAAGACAACTCAATGGCTGTTTCTGCCGCAGTAGCCAGACTCACTATGGTTCAAAGTGATCATCAAGATAAGGTAGACGATCTTGAAAATTGCTCACAGTGGAACAATCTGTGCATCATAGGCTTCCCCGAAGCGTATACTCCCTCCATTCTGATTAACATATGTGCTACATCCATTCCAGAGCAACTAGGCCTGAGGTATCCATGTGCAGTCGAAAGGGCGCACCGTATCGGCCCACCGTCTGATTCTCGCCCTAAAGCCAGGTGTATGAAAGTTCTACGCCATATGAAACGTTTGGGGGCAGATGTGGCTCTTTTGCGGGAGACGCATCTCTACGCAAATGACCTTTCCCGCCTTTCAAAACTTTGGGTGGGCCAGGTATATAGGTCCTAAAGCAGGAGTAGCTATACTATTTCATATAAATTTACGTTACACCGTTCGCTCTGTTAACTCTGATTCTGAGGGTCGCAAACTTACTATCCATATTACTATCACCTCTCCTGACATTGCTATCTCCAATTAATATGCCCCCAATTCTCCAGGGCAGAACTTTTATCAAGATCTGATTCCATGGGCCTTACAAATGCCGGAATCCTACCATATACTGGGTGGGGACTTTAACTTAGTCATGCATCGTAATATTGATCGAAACAGGGACTATTCCACACGACATCCCAGACAACAGCCCCCGCCTCCCCCCTCCACTGCTTTAGCACAATCTATTAATATTCTTAACCTTCATGATGCATGGCGCCTCCAACACCCGACTCATCAGGAGTATATGTTCAATTCGCCCCTGCATGACTCCTTTTCTCGCATTGACTATTTTTTCTGCTCACAGTCTCTCTTGCCACTACTACGCAAAACTACTATATTTGATATTGCCCCATGCTACTACAGCTGTCTGGGTTGAAAGCTCTGAAATCCCCTAGCCCTTTGGAGCTTCCCTAGTTACCTAGCCAATAACGAAGACTTCAAGTCTCATGTCTATGTGGCATGGCAGGAATTTGCAGACATGAATGGAGCACACTTAACCAATCCTAATTTTGGGAAACTGGAAAGGCGTTCCTCAAAGGGCGCATAATCTCCTATACCATGCACTTTAAAAAACGATCCCTACTACTTTACCTACAGGCTAGCGAATCTCTTTGTCAGGTACATATCGCGCTCTCCCTCAACCGCACTCTCAGGAACAAGCTGAATTGGCAATCTGCTTAACAAACCTTTGATTGTTGGGCTGAACACCAGGAAGCAGCCAAATCGGCCTTTTCCAAAAATTTGATAGATATGGCAATAAGGCAGGAAAGCTACAAACAGAAAATTGATGTTGCTCTAATCACAATAATTCCACAGTCATTCCAAAACAAATAATGAGATCCGAAGACAATAGATAATACACCATAACATAATCAATAAATGGAAGGAATATGGGAGTGAAGGGAAAGCGCAACACCAATTTTCTGTTTGTTGTTTTTTGCTAGTGGTATAGCCAGGTGTGTGCTGATGTCCCAATAGTCCCATCTTTTCTAGTAGTGGTGTGAAAAGTTTTTTTACATATTTTTTATATTCTTTAAGGCGGGAAAGCTGTTGTCACAGCTTAGTGCGGGCCCTCATACTCCTACCTATATTTCCACGCTCCGGTCTCCCACGGGTAATATCATAACGCTGTCCTCTGATATTAATTACCTTCTCACGTCATATTACACTTCCTTGAATTCAGAGGACCCAATAGAATTTTGTAAATTAACTTCAGAATTCATCCCAGACACCCTGTATCACGTTTACAAGGCAATGTGGAAGGATGGCCCCAGGCACATAATAAACTCATAGCTAAGAAAGACCCACTGCTTCCAGGATCCTACTGAACTATCTGTATAATCAATGTAGATGCCAAAATACTAAATAAAATTGTGGCGTACAGGTTGGCCCTACTGCTTCCTAACATATTACATCCAGCTCAATCCGGGTTTGTGCCAGGTTGCTCGGCAACGCTTAATATTTGTAAAGTACTGTTAGCCCTGGAATATGCTGAAGCCCACCCACAGCTTGATCTGGCACTTATATCCTTAGACGCTGAAAAAGCGTTCGACAGCATTCAGCTTTACCTGGCACTTCATGGTCATGAGAAAGCTTGGTATTTCGGGCTCCATTTTGGACTTTTTATGACAAATGTATTCTTTGCCTACAGGTAGATTAGTCACACCTGAGTTTATATCCTCAGACATTCCCTTAACCAAGGGCACCAGGCAGGGTTTCCCTCTCTCCCCCATTCTCTTTAACATCGCCCTAGAACCTTTGTCCAACTACTTAATTCAATGTCAGGGGTTAGTGGTATCATGACTGGTGAACACACTCTCCGCTCAGCTCTCTTTGTGGACGATATATTATTGTTCTCTTCAGATTCACCCAAATATTTCCTACTACTTCAGAACCTGTTTGTGACCTTCTGTAAATGATCTGGCCTAAGAATCAATTTTGATAAGAGTGAAGTACTTCCTCTAAATTCTACTACCTCAACGCACTGGATCCCTTCCTCCCCCTTTAGTATAGCTAAGCACTCAATTACGTATTTGGGCATTCATTTAGGCAGAGAACCATCGTCTCTCTACTACCTTAATTACCCTCCTCTAAATCAACAAGGTTGTACAGGAACTGGAAGCTTGGACGACTCTTCTCCTTTCACTCTTTGGGAGGTACCATCTCTACAAAATGGTTTCATTTGCAAGATTGCCCCATCCTCTACAAACACTCCCTATTCTGTTAAAACATTCCGATGTTCAGAAGATTCATAAGGCCCTACAAGCCTTCCTATGGCAGCGCAAAAAAGTGTATTACATTACAAAAGCTAAGTCTCCCAAAGAGTGAGGGGGATGCAGGCCTGCTGAATATTCGATTTTACAACATGTCCTGCCTTCTTCGTCAGAGTCTTGATTGGATTGTCAGGAAATCACGTTACTCTAATTACTCTTTAGAGTAGGCCCTGGTGTCTCTGCTATATCTCCCAGCCTTTCTGCATTCTAATCTTAAGGCCTTACCTAGGCCTCTCCAATTGAATCTCCTGATCAGAGACACAGTATTGCCCTGGAGGGAAATATGGAGACTTCTTGGCCTACCTCCCACTACGAATAATCTCCTATATGCCTATCCTTGGAAACCCTATGTAGCCTTCAAGTATGATCTTTTGACCTATGGAATTTTATTGTTGTAAGATTCTCTCAGTTTATGGAATAAACTTCACAAGATCTACAAGATGTCATTCTCATTGAGTCACTTACTGTGGTATCCAACTGAGGATGAAGTTATCGCTATCTCATCACAACTGTAAGTTACAGAGATCACACTATGAATGCTTAGACTGGAAAGACAGAACAGTCAAAAGATCAGTGGAATGCTTCATATGAACCTGGCTAATCAAAGGACCAGTGAACTGTCTTCATAGGAATCCTTGCTAGCTAGAATACACAGTGAGATGTTACATGGATACTGGATATAACAGCCACAGAGAGTGCAGCCACCTCTACACAAGTCTGTACATGCCTCCAAGTACAGTGGGGATCGAAAGTTTGGGCACCCCAGCTAAAAATTTGTATTAATGTGCATAAAGAAGCCAAGGAAAGATGGACAAATCTCCAAAAGGCATCAAATTACAGATTAGACATTCTTATAATATGTCAACAAAAGTTAGATTTTATTTCCATCATTTACACTTTCAAAATAAAAGAAAACAAAAAAATGGCGTCTGCAAAAGTTTGGGCATCCTGCAGAATTTATAGCATGCACTGCCCCCTTTGCCAAGCTGAGACCTGCCAGTGTCATGGATTGTTCTCAATCATCGTCTGAGAAGACCAGGTGATGTCAATCTCAAAGGTTTTAAATGCCCAGACTCATCTGACCTTGCCCCAACAATCAGCACCATGGGTTCTTCTAAGCAGTTGTCTAGAAAACTGAAACTGAAAATAGTTGACGCTCACAAAGCTGGAGAAGGCTATAAGAAGATAGCAAAGCGTTTTCACATGTCAATATCCTCTGTTCGGAATGTAATTAGGAAATGGCAGTCACCAGGAACAGTGGAAGTTAAAGCAAGATCTGGAAGACCAAGAAAAATATCAGACAGAACAGCTCGCAGGATTGTGAGAAAAACAATTCAAAACCCACGTTTGACTGCACGATCCCTCCAGAAAGATCTGGCAGACACTGGAGTTCTGGTACACTATTCCACTATAAAGAGATACTTGTACAAATATGGTCTTCAAGGAAGAAAACCTCTTCTACGTCCTCACCACAAAAAATCATCGTTTGAACTTTGCAAATGAACATATAGACAAGCCTGATGCATTTTGGAAACAAGTTCTGTGGACCGATGAGGTTAAAATTGAACTTTTTGGCCGGAATGAGCAAAGGTACGTTTGGAGAAGAAGGGGCACAGAATTTAATGAAAAGAACCTCTGTCCAACTGTTAAGCATGGGGTTGGATCAATCATGCTTTGGGGTTGTGTTGCAGCCAGTGGCACAGGGAACATCTCACGAGTAGAAGGAAAAATGGATTCAATAAAATTTCAGCAATTTTTGGATGGTAACTTGATGCCATCTGTGAAAAAGCTGAAGTTAAAGAGAGGATGGCTTCTGCAAATGGATAATGATCCTAAACACACCTCGAAATCCATGGGGGATTACATCAAGAGGTGTAAACTGAAGGTTTTGCCATGGCCTTCACAATCTCCTGACCTCAACATAATTGAAAATCTATGGATAGACCTTAAAAGAGCAGTGCGTGACAGACAGGCCAGAAATCTCAAAGAACTGGAAGATTTTTGTAAGGAAGAATGGGCAAAGATACCTCAAAGAAGAATTGAAAGACTCTTGGCTGGCTACAAAAAGCGTTTACAAGCTGTGACACTTGCCAAAGGGGGCAGTACAAGATATTAACTGCAGGGTGCCCAAACTTTTGCAGACGCCATTTTTTTGTTTTCTTTTATTTTGAAAGTGTAAATGAAATAAAATCTAATTTTTGTTGACATATTATAAGAATGTCTAATCTGTAATTTGATGCCTTTTGGAGATTTTTCCATCTTTCCTTGGCTTCTTTATGCACATTAATACAAATGTTTAGCTGGGGTGCCCACACTTTCGATCCCCACTGTATATCCCAGCATAACAATCATCAGTGTCAGGACAAATTATTGATGTGAATGTTTTACAACTGCAAGTTTATATATGTGTACACATTACCACACAACTCTTGCCTGTGAACTTATAAGAAAGGAAAAGAAAATCTTCCTGCAGCCATTGCCTAGGAAACCTGCTCACCCACAGAAAATTGTATACATTTCTCTGTAAACTCTATCAACCCTCCTTCTTGCTAACATGATGTTTCAGGAAAGTGATATACAGTCTGGGGAAACTAATACACAACCACAATCAGAGCTTCATCCAGGGCAGGACTTAGATAAAAGAGAAAAACGCTTAAGAAATCCAACCTGGAAAGTGCAAGAGAATTTTAATACTGATAAAGAAGAATTGCTGTCTAATATTAATGACTTATGGTCTAATACTGTTAAATGCATGTCTGCTCTCTCCCAACAATCTTATGAACCAATACAACTAGAGGGCGCTATCCTTGAATGTCGCTTATGAGAATTATCAAAGACTGTGTGTTAAATATATTGCTTTGTTAAGTGGTACCACACTCAAGAGTCATTGGAAGAATTAATGAGTTTTGAGGAGCTCAATATTGAAAGAGACAATTTAGTGGTGTGAACAAAGATAAAGGCAGAGGTGAGAATAGCACAGCTCCATGAATCCAGATCTTATCGCTCTGCGTCTACTAGACTCTCCTCAGGATCTTCCAAATCCCTACAATCAAGATCTTCTACACTCAGTCAACAACTAATAAAAGCCCGTGCTGATGCTGAAGCTTCTAAAATTCAGTCAGCTTTCGCCCAAAGGAAAGCAGAAATGGAGGCTCAGGCCGCAGAAATGGAGGCTCAAGCTGCACATAAGAAAGCAGAAATGGAGGCTCAGGCCGCACATAAGAAAACAGAAATGAAGGCTCAGGCCGCAGAAATGGAGACTCAGGCCGCACATAAGAAAGCAGAAATGGAGGCTCAGGCCACAGAAATGGAGGCTCAGGCCGCACATCAGAATTAGAACAACTCCAGATACCACGCTCTTAAACCCAAGCATCCTTAAAGAATGCCACTAGAAGAGAGATTCATGTCTTCTCTATGCCTGAACAATGGCACTACGTTCCCACTAGCCTTAACCCTGCTGACTGCTGCAGTCGTGAAGTACCTACTACTGCATTTTGGGACACATCTTGGCTATATTCATCATGAAAGAAGGTTCTGCACACCTTTACTCCAGGCCTATAAAGGAACTAGTACTTCCTTTGTCCAAAGAGGAAGACAAGTCATCAACCTGATTTAAAAGGAGGTAAAAAGGAATTGTGCATGTTGCTGCTTTCCCCTCTGAATATGGATTTCCATGTCTCAGCCTGGACTTTGAGACCAACATCTTCAAGTATTATGCTAAATGTTTGCATTGTTTTCCTTTGTTCTTCCCTCTTGTTTTGCAGATGTTCCCGGAAAGAATCCTCATTATTTATATTGGACTTGAACTAAACTTTGTTTTAATAGAAATCACAGATTTCGACGGGGAGTGTCATGTTTCACTTGACTGTCATATTGACTGTCAATGCCTTTAAATATTTTCTATATTTTGTCTTTGCTCCTCCCTTTCCTTTGGTTTAGTTAATGCTGTATAGATAGCCCTCCCCCTTTCCCAGAGATGCATTGCAGCAAGCCTCATGGCATAAAGCAGAAACAGTATGATCTTTTGATCTATGGAATTTCATTGTTGTAAGATTCTCTCAGTTTATGGATTAAACTTCACAAAATCTACAAGATGTCATTCTCATTGAGTCACTGACTGTGGTATCCAACTGAGGTGGAAGTTATCGCTATCTCATCACAACTGTAAGTTACAGAGATCACACTATCAATGCTTAGATTTGAGAGATAGAACAGTAACCAAGTTTCTGTTCCCATGGATTTGCTTAACTTTTGAGGTTCGGCTTATTTTGAACTGCTTTGTTGTATCATTTGTTTTTTCCCCATTACAACTGTTGTACTGACTTTTGTGCTCATATTTCTTAGGGGAAATGCTTTACAGAATTGTATGTCAAGATATATTCTTGTACTTAATAAAAATTGTTTAAAAGAAAAAAGGACAATGGAAGGTCCATAAAACATAAGGTTTCCCACACAGGGGTTCTTCTCCAGCAAAAGATACAAATGAAAAATGCTAGCCCACATGCCTCTTAAGCCGAGCTTTAATCACTCAAATTCATCTCAGTTTTAATCACAGTACCTCTGCTCTTTACACTGGTCACCCAGACCACATGTTTGTCAATGTAGATGGCTTCACTCTAAAGCACACAGCTCCTCTGGCCTTAGTCATCAGGCCTTTATCTGTCTCTCACTCTAATGCACACAGCCCGTCTCTGACTTCAGGAGAGGGCTTGGAGTTCTCCTGATTCCTGGATGAGAGACTCTCTCGTCTCTCTTGGGTGGAGCCCTGAGGTATTCCCAAAGCTCCATTATAAGGCCTGTGTGCACCTGAGCAACACACCCTGCTGATCCTCCACAAAACCCAGACACTGGGTTGGAGAATCCGTCCCACCCATGACACTATGGAATCTCAAAACTACAGAGCCCCATCCACGAATACCAAAAACTGGAGAAGGCTGCAAAAGATGTTTTCTCTACTCCAAATAAAGGCACCTTAGTCCTGCACTCAGCATACGTACAAGCACTTGTCTTATATTAATTGGAGGTCCACACAGAAACAGTCCATTAAACAAATCTGTTGTCTTATACTATTGTGGACGGATGACTAGTGTATTTATAAATGTATTTTCTCGCAGCAACTAGTCCAACAGTTCTTTTCCAGAGAGATGCATATAATCAGCCCATAAATAATTAATAAAACAGAGGTACAGACAAGGCAGATGACAGGGTATTTAGAATATTCATGCAATCATCAGAAACTATCAAAGGACCCCCCTTAACCCCTTTACCTTCCCTAATATACACATTCTCCCAATTCAGTAGAATGACAATCACTCTGATTGGCCACTTTTAGTAGCCCCTTTGATCTTCTGGATGATGAGTAATGCCTTTTGAGCTTGGACAGATGCAGTCATAAATTCTAATCAAACTTGTCTAGATATTTCCTAAACTGCATTCTTTACCATGAGATAAACAAGAATACTATTTACCATACTTAATACCCCTTTTCATGTTATTAGATAGTAGATACTGTCCAAGTCCTTTCAAGTCTGACTGAGCAATCTGCATTTTATCACCCTTGCAAGTTTTCAAATTACCTCCCTTGAAATTTAACACGTTAGCCCCTGAGTGCCAAGGCGATGTTGCATAAAATCAACATAGCAAAGTCCTTGACTATCCTTCAAAGTCATATGCTGGTCTGTTCAATACAATATATATCTATATATATATGTAGATATATATATATATATGTGTATTTCAAATTACAATATCCTACATGCCCCCACTTGAATCAATTCAGAATCAATTCATAAATAGTGAACATATATAATCAACTAGAAGGGTTGCATTGTGATTTGAGGTATTGAATGCTTCATAATGGCTCATATAAAATATGAAATTGAAACTGGTTACATCTCTCTTCACCAGCCTCTAAAATATCCCTGTGATTCAATAAAATTACTGGAGTGATAACTTTTACTCACCCCTCTATTAAATTTAGAGAAAGCCACCCAAAGTATTTTATCCTCAACTTACGCTATTCTACCCAACCAGAGCATCAGTGTACAAACAGACACCCAATAAGTTATGCTATGTAAAGCTATTGTGTAGCGTCTCACCTCAGGAGTTACATACAAACAGATGGTTTTAAAATGATTATCAGGTTTAAATGCCTCTCTCTGGTTTTAAGACAAAGATCAAAAGATAAAAGATAATGAAGATAAGAGGAGAAAAAAAAGTAGAACGGTAGAATAAAAATCACAATGTAAAGTCCATTGCTTGATGACTATTGAAAGAGCCCATTATTCTTAAAGTCCTCATCCTTCTGTCCTTCATTTGCAAACGAGTATTTCTGGTCACACACATTCACACATCTCCAACATCTGAAAGACATAGAAATTTTCAAACAAAGGTTTATTAGTCAAGTCCTTAAACATTGTGTTTGAAGATAAAACAAAGTCTTCTTACTTTAATCTTCTAGGTGACGGGTAATGCCTTTTGGTCTTGGACAGATGCAGTCATAAATTCTAATCAAAGTTGTCTATATATTTCCTAAACTGCATTCTTTTACCATTAGATAAACAAGAATCCTATTTACCATACCTGGCCCCTGAGTGCCAAGGTGATGTTGCATAAAATCAGACAGAGCCTCGAACTATCACATAATATATTGACCTTCTTCTTGTCCCCACTCACCAACTCTAGATTATCTTAAAAAGGGCCTACATGCTCAGACATGAGCTGTTTAATATTAAAATATTTGAATAATTTTTAGGGGTTTGTCCTCCCCCTTTTGCAACCTGTCATTTGTTTTTGAATTTTTTGCAACCTTGATTTCTTTTTTACATATTTTGATATATTCTTTATAACTTTTAAATAATTATAGTGTTCCTTTATTTTTCTATTTTTGTCTGCAATTTTCCTATTATGCATAGCTTTGTTAACTTTGGACATGAGCCATATAGGTTTTGTTTTTAGCCTTTTAAACCTATTGCCCATGGAAATTTATTTTGCAGTGTGTTTGCATACAGTTGATTTGAAACATTTTCATTTCTGTTCTGTGTTCTTCGATGACAACATTCTCTCTCAGTCTGATATCGCAAAAGCGCTTAGAAAGGAATACCTTACTATCCTAGAAAACCGTAAAGGCTTTGGTATAAGGCTACATTTTTATTACATAGCAATTCAGCATCAACTATGTTTGAACGGAAACGTAATCATTCTATACGGCCCCCTCATGTCTATAAGCTGCCAACTAAGAATGGTAACATCTCCTCTTTGCCTCATGAAGTACTGGGAATTTTGAAAGAATTTTACTCCACCCTATTAGCTCCCCCACGAACGACTTCCACTTCCCTTGAATGTTCGTGGCTTGATTCTTTACCTCTCCCTGCTCTCACACCCTCTCAGACATCTTCCCTCAATGCTCCATGCACTCTGGAGGAAATAACCCATGCAATTAGCGCACTACGAACTTCTATAGCATTGGGCCCAGATGGGTTCACGGCTAGTTATTATAAGCACTTTGTTCCAATGTTGGCCCCTTTTTTAAATTTTGTTGTTCAATGATATTTTGCAGGGTGGCAGGTTTCCTGAGGAGATGCTTTTGGCTAACATGTCCCTGTTATCTAAACCCTTAAAAGATCATCTTCTACCCCAAACTGTAGACCCATATCAGTGATGATCAATGATCTTAAGATATTTAGCCATGTTATGCAGATAGATTGGCCCCTATTATCTCCTTTTTTGTCTCACCTGACCAACTGGGATTTATCCCGGATAGACTTATCACAGACAACATACACCTCACATTAAATGTTATTCAAGATGCTAACCTACACTCTAAAGAAGTGTTGTTGTTGAGCCTGAACATCAATAAGGCCGTTGATAGTGTCCTCTGGCCATATTTATTTACACTGCTGCAGAGGATGGGCTTCAGTGATGAATTACTGTCTGGTGTACGTGCTCTGTATGCCTCTCCCCGAACAAGAATTAGACTCCCAGGCTGGAACTCTGACTTTTTTACACTGGGCAGAAGTACCCGTCAGGGCTGTCCACTTTCACCCTTACTATTTGCGCTACTTTTGGAACCCTTGGCAATTGCTTTAAGAACACACCAAGATATTTCAGGTTACCCACTTTTGGTCTCACAATTTAAATTATGTATGTATTCAGATGATGTGTTGCTTTTCTTTACTAACCCATTAGTATGCCTAATTTATGCACATTATTGAGTTACTTTACATCCATATCGGGTTCTTACTCCCCCTCCTCCATCATTCGCTCCCTGACCCACATCTACTGGCGCATTCCCCTCCCCCCTAAAGCATGCGCACATCACCCGCATACTCAAAAAACCCTCCCTGGACCCCACTGACCCGAACAACCTTAGACCCATCTCCCTGCTGCCACTCACTTCCAATCTCCTTGAGCGCTTAGTCTACAATCGCCTAAGCGCCCACCTCACTGACAACAACCTCCTTCATCCACTACAGTCTGGCTTTCGTCCCCTACACTCCACCGAAACCGCCCTACTTAAAATCACTAACGACCTGCTAACCGCCAAAGCTAATGGCCACTACTCAGTCCTCCTACTCCTCGACCTCTCCGCGGCCTTCAACACAGTTGACCACCCCCTCCTCCTTACTAAACTACACTCTCTTGGCATCAGGGACTCTGCTCTCTCCTGGTTCTCCTCTTACCTATCCCAACGCTCCTTCAGCGTTACCTATAACGCTGCCACCTCCCCCTCTCTCCCCCTCTCTGTTGGGGTCCCCCAAGGCTCTGTCCTCGGACCCCTTCTCTTCTCCATCTACACCTCCTCCCTTGGCAAACTGATACACTCCCATGGCTTCAACTATCACCTCTATGCCAATGACACACAAATTTACCTCTCCACCCCTCATCTCACCCCCTCACTCTCCGCCCTCATCACCCACCTCCTAAATGACATATCAGACTGGATGTCGCTCCATTTCTTCAAGGTAAACCTTTCAAAAACGGGGTCCTAGTTTTACCAGTGTACTGGATAGGATGCACTTATTTGACAAAAAATGGGATGTTTGATAAATTCATTTGCTGTCTGACCAATGAATTTTCATGATTTAATTGATAGTATCTTTCTGTGGGTGGCCTTATTGCTCTGCCTACTTTCCAGCCTACCTTTCTCATGTACTTAACATTTATGTTCTACATAACTGTACCTTGTTGGAATGAATATCACGGATGTGCCTTTTTTTCTGTTGTACATTATACCTTATGCTGTTAAGCTGTTTTTGCATACCTATTTCTTAATAAATAAAAATATTTTTAAATAAAAAATATTCTCTCAGTCTAAATCTTTGGAGAGCAGGCCTCAGCTTTGGGCAATTTGCTCTCCTAAAGTGGAATTCCAGCATAAATCTAACTATCCTTAAAATGTCCTCTCCCCCCTCCTAACACCTATGCTGACTAACTTGTGTAAAAATTATGCATACACTTGCCTATTTTCAGCCTGCTCTGGTCTGGGGAGAGGAAAGAGTTCTCAACAATGGCTGATAAAGTCTTGAGCGGTAACATCTCCCATAGGCTCCTATGGGATATCTGTTGTTGGCACCCCCTGCTCTCCTGTGCAGCTGACGCTAGCTGACACAAGGAAGCCAGATATCTTTTTTTTGTATAGTACAAACAGTACTATAATTGACAATGGTTGTTTGTAACATTGGAAACTCCATATCACCTGCTAGAGCCCTCCCTATCTTCCCCCATTCTGCCCTCCGTCATGTCTGACCCTATTTCACTTGTCTGTTCAGTATATTCTAATTCTCCTTCCCCCTCAATCTTAGTTTAAATACTCTTCCAACCTTTCCAAAAACCCCACCATAAGCACAGAAGAGTCCCTTCCATTTAGGTGCAAACCATCTTTAGCATATAGGTGGTACCCCAATGACAAGTCAGCCAAATCCTTCCCACCAGGTCTTTAGCCATACATTCCGTTCTCTAAGCTTGCTCTGCCTTTCCTGTGTTGCACATGGCACAGGAAATATTCCAGAAAATATAGTCTTCCATCCCTTCAACTTGCAGCCTAATTCTTTAAATTGATTCTTAAGTATCCTCCACCTTCTGTGAATTATCTCATTGGTCTCAACATGGACCAAGACAGCTGGGTCATGCCCAACCTCTAAGTAATTTTTCTACTTGTTCCACCACATAAACTACTCTCCCTTGGCATAAGAGATACCGCTCTCTCCTGGTTCTCATCCTACCTATCCCGACGCTCCTTCAGCGTCACCTACAATGATGCCACCTCCCCCTCCCTCCCCCTCTCTGTTGGCGTCCCCCAAGGCTCTGTCCTTGGACCCCTTCTCTTCTCCATCTACACCTCCTCCCTGGGCAAACTCATACACTCCCACGGCTTCAACTATCACCTCTACGCCGACGACACCCAAATCTACCTCTCCACCCCTCTCCTCACCCCCACTATCTCCGCCCGCATCACTCACCTCCTAAACGACATCTCAGACTGGATGTCGCTACATTTCCTCAAGCTCAGCCTCTCCAAAACCGAGCTCCTCGTCTTTCCCCCTGCCCACCCCCCCCCATGCTATCCATCATCACCAACACTATCATTCCCGCCCTGCAAGCCAAAGTCCTTGGCGTCATTCTGGACTCGAACCTCTCCTTCCAACCTCATGTCAAATCACTTATAAACACATGCAGGCTCCACCTCCGCAACATTGCCAAGATACGTACCTTCCTCACCCCTGACACCACCAAACTTCTAGTACACTCCCTCATCATCTCACGCTTTGACTACTGCAATTCTCTTCTCACCGCCCTACCCAAGTGCAGGCTCTCCCCGCTTCAGACCATCCTGAACTCAGCAGCTAGACTCATCCACCTCACCACCCGCTCCACCTCTGCCACCCCCCTCTGCCTCTCCCTCAACTGGCTCTCGATTGCCCAATGCATCAAATTTAAACTTCTAACCCTGACCTACAAAGCCATTCACAACACTGCCCCTGACTACCTCACCAACCTGATCCCCAAGTACCGCCCTACCCATACCCTTCGCTCCTCACAGGACCTCCTTCTATCCTGCTCCCTGGTCTCCTCCTCCCATGCACGACTGCAAGACTTCTCCAGGTCCTCCCCCATCCTCTGGAACTCACTGCCCCAATCCATCAGACTGTTGCCTTCCCTCCTCACATTCAGGCGCTCCCTCAAAACCTATCTCTTCAGGGAAGTCTACCCCACCCTCACCTAACGGCCATTCTCCCTCTTTGCTCCCACCCCTCATTCCCCTCAGCCACTTCCTAGTGTACCATTACCCCCTCCCTCCTAGATTGTAAGCTCGAAAGAGTAGGGCCCTCTTACCCCTCGTACGTTGTTGTTATTGTTGTACTGTGCCATGTATTGTCCCCCCCCCCCTATTGTACAGCGCTGAGCAAACCCTTTGGCGCTATATAAACTCGATGTAATAATAATAATAACACACCTGGGCACTATGGGAGACAGAAAACCTTTCAGTTATGGTAATCTTGGCATCAAATTATTCAGTCCTTCTGATTATATAATTCCCAGTTACCACCAATTGTCTGGGCCTTGCAACATTACCCTTACCACCTCTACTAGATGGTTTGCTCTCCCAGCTGTTAGGGGTAACAGTGACCTCTGGGGCTGCCACCTCTAAGTTTGTTAGCTTTAAGTCTTCACCCAACTTGGCAAGTTTGTTTGGGTGCTCAGACACAGGACTGGCCTTCCTTTTCTGTGAGCCTCTGCCATGCCCTCAAACTACATTAACCCATCTTCCTATCTGATCATCCTGACTTACCCCTCCACCCTCCACATCAACCCCATTAAACACCTGCTCAGCGAGCAGAAGACTCCTTTCAAGGTTGTCCGTTCCACTCAGTGTTGCAATTTGCTCTTCCAGGTTGCTAGCTTCCACTAGGGCAACCTACTCATATTCGTCTCAGCTGTATTTATCCTGGACCTGTTGCTTCCTTATTGTATACATGTGTCACATTGTGCACTGAGCAAAAGCTTTTAACTTTCTAGCGCTCATTATCCTAGTTTCAATGGACTCCTGTTGTCTTAACTCTTGTTTTCACCTCTCCACTTGTCAAATTCCACTTTGTTCACAATGCCAATGTTAGTAAGTTGAACAGAAAGTTACATAACAGCTCTGAACAATTAACCACTCCCCTTAACTAACACATTGAGGGAAGGGAAAGTGCTAGGTTTGCCACCTCATCCCTTTAACCCCCCCCCCCCCCATACACATTAATTACACAGGTTCTGTGGGTGATTAAGGTGGTAATTAAACTCACTTAGTGCCTTATCTGCAATAAATTAGCCTCAGAGCCATGCAATTAATATGTGAATATGTGTTTGGGTTTTAAAGGGATGAGGTGGCAGAAAAGCTGTTTATAAAGTGACAGAAAAGGAATGAGGAAAAAAAGGAAAACAAAGGTGTTAAAAGGTGTTAGCAAAATTTCCAAAGAGGATATAACACTTGTACCACAAGCAAGCTCCAAGCAGTCAAAAGCACAACTTCTGTTTTTACCTCCCTACTTGGTCGAATGCCACGTTGTTCACAATTTCAGTGTGAGCAAGCTCAATCAGAAAATTGATCAGAAAGTTATATAACACATATGAACAATTAACCACCCCCCTTAAACTTTAGTCAGAAAATGAAGTCCTGCCAAATCACTTCAGGCTGGACCCTTGTGCAGGTATAGCTATGTAAAACATTAAGGATAAGTACCTATACTGTTTAATATCTAGTAATACACCATGTCACCCTGCTCTGCACATGCTCAGTTGCTCTTTATTTTTTGACACTGTGCTGAAAATCAAAGCCATTAGAGGCCAATCTGCAGACAGCATAAATATTTACATCTGCTCAGGGGCCCTGGGCTTCAGCAAAATGGCAGCCTTCAGTAGGAAAAAACAGGAATCATGGAGGCAATTTAGTGCACACATTAATTTTGGTAGCATAATTATTATTGTGGAATGTATGTTCCTTGCCTAAGAAAATTATTTTTTATCAAGTTGTTATCGGTAAAGTTCAGAGGCGGACTGACCATTCGGACACTCGAGCACTGCCTGAGAACACATGGCCAATAGGGAACCCCATGACATGTTCCACCACGATCTATTTGTCAATCACAGGTAATTGACGGGTAGATCGGGTCCCTGCTCAGCCAATACATGTAAAGTAGCGCAGGAAGGAGCTGTAATGAGACCTTTAATGGGCGCTACTCCCTGCAGGCCCTTCCTTCCCTCCCGTTCACCCCAAATGCTTATATGTGAAAGGTTCAATATGTGACATAACCTGGGACAGATAAGAAGAGAGGAGGAGTTGGAGCACACCATGAGAGGTCATATAACAGCCTCTTCCTGCGCTACTCTGCATATGAAGGAAACTGCAGCTACAGCAATGTGCCCTTCTGTGTGCCCTACTGTGTGCCCCATGATGTGCCCTACTGTGTGCCCTGTGCCTTGCTGTGTGTCCTGCTGTGTGCCCCATACCCTTCTTTGTGCCCAGTGATGTTCCCTGTTGTGTGTCCTGTGATGTGCCTGTGCGCTGCTTTGTGCCCCGTGATGTGCCCTGTGCCCTGCTGTATGCCTTGTGATCTGCCCTGTGCTCTACTGTGTGCCTCGTGATGTGACCTGTCCCCTGATATGTGTCCTGTGCCCTGGTGTGTTCCTTCTGATGTGCCCTACAGTGTGCCTCATAATGTGCCCTACGTTGGGCTGTGTAATGTTCCCTGTGATCTGCTGTGTGGCCCATGATGTGCCCTACGGTGTGGCATGCTGTGTGCCCCATGCCCTGCAGTGTTCCCTGTGATGTGCCCTACTGTGTGCTCTGTGCCCTACAGTGTGCCCTACCATGTGCCCCATTCCCTGTTGTGTGTCCTGTGATGTGCCCCATGCCCTGCTGTGTGCCCCGTGACGTGCCCCATGCCATGCTGTGTGCCCTGGGATGTGCCTTACTGTGTCCCCTGCAGTGTGCCCTGTACCCTACTGGGTGCCCTGTGATGCATCCTACTATGTAACCTGTGCCCTTCTGTGTTCCCCCATGATGTGCCTTATGTGTGCCCCGTTATGTGCCCCGTGCCCTACTATGTGCCCCGTAATGTGCCCTGCTGTGTGCACCATTCTGTGCCCCATAATGTGCCCTGCTGTATGCCCCATAATGTGCCCTGCTGTGCCATATAATTTGCCCTCCTACCCCCATGTAATTTGCCTGCTCTTCCCTATAATGTGCTTTGCTGTTCCCTGAGATGTGAACCCCATAATGTGCCCTGCTGTTTTCCCCATAATGTGCCCTGCTGTGTGTACAATAGTGTGCTCCACTGTGTGCCCTGTAAAATGCCCTGCCGTGCCCCATAATGTGCACTCCTACCCCCATGTAGTATGCCCTGTTTTGTCTCAATGTGCCTTGCTGTTTCCTAAGATATACCCATATTGGGAGATTCTGTCAGAGAACCGCTTCCTCGCCATTGGGACAAAGGACCAAGGTATTTTAGCCGGGCATCGCACCCAAGACTAGATGAGACTAGCTTAGATGCCAAACAGGAACTCTTTATTGAACAGAAAACACAAGTTTTTATACACTCCAGAAATAGGACCCATCCCTTCATGGACAATAAAACAAATATTACACTTTTGCATAAATATTCTGCACTGATTGGATAATGAGGTGAAGCTGACATCAGTCTAATCCTAATATGTAGGCATCTCCAGAAGGACAAGTTTGTCACAGTGCCCTACTGTGTGCCCTATATTGTGCTCTTCTGTGTGCCCCATAATGTGCCCTCTTGTCCCTATGTAATCTTCCCTGCTATGCCCCATAATGTGCCATATTGCACCATGTAATATGTCCTGCTGTGCCCCTGTGCAGTTCCTCCCTGTAATGTGCCCTGCCATACCCCATATTATGTCATGCTCCTCCCATGTGCTTTGCTGTGCCCCCTAATGTGCCCTTATACCCTCATGTAATATGCCCTGCTGTGCCCCCTAATGTGCCCTCCTGCCCCATGTAATGTGCCCTGCTGTGCCCCATAATGTACCCTTCTGCCCTCCATGTAATGTGCCCTACTGTGCCCCCTAATGTGCCATGGTACCAACCTATAATGTACTCTGCTGTGCTCCATAATGTGCCCCTCTGCCCCATGTAATGTGCCCTGCTGTGCTCCCCTGTAATTTTCCATGGTGTGCCCCATAATGTGCCCTGCTGGTCCCCATGTAGTGTACCCTCCTGCCCCCCCCCATAATGTGCCCCCCTGATCCCCTGTTCTCTGACCTGCTGACTCCTATACTTTGCCATGCTTCCCCCTGTGCTCTGCCCTGCTGCCCCTTGTGTACTGAGCATGCCTAAGCCCCTGTGCTATGCCCTGATACCCCCTGTGCACTGCTTACTTCAAGTTCGACCCAGAATGGAGCATCTGTGCAGAAAAATACAAGCACAAGTTTCACATTAAATAGGTAAGTTTTAATATTTGTTCTATTTTTAAATGCTATTTCTAAAAATAATTGTTATATCAACAGCTGATCACACCTTTGTTCCCCGAGATCTCAAACTTTGTTTCAGAGTTCCTAGAAGGTGAAAAGGTTCAGAAACCTTGCTTTATTGGGTCTCTAGCTTTAAGTTTCTGCCTCTCTGGACATTTGGCCTCCTCAGTCCCATCCCTCCCTCCTTAGCCTGACTTAAATTGATCCCCCAGAGGATCTGCCCGTGCAGTGCATGCCAGGGTGGGGCTTTATGTGGGTATGGCTTGAATGTGTGCCTCATGATCTCCTATTGCCGGGGGTCACATGAGTTGTCAGTCTACTCCTGGTAAAGTTACACTTTAATTAGCGGACTGAAGGAAGGAAAAGGTTGCTGTTTAAAAAGTGACAGAAAAGGAGTGAGAAAAAAGAATTTTAAAAGCTGATAGCATTGTTTTATTTTACCAAATAAATGTAGAATTCTGGCCTAAACGTTTTTTTTTTTCTATGTATTAAAAACTAAAAAACCCAGGGGTGATTAAACACCACTAAAAGAAAGCTACATCTAACTAAAAAGTTATTTAAAATGTATTTGGGTACAGTGATGTATGACCAAGTAATTGTTTATCAAAATATCACAGTGCTGAAAACTGGAAAATGGCCTGGAAAGGGGGGGGGGGGGGGGTTTAACATAACAGTCTTCAAGTGGAGTGGTTAAAGAGAGATGTGGAGTGTATGGCATACTACCCCACAAAACAGACACTTCTTGTGCAGCAACCAGGATAAATTCCCATATCTTCTACTTTAGGACTTGAGAAAGAGGGACACATCAGTAAAGATGATATGTGGAGGCAACAAAAAGTGAGTGTTGCTACAATGCACTGACTGACTGTCTTATTAAAATTTGCAAATAAATAATCTTTCTTCATAAGTCTTGTCCAAAATGTATTCAGCTATCTTTTTAGTAAAAAAAAAACAACAAAAAACAAAACATTAGTTTATAACTAAAAATTATAATGTTTCATTATTTTTTTGCTTTTTATATTATTTATGTTTTTTTTTTTTTTTTTTAACATACTGTCACCCTAGCAGTACAGTGTCACCATAGTACTACTTGTGGGGGGTGATGAAGATTTTTTTTCTTTTTTTTACACTGATTGCTTTTACACCCATAAAGGCTGTAAAAACAATCATTTCTCCTTCTCTCTGGCTGCATTCTGGCAGCCATTGAGAAATACTGTGTGAGCTGTGATTGGTCACAGCTTGTCACATGGTACAAGGCTGTTGTGAATAGCCTTGTATCCTGTGATCTCTGTGATCATTCACAGATTTCACTAGTAGTAAGCAATGATGTCAGGAAGTTACATCTTGCTTACTACTATTTACTATATTGGCCAATCAGTGATCACATGATCAGGACCTACGGACACAGCATGCACTGGATCGCAGTGCCATGCACTCCCAGGGAATGGCCACCTGCTCCTGCACTGTAGATTCTAAGC
This sequence comes from Staurois parvus, assembly GCF_062004578.1. NCBI lineage: Eukaryota > Metazoa > Chordata > Amphibia > Anura > Ranidae > Staurois > Staurois parvus. Next base: position 889,210 of record NW_028318235.1, read on the forward strand.
CTATTTGCATGTACATTACATATGCCATCATCCTTGTACCCATAAAATGTTTTCGCTAATACTGTACTGCCATACTACCATGGATTTTTTTGGCTATCAATAAAACAAAATTCGTAAAATACACTTCATACATTTTTTTATCTATTTGTAAAATTCTTGTTTCTTTTTAAAAAAAGACATACATATTGAAGCTGGAAGACATTTTGACACATACCTAAAGTATGATACCTTCCCTCTTCTCTTGCCTAATATTATATACTCATACTGTATGTACAACAGATCAGCAGGGATTGATCTTAAAGTGTTACTCGAGCCAAGTCATCCACTTCCTCAGCAGACTAATGGGATACGTATCTAGAAGTGCATAAATAGATTCACAATACTATCCACTTCAATACTGGGCACTTTCACCCCCTTTCTGCCCAGGCCAATTTTCAGCTTTCAGCACTGTCACGCTTTAATTAACAATTGTGCGGTCATGCAACACAGATGACATTTTTATTTTTATTTTTTTCACAAAATAGAGCTTTATTTTAGTGGTATTTAACCACTTGAGCTCCAGAGGATTTACCCCCCTTAATGACCAGGCCTCTTTTTGCTACTCAGCGCTGCACTAATTCAACTGATAATTGCGCGGTCATGCAATGCTGCACCCAAACGAAATTTACGTCCTTTTTTTCACACAAATAGAGCTTTCTTTCAGTGGTATTTGATCATCTGTGCGCTTTTTATTTTTCAGGCTATAAACATAAAAAGGCCAAAAATTTTGAAGAAAAACAATATTTTTTACTTTCAGCTATAAAAAATATATAGTAAACTCAAAGTTGGTTATAAATTTAGGCCAAAATGTATTCTGCTACATGTTTTTGGTAAAAAAAAATCCCAATGAGTGTATATTGATTGCTTTGTGTGGAAGTTATAGCGTTTACAAACTATGGTATAAATACTGCAACTTACGCCATTTTTCTGCTATACAGCGCTGCGCTAGTTTAACGGACAATTGCGCGGTCATGCAATACGGTACATAAATGAAATTTACATCTTTTGTTTCCCCACAAATTGAGCTTTCTTTTGGTGGTATTTGATCGCCTGTGCGGTTTTTATTTTTTGCGCTATAAAAAAAAGGCTGACAATTTTGAGGGAAAAAAACCAATATTTTGGACTTTTTGCTATAAAACATGTCCAGTAAAAAAAAATGCAAAAATCAAATTTAGTCATAAATTTCTGCCAAAATGCATTCTGCAACATGTCTTTGCTAAAAAAAAAAAAACCAATACGTGTAAATTAATTGGTTTACATGAAAGTTATAGCTTTTACAAATGGCGGGAAAGATACTGGGATTTTTAGTTTTTTTTTATACTAATAATGGCGGCGATCAGCGAATTATGGCGGCAATCAGGGACTTGTGGCAGCGACCAGCAACTTATGGCGGGACTCCGGCGGACATTCTGACATTGGGGGGTACTGACTTGGGGTCACTGACATCCCCAAAAACACTAATACAGTGATCAGTGCAAAAAAAAAAAACTGACACTGTACTAATGGCAATGGGGAGGAAGGGGTTAACTTTATTTTGCAGGGAAGGGTTATAGGAGTGAGGAGAGTGTTTTACTAGGGGGCGGGGGTGTGTGCTGCACGGGACAAGGCTGATCGAGAAAGAGAAACTCTTCTTTCTCGATCAGCTCATCCTCGAGCTGACAGGGAAGTGACAGACAGCACAGCTACTTCAGCTGTGCTGTCTGTCACTAACGAGCGGCTGTGACCCGGTGACTGACATCTGCGGCGGTGATCCGCGGGACAGATAGGGCAGTGGCGCGCCTCGCGCGCGCCCCCTATTTGTTTACAAAACACACGTCTTAAAACGAGGTTTTGCCTGTGAGTGCCACCCTGCTACCGTATATGTACAGTGGCTGGGTGGCATGTAGTTAATCACCACTGGGTTTTTTTTATTTTTTGCTAAATAAATTAAAAGAAAAAAAACTTTTTGCAAAAAAAATTTGTTTTTCTTCGTTTCTGTAATAAAATTGTGCAAATAAATAATCTTTGTTTATAAATTTAGACCAAAATGTACCCTGCTACATTTCATTGGTAAAAATAACCTATATCAGTGTGTATTATTAAGTCTGTAGGAAAGTTATAGAGTCCTCAAACTTTGATATGTATATTTAAAAATCAATTAATCATGATGTGCTGATGGCCTACCACAATTCTTGAGGCCTGAAAATGTCAGGAGAGTACAAATATTCCCCCAAACGACCCCTTATTGGAAAGTAGACAGTCAAAGGTATTTACTGGACACAGAGTGTGACAGAACGGCGAATGTCCCTCCCGGCCGTCATTTTACTATTGGCCGGACGAAAAAGAGGCTAAATAAAACATTACAATTGCCAACAATTTAATTGTTTAATTGGGTATGTTTCACTTACAGCTAACAATATAACATCAAGACAAAGTCATCCACAGTTAACCCCGACATACAAATGATGTCTGTCCAAAGGATGTGTGCCTCAAGTGCCCAAGATATTCTCAAGGAATACCATGAATGGCTACAATCTCTCCAAGATTTATGAAGCATTGATAGCAAGTCCAGCTGCATCTGACTGAGAAAACAGAGATGAGATCATGATTGTACTTCACAACATAGATAGACTCTCAAAAATAAGAGAAAGCCCAGCACACATTGACATGTATCATTCACAGTCAGGGTTCAGGCTTGGAGACCAGTAGCCAGGGCCATCTTTACTAGTGATTGGACCCTGGGCAAGCATTTTCTTGCCCCCCCAAAGGAATTTCACTCTCCACCTGCTTGGAAATATACAATAAATAGCAGCTAAACTCAAAATCAGTTTACTGCAGCAGATCAGGCAGCAATTCCAATTGATTGCCGGAGGTTACAGCATACAATTTCTGCTCACTGACTGGTTGTTAGAGGTTACAGCACACATTACAGCTCATTGATTAGTTGCTAGAGGTTACAGCACATGATTTCTGATTGCTTATTGGTCGCTAGAGGTTACTGCACATCATTACCACTCACTGATTGCTTGTTAAATCTTACTGCACATCATTACCGCACACCCATTGGTTGCTAGGGTTTACTGTACATCCTTACCACTCATCGATTGGTTGCTAGAGGTTACAGTATTTAATTACGTCTCATAGATTGGTTGCTGAAGGTTTCAGCATATCATCTCCTCACTGCCTGCACAGCATGGACTGAGAAAGTTAGGGGACTTTCCTGTAACAATTGGACACAATAGAGACATGGAAGCTCTCCACAACAGCCATCTTGTTAAGGTCTCGGCATTTGGTTTCATGAGCAGTGTTCCTATTCTTCCCACTACCCCTTTGCAAACTATGGGATTTGTAGCTGTAACGTTTAATAAACTTCAAAAGAGCCTCTTATCTTTAATTAAGATTGTTTAATTAAACACAAATAGGCGCCAGCGTTCAGGGCTGCAAAACATCTATTTAGTCTTGGTAGGATGTCTGTTTCCAGGAACCATGAAAAACACTTCCCTCTGCCTGATTGTAAAGCAATAATAACTCAGACAAGCAGTTACACATGACCTGTAAGGCCACTAGAGCTCTAGGAATGCACAGCATGCCATAAAACATCTATTCCACATGTAACAATTCCACATACAGTTCATAGAATTCAACAGGAACAGGGCATATTAATATTAGATATATATTTGAATAGGGAATATCATACTGAACAAATCAAGGTCATACATGACTATGTTAGAACATAGTAAAGGGGAGAAAGCAGTCTCTTCCCTCCTGGGTGACAAAGGCACGCTGTGTTTGGTATCCATGGGTTCGAAATATAATTCTGAATATTAATCTGCCAGTTGCTAGACATCACCTGCACATATTGAAAGTTGTAATATTAGTATGAAACTGTAGTTGGGACTAGTTGGTCATAAATTTGGTGACCTCCTAGCACCCATCCGTTAAAGCGGATTATTGGTCAGTTGGTCTCAGTCCACACCCCCTTAATATTATTGAAAAGGGGATGGCAGGACTTGATAAGATTGAGCTCTCGTTTACATCAATCAAGGAACATCTTAATGGACTTGAGAGCCAAGGCAACATTTTTGCTCGGACAATTGGACTCTGCTAAAACCAGGACTTTGCAAGTATTCTGCCTTCTTAACGCCTTTCTTTTATTTCTCTGTTGCTTTATTGTTCTCTTTATGTCTTTGAAACATCCCTTTCTGTAAATATTTTAATTGCACCTTTTTGACCTTTTTAGTATGTGGGATAGTTCTGCATTAGAGCATTCAGTGCAGTGTTAGGAATTATCTCTGCACTGAAGGATTGTAACCTTTGTGGAAACAATCCTTAGAGACAAGCGGTGCATTTATTTATTTTTTTTTAAAGAGACATACAGCAACAGCTCCTTACTATCTCTGCTTTCTGTTCTATCCTTTTATCTTGCAATGATGCATGGTCTGTCAGATTACAAGAGAATGACCAAAAATTATTTATGTGCTGAGTGTGAAGCAAGAGGAGTCAAGTGAGTCAAGTTTCCCATCATCCAGCACTTGCAGTCCTGGGTGTCCCACCAATCTCCACTGACACCCGCAGATGTTACAGCTGTGGAAAAGCCAGACATCTCAGGACTCAGTGCCCTGAGCAGAAGAAGGTGACATCACCTGGCCAGCCGGTCAGCAACTCTTCTTCAGTGCTGTGTCCGCAGGAAAACAGGGGTAACCACCACAATCTTGCAACCAGTCATGGGCAACCAGACCATAACTGGTTTCTGTAACACAGGGGCGGAAGTCATGTTGGTCAGACCAGAGGTGATTGAATGAAAGGACATCATCCCAGGAAGGTTCTTTATCCTCACCAGAGTTGGGGGGACCCATTCACGCATACCCCATGCTAACGTGTGCATCGATTGGGGTGCAGGAAGTGGGCTGAGAGAGGTGGGAGTCTCAGATGAAATCCCCACACCCAAAGAGACAGAGAGAATTCTGCAGTCAGGGGTTCAGAAGTCCCGCAGGGTCTGGGCGGCACCAGTAGTCCCGGTCCCCAGATAGGATCAGATGACCAGGCTTTGTGAGGACCTTGGAAAAGTGAACACCAGCCCTGTGGTTGTGGCAGGTGCCCGCTGTCTAACCATCATGGACCTGAGCAGAGGGTATGGGCCAACATCTCTACCACGTTAAGCACAGGACAAGGCAGCCTTCACCACCCCATGTGGCTTGCCTGAATTTATGGAAAAGCTAGTTGGGGTGGAGAACGCACCAGCCACCTCTCCGGGGAGCAGGGGCGGACTGACCATTTGGAAACTCGGGCACTGCCTGAGGGCCCAGGTCAGTATGGGGGCCCCATGAGATGCCCCTGGTACCTTTTTCATAGGCTTTTTTGAGTGTGGGCAAGGACACGGGGCCCCATGATCCCCAATTACCCGGGGGCCCCATGAGTTTTCAGTCCGTCCTGCCGGGGAGTCATGACCTATGGTATGGAGTGGAACTGTGTGCATTTGCCTGCTTTAGGGGCTTTGCAATATTCGGCCCTGTTCAGGGAGAGCAACTTGGACTCCTGTCACCAGTCATGAACAAACTGCCAGTGCCTAGTCAGACAGTCAAACACTGTAACTGTCAGAGGGACATAGCAGCGGTTCAGCACTGGGAACCAGAGGTAGGAAGAGGCCTCCAGAGGTCTGGAACTGGGGAGGGGGAGGCGATCTTGGCCTGGCCTACTCCCCAGGCCAAAAAGCAGGTTGCATTATTCTTGGGTACAGCGGGCTACAGTAGGACACCTGGGTGCAACTATCGTGGCTCAGCTGAACCAGTGACTGACCGAACAAGTGGGAAACAGATGAAAATGGCCTCCTTGATGCCAGCATTTAAAGAGGATTGTTCAACCTGGACGAAGGTACCAGTCAGCACACCTGTGACACGAGCCCCGGAATTCACCTGTACGGTTCCGGCGCACACAGGCACCACTACCTTTGGGTCAGATGTAGTCCTGGACCTGAGGAATGAGGCTGGAGAGGGACATCTCATCCTCTACCTAGACAGGAAGCTACATATCAGTAAGATAGCATATGACACCCCTGAACAGAAGTGTCTTGTGATCAGGTGGGCACCATAGAGGCTGCCACAATTTCTGGGTAGTTACAGCAGACTGGTATTCACCCCTCAGAACCCACTTTGTTGGCATAACAGTGTTGCTAGGGAGAACAGCACCCTTCTCAGAAGGAACCTGGTTCTCCAGCAGTGCAGTTATACCAGATCACACAGAGGTGAACATCTGGGCAAAACGGACCTGTGTCCTGACAAGCCAAACCAGCAGCAGGCATCAGTTGCGTCAGGAGGAAAATTGCAGTTCCCTCCCATGCAACCACCTTAGGTGGGAGGTGTAACATTTGGGTGCAATAGAGACATGGAAGCTGTACGTGACAGCCATCTTGTTAAGGTCTCAGCATTTTAGTTTCATGAGCCGTGTTCCTATTCTTCCCACTACCCCTTTGCAAACTATGGAATTTGTAGCTGTAACTTTTAACGAACTTTAAAGGAGCCTCTTATCTTTAGAGCTCTAAGAATGCAGATCATTCCATAAAACGTCTATTCCACATGTAACAATTCCACATACAGTTCATAGAATTCAACAGGAACAGGGCACATTAATATTAGGTATACAGTATATTTGAATAGGGAATATCATACCAAACAAATTAAGGTCATACATGACTATGTTAGCACATAGGAAAGGGTAGAAAGCAGTCTCTTCCCTCCTGGGTGAAGGAGAGAAGAGACAGGAAAGCACTTCTAAGTGCAATAAGTCCAAATAGTCTTTAATAAGTATTGTTAAAAACACTTACAGGATGGAAGAAATAACAGGCTCATAAAAGGTTCGTCAATGTGCGGGGCTTTTTCCACTGTATAGCAGCCCACTGTACCGGCCAGCAGCTGCAGAGGGAGCTCAGGGTGAGGTGCCAAGATGGCCACCGCTCTTCTGGGAATGCTGGAATCTCACGCTGGAATGCACCCTGCCCAGATGGACTGCAAACCGGAATTACATGAGTGTGGGCAGGGATGCATTTCGGAGCATGTTCAACACTCCTTCTTCAAAACTGATCCCAGGGTAAAGAACGAACCTAATAGATAGGAGAAAGGGGTGGGGACAGGGCGGCCTTAGAGATTGATATATGCACACCCCTGGGACACAAAACAATGTGGACGAACAACATTGAGATAAAAAGGAAGGTGACTAGAATTGGGGGAATTATTCTATATGAGATAGTAAGAGGTGGTAAATATAAGTGCAAGATGCCGCTACACAGTAAGCCCCCCATAAATAATAATAAATGATGTTTGAAAAATCATGGTGCTTGTGTGCCCTGCACAAATCGAAATCGTATAGGCACCACTGGTACAAATATATAAATTACAATAAGACAACATTGGTGGATTATGTGATTATCCATGCTGATGATAATATATAAACATAATGCAAATAAAGATGTATAAGATATAGTAGTGTACTAAAGATATTCAATCATCTTAAAAAGAGAGAAAAATTAAATACCAAGTATGTACTAAAAAAAGAAAGGTGAGGGGCATGGCTTGGCCCTGCACGGAGATGGCCGCTTGTATCTTGAGCTCCGTGTCTAAGAGGGAATACTGCCGACTTTCCTCCATTTCACAGACAATCATGGGCAAGATTGGGCGACAAGTATGTTCTTCAAAGACTCCCCACTCACAATTAGGTCAAAACTTACCTGAAATCTTCTGGACCCAGCTGCTGAGAGGCGGAATCGAGGCCTAGCCTCTCCTCTGATATGAACTCACGTAAGGTGCCAGAACAATCCCCGGAAGCCAAAAGTAGGCCTAACTCAGATGCAGTGCTTTCACTGATCTAACGGATGTCAAAGGATTTACAATCCATCACGGCAGACATTAAGAACGCATTATCAAATGCTGTCTCTGACATGAAAGAGGAGTTCCGGAGACTGTTGGATCGCTTGGATGTAGTGGAAGATGTGGTAGCCCGCCATCATGCTGGCATGCTGGAGATCAGAGATGATTCATCAAGACATTCTAGATATCTTCTGGAAATGCAATGCATATTAGAGGCTTTAGACCTCAAACTACAGCCCGCGGACCAAATACGGCCCGCCAAAGCCATTTATACGGCCCGCTGCTTACAGAGTACAGTGCATGGCAGTGTCCAGTGCATTACAGTGTACAGTGCATTGCGGTGTCCAGTGTGTTACAGAGTACAGTGCATGGCGGAGTCCAGTGTGTTACAGAGTACAGTGCATTGAGGTGTCCAGTGCGTTACAGTGTATAGTGCATGGAAGTTTTCAGTGCATTAGTGTACATTGCATGGCAGTGCCAAGTGCATTACAGTGTACAATGCATTGCAGTGTCCAGTGCATTACAGTGCACATTTCATTTTAAATATTTCATTGTTTTTCCTGTGTTTTTGCACTACAAATAAGATGTGCGGTGCACATAGGAATTTGTTCATATTTTTTTCAAACTATAGTCTGGCCCCCCAACTGTGTGAAGGTCTGTGAACTGGCCCCCTGTTTAAAAAGTTTGAGGGCCCCTAATTTAGACAATCGAGGGTTCCGGAATAATTTTCAGATCCGTGGGTTCCCAGAATCAGTGGCTCGTGAACAACTGCCATCAGCTTTACAAACACTGTTCAACGAGCTGCTTGACCGACCAAGAGGGCACATCAGACCCTCTGGCTGCGCGGCCGGGAAGGCGGTCCGCCTCGGGATGTGATATGTTGTCTTACAAGTTTAAAACTGAAGGAGGACATTCGTAGCAGTTTTTTATAGAAATGGAAAGAATTTTTTTTTCCTATATTTTGGTTATGTAAATGCAGGCTTCCCTTGCTGGCCACTGGAAGTTGTCTCCTGTCACCTACGCCTATCAGCTCCATACATGTTTCGGCTTTGTAACACCCTCTCCCACCCGATTTATTCACCTTTTCTTCTTTCTCTTTCTCCTTGATTTCAATATACTTCTTTCCCCTTTTTCTTCTTTCGCCTCTCCCATCCTTAGTCCTACCCCCCCCTTTTTTTCTCTCTTTCTCCTCTTCTCTCTTTTCCTCTTTATTCTGTGGAGGGGGGGGGGTGCTTGGGGTTATCTCATTGGCTATATTTCCTCCTGCTGACTACAAAGTGACGCATACTCGGTCTGTGTGTTGCAGCAACCGTCGGCTGGAACCGAACAGAATCAGAGACAATGTCACATGCCTAATAAAGGGTTTCTGCGAGACTCTGAAATGTTGCCTTGCTGTAACTATGTGATCGGTCCTTAAAACCTTTGGACCCATATTGGTGATCCTTGATGTACTGGTGGCATTCTCCCTGACTAAGAGTGGTGGCTAGTCTTGGAGCTAGTTTAGGTTTGCCCATAATAAAGCCTACATGACATCGACCATTACTGTCTATGACCCTGAGGTACACTACAGCTGCTATCTCCACAGCAGAAGCATCCGCAAAAACACATAACCTCTCTTCGCACTGCAGATATAAGCGACACTGGCACATACTGAGATCTTCAAGATGAATCAAGTCCATGTCCTTCACTGAGTTTCTCTTTCTGGCAAGTGGGGAGTCCCAGTCCCATTGATCTATTGAGAGCTCTCTAACTAAGGCTTTACCTTGCATAATGATTGGGTCTGTAAACCTGAGTGGATCGTAATGACTGTTTTTTGTGGCTTGGACACCTCTCTGAGTGTATGGCTTGACCTCTCTGGACAGTTGAAAGGTTAAACTGTCGGTCTTTATGTTCCAACTTAATCCTCTGGCCCTTTAACAAAGTTTAGGAGTGGCACCTAGAACAAGGTCTTTTAACTCTTTTTAGCTCTGTCGTCTGCAGGAAACGCTTCCATTACTGAGCTTCTATTGGACGTCACCTTGTGTAGCATGAGAGAAGATCATGCAAACATCTCATCTCTCTTGCAGGAGACTGCTTCGGCTTCATTAGGCACATATGTAATAATATCATCTAGGTAGAAATTTCTTAAGATGAACTGTTTTATATCTTCTCCATACTCGCTCAGGCGATCAAAAATGCACAGACGATCAAATATGACCGAAAGAAAGCTCAATTCAAGGGAAAAAAGCACATAAATTTCATTTGGGTGCAGTGTTGCATGAATGCGCAATTGTCAATTAAATTAATGCAGCTCCATAACGCAAAGCACTTCTTTAACTGCTTTCTGACCGCCCTATAGCATAAGTACTGCTACAGGGCGGCAAGGGGGCACAAAATCACGTATATATATGAGATTCGCGCTCCTGTGGTTTTCATGCCCCTCCAAGATAGCATCAGATTGCCCATCAGTACACCAGTAAGCACATTTAACCTCTTGATTGCCAGGAACATGCTCATACACAATAAACCTCCATTGCTAGTATAGTGTCTGAACGGATCAATATCTTTGATCAGATCAGCACTATACCAGCGTTCACATTAGTATAGTGTCCCCAAAAACACAGCACCTGCATTTAGCCCCTACGCTTACCCCCCTTCTCCCCCAGCAAGTTCAATGTCAGTAGGTCACTATCACTTGATACATTGCACACAAAACTGCAGTGTTTGCAGAATCAGGCCTGATCTCTGCTACCACTTGCCGGTAAATTTTGATGACTCTCATATGCAGCAGAGTGCCAGTGCTAGTGCTGCTTTACCTTTTGGTGAACTGGCGAGCACCAGCGGCCTAGTATATCTTGGTCTTTCACATACCAGCACTGCAATATCACTTGGTGACGTGGCGAGTCCCGTAAGTGCAGTACAAGCCGGTGCTGTGGTGAGCACAAGTATTGTCCCACAACCACCAAGAATTTGCACACAGGCCCGTAGAGTCCCTAGTATCCTTCCGGATGTGCTTGCAAATCCCGATTGGTAGCTCACAAATTCTGCAGCACCCGTACTTTCCCCATTCACTTCCCAACCCGGAATTCAGGTTGAAACAGCAAATTGAACTACTCCCCTTGATTTTTTGGAGCTGTTTTTCACAGATCTGTATGCATTGATTGTGGATCAAAGCAATTTATATGCACAACAATTTATTGCCGCCAACCCAAATTCAAACCTTGCCAGATAATTCGCATGGAAACCCATTACGGTTTCTGAATTTAAATTATTTTTGGGCCTAACCCTCAACATGGGAATTACTAAAAAAAATTAATTGCGGGTTGTATTGGTCCACAAACCCGATTCATGATGTGCCCGTGTTCTTTGCTGCCATGACCAGGCATAGATATGAGAGTATAATGTGTTTTATGCATTTCAACGACAACACACTCTGTTGTCCTCAGGGTGACCCTGAATTTAACCGGCTCCACAAAATTTGGCCCCTCATAAATCACCTTAACCAAAAATTTGCAGATGTCTATACTCCCCAGCAAAAAATCTGTGTCATCAGTCCCTCATTACTTTTTCTGGCCGCCTTGCATTCAAACAATTTCTCCCCAGCAAGTGTGTCAGATATGGGGTCAAGATTTATAAGACCTGTGAGAGAGCAACAGGCTATACATATAAGTTTCGGATTTACAAAGGAAAAGATAGTCACGTGGAGCCCTCCAGATGCCCAGACTACACGGGGAGTAGTGGCAAGATAGTTTGGGACTTGGTGCCATTCTTTTTCCATATGGAGTACCACTTATACATTGACAATTTGTATTCAAGCATGTCACTATTTAGACATTTGTACAATCTTGGAATTGGGGCATGTGGCACCGTGTGACCTAATATGTGCCCACCATTAGAAGTGGGTGGATGCAGGGCAGTGTATTCTAATGGTGGGCATACCACACATTTTTTCTGGCAGATATTTCTTCTCTTTTTTTCATTCAGCCCACAGGCTGCATAAAAAAAAAAACCATAGCATATATACCCAACAAGGACCAGCGACGTACTGGTACATCACTGGACTTTGAATGGATATACCAGGGTGATGCCTACAGCTGCAGGCATCATCCTGGTATCGTTTTTTTTCAGCCAGCGATCGGCTTTCTTGTAAAAGCAATCCTAATGGCTAATCAGCTGCAAGATTGCTTTTACAACCTGTGGGAGGCGATGCCCCCCCTCCCCGTCATGTACCTGATGGGAGACTGAATTGACGAGGTCGGCCTCACTTGTGTCTCTAGCCCTGACCCCGCTGAAGTTGGAACAGAGGGAGTCTAGGGACCAGGGGGACAAGAGCACCAGTGGTTATTGCTTGTGGCTCTTGCAGGTGATGACCTTGGTAGGCAGAGTATCCTCTGATTTGGGCACTGTAGAAATAGACCAGGTAGGTTCTGTGGATTGCCAGATGTGCAGCAGAGCAAGGTAGGTAGCCAGGACACAGGACTGGAGCAGAGTCAAAGATAGCTGGGGTCATAAACAGTCGGGTAACGCGGTACAGAATCAGAAGGAGAAGCCAAAGTGAGGAGCAGAGTCGAAGTCAGGAACCAGGAGCAGGAGAGTAATCGGAGTCGGGTCAGGAACAAGCCAGGTCAGCAACAAAGGAATCGTACGGAACTAGCAGGACACGGGGGGGGAGTTGAAGACCAGTCAGCACTGAACCTGAGCAGAGGCACTCCTTAAATGGGCTGTCTGGCGCCAATCTTTGTTGTGCGTGTGCGATTGCGTATTCCTGCGTGCATCCGGCAATACTCCTGTGGGAATGCCTGTGTGCATGCGCGTTCCTGATCACGATTCTCCTTGTTGGAAATCCCTTACATTGCCCCCCTCCCTTAGGGGCAACCTCCGGATGCCCACTAGGGCTCGTTTCTCAGGGTGCAGATGGAGATAGGCTTGAAGTATCCGTGGGGCGTGGACATTAGTTGATGTTATCCTCTGGTCCATAACCTTTCCATTTGAGGAGGAACTGGGTCTGTCCACCCCTCTTCCTACAATTCAAGATAGCCTCAACCTCGTATTCTTCATTACCCTCAACCAGCAGTGGGGCAGGCGCCTCCGAATTCCGGTTGGGAAACCCACTTGGGATATGTGGTTTCAACAAGGAGCAGTGGAATACCGGGTGAATTTTCATGTTAGCAGGTAGTTCAAATTCAAAAGCCACAGGGTTCAGCTTTCTCTTGATGGTAAATGGTCCCAGGTATCTTGGACCAAGCTTCCTTGACGGACAGCTTAATTTCAGATTAGCCAGACTTTATCCCCTTGTTTCAATTTCGAGTTGCCCCTTTTCTTCCTGTCAAAGAATTTCTTGTTGCTCGCCTGAGCTTCAGAAATCGTTTTCTGTAAAAGTTTGCCGTTCCTCCTGAGGAACTCCATCCTCTCTTGTACTGCCGGAACAGCGGCCTCCACTGGTACTTCCGGACGAAAGGAGGGATGGTATCCGTAGTTAGCAAAAAAGGGAGATTGCTTGGTGGTGGAGTGGATGGAATTATTGTACACAAATTATGCTAATGGAAGGAGTGATGCCCAGTCATCTTGTGAATATGAGGAGAAGCATCGGAGATATTGGTCCAGAGTTTGGTTTGTCCTTTCCGTTTGTCCATTTGTTTGTGGATGATAAGTAGAGGAAAAGTGTAACTCGATCTCTAATGCCTCACACAGAGCTTTCCAGAATTTGGATGTGAACTGCACTCCTCGATCAGACACAATATTCAGGGGAAAGCCATGTAATCTTATGATCTCCTTGATGAAAGCGGAGGCAGTTTCCGTAGCAGAAGGAGTTCCTTTCAAGGGAATGAAGTGAGCCATCTTGGACAAGCGATCAATTACTACAAAAATAGTGGCGAATCCCTCAGATGGGGGAAGTTCAACAATACAGTCCATGGAGATCATACTCCAAAGTTTTTCCGGTACAGGCAAGGATTCCAACAGGCCCCAGGTCTTGGCTTTATCAGACTTGTTCCTTAGGCAGACTGTGCAAGATCTCACATAATCCTGGCAATCCTTTACTGTGTTTGGCCACCAGAAAGAGCGGGAGACCAAATCTGAAGTCTTGTGAATCCCAAAGTGACCTGCTAAGGGATGGTCGTGACATCTCTGTAGAATAAGAGTCCGAAGTTTTTCGGGCACAAAGATCTGTTCCTTGTGGAAGTACAGACCGTCCTTTAATTGCAGGTGCATATTTATGGGAGGTGGATGATCATCCATGGCTTCTTTTATTTGCGTTACAAGGTCTGTCTGGAGAAGTAGGAAGTTCTTGGCTGGCAAGATCGTGTCAGGTTCAGACTGCACAATTGGGTCGGGAAACATACGGGAGAGAGCGTCAGGTTTACCGTTCTTTGATCCAGGATGGTATGTCAGATGGACGACAAAGCGAGAGAAAAATAGTGCCCATCTTGCTTGTCGTGGCCTGAGGCATTTTGCCGTCTTTAGGTATTCTAAGTTTTTATGATCCGTGAAGATGAGAATAGGATGGGATGCTCCCTCCAGTAAGTAGCGCCATTCTTCCAATGCTGCCTTGATGGCTAGTAATTCTCTGTCTCCCACATCATAATTCCTTTCCGAAACACTTAATTTCTGGGAGAAGAAAGTGACAGGGTGCAGAAGGGATTTGAGTCCCTGTCTTTGGGACAATATGGCTCCTACCGCGTTTTCTGAAGTGTCCACTTCAAGGACAAAGGCTAGAGCAGGGTCTGGATGCTTCAGGATGGGTGCAGACGTGAACATGGTTTTCAGTTGCCCAAAGGCTGTTTGGTCTCAGGAGTCCACTTGAAGGGAATATGCTGCCTGGTGAGCTGTGTCACTGGTGCGATGATTCCAGAGAAGTCCTTGATAAATTTCCTATAGAAATTTGCGAACCCTATAAAGCGCTGCACTGCTTTCCTGTCTCCTGGAATGGGCCATTCTAAGACGGTGGACACCTTTTGGGGGTCCATAGAGATGCCCTCAGAAGTGATCACAAGCCCAAGGAACTGGATGGATTGCCTCTCAAATTCACATTTCTTGGCCTTGGCGTAGAGATGATGCTGGCGTAGTCTATCCAGAGTTTTCTTTACGTGATCCCGATGACTTTCTATGGAACTGGAGAAAACCAGGATGTCGTCCAGATAAACGATTAGAAATAGATCCAGATAGTCCCGAAATATATTGTTTACCAGGTGTTGGAAGGTTGCTGGGGCATTACAGAGACCAAAAGGCATTACCAGATATTCAAAATGCCCAAATTGGGTTCATAAGGCTGTCTTCCATTCGTCATCTTCCCAGATTCTCACTAGGTTGTAAGCGCCCCTCAGGTCCAATTTTGAGAAACAACATGCTCCTCGCAGCCTTTGAAATAACTTGGGGATTAGAGAAAGGGGATAATGGTTCTTGACCGTTATTTTGTTTAGGTCACAGTAATCTACACAAGGTCTCAGAGTGTGATCCTTTTTCTCCACAAAGAAGATGCCGGCTCCTGCTGGTAATGTAGAAGGTCGAATAAACCCTTTTTCCAAACTTTCGTCTATATACCCCCGGAGGACCTCTAATTCAACTTCGGATAAGGGTAAATTCTTCCGAAAGGAATTTCGGCGCCGGGCAGGAGCTCAATCGGACAGTCATAGGAGCGATGAGGAGGAAGAGTGTTGGCACTCTGTTTATTGAACACATCCAGATACTTGTGATATACCACAGGAACAAGTTTCATGGTCTCAGGATCCGAGTGAATACTGAGAAGAGGAGTTGTCACACTTGTCTCTTTAGGAGTACAGTGAGTCAGACAATATTCTGAAGGGAATGAGAGATTTCTCCAGACAACCAATTGATGGTTGGATTGTGTGGTCTTAGCCAAGGCATGCCGAGAATAACTGAAAAAAATCGTGGAGCTAATAATGTCCAGACATAGGAATTCCTGGTGTCCTGAAGGAGAGTAGCAGAATATAGGCATGGTTTCTTGTGTTACAGGGCCAGAACTGATACCAGACCCGTCTGCCAGATGGACTGAAAGTCTTTGTGCTTTTGTACAGAGTGGAATCTGATTCTGAGTAGCGAAGTGAGTATCCATAAAACAGCTTCAAGCACCTGAGTCTATGATGGCCGGGACCGTGATTGTCCTTTTGGCCAGTTGTAGTTGCAGATGAAAATAGAGGTGTGTCCGGCTTGTTCCTTGAGGGTTCATCATGTAAAAGAGTTGGGAGAGAGCTTATGAGGTCTTATCGGGCAGGTAGCCATGAAGTGACCTGCATCACCACAGTAGAGGCAGAGGTTGGACTTCTACTGTCGAAGGCGTTCTGCTGCAGTTAACTGTGGTCTCCAAAAGCTCCTCCTAGCTGGGTTGGTGGGCGATTCTGGTGAACCAACATTCGTGGAGGGCCCAATTTCAGAGCATATCAGAATCTTCCCGTTAGTCCTCTCATCCAGTCTTTCCCGAATCCGACGGTCAATATGGATCGTCAGATCTATCAGACTCTCCAGTCTGGTAGGCACCCCCACTCAGACCAGCTCATCCTTCAGGGTATCAGAAAGACCAAAACGGAACTGATAGCGGAGAGCAGACTCGTTGCACTGAGTATCTGAGCTCCAGATGCAGAAATCAGTAGCATATTCTTCCACAGGCCTCTGGCCTTGCTGTAGTCTACTGAGCATAGATTGCGCGGTTTGGCACCAGAAGGGATCAGCATAGATTTGTGCCATTGCTGTAAAAAATGAGTCCACTGAGGTTAGAGCCGGATCATGTTGTTCATGGAGATGGTAGGCCCAGGACTGAGGTTAATTTATAAGAAGTGTGATGATAAATCCCACTTTGGTATTTGATGAAGAGAAGGTCCTGGGGAGCAGGGAGAAATATAACTCACAGGAGTTGCGAAAAGTCCTGAACTTCCGGCGGTCTCCTGTAAAGAACTCAGGCGTAGGCACCCGAGGTTCCGGTAGGGCAGAGTTTTCAAGGATCATACTGGTCTCTGTTTGAGTGGCTGAATCAAAGGCTGCTGTGAGATCTGTGTCTGTGAGGGCATTAGAGTCGGTCAGCAGTTTACTCTCCAGATGTTCGAAGTCTTTCTGCAGGTCGTGTATCACGTTAAACAAGGTAGTTACTGCTTGGCGAATGTCCCCCAGTTGCGAGGCCTCCCTTTCAGACTCCATCATTGGCTGACTGGTACTGTCACGTACCTGATGGGAGACTGAATTGACGAGGTCGGCCTCACTTGTGTCACTAGCCCTGACCCCGCTGAAGTTGGAACAGAGGGAGTCTAGGGACCAGGGAGACAAGAGCACCAGTGGTTGTTGCTTGCGGCTCTTGCAGGTGATGACCTTGGTAGGCAGAGTATCCTCTGATTTGGGCACCGTAGAAATAGACCAGGTAGGTACTGTGGATTGCCAGATGTGCAGCAGGGCAAGGTAGGTAGCCAGGACACAGGACTGGAGCAGAGTCAAAGATAGCCGGGGTCATAAACAGTCGGGCAGTGTGGTACAGAATCAGAAGGAGAAGCCAAAGTCAGGAGCAGAGACAAAGTCAGGAACCAGGAGCAGGAGAGTAATCAGAGTCGGGTCAGGAACAAGCCAGGTCAAAGAATCGTACGGAACTAGTAGGACACAGGGGGAGCTGAAGACCAGTCAGCACTGAACCTGAGCAGAGGCACTCCTTAAATGAGCAGTCTGCTGCCAATCTTCACCATGTGTGTGCGCGATTGCGTATTCCTGCGCGCAACCGGCAATACTCCTGTGGCATGCCTGTGTGCATGCGCATTCCCGATCGTGATTCTCCTTGCCGGAAATCTCTTACACCCCCGCTGCCTTCCACGGCCTTCTTGGGCAGTCCCGTGCCATTGGGGGAACCTGAGAATGCAGTTGGTGTTTCTGCCAGCTGACCATAGAGCTGATTGGAGACCAGAATGGTGCCAATCATCTCTATAGTCTAAGAAATCCGAAGCTACGAGCATTTCATCACTTCAGTTTCGCAGGATATAAACAGCGCCATTTGTAAATTGCGAAAGCATCTGTTCACACCGATCTTGGTGAGATTAAACAATGTAAGGGCAGAGGAGATACCTGGAGTCTGATAGACCCCAGATTTCTAAAAAAATAAATAAATATATGACAATGCCCATTGAAGTTATAGGGGATATTTGCGTTCCCTGTGATAGTATTAAAAGTGCTAAAAAAAAATGAAAGGGACAGTGTAAAAATAATAAAAAACATAAAAATAACAAAAAAAAAGCCCCAAAACCCACTCTCACACCCCCGCATGCACCTGCTTATCTATTTACTTGGCATACCATAATCTTTTATAGGTTACCAAATAATTGGCCAATATATTGTGTTTTTGTGCATTAAAAGTAAAAAAAGTATTTTTTTTTCAAAAAATTTGCGTTTGAAAAATCGCTGTGCGAGTACTATGTGATACAAAATTGTAGCACCCACCATTTTATTCACTAGGGTGTCTGCTTTAAAAAAATATATAATGTTTGTGGGTTTTTCTTAAGTAATTTCCTGGCAAAAAATAAAAAAAGTGTCAGAAAAGTCTTGGTCTCTAGATGGTTAGTAGAGTAAATGATGTGTGGCATAAACTTCTAACGCTGGGCATAAAATTCCCCCACCCCCCCAAAACAACCCCTTTTTGGAAAGTAGACACCCCAAACTATTTGCTGAGAGGCATGTTGAGTCAATAAATTAATTTATTTTTTTACCACAAGTTTTTGGAAAATTACAATTTTTTGTTTTTGTTTTTACACAAAATTGTCAATTAAATGATTTATTGCTCACACATGCCATGGGTATATGTGGAATTACTCCCCAAATATATTCTGCTACTTCTCCCAAGTATGGGGATACCACATGTGAGAGTTTTTTTGCAGTCTAGCCAAGTAGAGGACCCCAAAATCCAATAAGCAGCTATAGGCTTTTAAAGTTCTTTCTTTCCTCATTACACTTCCTGACTACCTATCACAGTTTCGGAGGCCCTGAAATGCCAGGATAGCACCACACCGCCCCCCCAAATGACCCCTTTTTGGAAAGTAGACACCCCTAGGAATTTGATAAGAAGCATGGTGATTATTTTGCAGATCTCGTTTGTTGCCACAGGTTTTTGAAGAAAGAAAACAAACATATTTTTTCTTTTCTTTTTTTATATTTCAAAATCTTGTGAGAAAAAATGAGATTTGCAAAATACTCACCATGCCTCCTTTTAAATTCCGCGGAGTGTCTACTTTCCAAGAAAGGGGTAATTTGGGGAGTTTGGTGCTATCCTGGCATTTCAGGGCATCCGAAACTGTGATAGGAAGTGAGGAAGTGACATGAGGAAGTTACGCACCTTCAGGCTTTCAAAGTGGTGATTGGATTTCAGGCTCCTGTATGTGACTAGGCTCCCAAAAAGTTTCACACATGTGGTATCCCCATACTCAGTAGAAGTAGCAGAATGTATTTTGGGGTGTAAATCCACATATACCCATGGCTTGTGTGAGAAATGTATAATTGAAATGACAACTTTGTGTAAAAAAAAACGTTTTTTGTCATTTTCCAAAAACTTGTGGAAAAATTTTTTTTTTCCATGGACTCAATATGCATCTCAGCAGATAGCTTAGGGTGTCTACTTTCTGAAAAGGGGTCATTTAGGGGTGTTTGTACTGTCCTGGTATTTTAGCACCTCAAGAATTGTGATGGCAGTCAGAAAGTAAAATCAAATAAATAAATGCAGCGCTGAAACCATATTGAATAAACAGATATATTATGCGCGGTGGAGCGCTAAAGCTATATTACAGTGCGATGAACGTCTCCGGACGTTTCCTGTGCAGGTAGTGACTCCTGGTCCTCTGGATATGGAAAGATGATAATGTGCCCTTTGATAAAGTTCTCGGGCACGAAACGTGTTAGGGAGGAGCCAGGGTAGTGCCGTCACGCCGCACAGGCCACGTGTCAGGCCGGCAGCCATCTTTAGTTCTGTCACACCATACTGTGAGTGCTTTTTCCATTGTGATCTGTTTTTACCTGGATAATAATAAACATCCTGCACTATCAGCACTTTTTTGTTTGGGCTCGTTTGATTGCGAGCCCCCCCCCCCCTTAGGGTGGATTCTTGTCCTGATTCTGCATCTGTTACTGAGAGTGACCCCCCTGGTGGTTGTGCATGGTACCTGTTACCTGGAGAGTGATCCCCCTGCTGGATGGATGAGTGTTCCTGTTCCCTGGAGAATGATGACCATGTCCTTCGGTTGGTTGGCCAGATGATCCTTGGATTTTCATCTTTCCATGTCCAGAGGACCAGGAGTGGTTTATTTACTCAAAAGCGCATAACAGTGCGCTATCTGGTTAGTGCAATTGACACTCATTTTCACATCACTGGAGTCACGGTTTTCACCTAAATTTGGGACGTTGCAGACGTTCATCGCACTGTAATATAGCTTTAGCGCTCCACAGCGCATAATATATCTGTTTATTCAATATGGTTTCAGCACTGCATATATTTATTAGATTCTATGAAGGTTAAGAGGTTTTGCCTTTATGTCAGCTGCTTTCTTCCCTGCACTACCTAGCGCTCGTGTACCCATTTTTATTAGTCAGAAAGTAAAAGATGTGTAACTTCCATTATCTATACCATAGTTTGTAGCTGCCTTAACTGTCACACAAAGCAATAAATATATACTTATTGAGATTTGTTTAACCAAAAGCATGTAGCAGAATACATTTTGGCTTAAATTTGATGAAAAGTTGAGTCTTTTGGATATTTTTTATGACAGAAATGAGAAAATATTGTTTTGTTTTTATAAAAAAAAAGTTTTTCAATTTTTTGTTTATAGCGCCAAACATAAAAAGCGCACAGGTGATCAAAATACCACTGAAAGAAAGCTCCATTTGTGTGAAACAAGGACGTAAATTTAGTTTGGGTACAGCATTGCATGACCTCACAATTATCAGCTGAAATAGTGCAGCGCCAAATAGCAAAAGGAGGCCTGGTCATTAAGGGGGCCATTGGTTAATCATTGGTTTAATCCCACGTACTGTATCTAAGTATCTCAGTCTAGTTAAGAGGTCTTCAATCTTGGCTGCATTGATGCTAGAGCTGGGCTCTTGCCACTTAATGAGCAACTCTTTTCTTTCAGAAGCCTTTCAGCTGTTGGTTAATTACCAGCCACTCATTGTCTCCACAGTGATTCACCTGGATACCATTACCTGCCTCATTAGTCCAGCCTGCAGCCAGCCCTTTTTGCTATTTTAGCAGATTAGCTCATTTCCTCCTTGCCCTCATTTGGTCTAAGATCTCCAGTGTGTTCCTGCCTACAACTCGGCTTTGGCTGACTGCTCTTCCTATTCCTGATTTTTGTCTCCTGACTACGCTGACCCTGGCTCATGGCATCCAATCCCTGGCTTCTATTTTGACTGTGTTTCTGATCTACTGTGTTATATTTGCTTTTTCATTAAAGGTGTGATTTTAGCTTCACTTTCTGTCTCTGCCTGGTTTATGGTTCCTGACATTACACAAGGGCCATGAATTCAGAAGATGCAGGAAATTCACATAGTTGTAATATTTTTTCCAGATTGGATGAGCAGGATCACAGCTTGGATCAGTTTGCCATAGCATTACAAACACTCCTTATCTGGATCCTCCTACCCTGGGTGCTCTGGTACAACCAATGTTGCAAGCCATCTCTGCTGCTGCTCTTATCTCAGTTCAGGCAGCCATCTCTGATACTACCGCTGTAAGAGGTATGACTCCCAGTGGTTTGGGGGTGATCCAGCTCACTGCAGAGGGTTACTCAACCAGGTTGGAATATATTTTGAGATGCTGCACCAGGTGTTCCCTACGGACAGAGGCAAAGTAGACTTCATTATTTCTTTGCTTTCTGACAAAGTCTTGGCTTGAGCAAACCCTCTATGGGAAACACAAAAACCCATTGTCCAGAATTACCTTGAGTTTTTGGCCTCCTTTAAAAGGGTATTTGAGTTTCCCACTCGCTCAACCTCTGGTGCCACAAGCCTCATGTTCATTAAACAGAGTACAAGAACTGTTGCTGACTACGCTATTGAATTCCGTACTCTGGCAGCAGAGGATGGTTGGAACAATGAGGCTCTCGTGGCTGCTTTTTTCCCCATCGCCTTTCTGATAACATTAAAGGTGAGATTGCAGCTCAAGATAACTATGAATCTTGAGGAGTTGATCTCGTTTGCCATTCCCATTGATACCAGACTCTGAGAGAGACCTTCCTTTAAGGAGCACTTGCGGAAGCCTCCTGTATGTTTGGCTCTGAGCTTCCCTCAAGGCCACTTTTGCTGCAGCCCCAGTGCTGGCACATCCTGATCCTATGTTATCCGTTATTCTTGAGGTTGATGCATCTGAGACTGGAGTAGGCACTCTCCTGTCTCAACATCCTAATCCCTGTGGGCCTTATTCATCCTTGTGGCTACTTTTCTAAAAAAAAAAGTCTCTAGCAGAATGCAATTGTAATATTGAGAACAGAAAATTATTAGCCATCATTTTAGCTCTTAAACAATAAAGGCATCTCCTTGAGGGTACTACTGTGTCGGTCATCATTTTGACTGACCATAAGAATCTCACATTCTTGTCTGAGTTTAAACGCTTATCTCCTCGAAGGGCTCGGTGGGCCCTTTTTCTGTCACGCTTCAATTACATAATCTCATTCTTACCCGGTACGAAGAATATAAGGGCAGATGTAATATCACAGCAGTTTTTCTCCTCTTCCAAAATGGAGTCTGTTCCTACTCCTGTGAAACCTGTAGACTGCATTTTGGCCACTATTCGCACTAATCTCACTTGACCTTTGGGTGGGAGAATTTTGGCTTCAGAAATCCATTCTCCTCCTGGAAAACCTCATGACCGCTATTTTGTTCCCGCGAATCTCCGTATTGTTTTGCTCCAGACCTACCATTCTTCTTAAGCAGCTGGGCACCCAGGGAAAAATCAACTCATACGGTCTATGTCTCAACAATTCTGGTGGCCTAGTCTCCATTCTGATGTAACTGCCTTTGTAGCTACTTGTCCCGTGTATGCTCCGACACCTTCCAGTAGGCATTCTTCAACCCATACCCACTGGAGAGAGACTTTGAACCCACTTGTCTACTGATTTTATTGTGGATTTACCCAACTCCCAGGGCAATACAGTTATTCTTATTGTGGTTGACTGGTTTTCAAAAATGTCACATTGCATTATGCTAAAGAAGTTGCCTACATCCAAAGAACTGGCATCAATATTCACTCAGGTATTTCAGTTACATGGGATACTTAAAGTTATCATCTCGGACAAAGGTAGCCAGTTTGTGTCCAGGTTTTGGTGAGCCTTTTGTGCACAATTAGGAATTCAGATTTCCTTCTCTTTGGCATATTACCTGCAGTCCAAAACGGCCCAACCAAGCCTTGGAATAGTCCCTATGTTGCTATATTTCAGACCACCATAACAATTGGTCGGACCTGTTACCTTGGGCGGAGTTTGCTCTCAATAATGCCATCAATGCCGCCTCCTAATTATCTCAGTTTATGGCGAACTATGGATTCCCACTATTCATGCTGTCTGATGCATTAATTCCGCAAGGAATTCCTGTGTTGGAGGAACATCTTCGAGAACTCTGTTCCACTTGGCTGCAGATCCAAGAATCCTTGCAACGCTCCAGAGCGAGGCACAAACTTCATGCTGACCAACGATGCCTACCTGCACCCTCCTAGCAAGTTGGGGAGAGGGCCTGGCTGTCTTCCTGTAACGTCTGACTCCATGTTCCCTCACTAAAACTGGTGCCTCGGTATATTTGGCCTTTCCACATACTCCATAGGGTTAACCCAGTGGCATATGCATTAGATATTCCTTCCAACATGTATATTTCCATGTTTCCTTATTAAAACCTTAAGTGTGTAACCTATATACCACTGCCTTCGCCTGGTTCAGGTTGACAACCATGAGGAATATGAGATACAATCATTGACTCATTTAGGTTTCATGGATGCATATAATATCTAGTTCACTGGAGGGGTTACATTCTGGAGGAATGCTTTTGAGTCTCATCCTCGGACATACATGCTCCTGCCCTCCTCAGTGCTTTCCATTTATGTTTTCCCCTCATGCCTGGTGCCCCACCTGAGGGGGAGGAGTCGTTAAGAGAGGGTACTGTAAGGGCTGGGCTCCTGCTACTTAACGAGCAGATCTTTTCGTTTAGTGCTCAGAAGCTGCTCAGCTGTCTGTCAATTACCAGCCACTCATTGTCTCCACAGTGATTCACCTGGATACCATTACCTGCCTCATTAGTCCAGCCTACAGCCAGTCCTTTTTGCTATTTTAGAAGCTTAGCTCATTTCCTCCTTGCCTTTGCGTGGTCTATGATCTCCAGTGTGTTCCTGTTTGTGTTCCTGTGTATAGATTGGTTTGGTTGACTTCTCTTCTGGTTACTGTTCTTGATTTTTGGCTTCTGACTGTGCTGACTTCTAGATTCCAGATCCTGGCTTGCCTGATTACCCGCACTGGCATCCAAACCCTGGTTTCTGTTTTGTCTATGCTCATGATCTATGGTAGATTTGCTCTTTTCTCTTAACTTTAGGTTCACTGTTCTGCACCTCAACTCCAAGAACAATCTCTGACCCCTCCCCGACACACTAGGTTGAATAGGAATGCTGCAGACATAAGTGTGAGGGACTCTCCAAGGGTAGCTTTATAAGAAAATTCTTAACTAGAGCAAGGAGCCCTATCTCCATCAATATCTCCTCTAATCTCATTAGGTGGTTTCTGTTGGTTCCCTCTGAGTGAATTGCTGTCCTTTTTTAGGTCTTGGGCGATGGATGGAGACACTAGCTGCCTTAAGTTTTTACGAGATGGGAGAATGTGCCTGGGGCAAATGGGGGGGGGGCTTACAGAAGCATTTGGAAGGTTCCCATGTGATGCCTGGAGATTCTACCCAATTAAGGGGTTTTAGAGCAGGGGACTCTCTCTTACCAGCTTTGAATCCTTATGGCTTAAGCCATCCACAGACAAAGGATTGCTATCTATCTCTTAGACATTTTTGAATCAACATGGCACTTTTACAAGTCTTAGATATTTTAGGGAATGGGAGACATAGCTGGAGTGCTCTCAGACTCACAGAAATGTAAGATATGGAGGTTGGTACATACCTCTTCTATCTCTACTAAAATATAAGAGACTAATTATAAACTCTTGTCAAGGTGGTACAGGGTCCCAAATATGTTAGTTGCAGCTTCAGGTTGTGTTTGCAAGGTTGTGGCTTACAAGTGTAGTGCTACCATCTTGAGGGCCACTGAGTTTCCCCCTAAGCTCTGCACAGCCAAGCAACATGCATTTTCCACTCTTGCATCCAAAGTCAGTAAACAGTCCAAGAGCTTGGTTTTTGTTGTTTTATTAACGGTTAACAGCTAGGATGGGGTCTATGGGTATTTGGGGATGTCCAATGGAACTGAAACATCTTGGAGGACAATTTCCTAAAAAAGGAAATAATTCAGCAAAATGTACAACAATAGATCCTAGATTTTCTACTGCTTTGAGAGTGGATCTTATCCTTTAAAGAATCAGCACACAGTCTTTACTAGGAGCAATTGGTTCCCTTAAATGTACCTCTTCAGACCCCAGATGCAATTATCCTCATTCTCCTGACATGAAGAATATCCCAGGGCAAGGGATTCCGAGACACATAAGAATGATGTCCCAGGAAGAACTAGTTTGGTATTGCACCTGACCACTCTCCCTTGTAGGCCCAGGGTGTGTAAGAGTACTGACACTGTCCTATTCCTGTAGCTTTGAGAGGTGAAGTTGCTTTCAGTCCTTACACTGGGCTGGCTTCTTCCCCTGCTGCCAAGCTGTCTTTTCATGTAGACTGTTGAACAGTGGAGGTCCCTCTTTCCAGCTCCCAGCCTGTAGGTAGACCTCCCTCCTCTGGGGTCCCCTCCCAGGCTCCACACCAGCAGCACTTCCCCTCTCCATCTTTCACCCAACTCCCCAGGCTCTGTCATATTTAAGGGCTGACCTTGATAGGCCTTCTTCCTGGGGATTGGTCAAACTCCCATTAATGTGTGGATCAGCCCTTCCTCACCTCCGCCCCCCTGGCTTCTAGAAACCTCTCCAAGTCTGTAGAGCACAGGGAGGTATCAGAGAACTGACCTGTAGAGCCCTTCAGCTCTAACCTGAAGTAACCTTGCTGACTCACGCCCAGGCTCCTAGCAAGCCTCTAACTATACACAAAAAAAAAAAAAAACTATCTACACTGAGGGCATTACACAAGGATCCCATGCTTATATTTGGTGGGATTGTCCTAAGATTAGGCTGTACTGGGCTGAGATTAGGAAACAGATATTTGAAATGACTACAGTATCAATTCCTGACAGCCCAATACAGTGTCTTTTTCATGATATTTTGAGTTCTATAGAGGCTTATATCCCCCATTTATTAGCTCCTGCTAAGGGGTTAACAACAATTTACCGGATGAACATTGGATAAAACAAATCAATGCGAGTATGGAAGCAGAGACATGGGTTGCACATCTGCAAGTGGGCAACTTGGATACAATTTATAAATAGCAATAGGAACTAGAGTTAAGTGATAATGCACTTTGCTATAGGTCAGAAAAAAGTCAACATGCTCCATTGTTTCTGTAAATTTTCTTTGGATGTTTATTTAGTAAGGATCCTTCAGCTCCACAGTCCAGTGCCAGGACAAGATCTTCTAGAGCAGGGGTCCTCAAACTTTTTAAACAGGGGTCCAGTTCACAGACCTTCACACTGTTGGGGGGACTATAGTTTGAAAAAAATATGAACAAATTCCTATGCACACAGCACATATCTTATTTGTAGTGCAGAAAAACAGGAATAAACAATACAATATTTAAAATGCACTGTACACTGTAAAGCACTGGACACCACAGTGCACTGTAACGCACTGGACTCCGCAATGCACTGTACATTACAATGCACTGGACTCCGCAATGCACTGTACACTGTAACACACTGGACACCAATTGCACTGCACACTGTAACGCAATGGGCACCACAATGCACTGTACTCTGTAAGGCACTGGACACCGCAATGCACTGTACTCTGTAAGGCACTGGACACCGCAATGCACTGTACACTGTAAGGCACTGGACACAAAATGCACTGTACTCTAACGCAGTGGACACCATAATGCACTGTACTCTGTAACGCACTGGATACCAAATGCCCTGTACACTGTAACTCACTGCACACCACAATGTACTGTACGCTAATGCACTGGACCAGGGGTGGACTGACAACTCATGAGGCCCCCGGGCAATAGGGGATCATGGGGTCCCTGTGTCCTTGCCCAAACTCAAAAAAGCCTATGAAAAAAAAAAAAGTGGGCATCTCATGGGGCCCCCTACTGACCCCGGGCCCTCGGGCAGTGCCCGAGTTTCCAAATGGTCAGTCCGCCCCTGCCCTGGACACCACAATCCACTGTAAGGCACTGGACACCAGATGCACCGGACACCACAACGCACTGGGCACCACAGTGCACTGGACACTGTAACACACTGCACCCCACAATGCACTGTCACGCACTGGACACCGCAATGCACTGTACACTGTGTGGGAACTCGCTACCAAAGGGTAGAGCACTGGACACCAAATGCACTGGACACCACAATGCACTGGACACTGCAATGCACTGTACACTGTAACACACTGGACACCACAATGCCCTGTACTCTGTAACACGTTGGACACCACAATGCACTGTACACTGTAATGCACTGGACACAAAATGCACTGTACTCTGTAATGCAATGTACTCTGTAATGCACAGGACACCAAATGCACTGTACACTGTAACACACTGGACATCGCAATGCACTGTACACTGTAACACACTGGACACCACAATGCACTGTACTCTGTAACGCACTGGACACCAAATGGACTGTAAACTGTAACGCACTGGACACCGCAATGCACTGGACACCAAATGCACTGTACACTGTAATGCACTGGACACTGCAATGCACTGTACACTGTAATGCACTGGACACCGCAATGCACTGTACTCTGTAATGCACTGGACACCGCAATGAACTGTACACTGTAATGCACTGGACACTGCAATGCACTGTACACTGTAATGCATTGGGCACTGCAATGTACACTGTAATGCACTGGACACCACAATGCACAGTACTCTGTAACGCACTGGACACCAAATGCACTGTACACTGTAATGCACTGGGCACTGCAATGTACTGTACACTGTAACTCACTGCACACCACAATGTACTGTACGCTAATGCACTGGACCAGGGGTGGACTGACAACTCATGAGGCCCCCGGGCAATAGGGGATCATGGGGTCCCTGTGTCCTTGCCCAAACTCAAAAAAGCCTATGAAAAAAAAAAAAAGTGGGCATCTCATGGGGCCCCCTACTGACCCCGGGCCCTCGGGCAGTGCCCGAGTTTCCAAATGGTCAGTCCGCCCCTGCCCTGGACACCACAATCCACTGTAAGGCACTGGACACCAGATGCACCGGACACCACAACGCACTGGGCACCACAGTGCACTGGACACTGTAACACACTGCACCCCACAATGCACTGTCACGCACTGGACACCGCAATGCACTGTACACTGTGTGGGAACTCGCTACCAAAGGGTAGAGCACTGGACACCAAATGCACTGGACACCACAATGCACTGGACACTGCAATGCACTGTACACTGTAACACACTGGACACCACAATGCCCTGTACTCTGTAACACGTTGGACACCACAATGCACTGTACACTGTAATGCACTGGACACAAAATGCACTGTACTCTGTAATGCAATGTACTCTGTAATGCACAGGACACCAAATGCACTGTACACTGTAACACACTGGACATCGCAATGCACTGTACACTGTAACACACTGGACACCACAATGCACTGTACTCTGTAACGCACTGGACACCAAATGGACTGTAAACTGTAACGCACTGGACACCGCAATGCACTGGACACCAAATGCACTGTACACTGTAATGCACTGGACACTGCAATGCACTGTACACTGTAATGCACTGGACACCGCAATGCACTGTACTCTGTAATGCACTGGACACCGCAATGAACTGTACACTGTAATGCACTGGACACTGCAATGCACTGTACACTGTAATGCATTGGGCACTGCAATGTACACTGTAATGCACTGGACACCACAATGCACAGTACTCTGTAACGCACTGGACACCAAATGCACTGTACACTGTAATGCACTGGGCACTGCAATGTACTGTACACTGTAACGCACTGGACACTGCAATGCACTGTGCACTGGACAGCACAATGCACTGTACACTATAATGCACGGACACCACAATGCACTGTACACTGAAAACACACGGACACCGCAATGCACTGGACTCTGTAACGTACTGGACACCGCAATGCACTCTACACTGACACACTGGACACCGTAATGCACTGTACCTCTGTGCTCTCCTCCTCTGCTGTTGCTCTTCTAGGTTGCAGCAGGTGAAATCAGGGACTTCCAGGCTGCCACTTGCTGGGTCCTCGCAGCCAAGGACCCAGTGAGCAGCCTAGCTATTTGCTGATCCATTTTTTTTTTCCCCCAGCTGCCCGGCCGGCCATATCCAGCCCGCCGGCCATAGTTTGAGGACCCCTGATCTAGAGCCTGGGGCAAACATGCCAAATTGCGCCCCCCTCCCTCCAAAGATGTATGAGCAATAAAAGAATTGAGAACTAATCTGTATGTTCACTCCCTAAGCATAAATTCCCCCTCCTGGTACAAATATGCCCCCTGCTGAAATCCCCTTCCCTGCACAAATCCTTTCATTCCCCATATGCCCCAGCACAAATCCACCCTTCCCCCCGAAAAAATGTTTTCCCCCTCCAATCACAAATCCCCTTCGCTCTAAATCCCCTCCTTCCCAGCACAAATTCTCCCCAGTCCCCCATCCTAACACAAATCCCACCAAATCTCCCCTCCTAGCACAAATCCCCCCTATCATCCCTGCTGACACCAATCCCCCCCAACCATATTACCTTTTCTACCACAAACCACCCAAAATTCCCCCTCCAAACACAAATGTTATTCCCCAATTCCCTCTCCCAACACAAATCCCCTCAAATCACCACTCCTAGTACACCTCCCCAAATTTCCCCTCCTAGAACAATTCTTATCCCCTGCTGCCCTGCAAATTCCCCCTCCCAACACAAATTGCCCCAACCTTCTTGTGGTTCCCCCGTACCTCACATGATACCACAGTGCCCAAGTCAGCTGTCCCTCCTGCTCACCCCTTATCCCATCCCTGCTGGCATCTTAGGGACCACAATAACCCCCTCTTCTTACTTTTTGGGTTTTGTTCTTTGTGTATTTCCTTTAAAGTTTTATGCTGTTGTTGATGTTTATATAAGTATATTCTGTAAAAGATAGATCACAAAAACCTCCTATAGTGCTTGTTTTTTTATTTTATAAAGACTATATAAAAACAAAAACTGAGATCGATTTGATCTGCTGCTACACAAGCCAGCAATGGTTTGTAAACAAAGAAACCAAAACAGAAAGTGACAAAATCCCCTTCCATCACCTGTAAAAGTAAGCAAGCGGCTTCTAGGATTATTTTTACATTGAAGGGAACTGCTGGCTCTAATAAATTATATCTTGGTCATTGCTGCAGCGGTGGCCGAGATACTTCAAATCCAACAACTTACCGGTACATAGCTGGTCAACAAGTAGTTAATCATATCATGTCGCCTGGAACGCTGAGCTTGCACATCTCCTTTACGTGACATATTTACTAAGAAAAATTAGCGCCCACGACATTAGCTTTGCTAAAACAAACAAGTGTATGATGACTACATAGACTTTGTGCATGTACGGGAGTACAATTGTCTTTTTATGGGCATGGTAAGTTTGCATCCAGGTGTATTTCACATATTTTCAGGACTCCAAAATGTTTTTTACACAGTTTACATATGCTTTTTAACTTTATTTTATCTTGAGGCCCCAATACATATTGCGGTGAAAACATGCTATAGCTGCCCCTAAAAATGCCATATATATATATATATATATATATATATATATATTAGTGTAGCCATGGTTACTTATCTATCCAAGCAACTATCTGGTTGCATGGTTCTTAAAAATAGCACAACTACATAGCAGATGCAATAAAGCTTAGATAATTTTGGAGATGCACGGTTTTCTGCACTTGCAGAACCTTCATCGTTGTGCCACACATGAATGTGTATGGATAAATCAGCACCTTTATCGCAATCATGAAATGTGGGACAGTTCAGTCAGGAGTTTTTTCTTTGAAGAAAATATCAGTGTTTGAGTTTTACATTTTTGTACTGTAATTGATTTTTTAAGTTACATAGTTTGCAAAGTGTAGCATGGTTTTAGGCTAAATGCACATGTTCATTTTTTAGGCATAAAGTATGCCTGGCTTTTTCTGGACCCAGGGAGCTACAGGTAGGGCATATAGATGACCACAGAAGTGAATGGCTGTATGCCACTGGACTTGAGGTTCTTTTGTGCATTTACCATCACATTTGCATATGGGGCATTTTTCCCAAACTTGGAATTGTTGCATTATGCTAAATATGTTGCATTCGTGGATAAATGCAAAATGCACAGAAGCATTGAAATTAAACGAGTACAGAGGCTTAAAGCCATTCGCTTTAATGACCGGCTTTACTCCACACTCTCTGGGTGTGGGAAAACACTGTGTTTTTTTACGCTGGGCATATTTTTTGCCAAAAATGTCTATGTACATAAGGCCTCATTGTACCCTCATACAATCTTTGTCATTGCTTTTATGCTGTAATTTCCAACTCCTTAAGCAACTGAAATTTATTTTCTTTCTTTCCATAGGAGGAGTGCAAAAATTTTGTGAAGGTTCTCCTTTTGCATGGCAAGACCTTATTTGCTTGTGGAACCAATGCATTCAACCCTGTGTGTGCAGACTACAATGTATGTGAGACATTTTCTAAAATTACTCTTTAGCATCAGCTTACATTCCAGTGCTACACATGCATTTTTAGG
Organism: Staurois parvus; assembly: GCF_062004578.1. NCBI lineage: Eukaryota > Metazoa > Chordata > Amphibia > Anura > Ranidae > Staurois > Staurois parvus. The sequence goes on from NW_028318235.1 coordinate 921,077, forward strand.
GCTTCATTTGTAGTCCTCTACTACTCTGAAGTGTAAATAGTAATTTCCAGGGTATGATGCTGTTGCTGTGGTAACACATACATGGCACTTTTAAAATCCAGGAATAGTCCAAAAAGCTACTGCATATGTGGCCCTCCAATCCTCTAGTTTGGCATCACATGTCTTTTCAGTGAGTGGAAGAATGCAGAGAAACTTAAATAAAAATATAGGAAAAATATACTGATTTTGGACAGCTTGTATCTTTACATGACAGTGACACAAATAAAGAGGTAATATCAAGGGACGTTTCAAGTGTTACAATGACAACATAATAGGAGGAGCGGCAGGAATACTGTCCCAGACCTTCCCTTTGCCCTGCAGCCAAACACATTGGCTCATTCACACATATCCTCAGTCTAGGGGTGTTGTTTTTATTTTTGGAGAAGTTGGATAGGGATGAGGGAATTAAGTGGGATACTCCAAAAACAAGAACTATGTACAACTTGAGGACTTGAGGGGTATTCTTCAGGATAGGCTAAAACATAGTCAGTGCTTGCAACAAATATTGGACTTCAGCTTTAAGACAGTAGTAGAAGTAGTAGTAGCAAGCTTAATTAGACCTGCAGCTGACTTCCTAGTACCACAGGGTTTTTAACAGCACAAAGTCTCTAAGATTCTTTCCTGTCTGTACTCACAAGGCCCAAGGACAGCTGGTTGCTTTCCTCTTTGATACCAGACCAGATATTCAGTAGACAGCCCCTCAGACAGCTGTAGTAGAACCCAGGTCTCAGTATTCAGACCCTCAGGTTGCCAACCTGAGGCCTACAACAGCAGATGAAGCAGCATTGCCTGGGAGGACAACATGCCCCCTCCAGGCTGGACCAATCCTATACAGGAAAGACCCAAAACTCAGTGTGCTCACTGAATATATACAATTACCCATCATGTCAATCTTGTGTTCATTAAAAATAGAAAGCTTCCTGTGAATGATTGAGCATTGTGCAGCCCAACTTGATTGTGTTGTAACATGAAAAGCATTGGAAGTGGCCAAAGAAACATGAACACAGCAGTTCTGGCTGTATGTAGCTGATGTTACAATGTACACAGAGTTTATACAGTGCTCCCAGCAGTATTGAAGGAAGTACTGAAGGAAATAGTTTTTTGGACTTGCTTGGTCCAAATGAACTACAGTATTTAAAGTTAAATCAAACCTGAGGTTCGGCTGTACATTTGCATACTATTATTATTATTATTATTATATTATTATAGAGGATTTATATAGCACCAACAGTTTGCTCAGTGCTTTACAATATAACGGGAGACAATACAGCAACAATACAGTTCAATACAAGAGGGATAGGAGGGCCCTGCTCCTTGGAGCTTACAATCTAGGAGGGAGGGGCTAGTGGTACAAAAGGTAGTAACTGTGGGGGATGGACTAATTGGAAGAGTAGAAGATTCCATTATTAGCTGAGGGCAGGATAGGCTTCCCTGAAGAGATAGGTTTTCAGAGATCGCCTAAAAGTGAGCAGAGTAGGCGATAGTCTGATAAATTGGGGTAGAGAGTTCCAGAGGATGGAGGAATCTCTGGAGAAGTCCTGGAGACGAGCATGGGAGGAGGAGACAAGGGAGCTAGGGAGTAGGAGGTCTTGCGAGGAGCGGAGAGTACGGTTTGGGTGGCATACTACCACACAAGATACATTTTAGCATGGGTCCCAAAATTACATTTAATGGATAACTTCACATTTTATAAATAAATAAATGTACATTTTTTTGCAGGTAAAAAAATGTGCATTTAATATTTTTGTGTACAGGAGCTTGAAAAGCATTGCACCAGCGATCAGTAGATCGCTGATGCCATGCAGGTCTCCTGCAGACCTGTTATAATATTTGCTTGCTGTACGGGATGTACGGCAAGCAGATATTCCTTTAGATTGTAAGCTCCACGAGCAGGGTCCTCCTATTTCTTCTGTACTGAAATGTATTGTAATTGTACTGTCTCCCTTATATTGTAAAGCTCTGCACAAACTGTTGGCGCTATATAAATCCTGTATAAGAATAATTTTATTCTGACCGGAAGCTTCAATGAACTACCAGCACTGTGGTAGTTCATTGAAAGGTACAAGCCAACAGTCGCTAAGGCTGCCAGGACTTATGTGGTCATGGCCGTGTGGGCAGAGCCCCACACAGTTTCCAAATTTGACAGATAGTATGGGAAGACTTCTCCCTGTATTATCTGTCAGAGGGAGGGGGGCGGTGGCTGCAGCTATGGGAACATGTTCTACCCTAAAAATGGGTGGAACATGTAACATGTTCCCAAAGGTGAACTTATCCTTTAAGAGTTCATTGAAAAGTGGGTGACACTCCACTCTCAATGTGTTTTACAGACTACATCATCCACATCTTCAGGAAGTGTGGTGAATGTGACTAAAAATGATGTCAATATCACACATTAAAAAAAAATAATTACAACTGTATAAACATATATTATTAAAGTATAAGACACTCATAAATTTTGCTACTGTTCATTTGGCACTCCATCCACAAATTTGGCATCACAGGTCTTTTTAGTGGTTAGAAGAATGCACGGACACTCAATACATGAAAAGGTTCAACTCTTTTGTTGCCATGGCCAGTTATGCATTTTTTGCATACGGTAAAATGCACATTTTAGGCTTGAAGATTAGATAAAACCCCAAAACAGAATATACTGTATTTTCTGAAAGCAGAGCCCTTAGAAAATAAAATTTTTGTAGTTTCATTTTTTTTATTTCACGATATTAGCACAATGTTTTATCAAGTGCAAATTTTCAGTAAAAAATACACAAAAGTTTATTTTATTGCCCACAAACACAATATATTAATTTTGTAAGAAAAAACCCCAATGTTGTATCAAGTACATATAATAGATATATGTAAAGTGCTGAGTTAATTGCTCTATAAACACCTGTAATAAATATATAAATATATATCCAACATGTAAATGTTTAAAATTGTGCATGCCCGTGAAAGGCAACACGTTAAAGGCTCTTACAGGTTATGGGTTTGGATGTAAGCATGAATAATGACTGTAGAATTATTGCTCTCACTTTGGTGTATACAGCAATATGTAACTTGAATGGTTTAATTAATGTTTAAATATGTAGGTACCCCCTGACGTGTATTTATGTACAAATGTACATGTACAAGTGTGCTGAAAAGTTTACATACCCTGGCTTTGATATTGAAAATATGACTGATCATGCCAAAAAACTGTCCTTTGTTTAAGGATAGTGTTCGAGTTTCCAGAAAGTTGCCTTTATTGCACCAATGCCACAGTAAACCCCAATGAGGCTTGTCGGACATATCCTAACTGGGCACTTTGTGGCATTGGTGCAGTAAAGGCTTATATCTGGCATCTCAACCATGCAGCTCATTTTTGTTCAAGTATTGTCCTCCTTTAAAACAACCACACTATCTTTTCCAGAGCAGTCTGTATTTTTCCTGAGGTTACCTGTGGGATTTTCTTTGTATGCTGAACAATTCTTCTGGCAGTTGTGGCTGTAATGTTTCTTGGTCTACCTGACCTTGGCTTGTCATCAAGGGCCAGTTGGGTGATTTCTGTTATCATTATGATAGGAGCCAAACAACTATGTGATAATAAATGGCTTCAAAATGATCACTATAAATAAACAACATAATCCTTTTGTCATGATCAGTCATACACTATATTGCAAAAAGTATTGGGGTGCCTGTCTTTACACACACATGAACAATATTGAGTTGGCCCACCCTTTGCAGCTATAACAGCTTCAACTCTTCTAGGACAGTTGTTCACATGGTTTAGAAGTGTGTCTATGGGAATGGTTGACCATTCTTTCAAAGTGCATTTTTGAGGTCAGGCACTGATGTCGGACAAAAAGGCATGGCTTGCAGTCTCCACTATAATTCATCCCAAAGGTGTTC